>NC_059395.1:12528288-13153288 GCF_905220565.1 Melitaea cinxia | reverse complement strand
ATTTCTAAAAATATATATCTTTTAATTTTTATATCAACATTAATTTATGCTCTATGAGTCACGAAATAAGTTTTAATTTTCTCTAGCAATCATACATGCTGCACTTTAGACCTCTTTGTTTACAAACATAGAATGTGAGTAAACCCGCGATGGCGGCATCTCGGCAATTCGCCAATAGAGGGCGCTAGTCAGAAATAGAACGGCGTTTTGAACATCGAAGCAGCGAGCGTTATAAAGAATTAAAACCGAATTGCTGAAGCAACCATTTTTAACGGACTTCAAAAAAATGAGGAGGTTACTCAATTCATTTTTTTTAATAGTCCACAAAACTGACTACACTCGTTTAATATACACTTATAAAGGAAAGGACAAAGTGTAGAGTATGTATGTACAATTAACGCCGAGTTGCACGAAACAAAATTAAAATTTAAGTTGAGATTAAACTAATTTAATCACAAGAATTTCATACAATTCTTGCGATTAAATTAGTTTAATCACTACTTAAATTTTAATTTCTTTTCGTGCAACTCGGCGGGAGTCTACTAGATGTGGACATAGCATGCATTACAAAAAAAAACTAAACTAAAATCAAAACAGGTAACTTAATAATTGTGCAAAATCAAAAGTTAGGAATATAAAATACTAAAACACATGCAGTTCAAATAATAAAAGAAAAAGAAATTAAACATTTCAATTTAAAAAAGGGAAAATTCATTATTAGACCGGAATTCGACCGGATATATATAATATATATATATATATATATATATATATATATATATATATATATATATATATATATATATATATATATATATATATATATATATATATATATTGTATAGGTATCTTTTCTTAATAATAACATTGCTGTAAAAATCAAATTCAAAAGCATATAAATATTGTAAGGAGAAATACATATTAGTGTAATTTAAAATCGACGCACTAATATTATATTATAGGTATTTTTGTAATGACATTTACTTAATGAGAGGTTATAAATTTTTGCGGCGGTACTACCAAAATATTATGCAAAAAATCTGTTCATCTACATTTTTCGGCTAATGCCTTGCAGTTTTAATGACCGTAAGCCGATATACCTACCAATAAATAACAAAAGCTGTTTTTATTTCAGAATCAAATTAAATTACGTACAAGTATAATCATACTTCAATAATTGAAAACGAAATTAAATTGAATTTGACCAGTTTTACTTTATCACTTACGTAAGTAGCGCGAATTTTAAATAATAACTATAATTTGTAATCTATAAGATAATAATAAAACTGTTTAGTATCAGCTATTTTTTTTTTTATTAAAAAGCCATATGATCGAGAAGTAAGATAGTAACCATGTGCTACGCCCCATAGAAGCTTGCCAATTATATATTCTATGGATATAATTTGAAAAGTATCTATATATTAATACGTGAAGCAAAAACTTTGTAACATCTTGTCATGAAAATTGCGCGGACGCAGGAATATGAAATTTCGTACACTTATAATTTATATAGAGAAAAGGTGCAGAATGCTAATATTTTCTTAAAATTGTGCATAAAAATACATTGAATCAATAAAAAAAAATTACACACTACCATGTATTTGACACAAACACGCATAATAGTACTCTATTGTTGATTGTCAAAGTTTGTAGTGAAATTAAATTTTTTTAAAAAAGGTTCGGTATTTTCATAATTTTTTGGTTTTCTTTAATTTAAATTTTTTATTATGCTCGAATTTTGACCTCTGGGCGACCACTAGTTCAAATAAAAATGCAACAAAACTGTGACGAAAATTTTAAAGACTGTAATAATTTATTTATTATTAATAATTTATTATCATTGATACGATAAACTTAAAATATAGTATTAGATACTTATCGTTTGACTAATTACATTAAACGTGTTATAGTGTTATGGACTATCAGTAATATTTTATCCCACAATAGATTTATAACTCAGTCACACTAATTATAAACTGCGGTAGGCATTTCCGATCTTCCGTTTCGATCGGATCACGGAGACGTCACACTTTCAATCTAACTGTAATGTAAGTGTATTCGATTTATATTTTCCAACAAGTATTAATTATTTCTGGTCGCTAAATGTTTTCCTCGTAAAAATTCAATATTTTTACATACATACAATATGCAGTCATTCGCGG
Organism: Melitaea cinxia; assembly: GCF_905220565.1. Classification (NCBI taxonomy): domain Eukaryota; kingdom Metazoa; phylum Arthropoda; class Insecta; order Lepidoptera; family Nymphalidae; genus Melitaea; species Melitaea cinxia. The sequence continues at coordinate 13,151,126 of NC_059395.1, read as the reverse complement.
ATTACATTAATATTATGTGTACATAACCAAAGTACAGAATTTGTATAACCATTTTATTTTATATTTTACTTTTTAAGTAGTACATATAAAAGTACAAACAAATTAACAAATATGAGATTTACTTTTCGTTCAACGTGTTCTCGGTAGGATTAGTTAATGGCACACCAACAAACGAAATGTACATCAAACTTGTGCTAAGTTAATAAGAAATAAAATAACTTGCCTTATTAATATTGTACTATAAGGTTGTAGTTGTAATGTAGTTTCGTTATCTCAGAAATAAACACGAGAACCAAAGTATTTATAGATGGAAACTGTGGAACGGAAACTCACGAGATATTAGAATCAGCCGAGATCACATAGGTACCCAGTCTCACGATAAGCTCTATTAAATTGAAGAGGCGAATTGAACTGTTTTCAGTATAATAATTAGTGACATATTTCTTTACATTTTCCTTTTTTAAATAGAAATAAAATAGGTATATGTTTAAGGTAGCATAGGTAAGTCACTAATGTGAAATTTTTATATTATTTACATTAAACTTGGTTGACGATTTAAACATACACGAGATCTATTTAATATTCTTTAATCTTATCAAATACTGTAAGTATCAAAACAGTTACAGCTGTTGAAGCATAATGGTGTTAAGCTTTTTGTTTCTTCATATTTTAAAATTTTAAGTAAATTAAAATTAATAAATATATGAAATTACTTTAAAAATTTTAGTGTATTATCGACGTTTTAATTTTTTTTTTTTATTTGTAAATAAATAAAGAATCTTGTGAACATGACGAAATATTTTAAGTAACGAATATTCGGTCCATTTAAATTTTGACACTACACCAAGGTTGTTTCTCAATTCGGACTTCCAAGAGTTCTATTTTAGGTTAAGCCTTGCTCATAAATTAGGTGTCAACCCTTGCTTGACTAATTACGCGTGCGCAAGTAGCGTTGTCTCGTTGAGAAATTGTGCACCTATCCGGATCATATGGACTGAAACTAATGTTACCATTCGTGTGCTTCGAACATCAAAGTCAGGCTAAAAATATCCTATCAACCAATATAATTATATAACTTGTATTATATGGGAACCGATAAAATTTTGTTTCATAAAAAGTTAACAGTGTACTTTAAAATTTAAAAAATTACGCACATATAATATGTACATGTCATATTAAAAATTATACTTTGTTTGAACCATATCATTAATATGTAGATAATCACTAATAAAAACTAAATGTTTATTAATACATACTAAAACAATAACCACAAAATTTTGTATATTGCAATAAGAGCCATCTATTCAATATTCGGAGAACTATTTCTAATGTACACTTACATATAGTAACTATTCAACAATAGATGGCGCTGCACGCTCATTTCCAATTTTTTTTTTACTCCTGATTAAGGTTATGATATGTGTTTAAATTATCTTTACAAATAATTAAAGATATCACTTACCTATTAGCTGTTAGTGTCGTCATTTCGACGTTATTTCCACAAGCTGTTAAAATTTCATCGCAACTACTGCCCCCTGTTATTCTCTGGACGGAACTTAAAGCTGGAACGTCTTCGTTTAAACTCTTTCCGGAGTTCGTTGCATTGCTACAAGGTGGCACTGTACGCTGTTTCGATGCCTGCTTGTGTCGGCTCAATGCAAAAAATAGTGCTAATACAGCTTTTAGTTTGGCGTCCCGAATATCAACAGCTGTTACTTGTTCTAATCCTTGGACTTTTTGAGCGTGTAAAAAGTCTAAACAGCATTGGACGTTCTCCAACTGGAAAAAAGAAAAATATGTCATAAATGGCAGAAATGATGCTTATTGTTAGTAGTTTGCTAAAAAATATTACACCAAACTTTAGTTTATTTTATACTTCGCAGAAATGACCAAAGTAACTAATAATATGAATCGTTCCTAAATATGCGGAGTGTATTAATTTTGAGAGATTATTCATTACGATTTCAAGGATATAATATAGGGCATCTTTTTAATATATAAAGATATATCCATAGGCCTTATAATGCCCGTGCTTTTGTTATTCCAATTTTTATTTTTGTTAGTAATCATTACTTGGTACACTACTGCAACTTAGTACATTAAGAAAACCAATTGTTCTATCTTAGCGTTCCTATTGCAGACGTGAGTCCACCGACCAAAATTAAGGTAATTTAATTGATATCCTACATGCAAAAAGATATAGATAATAAAAAAAAAGCATTTACAAGTATTAACATAGGTTAAGTGTATATTGTAGGTAGGCCAAGTAGGTCATAAGTGTACATATAGTAGATAGCAAGTAAGTGTATATATAAATATAGATCATAATAATAATAATGACAATAATAATTAAGGCAAGGTGCAATATAATAAAAACAAATGAAATAAAAATAACAATTTAAAAAAGCAATAAATAATATAAGGCATTAGAGTAGCCATTGTGGCAGAAGGACACATTGTTAGACGCACAGCGAAATCGTTTTAAAAGATAGTACCTTTTACGTAGGAAGACCTAAAAAACATGACTAAATTACATAACACGTAACGTAATTATTATTTTAAATGTTATTCGGTCTCCTTATTTATCATCAGAATCAATAAAAACAATGTCATTCGATGAATAAAATTCGCAGTTCTAAAATGGAAAGTAATTTGGCATAAAATCATTGACGTGCACTGCACCCATCGCGCGTACTAATGAGAGCTTTTACGTGCGTCGCCATTATATGCGCGCGCGCAGCCGGTGGATCGCGAGGGGGGTATACAATGAGCTTATCACTTAAATTACCCATGAAGAATAAATAAAATCATGTTGACACTGGCTATTTATCGACACCTGCATCTAAATTACGCTAGGCTTTCTTATCTTGATATTCAACCCGTGTTCCCGTTGTTTTGAGTATTTAAAGAAATGTTTATGGGACGTGATGTCGACATGAATGTCACATAGTTCACGAACTTAAACAATTTATTAAAATAATCTTAATACGTTAATATTTATAAAGTAAATAATATTTAAGTTATATTCGCTGCTTTCAAGAAAGCCTTTTTACTACATGTTGAAGGGAGAATATTCTTGTTAGTACATATTTTCCGAGCGTACAAAATAAGTACAACTTAATATTAAGATAATATTAATATTGCAAATAATAAAAAAAACCATCAAGGCGATCAGAAATATTGACAGAGAAAGAAAAAGAGAAGCAAAAGAATAATATTCGATAATGGTTGTACGCAAATATATTTTAAACATTACATAAATAATGAAATCATTTCAGTTAATGTCATGTTTAAAAAATAGTACCACCTTTTGTGTAACTCTTGTTGAATAAGGCAGTAATTGCGATTCTCTCTTCAAATACATTTTTTTTCATGTTTTTTTTTTTAACAAATGACCGTGTAGGCGCATAAAATCACGCTTATAACACTCTGGTGGCGGTAATATCGTAATACATTGTGACAAATACAAAAAAGGTTAATATTTATGTAAATAATATTTTAAAATTTTAAGTACACGTGTTATATATTCTTACTGTACTTAATTAAGTTGCTTTTACAAATTATAAAAGGTTGATCGTCTCGCATGACGTCCAAGCAATTACTGGTGGAGGTTTTTAGACTGTACGTACAAATAGTTTTTGTAACTTTTTTGTCCGTAGAAAATTTTATATTTAACTATCTGTGCCCAGTTTCACACACGTTAGTTTGAGGAGAAAATAGCCTATCATCGGTAAATGGGCTAGCCGGCACAATTGCTAATTTGGAACATATACAACACAATCACAAGACCCAAAATCACGACAGCATAATTACGTACTAAAAAATATTTGTGTTGAGCGGGCATAGAACTTGCAATCACTAGCGCAACAGTTAGTTGCTGTGACCACTGTGCCCACTGTGCCAACCCGTGATTTTTATGAATGAAAACGAGTAAATAGTTTGAAATATGTTGTCTTTGTAAATAAAATAGTAATTTCCGGAAAAATGTACCTAATAAATGTAAAAAAATAGCAACGTAACCGACCTTACAGTGTATGTGGTAAACATAATTAGTCTAAAAGTAGATCACTGAATTCTTAGAAAAGATTCACGCTCCATACAAGCGTAAACGATTATAAAGTTGATTCCACAATGCACCAGTATTTACTTCAGTTTCGTTGCGACACAAGGGCCGGCGTCGATCCATAAAAGGCTTGTCTACTGATCTCATAGGTCACCGGTACGACTGAGACCGCGTGAGCCTCTGTGTTTACAATACAGCCTGCAACGTAACGTAAATACGACCATATGTTTTCGTCACGGTTAACGCCCTTAGCAAGATTCATGGAATAAATTATTAATAATCCTTATTCATTAAACGAGGACGCGTGGTTTCTTTGTGATATTTTATAATAATACACTTTACGTCTGCGTTTGCGTTTATGTTTCTTATGATTGATGATGTTATTCGTTTATATTTTAAAGTTTCATAACTGTTTAATGCTATTTACATTGTTGCAATGAAGTAACTGGAACTTAAGTTCTGATCCTTTAAGCTTATGTTTAAATTTAACAATAATTTTAATTTGTAGATACAAAAAAGAATATAATTATAGGGGCATATCCGCCAACCCGCATTGGAGCAGTGTGGTGGATTAAGCTCTGATACTTCTCCTACTACAAGAAGAGGAAGAGGAAAGAGGCCTATGCCCAGCAATGAGATATTACAGGCTGAAGCGTAATAATATGATTAAAATAATACGGTTGAAAAGTATTTAGACTTAACTATTACTTTGACCACTTTGTTGTCTGCCTATAATATTCGCTACAAGAATTCTACTCGGTTTCTCAATAGATTCATTGAATTGAATACATGAATTACATCATTAAATTAAAAAATACCGTCATTTTAAAGTCACGTAATCTTGTTTTGATCATATTTTTTAAGCTACTATTGTCATAGTTGACATCAATATCAATAGGATCGCACTATACTTGTCTTTACACACTGTTTGACAGCTGACGTTGCGACATGACAATAGTGTGGCCATGACGCAAGTTAACGAGATATGATCAGAGGTATCAGCTTTCATACAAACATTTTTGGTGGCAATCGACGATATGAATGTAATTAAATTGATCGATACAAACAAGTGTAGAAATTGTAGGCAATATTTTCATTACTTTCCTTTTCTTTTTTTAACTGGCTTCGAAGGTTCTCAATGAGGAGGTTCTGAATTCGACTGTTTTCTTTAGTGTATGTTACTCCATAACTTTTTACTTAGTAGATTGATTTTGATGATTTTTTATTTAATCGAAAGGTGGTTTTTGTCATGTGATCCCATTTAAACTTCGGACAAGTACATTTCGAGTTATATCTACTAATGCGTATTTACTTGACTATTTTTTCATCGACCAACGTTCTATTTATACCTCTTAAGTTTTTACTAGGTATACCAATTTTGATAATTCTTATTTAAATCGAAAACTGGGGCTTACCTGTTGTACCTATTTAAATTTAATCGAGATAATGATGACTAAGTTGCCCGAGTTTTGCTCGTTAAGAAGTGGATCATACCTCGTAAGGGAAACATACGAGTCTATTTTATTTCGATGTTGAAAACAAACATGTGTACTACTATCTTTAAAAATAGCGTGAATTCGTACAAACTGTTATCCTCTATTTCAGCCGCTTACCTTTAATATAAATCCTAATCCAAAATATGCGATAAAATGTATCGATATACCTATATAATAATAAAATGTATCCAATTTTAACCATTGAGATTTGCTAAAACGCAAAAATCAATTATAATACCAAGGTACCAAGAATTCAGGTTTAACAATGATATCATACACAATATAGCATATAATAAGTTGTATTCTCAATCCTACACCTAAAGGAAAGCCGTTATCTAGGTACAGACGCCGTCGGCCCGACCGTTAACTAGCCCCATCGTAATTGTTACATTGACCAAATTATCTCACAATGTCAGATTCATATAGAGGCTCAAATCTAAAATATTGTTGACAAATTCGCAGACACTTGCCAATTTATTTCTTGACAAATAAATTAAGTATTTAATTGCGAATACTTCAAAATTCTAAATTAATAGCATGATGGAGAAGTCTATGTAGAGTGTATGTGATTTATCAAAGAAAAAGTCTCCTTTTTCAACAAGGAAGTAATAAAACACTTGACTACGGAAATGTTTCTGGATGCACAAAAAACTTTTGAACGTTTCCTTTATTGGATTTTCGGTGATGTAATGAAATAAGACCCTTGACAAATGTAGCGACATTTAGATCAAATCGTAATCAAAGTTCTGTTACGGTTGTTAAAATGTAGTATTGAGAATAATACACTGTGTATTATTGACAATAATTTATTGTGTTATCACATCATTTTTTTAAATATTTATCTTAATATTCCACTTATATATATGGACTAACAAATCCGTGTATACATTATAAATTATAATGTACATATTACGAGAGTTAAAGACGTAACGTTAGAATTAAAGAAAAAGAAAAGGTCAGGTTATAAATATACAAATTAGGGGCGTGCATAAATTACGTGAGGTGTTTTTTTAAATTTTATGTCCCTCCCTACCACCCTGGTGAGATGTCGTGAGATTTTATTCAACCCCCAGCCCCTAATCTCACATGAGATTTTTCGAAATGTGGGTTTCTTACGTAAACGCGTTGGATTGTCATTGTAAAAAAAAAAAAAAATTGCTACGTGCTTTTATTTACGACTAGTTAAGACTAGTACTCAGACACAATCAACAAATCAGACAGTCAGTAGATGTATAACGTCGAAGTATGAATCAAATTATTTTCTTTCGAACGGATTAGTGAATGATCTTAATCGTATTACGATTACGCTTAAGATTAAATCTTACGCATGTACAATCTGGATTAAATTGACCAAAATAGTATAAATTTTTTTCAATCAGAAAAAAAATTGCGTGATATTTGCCGAGGCCCCTCTCTCTCCAACGTAAGATTAGATGAGATTTGACTCGACCCCCCTAAACACCTCACGTATTTTATGAACGCCCCCTTACTGCGAAGAATTAAAAATGTATCAAATTGTCTATTAAGATTATACAAGGTTATATCTATTAATTAATTAATAATAAAATGTAGAAACAGCTAACTTTGACGATGAATGTAAATTGTTAAATGTTAACACTTTCATGAACCTAACTAAGTACTTATATATAAAAAATATTTCAAATGTTACGAACTAGCAATCAAAACAAATATTCAGGTCCTTATTTATTTTTAAGAAAATTTCTACTCTTTTCTATGTAACTGCTTAAGTTGTATGAAGTGTAATTTCTTTGATAAAAGAGAATTCAATAAAACAGAAATAAATATATACAGACGAATTTAGAAATCTACTATTTATTTGGTAGGTACGTACAAGAGCAACATAAAAAAAAAAACTTAAACTTTAATTCGAAAGAAAGCAAGTATAAAGTTACGTTTTAATACCTTGCCATTGTATTGTATTGTATAAGTAATGAACCGAATAAAATATCAAAATGTAGCATATCGTGTCGCGGGCACGAGCGATCTCGATGAAACCTGCTACCTGCATTTTTAATAGCTACAGGTGACTTATTAAGAACACATCTACAATAACGTTACAGTTTATTTATAGGAATTTTAAGTGTTCAATCTATTTCAATATTATAAAGCGAAAGAGTATTTATATTTCTATAAAAGTGCTTGTCTCAGATGCTAATTATTCGATTTTGGAATACGATTGTAATCTATAGCTATTTTTGGGCTAGACCTTTTAGTGTACAACCATTATAGCAGCTCAAACTTGACTTTAAAAAAAACTTCGAAATGTTACTAAATAGACCTGAATCTAGAGTCAAAGAAATCACTAGAAACTATTGCAACGATCTTTCCAAGTTCTAACTCGGCCAAAATGAAAATATCGTTGTATGCCACCAGAACTCGATGTGTTGACAAAGTTTCTCAAGAACGGATTTAGTCGAAGTCGTAGAAGAAGTTGTCGTAATATTTGAAACAAAGCCAAAATAATATATGAGTTCATGACAAAATAAAAGCGATTAGTTAAAAGCCAGTCAATTGCGAGTGGAAGTGTTAAGCGGTTAAAAAATTTAACCGTAATGTTTTCAAATATATTTTTTTGTGGATCGAGCATATGCCCTTTCAAGTATTAACGTTATTTTATCATTTACTTATCCTTATTTCAGTCATAGTAATAAATATTCTTTGAATATTTCAAATATTTATATCTAACGTTCCAAATATACGGGACAGGAAAATATTGAAACAGGAAAGATGGGCAGCGTAGTCTCAATAACAGAGTGCTATTAGTTCCATACGGAAATCAAAAAAGTAGTTTATTCGTTCCACGAAGTGCTATTAATTGTCTATTATTTATACAATTTTATTTTTTAGTTTACACGCCATCATTAAAAAATAAAACAAGTAACAATAATTTCAAGTATTGAATACTAAAAGTCAAGTGCACCCCGTTATCCAGGATAAGGTCATGGCGCACGAGTCGATGTATGCATGTATGTCGAGGTCTGCGGCTACTGGACAGGTTTGCCAGTATATTATAAAAAAATATATATTTTACTTAATCTAATCCTGGTTAGAGTTGCTTCTACGTTGCTATCTACGCTTCAGCCCGTAATATCCCACTGCTAGGCATCTTTCCCCATGTAGGACAAGGATCACAGCTTAATCCATCACGCTACTCCAATACGGTTTGGCGGATATATACCCAACTACGAGTAAAGATCGCTATCAGGTGTACATGATAACAACCGGGAGCGACGGCTTAACGTACTCTCCGAGGCACGGTGGGGAGACCCACAATGACTGCACAAAGACCCTGACCACGGCAAACATCTGTAAGGCTAATACAGATGTTTGTCATGTGCAGGGATCGAATCCGCAACCGCTAGCGCAACAGCCACAAACCAGTGCTGTGTCCGTGGCGCCAACGCGTCGTCCTTTGCCTGTATATTTGTTTAAAACTACGCGTACTAATTATAGAACTCGAAAACTATAGAAAAGCATTGTCAAAAATTAAAAAGAAACTTCGACTTATGTTTACTACTTTTTAGTAAAAAAAAATAATAATAATTTAGTGATCACTGTACAACCCTGAATGTTCTTATCTGTGCATGCGCAAAGTTTTGCATTCAACCCAGGACGAACCAGTGTAATTAACTCGAAAATGTCCAATTTTAATAAACAAGCCGTTGCAGATAGCTTATCTGTTGTAAACTTTTGACTTTCGCGCGTAAAACGTGTTATTACAGAAATTGGTCAATTTTGTTCTGCTGTCCTACAACTACACGGTGACCTATTTAAGGAAATCAAAATTTTAAGAAAGTTTATTTCTTGATATGATATATTAAACCACTACTCATTCTAATTTTAGTGCTTAAATCAATTTAAGAAATATTTTTCAAAATATGACCTTACTAACAAAAAATATTCAATTGCGTTAAAATTAAACTAAACCTGAACCTTTACAATTTTTTTTTTTTTTTTACTTAAGTAAAGTTATTATAATTTCGCTGAAAATTTAGTTTGTGTTCTTAAAATATTTATTACATTAGACTACTGAGAAACTGAATGAATAGATGTGTATGCGTCAGGATTTTCATAACATTTCTGTTCTTTGGCTTGCCAAAAATGCTTACTATAACCAGCAGGTTGTTTGCCAACTGTTACTAGCGCCAAAAAATCCTACATCGTCATTCCTTATTTTTTTAAGATCTCGGATAGTTTATAAGATGTTACTTTACTCTAAAAATAGTAAACTTTACTTGGCAACATTATCATATTGAATTATTATTAATAACATCTTTGGCAAAAAAAATAATCTATTCGGTCACACGAATTCATCCTTTATCATCTCCATAATGTTGAAATATTTAATAATCTAACCAACAACGAATAGTAAGTTTATAGAAACGGGCCGTGAGCCGTATTTTAGATTCGCGAGTAAACCAACGAACTCTTAATTTAAATATAAAAGTTCGCTAGAGGAATCCTTGATTTACGATTAACAGGTAAACTGTTAAACATTTTCTTTCATACTAAAGCCTATAATAAATCAAGATAAAGTCCCCCTCTATGGAGGGAAGTGAAAAGATATCAATTTAACAGAACAACGCTGATGGCGGTCACGCGATCACATATGGACATAATAACCCGTTATTAGGCGTTATTGTATGTTAAAGGTAATCGCTAAGACATAAAATATATTGCATTTCGTAAACGATTTTTGTTTTTTTACTACCCATAAGTACATTTTCAAGGATTTTTCAGTAGTTTGAGAAGTAATTACATAATTATAACGTCTTATACCATATTAAAAAGTATTTAACAACCAAAATTAATCGAATCAGTCAACGATTAAAATTTATATATGATATTTTAAAAAAAAAACTGTTTTTTACGCGGGACATAGGTAGGTATAACTAGCGTTATAATTATTTTGATTTAAGGATTGAAAACTCGTTAAACAGTAAATTTTGCGTATCTAGCCAGTTTTTTACAGTTGAATCTACAGCCGAAACAGATGAAAACTTTAGATTGACTGTGATATATTTTTGTTATAACCGTTGTATTAGCATTTTTTAACTTCCCATTATTAAGTGTATCACGAATTTTATGCAGTTTTATTATACTTAGCAACTCTTGATAATGAATTGGGTATTCTTACAACGATGATAATTTTTTATATTATATCACTGAATTGCTTGCTTAAAGCGTTGATTGAACAACGCACTGATTGGATCGATTTTAAAGATTTTCTCAGAAGCATAGACATGTTAACGAACGAGTCTTGCAAAACCTTAGCGCCATATTATCTTGTTTAAGATAGGTCATAAATGTTTATGTGTTCATACAACAAACGAAAATAGTCGAAACTCAAAGCTGACCTCGACTATTTATGAGTAGTTACACTAGTTATTACCTGTATAAGAACAAAGTATAGCTTACTAAGAGCATAGTAACCTACTGACAACGATACTGTTATTACAGTGTTGTAGTTACGACATATTTCATTATCTTCGTTAAGACCTGCCCATTAACGGTTTTTCATGTACACTTTAAAGGACGGTGCACAACTGTTGAATCGAGCAGAATATATTTATTACTAGCCGTGCCTGCGACTTCGTCCGCGTTTTGGGTATTTACATATTCAACGTGATTGTTTAAATTAATATAACTTTTTTTTAATTATGAATCTTTTTACTATGACCATGCAGGACCCATCTGATATCGATCGAGGTTCCGCACGGGGAGCGAGTGGGAGGTCAATCAAAGACAAGAGTTGACACGATGACTAGCTTTTTTACCGTTTGAAAGCAATGTCAAAATGTTAATATCCTATTCAATTATAACTCGTTATATAATTCGTTAAACATCTAAGTATTGGGCCAATAAATTTTAGTAGTTATTTAACTTTTCAGATAGTCTGTCCGCACCATTAGTTTAAAGTTTGAATGTAAGCACTACCTTCCTTGAAAGTCATAAATCTGTCGTATATAACAAATTAACCCACTTACATTTCGGGCGAGGCGCGTTTTCGATGGCCGGAACAAATCACAGAGTAAAAGTCACTTATTTTGTTTCGTTCTTACAATGTCGTACGCTATTGGGTGTCGTGAGAATATTACTCAATCCTATAATATTGTACCCTTGAAGTATCTGAATTTTACTGAACCGCATTAAAACGATATCAATAGGTAACACCTCGTTGGTTATTAAATACTATTTTATGTACATTATTACAATCCATTTTTAATTTAATCAATGGTTTAAGTTATATTAATAAAACGCAGTTTAACACATTATTGTCATTAAAACTTGTGTTTATTAGTTATTCAATTAATATTTAACGGTGATTCAGATAATTTTAATAAAATCTCAACTATTTTACAGCAGTTGATTGAGGAAAATTTGTATAAACAGCAAAACAGACGTAATATAATTTAATCGGACTAAACACTAAGTAAATCTTATCTTATATATAAAATTCTCGTGTCACAATGTTAGTTCCCAAACTCCCCGGAAACGGCTGGACCGATTTTTATGAAATTTTGTCTTAATATCAGATAGGTCTGAGAATCGGCCAACATCTATTTTTCATACCCCTAAGTTATAAGTGGAGGGGATTAAGGGGGTTAATAACATATAAGGCAAAACAACATTAGCGGGGTTAGCTAGTAATTATATAAATTCTTATCCCAAACTCCCCGGAAACGGCTGGACCGATTTTTATGAAATTTTGTCTTAATATCAGTAGGCTTACTCTTGACTTCAATCCCAATCTCACAAAAACACGAATTCAATACAGTTCCAGTTCCAATCTGCAATATTTTGGTACTCTTGACCAAATCGAGCTTTCAATTGAATTGAAATTGAAATCGAATTGACGATCGGTTTCTCGTGTAGCCATTATAATAAAAAATAATAAGAAAATAAAATTTAATTCATGAAATTTTATGTTTTTTAAATTATAATGTGTCTCCAATAATTAATTATTATCTTTTATATTGTAATTCCTTAAATTAAACCTAAAACTGATTTTTTAAGCATAAAAACGCAAGATATATTATACATTCTGCATAATGTGTGTTGTTGTTAAAAAGAAGCTTATGGCTGACGCAATTTTGAGACTTCTAAATTTCAAATTATCTCAATTACGTATTTTCTTAATTTAATATTTATAATTAACTTATCTTCTTTCTTTATTTACTTCTGTAATAATTTCTGCAATTTTACCAGTGTTAAGCTTAAATTAGTGAATACAAAAGTTTATTAATATAGTTAAAACATATTAGAGACTTAAATACTGTGATTTCTATTTAAATATTAGAAACATAAATACTGTGATTTATATTTAAATATTAGAGATATAAATACTGTGATTTATATTTAAAAATTGCTACCTTAGGTTAAAAGAGGATAAAAGACTAATTGTTACGCAATTAGTTTTATTTTAATAAATACTGTGATTGTGATATTGTTGATAATATAAAAGTATACATAGTTAATATATGTTAAAAATAAGCGCCAGTCGCACCATTATCATAATAAAAAACACTTTAAGATACACAATCGAACACTAAAAAGTTAACTTTATTGAAACGAGTAAATTCGATCCCAAACACGATTTCCAAGTCGATAGTCAACGTCAAAATATTGTCAAGAGTGCAAAAAATGTATAAGATCGAGAAATCCCAATTTCTATTAGTTACATAAAATTCCACTGCAATTGAGTCAAATCGTGCGCTAGTGTAGTGTTCAAGAGTACCGATTGACAAGTTCTCGATCCCAATCCTAAATTTCAAATAGGATCGAGTTTCAAGAGTAAGCCTGCAGATAGGTCTGAGAATCGGCCAACATCTATTTTTCATACCCCTAAGTTATAAGTGGAGGGGATTAAGGGGGTTAATAACATATAAGGCAAAACAACATTAGCGGGGTTAGCTAGTAATTATATAAATTCTTAGGGGGAATTGGGGATACGGTCGGCAACGCCCTTGCGATGCTTCTGATGTTGCAGCATCTATAAGCTACGGTAATCGCTTACCATCAAGTGAGCCGTACGCAGGTTTGCCAACCTGGTTATTATGAAAATATATACATAAGGAGCGACTTCCACGTGCCCAATTATTATTTTTTTATAACGACCATCTGTGATACTTTTAAAAATGTAGTGGGAGCACATTTAAAATGCATTGTAGTCATTACAGTCGACGGAAAATTAAGAAAGCACACCTTTTTAAAACAGATTACTCGCTTGAAGTTTAATGCGATGTTGTATGAATGAGGGAAGATTATAATGGTGTCATTAGTGATGTTCTATTAAAAAGGTCTTAAGCCGTTTATTATTATGGTTACAAACGTTGGAGATGCATTTACTTCCTATGGGCCGAATTTTTTTTAATCACAAGAAATCATTATTTAATTAAATAATATCTATATAATATATATCTAGATATTTTCTATACTAAACAAGCTGGCCTGGCGAAATTCGTACCGCCTTTTTGGTGAATATAAAAATTATTTTTATCGAAATAAAATATAGCCTATCTTTCAAATTAGATCAAATTAAAATCGATTAAGAGTCAGAGTGATCGATATAGTTTGGTCACTCAAAATATTAAGTTTTTTCTTGCATTTTATTGTAAGAGCCTTTTCCAGTGTTCTTTGATTTTTGCCGATATTAGAAAATTTACGATCTATTCTTATTTGAGGTTAATAATTTACACAAATAGGAATATTTCTTACTTAATACTAGAGAAACTTCTTAAATAAATAAACCGCTAATTCTTTCGCCGTTCACAAACTATTTATATATTTGTAAACAGGCTATAAAACATTTTAAAAACGACTATAAGACACGAGAAATAACACAATTCAAATACTTTCTTATAAAGCGTGTAGTATTGAAATAAAAGTAATGTAATCGTTACAGTTAATAGGAATTCCGTACTCGGAATCTTTAACAATAAACAAAAGAAAAATTTTAATTGACTCCCGGAAATCCAAAACAATAAACGCGAATGGTTTTGTTCCCGTTCCATAGTGCCACATTTGCGCCACATTTCGAGATTGTAATTCCAGTGCATATCGATATCGAAAACAATACTTCTAAATAATTTCCATATTACATAACTTTTGCTTATTACTATAAGACGTAATCTTTTAGAAGTGTGGTTTAAAATTAGAAATACAGAATGCCCTTACAAAAAATTCAAAAAGTCAAACGTTCGATTTTAATTTTCCTTTTTTAATTTTCTTTGGATGTTTAATACCATAATTAATAAATAATTCACTCGTAGATATTAAAAAAAAAGTTTTATTATGTAAGTTATAGCATTAACTTATTATTTTTTTTTTTTTTTTAATTTATTACGGTATACACATAAAGTATACCGAGCGAATTATTTTTAATTAAAAAGACGAGATTGACATTCTATCGACAAGTTCAAGGTCCACGACACACGTGTTCACGCAGACATCCAATTTACTTTATACAACATATGTTACGAATCTTGATTTAATACATACTAGTTAACCGCTCGCGGTTTCACCAACGCTCAAAATCGTGTTTAAGATGGTTCGTCACCCCTTTTCGTCACCCCCCTTATATATACCTATGTCACTTACTCACTCACTCACTTTGGCCTATCGCAGTCGACTGCTAGACATAAGCCTTCACAAATTTGCGCCAAAAATGGCAAGAACTCTTTTTTTTTTGCCCATAGTCACTTCGCTGGGCAGGTGGGTTAGTGATCGCAGGACTGGCTGGCTTTGTCACACCTAAGACGCTACTGCCAGTCTTCGGCCGGTCAGCATTTGAAGTTCCAAGGTGGTAGTGGAACTGTGTTATCCCTTAGTTGCCTTTTACGGCACCCACGGAAAGAAAAGGGGTGGTTATATTCTATACTGCTGTAACCACACAACAAGCCTATGTCGCTCAGTAATAACGTAGCATTTTCCTGGTGAAAGAATGTTTATAATTAAATAATTAAACGCTTCACACTCAACGGCCCCCATTAGGATCTTCTCCTGTGTCGGAGGTCCGGAAACAAAAACAATACACAAGTACAGACGCCCAGACCACGACAAACATCTATATGGCCAATACAAATGTCTGTCGTGAGCGGGATCGAACCAGAAACAGCCAGAGTTGTGACCGCTGCGCTAACGCGTTGTCAATTAATCCAGTACTTTTTGAATTTATCCATTACCAACACTTAAATTAAAAAAAAATGTTTCCTCGTTATAATATTAGTATATACAAAATTATAATCTGTAATTTTCCAAGAATAGATACTTATTGTAAACAAGGATCCATTGACAGCGGTTTTTGAAGATATCGTTACAGAACACGTTTTAAACACAATGTTTTGTAGATCTTTTATTTTTTCGTAAAACTGGATACAGGTGTTTGTTATATTTATCAAGTGTTATAAAAATAAATTATGTAGATTAAAATATCGACAAATTTAAATATTTAATAATCTATAAAATATAATAGATATTCATATCATAAAATTAAATAGCATAAAAACTTAACTATTACATATATAACACACGAACAATAGATACACGATATTTATCTATTTTCAAAGTTTAGCCACCAAGGACTAAAATTCATCTACTCGTATTTTTACATGGAAAAAAATTTCGTCATTATTCGCTTCATTAAGGGAACATTGCACTCCTCAAATAACATGACTCGCTCAAGGGCTTTACATGGGGCGTTGATGAATCAGTGAGTGATCTTAACATCTTTTTTTAAATATTTACTTTAGGATCACACGATAGATATATCACAAAACCCTATAAAAATGTATTAGGTATTATTGTCTACTGGAACACGTTTAAATGCCTTCGTAATGCTTGCATAGAATACGAAATGACGTCTGTCAAAATCAATTCGATTTGATATTATAAATTTATATTAGGTGCCTAATACATATGTCTTTAATATATTACAAACATTAAGAACTATATATTATATTAACGTTGTTTCTATCTTATTAAATAGTGTATGTAACAATATATATGTACCTATTCCTTTTGTAACATTTAATTTGGATAAAAATGTTACTTTATACGTCATTACGTTATGTAAATTTCCTAGCTAGCACACTACAGTACTACACTAAATGTATCTAAAAGAAAACCTAGGATCAAGAAATCAGGAACGGACACAGATAAGCCATTCAATGTGGGTTCAGAGGACGTGACAATTGCAGCGGCGCCGCTACGCCAACGCGCTGATCTCATACTCATAATACAACTCATCTTCAGATAACCTAATGTAGCTAAAGGGGAAAAATCGCAAAACAATACAACACAACCTTGATCTAATTTCTAAAGGTTATCCATTACAAATATGGCGGGGCTTTTGACGTAATTTAAAAGCACTATGCTATACAGTCATATAATTTGCATTGCTTTGTATCACACCATGATTGAACGTAATTTTATTTTTCAACCCAAATATATAATATTATTTATAAAATCGACCAACAAGTGTTTTTTAATAGTAATACACAATTTACAATTCAACACGTACAAGCGTTCCTAGTAAATTAGTTACTTTTAAAGATTCTTTTATTTTTGTTCGTATTCTCTTAAAGCAATAAAAACTAGGATGCAATAATTGAAGCAAACTGCAAAGTAAGAACGTGTATAAGAGCGCAATAATTGATTTGGCTATCGACAACAATTGGAATGTTCGATAAATGCATAACGGATGATAATTGCTTATAACAAACAGTAGATACGCGTCCACACATTATATTATCGTTGTTCTTCTTCTATCTAATTAATGGGTTTCATTAGTGTCAATACGACACATAATACGTCTGAAGTGTCATGTGTATGCAAATACGAATTAAATTATTTGATCAAACCGATTTATTTATTACATTACTGATAAGTGGTAAACATTATAAATAAATTTAGTATGATTCGCGTAAAAAAAAATAATAAATGATGTTTTGAGTATAAAATTTTACTGAAAAATTAAAAACTATTTCCTAAGTGCTTCTAAAACCACAAATCACATCACACATTATAAAAATTTAATATTTTTATTAAATACTATTAAAAAACATTAATGAGATTCTAATCTTTTAAAATTTTAAATCAACACGTGAATTTTGTAGGTTTACTATGAATAACATTAAGGTCCCACAGAATTATTTCTTGACGTTTCGAAATTCAATAGTTATTATTCATAATTTAACGTCCCTCTATAATAGTACGGATTATAGAAAATACCTCGAATTAATAAAGTTACTTCTTCATTAATACCAAACAAAGCCAGGCGCTTGTGTACATAAAGGAAAATTTCTGTAGGGTTGACGCAGAAAGTATACTGAATTGGGATGTCGTTGCAGACATTGGTTAGGGTGCCAGTGGTCGCAACTTCGATCCCCGTTTATTACAAATGTTTGTATAAGCAATACGATCTTTTGTCGTGATCTGGTCATTTGTGTCTGTTTTGCGTGTGTCTTTTCGGGTCCCTGCTATTAGTTTTCTTTTATTTCGAGATCCATTGTAAAGCGTTTTTATTATTTCACGAATCAGTCTGTAACATACCACTGCTGAACATAGGCCTTTTTTTCGAGGTTGTAGAACGATTCAAGTTTAATCCACCACGCTGCTCTACTTCGGCTGGCGGATATATTGCCTGTTATATAGCAACGATTGCTATCAGATATTTATGACAACCACCGGGACCTTACGTGCGTAACCGCGGCTTAGCGTGTTCTCCGAGTCACCGTAAGGAGACATCCAAACCGAAAACAAATATTTGTATTATAAAAATATCCATCCCGGGCGGAAATCAAACCAGTAAACCGCCGGTGTTTGGGTAGGAGCGTTGTTTTTTTTATATCATTACAAAGAATGACTAAATTAAATATAGTTAGCTTAAAAACAGTAACAAAAACTAACATATACATATAAGCTGTAGGTACATAATAAAATGGGTCATAATAAATGCTTTACAAAATTTTAATTGTAAGAGTCATTTAGTTTAGTCTCACTAGACTTATTTCCATGCCCATTGTCTACTCTGGATGAAAAATTATTATGATTCCAGTCCTACTGTCTGGTATTTATTAGATTGCAACGAGGAATTTAATTTTTTCAAGCTTTCAAACTATTATCCTCAGTCGTATTTTATATATTAATATTTCTATCGGAGTATTTCATTTAATTTTTCTTAAATTGGAAAAACATTGTTTTACTTATTGACAGCCCTTATAATAGTTGTGATTTATATTTAGTGTTTCTGACACCACGTTCTTTGAATAAAGAGATAATTTAGCTGAATCTACATTACCCGATATTTCAGAGAATCGTTTATGACCCGACCTAATTGCATTGGGCAAAAACAAGTTATTGACAATGAAAATGCTATGAGCCACAGCCTGAGTAAGATGATTTTAGGCTATGAATCACGTTATTACGTTACATTACTAATAATAACTTATTGTTAACTACAAAATTCTACTTATTCTTAAATTACAGGAAAATATTTATTTATAATTTAATTATAACGAGTTTGTACCTACATGTACTTAATCTATCTACCTTTAAGTTGTAATGTTAATATCCAAAAAAAAATAATATTTCTGTATCGACGGTCAATTACAAGATTAACTAATAAATAATATAAATTTTACTTTTTTTACTAAAGTCGTAAGACAGTGTTTTATTAAAAAAGATGTGTTGGATTATCTCACTATCTTAATCATTTAATCAAGTCTGATTTATATTGTACATTACATATACACTTATTTCTTCTGATATAAAAATATTTTTTTACTTACTTAATTATATCATTTCTTATTGAAAAATATTTTTATGCTGACTGATAATCATCAGTCTCATTTTTCTTAAGAAGTAAATTCTTTCTTTTTTCCTAGGCTTTTACAACGAAAAGATGAAAATAAATTCAAATAAATAATGTAGACATTATGACGTAAATGGAACTTTTTTCGTCCATTATTTTCAAGAAGTAAGTCTTTTGAAATATAAAATTTAGACATTTGTAATTTGTACGAAAATATATCCGAAAACACGTTACAGCGAAAAAAAAATTGAATAAAATTAAAAATTAACGTCAAAGATTATTATCATTATATGTCCGGTTTTATTACGATTGGCAAGTCGCTGACGTCAATAAATCTATATTTTTTTTTTGTTAACACAATTAACGGAGTTGTGTCGAGAGGTCGACCCGTTTGGACTAGTCAAGTAGACTCGCACAAAAAAAGAAATACATTAAACGAACGTATTAATCAGTGTGTCCCAGTTCGAGTCTGGTTTTGGCGATTATTAATATAAGTACATATACGTACGTAATATAAGCTCCCTGACATTAAATCTGTTGCTTCTTAAGCAGACGACAGTTCAAGGCAATGGAGTGTACGAGCGGCGCCTGCTCATTGCTAATGTCTTTTCACACGACGTGCTTTAGGCTGTCCTCGTGCAATATATTTAATTTAAAATTAAATAAATATAATATTTTATCGAAATTATTACGAATATAAAATATTTAATAAATACAAAATAAATCTTTTAACAAATGTACGAAAATTTCAAAGTAATCAGATGTTTTTTTTTTCGACTAAATATTAAAAAAAGCTGCTCTAACAAAATTCCCAAATATTCATATTTTCTATATATGTATAATCGTTGGTTCATAGAAATTAAATTAATTAAAGTTCTTTAAAAAAAAATTATATCTTCTTACGAGTTAAATTATATCTATGTTATCTCAATGATCGAGCTTATATTTAGTTCGGCAAACCCTTTGAAGGTAGTCAAAATTCGTCTGCTTGATCGTTTTATTAAAAAACGCGACAGCATTAATACGTGTTACAAATTTAATTCTGGGAAATCACGTGCGGGCCGATGGCGATCAGAAGCGACCACCCATCAAACAAGTGTGAAAAGTCACTTAGCAAAACAAAATGTAACCATTTCATTTTTACAGCTGCACTCACGCTTGCGATTTATAGCTGATGCATGGCAATCCGTAATCATTTGTATGCGATTTGCCTCTTTAATATTGGAAATACATCGATGGAAGTGCAAATTAGACGATGGCTTACTTACATATATAGGATTTGAAGCCAAGTTCGCTATTGGTGTTTATCATAAATAATATTTTTCTAATACAAACCGATATTGCAAAATATAAGCATAAATAAATGTTGTACGTATTGCATACTTAACTTTGGGACGAAAGATTAAAATATTCAAGGTAGGTATTTCAAATACGATCTGCTGATGCTTTCTTATGATAAGTTTTTATGTATTTATATCAAGGAACGTTATTAATGTTATAGTACCCTTAGAGTCCAAAGTTGAATCTATATTTTTCTAATCAGACAAAAATTACTAATACGTCGGGAAATATTCAGCTTATAACATCCCATTGCTGGGCATAGCCCTCTTTCTCCATTCAGGAGAAGGATCGGAGCTTAATCCACCCGCTACTCGACTGCGGGTTGTCGAAATATTAACGTCGACAAGCGACACATAACATCGACACATAATATGTAAATTTCGAAACTATCTAAGATACTGAACAGCATAAGGTTAGAAGCAAATAACTCGCGTTTTGCAGATGCGTTCAGTCGTACCTACAAACTAGTCCACATTTAAAAAATTTCTTCCATTGAAGATGGTTAAAAGAACCGTGAGAAAAATATTGACATAAACGGAGTCGAGATTACCTAGTGAAAATAAAGCTTAAAAAGATTTTTGTTTGGCAGTTTGACATCCAGAGCACCACCAAGCTTGTGTGAGTGATTTTCTCATTGAAAATATTTGGTGGCGAAATGTTAAGTCCAGTTCTTTTTTCACAAGAGAGTAAAAAAAAGATATCCTAAACTATACCAAAACCGTGACAAATAATGGAATAGTTTTAAATTGTTGTGGTCCAGCGGGTGGACGCAAAATGGATTTTATGGACGCAAACTGGGTAAATCGCCTAATTCTGAAGTTTGTCTTTAAATAAAATAATAACAAGATGTTTCGAACAAAACTGAAAATTAATCTTTAAATAGACTATATAATGAACACAGTAAATAAATTTTTCATACAAATTAATGCGGGGACATTTTTATTTTCTTCTTCAAACTTGCCAACTGCACTAAGTGGACGCGAACAGGCGAAATGACCCTACAATACATACCTTATAATCTTTATACTCACTAAGCTCATTTATACAAATTTCATGTGTATAATTTCATGTAATAGATAAGTTTTACATTAAAATTTAATTTTACCGAATAAAATTAATCAAAAACTTATTGAAACCGGCGAATTTATGCTTAAAGCAACGTGTATAATTTTAAAACGGCAGTTTCCTCAAAAAAGGCCAAAAAATAGTTTTAGTTCATCCAAATTAAATTTGTTTATTTTTATACTAACCAGTACCTATAAAATATTTTTTAAATATAAATATGATTGATTGTATAATCAATGTGTAAAAACTGTTTATCATATTTTATTTTCTAGATTTATACTACTAAGAGAATAGTAATTGGCTAAATTATATTTCGTTTAAGTTTTTGAATAAACAAAAGATTGATTTATGTAAATTGGATATTGGTTTTAATCAAAATTTTTGAAATGTTAACATGATTATTTTTTGTTAAAAAATATATTTATTAAAAATTTCGAAGCTATCGATAAAAAAATTCATCACACTAATCAGAAAAACATCATCAAATAAACCTATCTATTTACATTTTTTAAGTATAAAAACTGTCACTGTTATAAATCATATATAAACGTTTATATAATTAACGGCACCGGTCTAATGGAAGAACTAGATTTTATAACAGTCCGAGTCAACGAACATCAAATAATTTGACAGCTAACAATAAAATACTGACCTGTTTCTAGTTATCCTTTTATGAAACAAGGCACTTATCATAAGTAACTTTGATATCACTTATTTATAGACAATACACAACAAGGACACATGAACTATGTATAACAATATCGCATATTCAACTGTCACAACGTATTCAAAACTTCGGATAAGCAATCAAGGTGATTAACGAAACGATTTGATCGAACGAACATCGAGAATTCGAAACATCCTAGCTTTTTCGCTTAGTCGGACAACGCAACCACATCCGAGCGAGGCAAACGCCCGAATGACTTCGATTCACTTGATTGTTAAAGGAGTCATGAAATAACGAATGGAGAGGCTGTGGTAATAGTCCCAACTATCAATTAATCGTCTCACTCTTATTAACACTAAAACGTATTTTTATTGCATTTTTACTAAGCGTAAATTAATTTTTAAAATTCTAATGGCTCATTATAAATGTTATTGATTTTTTGTATAGTTACGTAAGTTATTAACTATAAATTACGTTTTTAATGTTCAAAAAGATATTTTTTTTACTTTAGACGTTTATGGCTAAATGCGATTCTTAAGTCAAATATTTAAATTATTATTTTAATCTTTTCTGTATTTATTATCGCACATAAATAAATTTCAAAAAACCGTTGTAATAAAATTATTCAAATGCGTAAACCTAAAAAGGTATTATATTCTATCATAAAATATCGTAATGGAATCTAAACCGATAACAATAGTGCAGTTACTATTTCCACGAGATCGAACTTGATTATTTGAAGGCACTATTCAGGTAGTGCTAAGTCACGGCTTCGCACAAATAATAATACCTTTATCAGCGGTAATACCTAGTATCTACATGTAATTACCTTTTATTTTACTTTATATTCTGAACTAGTTCTTTAACAAATTGAAAAAGAACCTATTTCGTATCGAGAGATCCTTTATTGAGGAACAAAACGCCGTTATAATTGATAGATGGCGAACGAATACAAATGAATAAAATATCAATAAAATAGATTTTTATACTCACTTTCAAAAATATTTTTTAAAACAATAATTACATTATTCTGTAATTGTTTAATACAACCCACACAGGGCTTTATATAAAAATCGTTAATATATCTGTATAATTATTAATTTTTAGTTACATTTTTTTTCGAGGTACTAATCAAACATAATTCGCATAACAATAAAAGTATTTTATTTATAAAAGTATTTTAAAACATTATTTTAAAAAAGAGACCTACATTTATAATAATCACAATTTATCAATTATGCATAATAACATTTATTACTATGAACAATACAAGGAAAAGTCTACCAGTTTGCTACAAACTTTTAACAGTCTAAAATGTTTAAAAAAATTCTTACTGTATCGAAACATTTATATCATCTTGATTGTTATATATTTTCACGTTATACGATTTATCAAAATAATATCCATAAAATATATTTAACAGTTTTAATGATGACATGTTAATTTTTGTATGAGATTTAGAAAGATATATTTCTTAATCGTGCTTTTGACTGGAGCAAAAAATTAATGATTAAAAAACCGTTATTACATGCCAAATGAAAAATATATTTTTTTATATAAACAATGATAGCGTTAACTTTGAATAGTCGAATATTATTATTAATATTTAAATTACAATATATTAGTGACAAATTATTTTATGTATATATGTACAATTAATTTTATCTATCAAGTATACCGAGTTATATATATATATATATATATATATATATATATATATATAGATCGTTACTCATAGTAGGGAATTTATCCACCAACCCGCGTTGGAACAGCGTAGTAGATTAAGCTCTGCTAAGCTAAGCTATCCTTCTCCTATATATGGAAAGAGACAGACAAAATGGATAATAGCATGCTAATAAGCAAACATGTTCAGACGTGCTCGGAGCACGCCCCCCACCTACCCGCGCCTCAGGTAGCATGCTCGAAAATCAAACGTCGTTTGATTTTTGAGCACGCTCTAAATAAGCATGCTCATTACATTACACACGTGCTACTAGTGAGCACTTGCTCAATAAAAGCATGCTTTCGTGCTAGTAATGAGCACGTCTGTCCGTACCTTATACGTTTTAATAGCGAGTCACAAAATCGTATTAGCCAATAAAAACAAAGCTACCGAGTTGCGCCGGAGTCGACCAATGACGGCGTTGCTCACTTGTCCTTGTAATCGTCGGCGTCCCGCGTCCCTGGCTTTCAGTCGGTCAGTAATACCATAGCGGTACATGCGTAAACAAGGTCAAGGACGTTAAAATTATTATTCGCCGGAGTTTGAAGATGTTCTTGAGTACTTCGAGCGCGATCCCTGGCGGAGGACAAGGATGGCAGCAAGAGAATTCGATGTTAGCCAAAACTTCGAATGGAAGATATTACGTACACAAGGATTACACCCGTATCATTTTCGTAAGGCTCACGTAATAAACAACGCACCGGAAAGAATCGCCTTTTGCCAGTGGTTGTTAAATAATACAAACGACAACATACTCTGGACGGACGAGTCACTGTTTACTCGAGTGGAACTATACAATGTGCACAATGAGCATTACTGGGCTCTAATTAACCCCCACTTGATACGAGAAAACCATCACCAGCCGGCCTAGCATGCATACAACGAGATATCTCTTGACGAGAGAGAGAGATAATGTCTACATCGAGTATTTTCTCGATTACCCTAACATGCGCACTACGAGAGACAAAATTCTCTTCCGAAGACTTCGCCTTGTCGAGTAGAGAAACGTTATCAACCATAATCACAACTGAATATCATTCTTATTTCTTATGTCGTAAAGTTGAATTTACCTGTGCCCAGCAGTGGGATATTACAGGCTGAAGCGTAGCGTATATGTTTATGAAACCTTTAATTCCATAAAATATAGAAGTTTTAAGTATGAAAATTTAAAAAATAGCCGTAAAGACTATATATATATATATATATATATATATATATATATATATATATATAATATAGAATCAGAGCTTAATCTACTACGCTGTTCCAACGCGGGTTGGTGGATAAATTCCCTACTATGAGTAACGATCTCTACTGGTGTACATGATAACAAGCGGTACCAACAACTTAACGTGCTCTTCGAGGCACGGTGGGGAGGTCCACAAGGACTGCAACATCTGTATGGCCAATACAAATGTTTATCATGTGCGGGGATGGAACCCGCAACCGCCAGCGCAACAGCTATAAACCAGTCATCAACATATAATCACGGTGAATCTTAACTCATAAGAAAATGAAAGAAAAAACGTTTGTTATTCTCTTAAAGATGGATCTCGGATGCTAAAAAAAAACTCCAAACAAATTCTTGAACTACTTAAATTCTTCATTCAGAAGATAACACACAGTAATAGCAGGGTAAAAATGCGTAGAAAAAAGTATTGTGTAAATAAATACTCATTATTGATTTATTTTTTACACCTATTATTTTTTACTCCAACGTTATTTGGCTAATTGGATAAGTTTTTGAGTCCCGTTTTAAAATAAAATTAATGATGTTTAAGGTATAAAAAGGTCATTTTTTCCTGCCCTTTCTTTTCTTCTTCTTTCTGATATTGTTCTCATTAAACCTTTTTTATCGAGATCTCCTTATAAAAATGTTTGTTGATATTATTTTCTGAAGCTCGTTTAGAGTATTTTTAATTAACATAAGAGTTCATTTTTATTTTTAATTTAATTGCCCATTACATTTATATGCATCGATAAATCTGAACTTTAATTCAATTAAAATAAAATAAAATACGTAAATCTTAAGTAAGCTAGGCTTAAGAAATTTAAACCTTCGTTTTTATTTTAGACGAATGTCGGTCGTATCTCAGTAGCAGAAACTGGACTTCAATCTTATCTTATGTTAAGAAAAACGTTCCAGTAATCTATCAAAGTAAGACTTTTTTCTAAAGAGGTTTTCCCACACTGGCAGTAGTGTAAATATATAAAATCACTACTCTCCGATAAAAAGAATGATATAACCGAGTACCATTAAAGGTGAAAATAATTTTAATAAGTAAAATAATAGGTGGAAATCGCGTTAGGAACTTGTAGAAGAATTTTCATTATGTATAAAATATTTTGATTTGTAACACGCATAATTCTAGCGATAATTTATGCTGCAAGGTGCGAGCCTTGATTATTTACACTTGCTTGATCGGAAGTCGAGTATTGTTTAAACAAGTGTCGAAAGAAACGGGGCAGTAACAACCAGCCCATACAATACTCAAGTACAGTAAGTATGTTCAGCAACAGAATAATAACATGTGGCGTTCAAAATGTTAAAAATATACTATTAATTATTTGCCTAAATTTATACGTTACCAATCTGATGTTTGTACGTATCTTAGTTAGTAATTTGTACTTACGGCTTACAATTATAATATATCTTTCTATTCATGACGAAGAGGAAAATATTAAAATTATTTGTATATATTTTTTGAAATATTTGTTTATATTGTTATTGTTCTTATTAAATATTTACTGTTGTTGAAAATAAAATTATAAGGGGTTCAATTACGATAATAGACTGATGTCGATTCATGTTTCACACATTTGTTAAGTCGCTCAAAAAGCCCATTTATTTCCCAATTTGACCGTAACGTCATCGTCATAAGCGTCTAAGAATAAGTCGTTAAAACAACGATAACTTGACATGTTGTTTTAAACTTGAGCATTGTACTTTAGGTGAGTGTGGAATATTACTCAAATACACTCATATAGAAAAGTCACTTACAAGTTGTCGAAGTATAAACAGTCTTTAAAACAGTAGAATTGAAATATCACTTAAGCTTCTTTACGACTTCTACGTAAATTGTGACAAAATTTACATAGCCTGATTTATGTACTGTTCATACTCCAGCAGATGACGTTCCCCTAATATTTTGTGCTACAAAAAATGACATAATCAGAATATCTACCATGTCTTAAGACATAAACACTATATTTTATTGTCTATTTATGTTAACGTAGGTATTATTTTGAACATTTTTTGGTAACAATAAGCTTTTCATTATGATTCATCAATTTGCGAATGGGTCATATTTAATACTAAATTTCTAACATCAATTTCTTGCAAATAGTTTTAAAAGTCAATTATCTAATACTAAAGAAAATCACAATGTCGATTGACTGGTTAAAGCTAGATCTGTAATTGTCTATTTTCCTAACATGCATCTTATTATCATATTTTGTGGTGTATTTATACGTTATGCATTTATGTATAAGCCTAATACCTATATTTATAATATACTTATAAATTATCGTTTGTTTTAATTTATATGTCCTTCATGACACTTATTATTAGTATTCCAAACCGGTCTAGCGAATCCGTACTTTAGCGAAATCAGTTTTTCCGTTAGTTATAACATCATATTAACGTAAAAACAGGCCAAATTCCATAACCCTCTTTTCAGATTTTGTCGAGTAGAATATTAAAGGTGTATACTACACAAAAAATACAAAGATATATAATACACTTTTCAATAGCACATGTGTCGCTTAACCGTTCATAACGGTAGCGATATAAAAAAGTGAGTCATTGTTTTTTGTCAACATTGACACTGGATTAGCTTTTAGCGTGTTTTATATCTCATTAATGCAGTCCAGTGAATAAACATGAAACTTTCTACGATTGTGTCTAGACGTTTTCATACTTTTCCGATAACTTTTCAATAACAAAGGACGTTGAAATAATATAGTATGACTAGTCCGCGAGTAAATCGTCTCAAATATTTAAAAAAGTTTGTTTACAGTGAGTATTGAAAAGTAATATATAAATCAAATAAAACTGAGAAGATTTTATTTTGTCTACGAAAACAGTTCAACCAATAAATAATATCTAAAAAAGGTTTCACATTTTAAACGGCTTCAAAAAAAAAAAAGAAAACTTGTTATTGACGTATAGTTACTTTTTTGTAAATAAGAATCTGTTTAATTCAGAAGGACCTATAGACATGGAATGAGAACACTAGAACCGTTACCAATTTCATGTTTGAATCGTGAATCTATCGATAATCTAAATATATCTGAAACATTTTTTTTTATAAAATTATAAAACAATGTAACATTTATATCATACAAAATTGTTTAGTGTTGTATAACATCATGAAATCATTATACCTAGGAGTGATAGTAAACGCATTCAGTACATAGATGTTTGCAGTACATCACCGCAAACACAATAACATGCTCACTGTGTAATCGAGTCATGATTAATTGGTTTTCGAGTCAATGACAAACTGTCTGAATAGAAACGACGATCATTCCGAAACCGCTATATATCTTAATCAAACTGATAGCGTAATAACATAGTCTTGAATTCCTTATAATTCTATCTTTCGGAATTTACGATTTATTTTACAAAGTGTTTTAGAATTACAGTATGTTTTCAAGTAAATGAAGAACACAAATATATAAACAAATACCATATATTTCACTGTAACCTACAGTTATAGGTCCATAAAACACTGTTGATAGTATAAATATCTTTTTAAATTAAAAAAAAAATTAACATACACACACGGTCGTAAGGTAAGCAACTTAATGCTTGAATTATAAATAACATCCGAGTGTTATAGGTAAAAATATTTTTTTATAAATTATACAGAAATAATACGTATATAAATACAAATATTACACCCAGACTCAGGCGGGAATCGAACCCGCAACCCGGCGAACAGAAAGAAATACTACAAACTGCCCCAACGGGCTAATCAATATTCTTTTGTGTAGAAGTTGCCTAGTGTTATCACACTCTCCTTAATAGGAAGAAGTCTTTTCATGCAGCTTAAATTGTCAATATTAACAATTTGTTAAACTTAGCCTTACTATTAAGTTAACAAACAACCCAAGGATCTATAATTCGATATTTTATTATTTACAACCAAATACAAATCTAATTAGCATCAATTTGGTCTAATCGAAGACTCATCGAGCAGAGCGTAATGACCATTGTCGATTTACTAAGACCACTTCATTGTTACCTAGAACAATTATAGGTTTCGCTGATTTGATGGATTAATAAGCTTAATATAACCGACTATTAGCAATGGTTGGTCAGCAAGCGTTCTAAACTGCTCTTCGTTAATTTACTCATCTCTATTTTTACCGACTATTACATCTCTTACATTTTGCTATGATATTTTACCACTCTATAGCTTTCACTCACAAGTGGCAGAAATTAGGTGAATGAAAGAAATTTATGCAAATTACAAAAGCAATTTTTGAATGATGCGTATGTATATAGAAATAAACTGTTTTTAACGATTTATGACTGTCATTAAAATACACATACACATATGCCACATACTCGTATTTAGTTACTTCGAACATGTAAATTTTTACTTACAAAGTCTTCGGCGCCTATGATTTTTCTTATTCTTTCATATCGCTGAATATCAAATTCAATTATGTAGGCACCTTAATATTTGCACGTAAACTTTTATTGCTTTGTAGATGCGCGTGGTCATCCAGTTTTACGGTCGATTTTAATAATCAATCTCACTCAGATAAACTGACTAAGAGTAAATTCAGAGATAGATAGAGTATTTATTGAAACTGGCCGTTAGAGAACATTAAAGTGGTCTGTTTTGTCTTGGAATCATTAGAAACTTATCATTAATAAAATAAAAACATGAATTATGTTTCAGAAATAATTACAGTTGTACGAATAAAAAAGAAACTTTTTTGGCGGATTTAAAATAAAGGTTTTTATTTCTCTTTTTGATATATAGCCATTTATTTCATATAAAATGCTAGTTCTAGTAATCATAATAACAAAAATTACATTGAAATATAATTGGTAGTGGGTAACTAGTACCTACCTAACCTAGTAAGAGTCGGTTCTAGATAGTCGTATACAACATTTTATATTGCATTAACGAAAATTTAAATGTGCCCTTAATAATTTCAAGTTATTGATGAAAGTTTCAATCATATTGATTAAAAGTTAAATGCGGCCGGCAGTCGCGCACAGTTAATAAAATAATATCCTTTATACTACTTGAATTTCTTTTTACGCTCGTTTTATTTAACTCTTTCGTTTAACTACGGTAATACGTTCGTCGCTTACATGCATTGTGCTTTGTTTTTAGGGTTCCATAGTTTAATGATGTTATATAAGTCCTTAATACAAAATTTGTTTTATAATTTTTTACGTATTTAATTCTGATACTTGTGATAGGTAAACCAAACAATGCAATTTTCACAGATTATCCTACAATAATGCCGTCATAACAACAAAATAAAAATCGTAATAAATGAATAAGAGCGCTCCGTAAAAGACGCATTTTATCTTAATCTTTATAATTGTGTACTATCAAATATTACAGTTGGTAATGAACCTATCAGGTATCAGTACGACTCACACTTAGTTTTTAACAATTCAAACGTTTCAGGGGGACTGCGCCGTGTCCTCTGCGGATGTGGTCGCAGTGTGCGTGTTCCACCGCAGGTAGATTGAATTACACCAATGTTGCGCACTTTTATAGTAGCGGTTTCTTATTTGTGCATTTGTTGAACTTTGTCCTGCAACCTCGTCCTGGTTAATACCTTCAATAACCTGCGTCAACCTTTTGTTTGATTGAATGAAGTGTAAAAATACTTCATCATTGTAAAGTGTTCGAACGACATTGTTTTTTTTTTATAACCGTAGAAGAAAATGAAAAATATGATGTGTATACTTTTTAATTCAAATCTTATCTGAGAAAAATAAACCTCGTCATAAAGCTAAAATATATGGATATATGGATTAATTCATTAAAATTAACTTTGCATTAAATGAGTTAAAAATTTTAAATCTTTTTTTCTCGTTGTATACAAAAGCCAATATGGCCTGTTCGTAAAAATAAGCCGAACGTTATACTAACCGATAAATCTTATCAGCACTTTCTTAAATACAAAGTCATACCGGAAGCAGCGTGGTGCACTACATGATTTGGGTTTGTGGGTTACCTATCCCATAAACGTGTCCATAATAATTCAGATATATGAAATTTTACCGACGCTAAGCTATTATGATCTTTATTTTTATAACAGTAAGGCTGTATTTTAACAGTCACAGTCATAGTTCATCAATACCTGCGTAGCCACCCAATGAACCCATATATAGGGAACAGATATTTGTATGTACGTACCTTCGTAAATGATTTGTGAGTCGATAGCTATTTTGAGTTAACACAATAATCCTACGCCGCTTTCATTTTCGATCAGATTTAATAACAAATAAACTAACCGGATATTAGGGTGTTTTATATTTTGACATCCCAATGATGTATGGAATATTTGTTTATGGATATGTAAACTATCATTCATTATAAAATAAAGTAAGTTCGTGTCGTTTCGTTCACTGATTTAAAATTCAAATTCAAAATGAAATCCTCAATTTTTTTTCTCTTCCTTTTTATAGAAAATACATTTTTAATAGTAATAGTATCCATACAAAAGTTCAAAAGTACACGAAGAATTGTAGACGCTCTAATATTGTGACTACATTTAAAATTACCATCAAAGCATGTTTGGCACCACGAAGGTAGTCTGTTTTGCAAGTAAAAGTCAAACGTGGAATTCAATTCTGACAGCATGAAACTAGATATGAAACACGAAGTAAATTGACGTCATTTTTAATTTAAAACAAAGATAGAAGAAAATTTACCATACAAAAAAAAAATCTTTTGCTATTAAAATGCTTCTGCTTGAGACGTAAATATGCGTATATTTGATTTACTTGCGAGAATCAATATTAATGTATTATTAAATACTACTCAAACAAATAAAACAGACATCGATTATAGAAAGCAACAAATATTAAAAGAAAAAGTTTGTTTGAGTAACCCGTATTTATACAAATGTGAATACAAATAAATCGAAAGTCACTTGTTTCTACTACGTCTCTAACTAGTGACTACTTTGTTTTAATATTTGCACTAGTCATGATAATTTTGCTAAGAATAGATTTGACTTTGGATTTGGAAAGACCAATGATACCATAGGTATAACCCTAAAATTGAACATTTCTACGGAGAACCTACACATTTCTTAGGTTACTAATATTAAATCGATATTGATTTATGTTTTAATAAGAAATAAAGAGTGAAACAATTTTTTTCTTATTAATATTTATAGATACACTACTACATATATTATTCTAGGCAGGTGATAAATAAAACAACTATACGTATGACTCACCATTTGTTGAGGATTGCGGGGCTTACGATGCGCTCTCGGCACTTTCTGTCCAGTGACTCCTTCTAGCACATCAGCTAGTAACAGACCATCAGCGCAGTCGCGAGCGAGTCCACCACCTGACGTGCCTGCTCGGCGCCGTGAACGCGCCCTTTCCAGATAATGGTTCGCCCAGTCTGTGTAGATCTATAGAAGAAATAAAATGTATTCATTAAAAAAAACTACCGAGATTCTAATAAGTGATCCAGTGACTTTTTTACTCTATTTGTTCGCCACGCATTTGTTGAACGAACAATTAACCTTTGATCTATTCTTTCACACGACAGAAGACAGACTGATAAACAGATAATATGTCCAACTGTGGGGCGTTAATAAGCTATGTTCAGTATATAACAGAAAAGTTTTATTTACTGAACTGATCTAACAATCTACTTGTAAACTTATTAAAGTTGGGCAAAGATGTATCCTCATATAAGAATTAGGATAAGTGTTAAAGTTAGTTGAATTAATAATGTCCTAATTGTTAATAAAATATGTGTATACATTTACAGAAATAAATTACAAGATAAATATTTAGAGTTCCAATAGACTCTATCTTTCGAACATTAACGCAACTGGTATCAAAGCATTATCATTTAGATTCGAACAAAAGTCTGACTAAGCTCACGAAGTAGGTACTGTAAGTAGGTACTTTCCAAGATATCTTGACGCACAAAGAGCGGTAGATAAGACGATGCTCGTAAGATGTGAAATCGCTACTTAAAGTTTAACGACTTAAAAGAAGTACATGCAGTAACAAACACTGTGATACGAGATTTTAATGTATTAGATTTTTTTATATAACTCACGTTATAGCTGCCACTTTTGTGTTACTTTTGGTCTATAAATTGGCGTGTCTATGTATATTATATGCAAGTTAGGATTTTAAAATCAAAACGCATTGACAATTTATAATTGTATTGTTTGTTATTAAATATAATATAACATACATAGGGGAACTAATTTTATTATATAAGTTTAAAAGATTATATAACCAAAACACAACGTCTAATAATTGTATAGTAAACATTATAAGAAAATTATTGCTAACTGCAACGGAACTCAGCGCTTGTTTTAATCTTACCACTTTCCTGTCTAGTATATTTACATAACTATTTCGACGCGTCGATATTGAACGCGCGTAGTTTACGCGGTAAGCAGTTAGTTTTAGAATCTGCTAGTGTAATGGTTGCCATCTGGTCTAATGCTTGAAAGAGTTATCCGTTTATTATCTCCTGTCACATTATGTCCTGTAATTAATAACATGTTTATTTTATGGTTCTGTACTATAATGATGTAAGCCGAACTATATTACAAGTGTACTCTTAATCAATTAATTACTCGTAAATTGTCGAACTTGTATACCTATATTAAATCTAACTTTATATAATCAATATCTAAATTTACTCGTCAACAAGAGCCGCCACTTTAAGGAGATTTTTTAAAAACATAGTTTTGATTATTATATGAAGGCACGGAACTCTTTATGTGTTGTTTCAACGTACTTGATCTTGCTTACATGTATGTAGTCCATTTGGTCCTACATTTTAAACAAAATCTGACCATACGACATATAGCGCTCGGTTATTTTAATTTTATTAAATACGAGCGGACCCGGCAGACGTTGTCCTGCCCGGAAAACAGCTACCAAATTTGATAGCTTACATACCGATAGTAGCGCCACCTAACGGGTCCAATTGAAATAAAAACTAACATATCTTCCAAGTTAGACAAAATTACAGATGCTTACAAAATTTGATAAAAATTGATTCAGTAGTTTCAGAGCTACATACAGATAGAAACGCCACCTACCGAGCCCAATCGAGATAAAAACTACCATATCCTCCAAGTCAAACAAAATTACAGATGCTTACAAAATTTGATAAAAATTGATTCAGTAGTTTCGGGAGTTACATACTGATAGCAGTGCCACCTACCAGGTCCGATTGAGATAAAAACTACCCTATCTCCCAAGTTAGACAAAATTATAGATGCGTACAAAATTTGATAAAAATTGGTTCAGTAGTTTCGGAGTTAGATACCAATAGCAGCGCCACCTATCGGGTTCAATTAAGATAAAAAACTACCCTATCTTCCAAGTTGGACCAAATTACAAATGCTTAAAAAATTTGATAGAAATTGGTTCAGTAGGTTCGAAGTTACATACATTTAAAACTCTCGTGGTTAACGCCCATCCCCGTAATCCCTAGTGGGCATGAGTTATCCTAAAATCCGCTCATCGATCATTTCTACATCACATATAGGAGATTCGTACCAAATTCGGAGTCGATAGTTTAAAAACGGGAATATTCATACATACATACATATGCAATATAAAAAGGATATTTATTATTAAAAATATTCTTTTTAGTAGTTAGGTTTTTACTCGTAGTAGTCACGTGAACGTAATTGCAGGAATTGTAATTATGTGTCCTTTGAATGGTCTCAAAATAAGTTACTATTTTGAAATAAGGCTATCGTTGAAAATCTTCATATTTATTACGGCACATACGAAGATTTTCTCTCTAGCTTTGTTTTTAGGCACAGGAATACATGGACAAAATTTGCTCGATAGTTGAATTTCTACTTTCTTTGTGAAACCAACCGCATAGCTCACACCTGATAGCAATAACGGAACAGAATCTTGTGGGGAAGTAACCACAAATCTCTCTCTCGTTGAAAGGCTATCTTATCTTATTATGTGACGGCAAAATTTTTCTATTAATAAACACTATTTCTTTTTAAAGAATCAACCCTTAAAATTTTGATCTAAAAAAATATGAACTGTCTAAAAGTGAGCTTTTAAAAATAGGGTTCTATAATTCTATTAAAATTAATAACAGATATAAATAAACTTAACCATTTTTAAAAAATTAGAATATAAAAGAAAAAAAAAATAATGTTTTTCTCATATCTTTATTTAGAGACTTTTATGCATATGTAAAAATTTTATGTTACAGAAAAGAATATTACGGACGCAATGAATGTAAAGTAGGTAAGTAATAAATGTTAGGAAGTTTTTATGATTTTTTTTTAATTTTATTGCATCGCTCTTCAAATGCAAATCTATCATGCACTTAAGGCTTTAAAAATCGCTCGAATACTTAGTTTAGCTTTAGTTAACTGTTAACCGATGTTTTTCTTAAATTCCTTTTGTGGCTCACTAATTTTTATATAACTGTCACAACAACCACCTTACGTCGGTTAATTTAGGAATTCCACTATGTTGGTGGCACAAAAAAATAATTTGAATTGTGAAAATAATTTATAAAGGTCAAAACTACATTCGTAATCTACGATTTTTATGTCAGAAATATGGAAATATCATCAGATACATCTATAGTAGTCTCAGAATTGAATTGCTACTTAAAGTGTATTAATATACAATACATTTTCAATATGATAAAACTGTCTGGATATGATATTTACGAGTATTAAAATTTAAGTTATATAATAGAGTCAGTATATTATCAGTATCTACATTACAATATACGTATCCTTTAAGGTTTGGACATCGCCAGAGAGCGCACCTTAACGAGGAATATTTATCGATCAGTTTAATAGAATGATCATCATTTCTACGGCATTTCCGATAACATCGGCTTGGTTCATGTCTTTATCTGCCGACATCACACGATTGTGCATCCAAAAAGGTTTGGAATATCCATCGGTCCTAATAAATCTATCACGACGGACAATATTATCGGATCTAAGGGCATCAATGAGGCTGGAATTATTTATTAACTACACAACCCACGGTTTTTTTAACCGCTCTCAGTTATGGAACTTTCAAATTCATTATCATTAGCTGTTCCACTCTTATGTGCTACTACGAAATTATATGTACACCTAGTCCATAGATTTTTTTTTACCTGTATTAAAATGAATTATGTCGATTACATAAATAAAAAGATCTCATATTTTGGGAGCAACTTGCTGCTTTCATCTGTCTCTTAGACATTTGTAAAGGCTGTAAAAGACAGTGGAAAAGGTATTTTTGCTCAGTAAATAGATCTATACAATCTGTATATAGACTTCGGTGATTATATCAATATCAGTCAATTACAGTCAGTTAAGCCTATTGTAGTCCACTACTGAACATAGGACTCTCCAAGTTCGCGCCAAATATTGCGATTTTCCGCAATCCTCATCCAAACACCACCGGCAATCTTACGTAGTTTGCCCCGTCCAGCGGACCGGAGGGCGTCCTATATTGCGTTTGCCAATACGCGGTTTCCACTCCAGGACGCGTCTGCTCCAGCGGCCATCGGTCCTGCGACACAGGTGCCCAGCCCACTGCCACTTCAACTTGCTAATTCTGTGGGCTATGTCGGCTACTTTCGTTCACTTGCTGATAGTTTCATTTCTTATCCTATCTTTGAGGGAGACCCCAAGCATAGCTCGTTCCATTACACGTTGAACGATTTTAAAGTTGTGGACTAGTCCCCTCGTCAGTGACCACGTCTCGGTGCCGTATCTAAAAGCAAGCAAGACGCGTTGCTCGAAGACGTTTGTCTTTAAGCAATTCGAAATTTTCGAAGTGAAGACTCTATGAAGCCTGCCAAATTCAACCCAGCCCAACCAAATCCTCCTATCAGCTTCCTTCTTGAAGTTATTTTGGATTATTCAAATAGTGTGGCCTAGGTAGACATAATTCTGAACATTTTCAAGAAGGATACCGTCGATCGATACCGGTTTCGGTATGACTTGTCTGTTAAACATAACTTTCGTTTTGTCGAAATTCATACCGAGACCAACTCGTCTGGAGGACTCGTTTATGCCGTCCAGCATC
Organism: Melitaea cinxia; assembly: GCF_905220565.1. NCBI lineage: Eukaryota > Metazoa > Arthropoda > Insecta > Lepidoptera > Nymphalidae > Melitaea > Melitaea cinxia. Next base: position 13,113,658 of record NC_059395.1, on the reverse strand, counting down.
TGGCCTAGCTCATCCAATGTCTCCGCAAAGATGATGATATCGTCGGCGAAACGAAGGTGAGAGATGTATTCACCGTTGACGTTGATGCCTCGTTCCCTTCAAGTCTTAAAGACATCCTCCAGCGCAACGGTAAACAGTTTCGGTGGAAATAAAATAAACAGTTTTGGAGGAAAATAGGTCATGTTCTCTGGTCTTGGATATGAAGGGTAGGCAGACGTAGTCCTGAACGACTTCGAGAAATATACCGTCAACCGATACCGGTCTCGGTATGACTTGGTTGTTAAACGTAACTTATATAACATAACATATCAATGCAATATAATGAAAAGTTTATGATGCTATATGCATACATCTAATTATGACGTGCTGTTTAATAGCCTGTGCAAAACGTTTGCTTTCGACAAACGTAATTTTTGCTAACAATGTCACTGTATTTATTTCAATCATCTCTGCAACGTGAGTCCAAAATAAACAAATGGACGTGAATACTCATTGTGCAGTATCGTTTATTTCCCAGGCGAATCAACTGTACATTGACCATTAATTGGTGTAACTGTAACCTTTATGTCAGTAAAAATAAGGATGATAATGTTATAAAATTGCACAACGTTTCGTTATGGATTGTTCTCATTAAACATTTACATGATATTCGTTTTTAAATTTTACAAATGTTTTTGTTTTACATTCTCTGAGCCTTAAAAAGAAAGTATTTTTATTGAAAATTATTTAAAATTATGAAGTATCAAAAACGTGAAAATTTTAAGTAACTTATAAACGTATTATTTAAGTTATCGTATGAACACGATTAGAATGTACATAATGTAAAAATATGTGTTTTAGTAAGCTTTCGTTTTAATTGTAAAATGTAGATTAAGATTATTTATTTCACTTTTTGACTAAATTTTTTACATTATAGTTATTTGGTTTTTAACTTATCACGAAATGCCTTTTCAGAATAATTATTCTGTCATTCTCAATTTAATATAAATGAAGCATATGGCTCGATAAAAAAATCAGGACATTTAATAGACAAAATCATATACAATTATATAAATTATTCTATCAACAAATAGGTCAATTTGCATTTGTTAGAGTAATCAATGTAGTTGTTTGCATGTCTTTGAATAGAGCAAAATTTACTACGCATAATTTAAACCTTCCGCTAGCTTTTACATACTTACTACTCAACTAGAAAATGATTTAATTCGCATCATTAACCTACAGAAATAAATATGTTTATAGTATGTTTATAGAATGTATATCGGACAAAGTGTAATATTATTTAAATATTCACTTAAGTACATATTATAGTTAAATCAAACACAATCAATACAGCTATATATTACACTAACCAACCCGTGGCCACTTCGTTGGGCGTTATTTATTATTTTTGTAATGCAAAATATATTGTCATCTCGCTCGCATTTTTCCGACTTGAATTACATATACCTACTATTATTTTTCACTGAATTTTTTGTTCAATAACAATAAAATATAGCCTATATCACTCATAAATAGTGTAGCTTTCTGTTAGTGATAGAATTTTCATTATCGGATCAGTATTTGCGAAGATTACGCCCTACAAACAAACAAAGTTGGAAACTTTACCTCTTTATAATATTAGTATAGACAGATATTTGTTTGAACTAAAACCTTATAACCATTATATATGGTTAGTAAAACATACTACGCTAGTGTATAGCATAGTGTAATAGCAAAAAAATGATGAACAAAATATACGGTGTTATTTGAACTGAACATAAAATAGCACAGTTGAATTGCCTAAATACCGCCTCCAACATTTTCCCTTTACATCTAACTTACGACTAATTCAGAGATTGGTGATGTAATAAAATTGGCGGTTTAACATTTCACATCCTTTTGCATTTATTTAATGTATTGTGTAACCATTTATTTGTTCAAGTTAATGTTAGCACGTTTTTAATGAGTCTATATGCTTATTTAAATTATAAATTACTAGCTGTTACCCGCGACTTCGTCAGCGCAGGATTATCAAGTACTTCGAGTATTTTATTATCATCTCAATAGATATTGAAATAAGATAGATAGCTTTATACAAAAAATCATCAAAATTGATTCTGCGATATAAAAACCAAATTGTTACTACCACATGTGCATTAGAAACATATTATCAATTCTTATTGTTTCTGTATTTCACTGTTTTGGCGATAATGGCTTACTTCTAAAAGATAGATATATGCTGTCGCGGCCTTTTTTTTAGGACTGATTGAGATAAATATATTTCTTATACATTGTATACGTGTAACACGTCTGTACAGTATTGGCAGCGTACGCTAGAATAGCTCGCAGATGGCATATTTTTTTCCGACTTACTTGACAATTATCGTTATATTTTGGGCAATTCACACACTATCTTTAAACATTGTAGCCTATGTGCTATTCTAATGTATAAGCTATATTATTGTAAGCTTTCATTAAAATATATTCAGCAGCTTTTGCGTGAAAGACGGACAAACATCCATACATCTATACATCCATACATACAAACTTTCGCGTTTATAATATTAGTAGGATATTTATAGGTATATAGGTGTAATTGTTGATAGGTTTAATGGTTTTCAGCTTAACCGTGAAGGATGGTTTAGTCCAAAGTCACTTAGAATAGAGAAGACACGAAGGAGTTTGAATATTCGTATATAATAATGCTATAATCAATTCTGAAAAAATCCTGTATATTTAGCAGATATAGCTTATTTCTTTATCGTTATGACACATATAAGCAAAACAAAAACTTACAATCAGTAACTAAGGTAAAAGTAAAATGTATACGCATAATGGACTATCTACTTATATAATTTCGAGTGAATTCGTTTAAATCACTTCTTTGACCGCACAAAAAAAAAAAACAAATAGGAAACCAAATAGATGATTTCTAAACGCAAATCTGGAAGTGAAATGAGGTCGCAAGCTTTTAATATCTCCGAGCGGACGTCGACTACGTTACACTACTGAAATTACGATTTGTTTGGAAACTATCTATAGATCTATAACCACAGGATGGGTGCATATGTCGAGTTGTTATTATCTATGGTAGCGGAAGGAAGCCCCATCTAAACAGTTTGTTTACCTTCATAACAAAACATATTCATAGGATATTAAAAACAAACATGATGTAAAATTATTTCATTTATATTTTAAATCAATTATCCACACTTTAATAATCTCATTAAGATGTAAATTTTGTTTCAACATAATTATGTTTTATTGCATGATGCATCTGTTTATTGAGAAATGTTATAAACATAGCTTATAATTATGAACCAAACGTTAACCATAAACGCGGTTTGAGTGTGTAATATCCAAGTATTAATTTTAGTAATTGATCTCGTAACTCACAAAGTTTAGTATGGAAAATTATAGTTAATAAAATAGTCACTAAAAAATTAATTTATCATAATGGCAAGTGGGCAATTGAAAAGTTCATTCGTCATTGTTTTGTAGTCATCTTAGCTGAATCATAAAATATTCGTAATGTTGTTTTTGGTTAAAACTAAACTTACATCTTCGTCTTGCTTTGCAGTTTTCGATATATCTAAATGTAAATTAATGCGTTTTGGAACGAAGTTCCTTACGGCAGGCTTGATTATTTTCGAACGACGATAAGTTTTAAGGAACAAAAAATTATTAGAAGATAGCCTCTTTCCTGGTGTAAGAGAAGAATCAGAGCTTAATCCACCACGCTGCTCCAATGCGGGTTGGCATATATATTCCCTACTCAAAATCAAAATCAATGTCTGTCGTGAGCGGGGATCGAACCCGTGCTATGACCACTGCGCCAACGCGTCAATACAATTTTTTTGTGAGCAAACACAATTATTCATTAGTAAGCTTGCAAAAACTCTCTAGGCATGAGATTATAAAGAATTTGGTAATTTCAACTTTATATATACTGTTAGAACAATAGTTAGGAAAGTAGTATATGTAAGTCATCATTGTTGTATTTTTTATTTTGATTCCACATCTGGTTCTTAAAATACTATATAACAATTGGCGCGAACTTGGGGAGGCCTATGTCCAGCAGTGGACTGCCATAGGCTGAAGTGATGTTGATGATGATGTGACGGTAATTTCAAATTTGACTATATACGTAAATATTCCAAGTAAATAATTCTAATATCTATACCAATATTATAAAGCTGCAAAGTTGTTAATTCCTGAGATTATCGCGCGCTTAAACGTGCTCTAATATCAGGAATTACTGGCTCGAATTTAACAAATATTACATTTGTGTTGTATAGCCCATTTAGCGAAGATGGCTATAGGCTTTTTTTTCACAAATTAATGCGTATGAAACCGCGGGGTACAGTTAGTTATGAAAAAAGTTGAACCAAATATCATAAAGAATTGATTAATTAAATATAGTTGACTATAAAATATAAAATATAAGTAACACTTTATTTTATATAGAAACTTTATAAAAATATACTTACGCTAAAAATTGATTAAAATCCCCAGTGCCAGTGAAAAGATTATACAAAGTAATTACCTGGACGATGGACCGCGTTTGCCGAGTGACGTCATCAGTAGAGCCTTGAATGGACCGAGGGGCTCTGATGCAAGTCGGTATCATTTTATCACAAGCACATCATTATCACTATTAGTCACAATCGGAAAAGTTTTTTAGTTTAATATTATTTTTCTATGCGGTCAATACTTTATAACATTATTTTTATTAAATAATAACCGCACATTAGATAAAATGTGATTCTATAAATATTTAAAAACCGCTATTTTATTTATTCGTTACTGTGAGCTTAGTTCAGTTAGGTACAAACTGAAACCAACGTTTTGCGACCCGCCCAGGCTTTAAGATGCTGAATGCAATATACAAAAACAGGTATAATTTAAGCGTGCGTCACGGTTCATGAATGAATGGATTCGCGTTGTACGATAAAGTCTTCTCGGAATATTTACTCTAGCGATCGGCGCCTACGCCCACGAGCGGCGAGACCGCGTCATGAAACCGTGCGATATGGAACATCAAAATAGACCTCCCAGTAATGAGATGCAAACTTTGTACTATCAGCATCTGAATGTACACTGACATAAGACATAAGGCTGAGACTACCTAACTTAATTACCTAACCGAACCAAACGTGGTTTTTTTTTTAAATCGTTTGTACTTTTCTTTTACTTTTTCCATCAGTTATATTTGAAATACGTTGAAGGTAATAACAATATTATTGTTTTTATCGAACATTGATGAATATTTGAAGGAACTTTAATTGAATAATTAGAACCTGTATTGTATAAAGAGGACTTTTGTTCTAGCCACAATCTATACATTCAAAACCAAAAGTCTATTGTGTGTATAATTAAATATGCGTAATTTTCGTGTAGGCGCCGTAGCCGTGTTAGAACTGAAATGCAATAGTTTATACGATGCTCGAAAGAATAGCGAAGTACCGTTTAGTGGGAGTGTTATGATTATTAGTTACTTCGCTTTAACATCAACTAGACAACTAAGCATTTTTAAGACATTAAAATGTGGCGTTCAAATAATTGATTTTATTTATTTATTATGATAATAAAAAAGCATTAAGAACAAAAATGACAGCATAAAAGTAATTCGTACTTTACTGTACATATTATGATAGTAAAACTGAATAAATTATATAAAACAGTCGTCATTATCACTCTATACTTAAAAGAAAGGATGAATATTCCTATATTATTTATTAATTAACATTATTATATTTACACTTTTTTTTTGTTCTATAACGGCTAATTTGCAAAGATCGAAAATTACTACCCAAATTCATTTAAATTTTTCTACTCCACGTGTTTCTCATCTGAGCTTTTCATTTTTTGGCCCAAAATTTTCTTTGAATTTATTTTACTTTTAAAATTTAGTACAGATTTAACTTAAGCGGCATACCCATTGTTAATTTTGTTTGTATTTGTTGTAAGTATTTTCTTAAATCATTGGACGTTAAGAAAAAAAATCTTCATTAAATATAAATAAAAAATAATGCACAAATAATTGTAAAGCAAATATGTATAAGCAGTTTTTTATTCTGTGAAAACTTGCCGACCATATAATAAGAATATATGACAATATTGTTAAACGTGATTTACAAATAGTAATCAATTTGATCTATCCCACGGTATCGTACGTAATTATCGGGAATAGTGCGTAGGATAAAAGCAATTTCATATTTCAACACCTACTTATTCTGTACATTATTAAGATCTATTATAGTTTGCTGTAACAGCATCTAAACAGCCCATTGTACATTCGTAGATTAGAGCTTAAGTCACCACGCTGTTTTAAACGAGGTGGCGGGCATTTTAGTGGCAAAATTTCTTCCGGATAAGAGATTTTCTTTCGATACTTTTCCTATCCATCGGACTTGAGTTAAATAAAAGAAATATATGATCATAAGAGATAAATTTACATTCAACAAGTCCATTTCTCATCCAAATTTACTAAACAAATTTATAATAGCATAAATATTAATCATAAACGCTTAGTAAAAACAGCTTAGTAAAATTACGCAACGTCTAATGCCTTTTAGGTGAAGAAATATACACATAGGCATCGATGCAATATAGTGTTCTAAGAGAGTTTCCTGTCTTTTATTTATAATCTGTGGTCCGTGTGGCAACACTGCTTCACGTGTATAGAGTTACAGGTTGAAAACAGTTTCTATAAGCAGACAAAAAAAAAACGTCAAAGGATGAGTAAAAGAGGATGCATATTTCTAGCACCTCTTTGAATATCGTTTAGACGTCTTAAAGCCATCATCACTAGCAAAATGAGACGTATAGTTTTCATTTGTAAGTTCTTAAACATAGTAACTTCTTAAAATATAAGATTAGTTTACCTACATCGTTTAGAATTATTATGATTTAGAATATAAGTACTTTCTATTATTATTATTATTTCATTTTAATTAATCACTGCGCTATTATCTGGTTTTCGCAGAGCAGAAACTGCGTTTTCAGCCGATAGTAGTTTCTCATTAGTTTTAATATGGTATATTTTTACAAAGTTCTAATTAAAAATAACAAATAGAAAGTTTATTTGTTTTAAAAAAAAGTTAAACATTGGTAACAAAATGGTTTTCAAATGTAAATTTACGATTTAACACCTTACGCCTTTCATCACTTTTCAGGAAAAAAATTAGGTCATGCGAGCAGTGCCGATATTTTAGGACGTAGCCTATTTGAAATTACCGCTAAAATGGCGTAATGATGCGTAAAACTAATAAAAAGGTGTATTACACACATCCGACCGTTTTTGTTTACACGCGTCAAAACTTCGACATGCGTATTTATAACCGCGGAAGGTGCGCCAGAGCAACGAACTTGTGACAATCATAAAACACGACTAAAAGAGAGTTCGCTCGCTCACAGACCGACTTAGTAGCACTGGTATACTTTTATAATAATAAAATTATACCCCTAGACAAAAAATACAACAGATTTATTTACAAAACGAATAGTAGGTTAAGTTACATTACAATATTTGTGTTTGCTCGAAAACGAAACAAAACGGCTTCAATTATATCGACAAGTACAACCTAGGTAGCTGATAAAATAGTCAATTAAATACGCATTATTAGGGATAACTGATTTGACGACGCGTTGGCGCAGCGTCTCTGGCGGTCGCGGGTTCGATCCCCGCACATGACAGACATTTGTATTGGCCATTTGTAGGTGCTTGTCGTGATCTAGGCGTTTGTGTTTGTGTATTATAAAATATAATTTTGTGTACTATATAATTGTGAAAATCCTACTGGGGGCCGTTGAGTGCGAAGTGTTTATTATTATTATGAACTCAAAAAGTATTCATCAGATGTCGATTAAATTTAAACGGGACCACATAGCACATATTAGTTTTCGATTTAAAAAAGAACCATTAAAATCAGTACACCTAGTAAAAAGTTATGAGGTTACCTACATTAACATACATAAAAATATATTTGAACAGAGAACTTTACCTTTTTCTTTAAAATTCGGTTAAAAAAAAGAAGTATTATCTTACAAGTTATTATGAGAAAATATCACATACTCATACCTACTAATATTCAAAGTCGGTAACCAACACTCACACTATCCTCAAAACAAAGCACCTCTAAAACATTTCGTAGATAAACACGATAGTGTGAACTACCGTAAAAGGATTTATGTGACAGTTATCATGTTTTATTACGGTATATTATTACACATACGTCATAAGGAATATTTGGAATTATCTGGTCATTATACCGTTTATACTGCCGTCATTCTTTTAGATCTAAGAGAAATAAATCCTCTTTATTTTTTGGTTTTTAATGACTTTTTCACGATTCCTACTATAGAACGAATTTTTATAGCTTGTTTTAATTGTAAATCTTCTTTTAATGTTTTATAAAAATAAATATACATGTATGGTTTTGTATCTATAATATAAAAATGAGTCGCTGAATGTGTTGCTAAGCGCAAAACTCGAGAACGGTTGGACCGATTTCGCTAATTCTTTTTTTAAAATATTCCTTGAAGTACGAGGATGGTTCTTACGGAGAGAAAAATTCAAAAAAAAATTTAAAATTTCCTGAAAACGTCTAAAAACAACACTTTTCTATACTCCCATACAAAAGATTTGTGATAATACTTAAAAGTCACTGTTAGGCGATACGAAGTTTGCCGGGTCAGCTAGTTATTCAATAAAAATATAAAAAATAAATAACTAGCTGTGCCCCGCTGATACACCCGTTAATGTGAGGAAACAACCTATAGTCTTCCTTGGTAAATGGGCTATCCACCACAAAATAAATTTTTCAATTAGAACCAGTAGTTCCTAAAATTAGCGCGTTTAAACGAACAAACAAACTTTGGTATAGGTGTACCTATAGATTTGCTCGCGAAAATAGTCGTATTTAATAGAAAACTAGTTATTTCATATTTATATGAGCGGTAAGTACTTCGTCGTAAAGAATTTCGGCATAAAAAGTAGCCTATATTTGCCATATAACCTCCTCTATCTTCCGGTGAATGTCCCATATAAATCGGTTCAGTTTTTTCGAAGATTAGCCCGGACAAACAGAAAAACAGACAGATACAATTTTTAAAATCGTTTGTTTGGTTTTTAATATCATGAAAATAACTATATGCACTTGAAAAAACAGTTATTATGAAAACAGTTATGATGGAACAGTCACACTTTTTTATATGTATATTTATCGATATCACTGCGTGTATTATATACTTTATACGGTTCGATTCTCACAAAATATTTTGTCAAACATGTTATTAAATAAATTCATATGCTAAAATATTTGCTTTGTTAGTAGAAAATCATTTGCATCTGCAAGTTTTAAATAGAATATGTATTTTTATCCTTGACCAATATGATAAAAGGTCGTTAACTCAAGAGATTATCAGAGACAGTTTCGGCAAACAATACTGCAATTGCAAGTGACAGAATTCACCGGAAAATAGCGAGTATAATATGTTGTAAAATATGCATATTTTGAACTGAGATACAATTAATAAGACACCTTTGTTTACTTTGTTAAGCTAAACAAGTTATTAACTTGACATAGTTTTGTGGATTATGGACTTGATAAAACATATCCATAGTATGTGGGACACAGACGTTTAATTCTTATAGTTACGTGGGCGACTAAGAGTTTAGTTGTAACGGACACTCGATCGCGTTGCCAACTTGGCTTGCTGTAATTACACGTTAATTCGTAACAATAGTCTATGAAAAGGGTTATAACCTGACCGCATAAGTCCGGTATTAGTAATGTTATACAGGTTTGAACTGTTTCAGTTGTATGGTATTATTAATTGCTTACTTTAATAAAAAATCGAATAAGTTTTATTTTATTGTGATCACGATCAAATTTAAATTGGAATGGAACTAAAACATCCATCACATTTCGATTAAAACAAGAATCATCAAAATTTGGTAAACTCAGTAAATTTTGAGTTTGAGGTTAATGAGGTTATGAGATTAATACAACGTAAGTCAACGAAAGCACAGTCAAATAAATACGCATTATCAGATATAAATCCAAAAGTACTAGTCAGATCTAAATTAAATTTAAATGGGAACACGCGACGAATACCACATTTCGATTAAAAAAAGAATCATTCAAATAAGTTCACTCAGTGAACGGGGTCTGGAAACACACACAATAGACAAGCATAAACGCCCAGACCACGACAAATATCTACATGGCCATTACAAATGTCTGTCGTGAGCAGAGATCGAACCCTCAACCGCCAGCGCAACAGCCAGTGCTGTGACCGCTGCGCCAACGGGTAGTCAAATTAAGATTTTTTAAAGTTGGTTAAATTGATGAATCGATTTCTTGGCTACGAATATCTGGTGTTAGTTCGTGTACGCGGCAAGAAAATATAGTCACTTTTTTAATTTTTTGTAATTACTTATATTATTATATCATATGACTTTTAACCAAAACAACTTTTCAAATTCAATTTCTAAGGAACGTATTTACGTGTTTTGATATTTAGTTAAATGAAATATAAACAAAATAGCATTATTTTTATATGTAAGAGCGATATAATTCAATATAGAGTAAGCAATCTTAGACGAAATTAATATACGCAAATGATTTGAAAGCATGAACAAAGTTACATTAAAAGTGCAGATTTCTTGAATGATATGTTAAATCAGAATATCCACAGATAAATCTTACAACTTCAAATGTAAAAACAAAAAGTAACTGGAACTCAGTCTTCAGTAGTGGCGTTTCCGTCGCCTCTTATAAATAGTCTCAATGTAGGTAAATGATCGTTCTTAACTTATACGTTTGTCAAACATTTACCTACGTTTCAAATATATTAGTGTGTAGACGATATTTAACGAGGCTTATGTTCTTTTTGACTTTGTTAGCAGACATAAAAAGATTGATTCTATTAACACTAACAAAACTACACTCTCAAATTAAATACGACCAAGTTTTAGTAAAATGTTCACTATCCTGATGTTATATTCATTTTACCTTCTACTACTACGGTTTTCTTTCACAATTTAGATAATTATAGACATTCTAGCTATGTCCGCGACTTCGTTCGCGTGGAATTTAACAAAAAAGTTATTGTTCATTTCGCGGAGTTATAAAATAATTAAATTTCTAAACTAAACATCTACATCAGCTATCTGTCCGTGAAAATCTCGTCAAAATCGGTCAAACCGTTTAGAAAATTAGCCCGAATAAATAGACAGACACAGATAAAAATTGTAAAAAATGTTATTTTGGTATATATGCCGTGTATACCATGTATATGTCCATACCGTGTATACCGTGTATATCCATACGCATTTAGTAAAAAGCGGTTATTTTAATGTTACAAACAGACACTCCAATTTTATTTATTTGTATAGATGGATATAACATCAAACCCCGTGACTTGTAACTTGTGTTTTGTGTCAGTGTATTCTCAAAGTATGAATGTAATTTTGCTCTAGGTATAAAAAGACGACTAATTTACTACAATTTTTCGTTTCTACTGTCAATTATTCTTTAAAATTTATCGTGCTTAAAAATCAAAGAAAAAATAGTCTGTGTTACTAAAATACTTAAACTCTGTTTAATATTTTATTATGATATTTTATATGTATAGTTCATTATTCAGAAACATCTATATCACTCAACCACAATTATGTATGAAAGTTCTAAGTTCATATACGAATATGCAATACATTTCTACATAAAAAGTAAAGTGGTATGTTTAGCAAATAATTTATTACTAAGTTAAAATTATAAAGGTAATATTTGAGAAATAATTATGTTTTAATTACTTAGAATTTCATCGAAAAAATTACCGTCTAAATAATATTTATCGATTTTAGGCCCGATTAGTGCTAGGGCAAGAATAATAGTGTTCGTTCCTTTAATTAAAAATAAATATTTTAAATCTTTATTTAAGAATAAATTTTTAAAATTTAGTACGAAGGCGTTTTTATATGTTTCAAAAGAACCTTAGGAAAAGTATTAATGATAGTGTACCTATTAAATTATTTAGTCTGTTTAATTAAAACTTTAGGTGTAATAAAGAAAAATCGTAAAACTTTATATATTTGAAGCGCTACGTTTTATGAAAGATTTAAGAGTGTTTGTAGTCATTCGTAAGTTTAAAAACCTTTTGGAATTGCAGTACAAAGAGAAGATCTCGAAAGTCGTTACAATAAATCGTCCGAATGCACTCACGACCTACCGTTCGTAATTTATTTAAAGACCTTTATGAACATTTGATTGGAATTGGTACTTCGTAACCTTTTACAATATTTATTTCGCGATACTTATTTTAAGAATTTATGTTTAAGAATTATATATTAGAAATTGCTTTTAAACCTTTAAATTTGTTTATATTTAAATATAAAGGTAAACCGTTTAAAGGTAATAAGCAAATATGGTTTTAATCGGCGTCTTTTTGTCATTTAAATAAGTATTACGAGTATAGTAATTTACATGATATGATATTATAGTTACAATTCTAATCAGTTTATTTCACAAATTAAAGTCACTCCCGACTGTATAAGTAGCACGTGTCATATTAAATTTAGCCGCGAGTTCGCCGCGACACGCGCGTTCTCTGCGCGCGCGCTCATCTGACTAAGCGGAAAGCTCAAAGCTCTACAAAAGGTCTCTTTAGAATGGGAAGCGTATAGGTAACAGGAAAATCGAAGAATAGTCTGTTGTTTTACGCTAATTGAGTGGTTGTTTTAATCAATAAATATGTTTTGACTGTGGTGGAGTTGTGTTGTCGATAATATATTGAATGTCATCATCATCGTTGCATAAAATTAAATGCGTTTTTAATTGAACGGGTGTAAAATTCAAAATCTTAGAACTAAATAGATCAATTAGTGTTGAATTTCATATCTAAAATATAAGATAGCTTTTATATAACTTTGATTAAAATTTTAGGTACAATGTATTCAAATAAATTCTAAAATTTTTGCTATAGTAAAGAATTTTGACCTTCCAAACTGAGTCTAAAGGTTTTCTAGGCATAAAAATAGATTTAATTGCCTGTTCCGAGTTCCCACCAAAGTGCGCCATTCACACCCTAGCACCCCTGCTAACCTTATTAATTAAAAAATCCAATGTCTTTGTAGAGACCTCACCTCCGGGAAACCAGCACTTGACCTACCGTTTTTAGACCTTTTGTATGGGACAGGGACGCGTGACAAAGCCCTCAGATAAATAAAAAAATGCTTTGTCATAATTTTTGTACGTGTCGAGATTTTTTATTTGCATTAGTTATGTAGTCATTAGGTTTTTTAACAAATACTAAGTTTTTACTGACATAGATAATAAATGTAAATTATTATTATTATCATTTATGTAAGCTGTCACAAAGTTGCCTGCGCGGGATTAACTTTATGGCGCTTAAGTCATTCTATCGCCTCTTTTTAAATCGGAGGTGACATACAAATTTCTAGAGAAATACGACTTCTTACAGATTGTATTTAAATAAGGTTTCGTTCACGAGGAATTCATACCACTTACTTGATATGGATATACCTAAGTATGAGCTGTAAATCTTCAAAGTTTTTGGTTTTTCGCAAAAAAAAAAAACCGGAGAAAATATTATAAACAAAGACGACTTATTTCATTTGTAAATCTTGCTTATCTTACAGCTAGCTTGTGAAGTAAATTTAAATAAAAAAGTGCGTTTATAATATAAAACCTTATCCTTTTTTTGACGAATTACTCTTGCGCCAATGTATAAACAGAAGTTAACATCGTAATGAATTTATGTTCATCGCCAGTCTAATTAATTAAACCTTGTATGCAAAGGATGTCTTGTAACGCAAAAGAATCTTTATACTCAAATGTTTCGCTGAATTAAAAACTTATAATTTAATTTATTTGATTTATTGAATTATCTTTAGCTTTTAATTTTTTGGTGACTTTTGTATCAGCTGATTATTATTTTATTATAATTTATCGCTAATGAGAATTATGACGATGAGAGTAATAATAGTTTAATCATTATTTTTTTTATTATTTCATGCCAATATAAAATTAAAATTAACTAATAAGTAAATGGAATCGTTATTCCAAAATCATTTTATAACATGCTTAAAAAACTACGATATAAAATATGAATCACACAAAATTTATCAGCGCCCAGCGGGCTATTACACCGTGCTCTAATTTCCACCAGATTTCCGGGGCTACAGGTACGGAAATAAAGGTGCAGGGGAACTATTTTGAAACATTCGTTTCGCTACAACCGCACGCTGTCGCTCTACTTCAATGAACGCCTTGCTGTTTGTTGCTTACTGCGTCTACAAATTGCTACAGTTGGATAAAGTCATCTTGATATATGTATAATTTCATTCATTTAATAGATCATTTTAATTTGTAAATGATTCATGAATTCACGGTGATCGTTCTTAAAGAGTAAACTCCATTCGCGTGTCGCAGCTGACAAAGACACTTTATTTTTTGTATGGGAGATTCAGTTATTTTATAGATTAGCATACCACCCGTATACAAAATATTTGACCACCAAACAAGAAATAAAAATGTTTTATGCACCGATGTGAACGGAGAATGAGTCAGTAATTTTACAAGCTCACGAGATAATATCGTAGGATTTACGAGTGGCTAGACTCAGAAGTACAGTGGATTGTTTTTAATATCTTCAGGTAGATTTGATATATTTTATTTGTATATTGTACCTTCATAAACCTATTATTATTATTGGTAGCCTATTTCAATATATTATTATGAAAGTATCAAGACAAATTAATCCGAGTAAACCTACAAATATAAATAGGCGGTCTTATTTTCTTATTTATGACTGTTTTGGTTTTAATGCGTAAGTTTTTATGATAAATTCACTTTTTATTGCCTTTGGTTACTCGCGATTGAAGCTGCAACAAACAGTACGTAACTGGGTTTATAGCAACATAGCTCACAATATTTGTTTGGTCTTAAGGCATTTATAGTTCAAATGTGGCGATCAAACGCTGTACGTGTTTATTAGAAATGAATTATTTGTTGATGTGTACCGTTTTAGTGTGGTTATCAAATAATGCAATAGTTATTTATAGTATTAACTAATACATATACAATATATGTAAGAGATAGTTCAAGATATTTATGGAGTGAACATTTTTTCAAAAAGTGTTTAAAGGATTAGCTTAATTATCTACGATCTACGTACTTACATACAAGTACGTCTTTGTGTCAATACACGTAAGCTAAGCAGTCCTTATATTTTTTGAACAATAACCGTAGGTATTACCTATGATCTTGATCATGCAACTAAATTCTTCCGTATATTTGTATCCGTAACAAGTAATTTAAGAACTGACAGGTTAAAAATACTAAGGGTCTACCAGTTTTAGTACTCTACTTTTGTAATTGTTAACGTTTTGTTAAAGTATAAACAAGTTGAATGAACTATCATATATCTCAAACAATTGCTTAAATTTCTTACAAAAGAATAAAAGAAACATGGAACCGAGTCTCCAATTGCATATAAATTAAACATTCGATAATAATCATAAACAAATTATCACGAATGATACGCAAAATCTTTCGATGGAGAGATAATAATGCAATAAAAGCGTATTATGACTCAATAGCTATTAATTAAAATAATGGACGCTGTAAATGATACTGTTTTTGCAATATATTGAATACGAAATTGTTTTTTATGAATCACTTATAATATTTTGCACTAACGTCTTATCGTAATACGAAATCATCAGAAAAAAAAATAACATATTTAAAAACTATACAAAATAGAATATCGGCCAGTTGAATAATTCACTATAGAATAGTTTTCTATTTATTAGAAAAGAGTCTTTAAACATACAGCAATATTTCGGTGTAAGTTTCATAATCTCAATAAATGGTGAAAATAATAAGAAAAGAAAGAAAAAACCATACGAAATATATGAAAACGAAACTAATTGAGCAAGTGATGATGATCATGTAAAATATTAAAAACTTGACGACACGTTCTTATTTTAAAAATTTCCTAGAAAAACATCATCGTTATGAAAATCCAAAGAGAAAATAACGCAGCTATATTTCTCGAGTCATTAAGCAGACTCTTGCGTAAGAAAATCTTCGTAAAGGTAAGCAGACAAGAGCTCGAATATATTACTAGAAAAGTATAAAACTCTACGATTGCTAAATATTCAAGTAACAAAAATTAATTTCTTCATCAGAGCGTATCTAATATAGGATTAAATCCCACCACATGTCGTCTGGAAATTTATTTTTTTCGCTTATTCACGTCTGGAAGAACGGGCGATAGGTCGCTCCGATATTCCGAGTAAACAGTATCGGCTGACTCACGGCACTGACTCAACTAGTGCCTAAATTAAATCGTAGTTACTATTTCTAATGATAAAAGAACGAACATGAACACATCGCTAATAAACTATTAACCAGACGAACTGAAATAAAACCGTGTAGCTTACTACCGAATGTATCTAATATGTACTTACATCGGAAATGCCAATCTGATGGTTAAAAATAACAGCCCGCGTCTTTTTTAAAATACATCTATAATAAAAAGTTACGTAACATTTGTTTGTGTACTTAGCCAAAATATTCAATATTTCCAAAAGAGCTTAGTAATAATATCACTATATTTCTTGTAATAAATTAATTTGATCAAATCTATTTATGATCAAAATAGAATCAATGATGGCTATTCAAACATTTGCTCAGCAATTTTTTTTTAAAACTAGCTAATTCCCGCAGTTTCATTCGGGCTAATTAAAGGAAATAAACATACTAAAATATTATATAACCTATGGCCTTCCTCAGTAAATGAAGTATTCAATGCAAAAAGAATTTTGCATTTCAAACCAGTTCTTGAGATTAGCGCTTTTAGACATAAAACAAACTCTTCAGCTCAATATTAGTATAGATTTATTTAATATAAACCTGAACCACAGCATTACACGAAACAAAAAATCAATATGATCATACAATTTATTACTAAAACATTAGCAAACAAGCGAACTTGCAACTGGGATCTTGTTGCTACTGTATTGTGTAACCGTCATAATTCAGAGTAACGTAATACTATATTAATGCAATATTAATGTCCTACGCTGTCCTAATTGAAGTTGTAATCGAGATTTGTGATCATCTCTGTTGGTTATTTGCATGTAACCTTTATGTGGTTAATACGTCTCAATGTCGAACAAAAAGTAAGAGGATCACAGCTAAGCCACAGTTCTGATTATAATAATAGTGTCGATTTGAATTTGATTGAGTTACGTTTTGAAACATTTTTTTTAACCGGTGTGTACGATCTGAGGGGATTTTTATTTTTTGTTTTTAACACACTTTTCATAGGTTGTGTTTAATTTTAGAACCGAGCAAGAGTAATTTATTTTATGTATTTATAAACTTTACTAACTTCAAGATTTTTTTGAATGGATAACAGAACGACGAGTCTATAATCATAAAAACTAGCTGATTTATTTTTGGGTTGGGTCTATCACTTGCCTACTTAGTGGCTACTACGTTCGTGCTTGAATGTAACTAAAATGAACACAAATGAAAACGCACATACCATATTCATATGACAACAATATTTAAATAAAAATAAAACCCTTCATTTACGGGCTCTCATTGACTGTAGGTAGCCGCTTAGTCCTCATTTTTAGCCGACTCCAAAAAAAGGAGAAGGTTTTCAATTGGATTGTATTTGTTATTTACGTTACCTTAGAACTTTTGACTGTATGGACCAATTTCGATGATTTTATTTAAATCGAAAGGTGGTGCGTGTCATGTAGTCTGATTTAAATTCAATTGAGGTCTGACAAATACTTTTTGAGATATATCTAATAATGCGTATTAACTTGATTATTTTTTCGTCTACCTACATTATATTATAAATATAAATATCTTATAACATACATATTATTTACATTGTATTATACCGCATAACATTTCATTGGGTGTACCGATTTTGATAATTCTTGTTTTAATCGAAAGCTTATACTTGTCTTTTGGTCCCGTTTAAGTATATTCCTGTTTATGCTTGAATTTGATCGAGATCTAATGACTACTTTTGTGAAATTTTTGATAACGCTTATAGCTTGACTATTTTTTTCGTCCACCGTTGTACTTGTCGATGTAATCGTTTTTTTTTTCTAGTTTGCGAGCAAAAAAATTATATATTTTAGAAGTACAAAAATAAGTTCCTTATTTATATACATCTTATAGAAACATGAATACATCGGTCTATTATAATACAATTTTTCAATAGGCAACCTACTTCTGTATTCAGTTTTTATTAGTCTTATTGTCAACGGACACAATACATTTAAACGCATTCTCCGAAGGCCCGTCGTTCCACTTTAGAACGTTCTTAATTTATATTTCATTTCATTCAATTTAAGGTCCCTCAAAGATCCTAAATCGAGTTGCAGCAATCGTAATGTTATAAATCAAAATAATTCGGTGTGCCCGAAACAATTATACTCGTAAATGGTGTAGGCGTAACCTGCAGGGTAACAAGCCGTAGATATGATTTGAGGGTTGCTTGAAATATACTTTCAGTATGAATTTCCTTTTGCCTTGTTTTATGCTTTTGTAATAACCATAGGGCGTTTAGTCTCTGCGATATTTGATTGCAATTGGTTTACAAATATATATTTGGTTAATTTAGACAAAGAAAAACATTTTAACCACAATTTGTCATTCTAGTATTTATTCCGGAAATATTGTACATTTTATATTTACGTTTCAAACATTACGAGCATACATTGTGAGTGCAAATGTTTTGATTTTGAAAAAGTTTTAATTATAAATTATTTGCCAAGCGCGTCACACTCAAAGGCCCTAAAGTGGATATTAATCCCGTATAAAGGGGTTTGGAAATACACAGCATAATCACAAACACTCAGATAAACGGACATACATATGGCGTATACAAACTTTTGGCATGTGCGAGGATCGAACCTACGACAACAAGCCTATTAGCCACTATCTGTGGCCGCTACGCCAACGCGCCGACAGCTATAATTAAATTTATTTTAGACTAAAATGTAAGTAAACTTATTCCATAGCTCCTTCAATGATATATTGTAAGATATTTTTTTTTTTTTTTTTATAAATCTTGACCACTATAAATTTATATCGGTCGACCATCCACAAGAAAATAATGTGTCAAAAATATTTTTTTTGAGAATAGTAATATCTTCGAGCACCCGAACTATAGTAATGAAATTAATTACTCTTTGATTCGAGGCACGATACGCAACGGTAAGTCAATTAACTGCCACAAATCGTAATGAACCGTTAATGACGCGTGAAGCGAATACATACCTGCGTTTAAATTCGATGATCCCTATATATATTAAGTACTAGTCAGACACTAAATCATATACGAGTAGATACTATTTGTCGAACTGAAAGTTAATATTTTAGGCATTTACTGATTTAAGTACTAGTTTTAAATTAGATCTCATACCTCTACCTATCCTGTCATATATATATATATATATATATATATATATATATATATATATATATATATATATATATATATATATATATATATAAATTTCGTGTCACGATGTATGTGGGTTATAAACTCCGAAACTACTGAACCGATTTTTGTAAAATTCTGTAAACATCTGCAATTTGGTCCAAATTAGGAGATAGGGTAGTTTTTATCTCAATTGGACCCGGTAGGTGGCGCTGCAATCGGTATGTACGCTATCAAATTTGGTAGCTATTTACCGGGTAGGACAACGTCTGTCGGGTCCGCTAGTACATAATAAATAATCATAAAATACTATTCTTGCTCTCCTATCTTGTCCCAACAGTACAAAGGGTCTTCGTGAGACGTAAAATACTGTTAAGAAATAATTATTTTTTAAGTTCGAGTTATTCAAAAAAAACCAACGCCACAATACCTTAACTTTTAATATTGTTTTTATGATTCTTATATTTAAATACGCTTAAAAGAATAAACTAAACATTTCCATTTAAACTCTTAGTACTTCATTTAGAGCTCTCATTAACTCGCATCTACTTAGGTCAGAAAATTTTAAAAATTAAAATAAATTGTTTAATTAACTTGTTTATCTACACAGGTAAATTTCGCGGGAAGCATTAATATAATTATAATTACTGAATAAACTGTAATTACCGAACGAACAATGCGTTAAAAGTTAAAAAATAACACGTCGCGATTAAAAATAATTCAGTTAGCAGCTGACATAAATCTATATGAACGCAAACGTGATGCTTCTTAATTGAGGCGGGTCACTGGAATTGCGTTGAAATGCGATCCGTTTTAATACGTTTAATATAATATCATTCGTCTGTCCTTTTGCACATTGTCCAAAACAATAAACTAAAACACGAAATTTTAATTTTATTCAATCTTTTTGTTAAGGAAAGACCCTGTGTTCGTTTTGGTTTATTATAGCATCAGATTTGATGTTCGAGTTCAATGTGTTTGACAGTTTGTTGACCTACAGTTGAATTCTATAACATGTTTATTTGTGTTTTGCTTATTAGGGATAGATTCAATACAATTCGTATGAAGTTTATGTTTAAAAATTATACTTTTTAATAAGTAAAATTAAAAACAGATCATTGATACCGGGGTCATATAAAGACGAAGAGTACGAAAAAACTACTTTTTTACAAAATCATTAAACTTTTTTTTACATAGCCATATAAATAAAAATTACCATATACGAGTGCTACCTTGTAAATAATTCAAACAAATTGTTATTTCAGGGCATTTTTGGCTTAGTATCATATTGTTTATATCGTTTTATTTTAATTAAATCAACAATTAGTGTGAATATCTGCGAGTGAAAACATGACTAGCGTTTCATATGTCCCCATGCTAATTACAAAGCAGCAATCTGCATAGCTCGTGAATAAACGTAGTTAATATTCATTGTAGCTTCAATAAAATCCCATTCATGTGAATTAAACAATGTTCATTCTTGTGGTCATGACGAAAGCTACTGTATATTGTATCATCTGTACGTATTATTTAATAAATTTACAACTGGCCAGTCAACTACGCAACTATTCTAATTAGAATTTAAAAAACGAATATCATCTTCCGGAAAAATAATTGCCGATTACAAGACGTCTTTAGTCGCCGTATCGGCAAAGCTCTTGAGAAAAAAAAACGAATTTTTGACAAGTGAAACAATATGTGCTTATTATTATTATCTGTTTTTTTCACATTACACAATAATTATAGTTTAGCAAGAAATAAAATAGGGGAGTCCCAGTTTCTCATATTTTTTGGAGATCAAACTCAAAATTATGTGTTTCATTCTTAGTGCTTGATTTATAAACGTAATAATTTCAGTTATATACTAACAATTATATAAAGAGTATGTGATATAATATTTTATTAAGTATTATTGAGATATCGACATGATTTGTAGAACGCTTAAGTCTAATTACTCGTAGATAATTTTAGTACAAAAGACAGTTTAAAAATTTTGGCAGAAATAAAACATAAATTCCTTGTATTCATTTGTAAAATGTTTTAATTATTAACTTTATTTTTTTTTTATAACGCTTTATTAAATTAGAAATTGCTGTCTAGGGGAAAATATTTTATCAAGTAATTAAAACGAAGAAACATTAGCGTACAATTGCCATCAATAAAATTAATATCCTTACATAATATAACATTATAAGCTTTAGATCTTCAATTTATTTTAAAAACATAGCTACGTTTAATTAGATTCGTTACGAATTCAATTCACTTTTGTTTGATTCGATATTTTTATTAGTATAAAAGCATTATAAATCGATGGACTTGCTTTCACACTACGTGACAAAGATTATTCTAGTACTAGTATTTGACCCAGATAGATATCCTAAGTTAGGTTTTAGGTCATACTTATTATTAAAGCCTAGGGTTGCAGTAACGGACCTTTTGATGTTTTGTTCGTGCTTAGAATTTGAATAGCCGCATTTAAATATTTTCCTCGGACTGTAGTAGTCGGAAAGCTAAAGAAATGACTTCTTATTGCAGATTAAAGGAGAAATTCTTAAGATGTTTTGTAATGCAATCAAGTTAAGTAATGCAATCAAATTCCCAAGGTTCAGATATGTAAATTGACATATCTTGTTAAAATAATGATTAAGACCATAATATGATATTACAAACATAATCACAAACATATTACACTTTTACTGTATTGTCAATATTCCACATAAGCTAGAGCGAAAATCAACAATTGCAATGTTGCTTTGTTGATTGACGTCTATATTATACAGTCTAGTATTTAAGACCAGATTGTATTCTTTAA
The DNA here is from genome assembly GCF_905220565.1 of Melitaea cinxia. Lineage (NCBI taxonomy): Eukaryota > Metazoa > Arthropoda > Insecta > Lepidoptera > Nymphalidae > Melitaea > Melitaea cinxia. The sequence continues at coordinate 13,091,358 of NC_059395.1, read as the reverse complement.
ACAAAATAGTAAATTATTTCGAAATAAATAAGATGATCTTTAACCCAAGAACTTGCCCAACAAATTACTACTTTAATTTGGGTATGATACAAATTGCTACGAAATAACTTAAAACTGAACTAATTTTTAAATTTAAGTTACTTTGATAATCGTTGTGTTTGATTTTATTGCAATATTACGCATTGTGTGTTAATAAATAAATGTATTTTGTTCTATTACAGACACGCATTTAAGTAATTATTAGTTAATATATGTATTATAATATTACAAAAGACACCAAACCTGTCAAGTCGCGCGAGTCCGCCACAGCGTGGCAAAACCGAAGTAAGCAAAATTTGCCACGAAGTCGCCAGGTGGCGCCACGGAGACGAGTCAAAAGTGACCGGAAACTAGCAGCAATTCGGCGGAAACGGATATGCTATCTCATAATAAAGCTTCCAGTATATATAAGTATTTAATATGCGTTTTTTTTTTCAGATATAATGCTGCTATTAAATTGAAAATTCACGTAATGCCTATCATCTTTATAGATATCAAAATCTCAATCGAGTTTTATTTATTTTAATATAGCAATAAAATACTAAAGTCCTGCTACCAAAAATAAACAAAATTGATCAAATTTTGATGTATTTTATACATAAACATTTAAATTTCAAAAATATTCAATTTCAAGTATGCAGTAATATGTTTAGACTTTAATCTTCATATACATAATAATACCTATGAAACGAGATTATGTATCCCTTATACACTTTATTCACTTAAACATAATTTATTTTGAAAGCTTAAGTCGAATTGAGCGTTCTTGTCCTTTTTGCGACGGACTTTGACTCTTAAATTTAAAGGTACCATATTAAGATTAAATTATTTATGCATCAACAAATAAGTTATGTAACCATCCTTTTTTTTACAGGATCCTTACAAATATTGTATATTCCTTTTTTAAATAACAAATAAATGTTCGACTTTTCAAACCATATACTCGTATTTATTATATTTATTCCTTGTATATTTGAAGAATAATAGTTGTTTAACCTTTTATATTACTAATTTAAATTTTTTGTCAATGTTTGTTACAATATTTATAAAATTTCATGAAAGTTAAAAAAATATCCACATATAACTACGTATAATACGTGACTAAACTAAACACCGCTATTCTTTTTCCATTCATCTCTCATTGCTTCTGAACAATGGAAAAAAAATACATTTCTATGTACGTTTTGTTCGCTGTAATGTAAGAATAACAAGGGATTTTTTGCGGTTTCCCCTCATAAACAGTTTGGGTGAAAGGATAGACTTTTGGATCGAATTGTTGCATCCATTACGCTGAAACTCGCTGCTCTTTATGAGAAAGGGGGAAATTTTTTCACTTTTATTCATGCTGACGTACCTTAGCCTTAGTGTGCTTGCGTGGTTATGAACTAAACACGTAAATAATAACTTTTATAATCTTAATATTGTTTTAAAACTATGAAAAGTACATTTTTAATTATTAAATAAAACACTTCAATTTGTATAACGTGCCAATAGAATTGCCAATGAAATTTGTATGATTTTTTTTTTTCGATCGAGCGATTCAGCTCTGCTTGGGTGAAAATAGCGAATATAAAAAGAAACTTTCCAGAAATTAAACGTAAATAAATAAATAAATATCGTGAACATACACACACAGTCATCTATCTACACAGTCATCTTAAAATATGCAAACTTATACTTTAAGAGAGTTGTGTAAATAGATATATATCTACTGTTTATATGTATGTTTATCGAAAATCATATTTATTCGAACCCACAACACGCGGGACAGAAAGTAGGACCACTGCAAACTACGCCAACGGGCTCGTCAAATGTAGAGACGGAATAAAAAATGTAGATCTGATTAATTTTTATATATTGTTGTTTGTTTAAATATTCATATTACTTAAGATTTAAACCACTCGGGCACATCTTCTATCATCTTGTAACACAAAAATATGGGAAATTATTAGAAATTGCTAGTGAATTATGGAGAAATGAAGAACGATAAATTTAGCTACATATATTTTTTAAGTCTGGCTAAATTAATTTTTAGCCTCAAAAACTCAATAAGGATTGAAAATTTTACCAAAATCGTTAGAGTCAGTTTCAAAATTATAACAACAACAATAACGACTTGTTTTTCCATCACAGTCATGTTGATACAATGAAACCTTAGTTTATTAAAGATATAACTATAATACGAAGTTTGACAACTCGAGTCGTGACGGACTGGTGCCCAAAAAAGGTATAAAATACATGCACTACATACACGTACTATAAGTCACCAGGTCAATTTTGAATATACATTATATTTATTATTAAGTACATTTTAGAAATGAAACTGTCCAATTATATACTAAACAAATGAAACATCAAAAAAAAATCGACATTTATTTCCAGAAAATATGTTGATAAATAATATTCAACGAACCAAAAAACGTTCAATTAAAAATAAAAGTCGTTTTGTTCGTTAAAGTTGTACGATAAAAATTACGCGCACACGTCACCTTAAATAAATTCAATGCATGTACAAAAATGTTCCTGAACCCATGCTACAAAGGAATCGGGTATAAGGGCCTCACCATACGGCACATGTGGATCGCAACGATATTTAAACTTTTACTGTACGTTAACTCAATTACAACTTTCCTAAAATAAATGGAACTGAGTAAAGTTCCATTTATATTTTTTTCTTTAAATCATATTTACATCACTACCCTTGGCTGGTTTAAGGAGTACTAGTTTAAAAAGCATGAAGTAACTGGATACCAAAATAAATAACCTTTTATCTGTATTAAATTTCAAATAATATATATCTAGTATTAGAAAATTTTACTAAAATAATTTTGTTTTAATAACTTGGTAAAGACCAGGATTTTTTTGCCAAACGATTGAAAAGACTTGAAAAGAAAATGTACGACAGATGTTAATAGTCCAAAAGCGGAATGAATAGAGGTTTAAAAAACGAGTGTGCTATAGACCACACGACTGAAGTAAAACTCCGTTCGCCTCGCCCGATCACACTTTTCCTCTCGTCACGCATTCACCAGCTTACTTCAAGTCGCGCGTGCGTAAAGAAGTTTTAAAAAAATAAGATGAAAAGAAATTTATAGTACAACTAATCAAATTATGACTACGGTAAGTAAATGCCCCTTTAATCCAGATATTGAAGCAGAAACTGAAAAGATTTCTAATACATTTAAATCTAAGCCAACATAAATTTGAAGAAAAAGTATTACAACAATGACGAACGTGAAACTTACGTACGTCGGTAACATAATTTATTTTATGTGTTGTGACGCGGTTAATACCTACAATAATGAAAATGCGAATCTATTACATTAAGTAATTAGAAAATCGTGTATTTATTAACCTGGTGGCACTTTAGCAATCGTAAAAATTAGAAATAATTATATGAAAATAAACAGAACTTCATTAAATTTCTCATTCATTGAAGCTCTGAGGTAAAGCAAAATTGAAAAGTATAGTTAATTATACGTAAACCTATAATAAAAAGTCAGTAGTTATAATTGTGAAGACGTTTTATGCATCATTTAAAAAAAGCTCTTCTTATAAATTATTTTACAAATATAGTGCGGACATCATTCAGAATTTTTCGCAACTTTTTATTTGTTCGATAAATAAGAAATAATTAATTGTATAATCATTTTTAAAGCTATACGTAAATATCCTAACTACATACGAAACACTACAACGTACCGTAACATCGTATCACTAATGCGGAAAAGCAATCAGTCTCTCGACTTCCTAACAAGTTTGTGGCGGCATGCATTCCAATGCAATTTTCGGGAGACTACGATCCCACCTGTCCACAATCCGAACATGTTTGTAATTTATTCGACGTCTCTCGAAACGCCGTACGCCTGACGTCACTGCGATAAGCTTGTCGGTCATACTACATTACTATTATGTTTTTGCACTCAGACGTCTCAACGATTCAACGGTTTTTTGAAGTATCGGTTTTTATACGAAAAATTTATTCAGTTATACCGACTTTTGACAGGTCGATATATCAATAACACAAGGGACAAAAGCAGTATCTGCGTAAATTCAATACTGTGTTATCCTATTTTCTACGAAATACATGGATTATATAAGAAAGCGAATTATTTGGCGAGAGTAATTATCTATACAAATAAACAAAATTCGAGTGTCTGTTTGTAATATTAAAATAACCGCTTTTTACTAAATACATGTAAAGGAATATATTCCTTTGACTTTGTATATTTGTATAGTACCTTTTTTATAGCAGTAGTAATATGTATTGTTTTATAAAGAGATTTTTGACACTTCATAACAGTCACATTATAAAAGAAATATTTAATTTTAATTTTATGTATAGGAATTGGTAAATAGCTTTAAATGTCGTTTCTTTGTTTTTTCAGGTAGGTTAAGGGTTTTTATAATTAATTTTGTATCATAATGTATTTATAAAGAAAAATGGTATAGTAAAAATCTTTGTTTTTTCAGAGCAACACATTGTATAATTTTCCGATTCCAATTTTAAATAATCAACTAATGTCTTATATGCATATTGATGTATACACGGTACTTATACCAAATTTTTTTTTAAATTTTTGTCTCTCTGTCTGTCTGCCTGTCCGTCTGTCTATTTGTTCTAGCTAATCTCTGAAACGGCTGGACCGATTTTGACTTTCACTAGCAGATTACTGATGTAGTAAGGAGTAACTTAGACTACTTTTATTTTGAAAATGTATTTTTTTATAACTCTGCGAACTGAACAATAACTTTTTTGTTAAATTTCACGCGGACGAAGTCGTGGGCACAGATAGTACTTAATAAGTCCAAAATATCTTTATAATGATACACTAATACCCAAACTATTTAGTTTCATTATTTATAAGGAGGATTATTTTAATCGTATTCATTTTGGTAAAAATGTGGTAATAATAAAAGTATGGTTAAATAATTAAGTAATAAATTTCAATTAGATTTTTAATGTCTAATTGTCTACAAACATTATGAGAAAAGTTATAATCAGAATGCATTATCCGACTAATAAACAATATGCTTACTTAATATTCCACGTAACTGATATCTATTCATACAATAGCTAATATACATAACCTTGATCGGGAAAATCCCATTGAACGGATATTTGACGCTGTCCAGCTTCATAAAATTATACAACATACTTTTAATCTAAGCTTATGTGCCCGTGTAGTTAATAGTTATTAGAGTTTTTTGACTTCCATTTGAAATCTTATAATTTTACATGAATAAATTAGATATAAAATAGGACGACTTATATAATTCTATAGAAATGAGGCCAATTTGACATTTTATTCTAGCGCCCTATATTTAAATTTATCTATGGTTGTGAGCCGTTGGTGTAACCTATGTGAAGCAATGGATGACAATCGATGATTTAAGACAGAAAAGAAACAGAAGAATGTTATTGTAACTCTTAATGACTTTTCATTTAATTTTAATTGAAAAATATTATAAATAGTCTAGAGTTTCCAGTTTGCACGAACACGGCTTTGTAATCAGTCCTTAAAACTCAAAAGACGGAGCGTAGGCGCTGTCACTGACAGAAGGCGAACCGTCCCCTCTTTCCGCAGCACCCTAACTACTTCCTCTGTATAATTAGCTTGCTAATAAGCCATCGTGAAATTATTAAGTGAACAGTGACCTTCGTCAAAATTTTTATCCGTCAATGAGAAAATATAATTTTTCTTACGAGTTAGATATTATAGTTCATAGCTTTTATTTAACTTTATATCTGTAACCGATAACAATATTAAAAACCGGCTAAGACAGAGTCGGAGCGAGTTGAAGAAAAAAATATTTTATAGCACTAATATTTATGTATTTAACAATATGTATTTGTTAATAACGCGCAGCATAATATATTATTTTTGGTCCTTATTGATCCTTTCGTTAAAGAAATTTCCTTTCGTTAGGAAAATAATAATTTTTATTTTACATATACGATATTTCAATATGAGACATAATTTATTTTTTAATAAATATAGAGAAGAATCTATTGTGAAGTCGAAATATAGAATAAAGATATAGAGATTTATTTATAAATTGCAGATAATAAATCTCAATTCGAGCCCAATATCAGTATTACTCATCTATCACCCCATGAACACTCGAAAAATAGTAGTATATTATTTTTGTGGGATAGGGTGAATAAATAATGACACGAATAGAAACAATACTACTCTGGGACATTACTACTGTATATAAATAAATAATATTTGTTTAAGCCTTATGTACTTTACTGGCTTACTTTATGTCTGAAGAGCACTGATTTGTAAGAGCTGTGTAATTGTTTCACAAAGTAGTCTTTCAATTTAGTGTATTTTTCACAAAAAGTATTTACATTCTAAAATAATATCATACAGTGAATAAGCTGTCACCGATTTAAAATACAAATTCGGTTAACGAGATCTGCAAAGAAACTTAGTTTTAATTTCATTCCGACGTTAAAATATCCCAAAACTAAGTTAAGAGTTTTAAGACTCTGAAGACCGGAATTTAGTTATTACAATACCCCACTTGCTTTACTGTGTTATATATTTATTATTATTAAACAGAGAATTTGTTTATTACTTTTATCGGAATAATTTTGGAGTATATGGATCCAATTTTGCGTTGGAACATTTGTTCCTAACTGTGTGTCGTTTTTGACGATTCTAATATGTTTATAATAAATGAAAATAAATTACGGTTTTTAATACTGACTGTGTTTTCTTACTGTAAAAACATAAGTATCCTTCAAAGGTATTGCTTATTGCTTACGTGCCAAGGCCTTCACTTTTGTCACATTAATTCGATTATAATTATGTATGTATGAACTGACACCGCGTTGGTGCAACGGTCACAGCTATGGATTGTGCCTGTTGCGCTGGCGGTTGTGGGTTCGATCCCCGCACATGACAAACATTTGTATTGGCCATACAGGTGTTTGCCGTGGTCTAGGTGTTTGCGCAGTCCTTGTGGGTCTCCCCACCGTGCCTCGGAGAGCACGTTAAGCCTTCGATCCCGGTTGTTATCATGTACACCTGCAGGCCTAGCATGCGCGCCACGACAAAATTTTGTCTACCCCTTTTCTCGTATTATCTCTCTATGTCTACAGTAGCTAACATGCGTGCACGCGATACTCTTCTCGTTACGTCAATAGTAGAGATAATCATTAAATTTTAGTGATCTGTGATATTTATCTCTACGGAAGCTAACATGACATCGTAATTTTGTCGAATTTTGTCGTTTTAGGAAGAGAAACTTCTCGTTTTCAATATTATCGACGAGAAAGACGATAAATAAAAAATAAATAAAACCGGGTGCCTATTTTTTGTATACCATGGCGTTTCCTTATTATAATTATATAATTTCGGTATATGAAGAGCGGGAAATGCGAAAAGTCGAGTGAAGTGTGCCAAATAATGACACAAAAAACGTATTTGCGCCCTGTTGCTTCTTATTCTAAATAATAATAATAATAATACTTTATTTCAGACCAAAGTATAAGTCCATATTGGGTTAGTACAACAAGACAAGACAACATTCAGAATAAAAAACAAAACAAAATTATATTAAAAAAATCAATAAGTAAAAATAAAATTAAATAGAATAAAATTAAAATCAATAATCAAAAAAAAAATTCAATAATTCAAAAAATTTTAAAAATTAAAAAAAAAAAAAAAACAATGCGTGATAGAATTACAATTATCTAATGTGCGACAAGATATAAAGCAGCACAACACGAGCATATTGTTTTACATATATAATTAAATTCATTTACTTACGCCGTTTTATTATCCATATTAGATTTTTTAAATTAGATATACACTTTTTATCTTAACCAAAAGGCCGAGAACATTGTTAAATAAAACACTCGTTTTAAATTATACAAACGTTGGCTCATCCCGGTTTGGCACGATTGGTCAATAACCTTGTAAATTCAACTTTACGACATAAGAAATAAGAATGATATTCAGTTGTGATTATGGTTGATAATGTTTCTCTACTCGACAAGGCGAAGTCTTCGGAAGAGAATTTTGTCTCTCGTAGTGCGCATGTTAGGGTAATCGAGAAAATACTTGATGTAGACATTATCTCTCTCTCTCGTCAAGAGATATCTCGTTGTATGCATGCTAGGCCGGCTGATAGCGATCGTTACTCATAGTAGAGAATATATCCGCCAACCCACATTGGAGCAGCGTGGTGGATTAAGCTCTGATCCTTCTCCTACATGGGGAAAGAGGCCTATGCTCAGTAATGGGATATTACAGGCTAAAGCGTATGAACTATATTCATACAAAAATATATTTAATATTACTATTGTATATCATATGCGGCACCCTCTCCATGATTAGAAAAGAAGTTGGTTTTGATTGTTATCAAGTATTACACACATTTCATAATTGTACAGGAAAATTATTTCAAATATAATTTAATTGAATTAGTCTTAAGCGTGTCACTTCTATGCGAAGATCTCTTAGAAAATAGAAGACTTGAAGTAAAAATTATTTATTCCAAATACGTGATAACAAATTTTATAATTCTAAACATTTTTGAATATCATATCAAAAATTGACCGCTCCAGCGGGATTCGAACCCGCGTCTCCGACTGACCGTGTCGGCGCTCTAGCCAATTAAGCTATGGAACGATATACCCGCTAGAGCGAAATTTTTGACATGATGATTTTTATTTTCGGTTTAAGCGAACCGTGGCGCCGTCTATAGTGAGTTCTTTACAGAGACCCGTAACTATTCAAAGTTTCATATTACAATGAAAATCTTTGACAGGAGACGACACCATGCTATTTTTAATATGTACGATTTTATTTTTGTGTTACCCACACATTAGGAATTCTAAACATTTTTGAATATCATATCAAAAATTGACCGCTCCAGCGGGATTCGAACCCGCGTCTCCGACTGACCGTGTCGGCGCTCTAGCCAATTAAGCTATGGAACGATATACCCGCTAGAGCGAAATTTTTGATATGATGATTTTTATTTTCGGTTTAAGCGAACCGTGGCGCCGTCTATAGTGAGTTCTTTACAGAGACCCGTAACTATTCAAAGTTTCATATTACAATGAAAATCTTTGACAGGAGACGACACCATGCTATTTTTAATATGTACGATTTTATTTTTGTGTTACCCACACATTAGGAATTCTAAACATTTTTGAATATCATATCAAAAATTGACCGCTCCAGCGGGATTCGAACCCGCGTCTCCGACTGACCGTGTCGGCGCTCTAGCCAATTAAGCTATGGAACGATATACCCGCTAGAGCGAAATTTTTGACATGATGATTTTTATTTTCGGTTTAAGCGAACCGTGGCGCCGTCTATAGTGAGTTCTTTACAGAGACCCGTAACTATTCAAAGTTTCATATTACAATGAAAATCTTTGACAGGAGACGACACCATGCTATTTTTAATATGTACGATTTTATTTTTGTGTTACCCACACATTAGGAATTCTAAACATTTTTGAATATCATATCAAAAATTGACCGCTCCAGCGGGATTCGAACCCGCGTCTCCGACTGACCGTGTCGGCGCTCTAGCCAATTAAGCTATGGAATGATATACCCGCTAGAGCGAAATTTTTGACATGATGATTTTTATTTTCGGTTTAAGCGAACCGTGGCGCCGTCTATAGTGAGTTCTTTACAGAGACCCGTAACTATTCAAAGTTTCATATTACAATGAAAATCTTTGACAGGAGACGACACCATGCTATTTTTAATATGTACGATTTTATTTTTGTGTTACCCACACATTAGGAATTCTAAACATTTTTGAATTCAGATTTTCATTGTAATATGAAACTTTGAATAGTTACGGGTCTCTGTAAAGAACTCACTATAGACGGCGCCACGGTTCGCTTAAACCGAAAATAAAAATCATCATGTCAAAAATTTCGCTCTAGCGGGTATATCGTTCCATAGCTTAATTGGCTAGAGCGCCGACACGGTCAGTCGGAGACGCGGGTTCGAATCCCGCTGGAGCGGTCAATTTTTGATATGATATTCAAAAATGTTTAGAATTCCTAATGTGTGGGTAACACAAAAATAAAATCGTACATATTAAAAATAGCATGGTGTCGTCTCCTGTCAAAGATTTTCATTGTAATATGAAACTTTGAATAGTTACGGGTCTCTGTAAAGAACTCACTATAGACGGCGCCACGGTTCGCTTAAACCGAAAATAAAAATCATCATGTCAAAAATTTCGCTCTAGCGGGTATATCGTTCCATAGCTTAATTGGCTAGAGCGCCGACACGGTCAGTCGGAGACGCGGGTTCGAATCCCGCTGGAGCGGTCAATTTTTGATATGATATTCAAAAATGTTTAGAATTCCTAATGTGTGGGTAACACAAAAATAAAATCGTACATATTAAAAATAGCATGGTGTCGTCTCCTGTCAAAGATTTTCATTGTAATATGAAACTTTGAATAGTTACGGGTCTCTGTAAAGAACTCACTATAGACGGCGCCACGGTTCGCTTAAACCGAAAATAAAAATCATCATGTCAAAAATTTCGCTCTAGCGGGTATATCGTTCCATAGCTTAATTGGCTAGAGCGCCGACACGGTCAGTCGGAGACGCGGGTTCGAATCCCGCTGGAGCGGTCAATTTTTGATATGATATTCAAAAATGTTTAGAATTCCTAATGTGTGGGTAACACAAAAATAAAATCGCACATATTAAATTTTATAATAATAACCACTTTAACTTAAGAAACACGTCATAAATTTTAAGTTAAATCTTTCACTTTTCTATATCTAATTTTTAGCATCGATGATTAAGTTAATTGTCCCACAATTTTCTCATATAAACAACAGTATTCACAATTTGATACGAAAGATTCCATTTTACACATGACGATGACTTTGCCCCTGACAGGCTTCACACTAACACAGATTCCATTCCTCATTCATATTCAAATTTGTTTTAGGTACTCGTAACTTTACTTCATTCTGGCCCTTAAATAAAGAACAATAGAGGCTATAAATGATTGTATTAAGGTAAATGTTACCTCAAACGAACCTCTGCCTCCGATATTGAACTCACTTTGAATTAGTTTTGCAAAATGTATTATGGTTTGCTCGGCTGCCAACACATTGTTAAACTTTCGCCGTGTAGTGATATTGTAGATAGTTACAATTATTACATTGTAAATAATGTTTTAAAAATTAAATGACTACGATAACTTTTACTTATAAATGTAATAATTTATATTAAAATCTAATATAAAGATTAAAAATAGAATATTCTAAGGCTTTTAATTTACGGCAAATTAAAAAACCGTACGTAATGTCGACTTTCCTGCAAATTATACATTCTTTGTAATCGTGTCTTACATTATGGGAAATCTTCCAGTAAATATTAATATTATTATATGTGGATTAATTTATACTGCATTATAATTTTTTTTTTTTTATTATTATTGTTGAATTAGTGGAGAGTAGAGACGTAGAAAAGAGTAATTATTATTTATTAATTTCATTTCTAAAGTTCGTACTAGTAATCAAAAGACATTTATATGTAAATTCACAACTAAATCACTAAACAATACTAATGTGCTATTTAGTTAAGTGATTTAATTGGACAAATAGAATGCAGGTGATAGCATTTGCCCCGCAGATTTTTCATACCATATTTCTTGAGGCAAATAATAATCACATAAATTGTATCTTTCACATTAATCTTGCGAATTTTCCGTTTCACAGACGAAAAGAAAGACGGGGGTGCCAAGCCGGCTAATTCGATATCATTGTGGGTAAAATGTCGGAACGAATCCCGTAGCGTTGGCCGACTACATCAACTTTCATCGAAAATTATGTTTTGAATTTGGTAAACAATATTTTTAAACTGAGATTTAATATGAAGAAAGTGATTGTTTTATTATATTCCAATTTAATACTTTTATTTAGGTTACTTCATTATCAAATAGAAAAAATTTATAATTGTGATATTGTTATACATATGCCTAATATATGTAGCACTATGGTATTAAATGAGTTTTACCCATTAAGAGTTCTTATATCAAACTACGGTTTACCCTTTATTAATCGTATATATTTTTATGTATATAAGTTTTTTTGGTCAAATTTTGTAAGATTATTTTTACTACCTAAGAATACTTTACAAAATAGATTAAAAGTAACTGTTGAACATTCTATTGATTATATTTGATTCAACTTAAATAAAGGAAAAAAACTCATTACATACGACTTTGATCGTACGAGATCGTTTAATTGCAGATTTACGAGGGTAACATTGTTTTACACAAAATGATGTTCAGTTTCGGCTTAATCTATTCCGTTTCAGTCAGCGAGACAAATGGTTTGGTAATATGCGGAAAAAGCTGCTTCACGCGCCATTGCATCTGCAATGTTATATGGTCTCGGCTAACGCGTTCGATCATTGCGGGCACTTACATGAGTTAGGATTAATGTACAGCATATATGTTCAGTGATTTATTACAATTGTATTTTATCCTATAATTAATGTATATTTAGCGTAAAATGTTATGGAAATTGATTACCCTTTCACCTCTAAGAGGAGGATCTCATAGGATATATTTTAAGATTATGGAAGTGATTTATATACAAATTCAAAGCCATACTTTAAGAAGTATTTAATATATTTCAAAACGTTAGACAAAAATATATTCTAATTTCAAACTTTGATAAAAGTGTCGAATTGCTAAGTACATAATTAATAAATAAAACACACACGGTTACATATTAACTATTTTATTGTATATTTAAAAAGACCACTACTTTTATATGTCTACAAAATTCTTTTATTTCTACACTGAATCAAATTTAACGTTTTTAAATTAACGCTCTTTTGTAATAACATTTACTTAAAATTCAATTTCAAAAAGTTCAACGAAAGACACAAGGCTGGAGAAGCCACCTGGGGGCGCATTTAGATTGAAATTTTTTTATTTTCTTTTTAGAAAAACACCACCTCCATCCCCTTTCGTCCTTTACGCAGATTTACATGCAAAATTTCTACTTTTCTATGTTCTGAAATGTTTCATAAGATAAACGGTTTCCGCTTGGAATACTTGAAACGTAGCATGCATTTAATCAGCTTATATGATACCTAGTATTTGCATAGCTTTTCTTTCTGCAATCATTTGTTATAACTTACTCCATCTTTTATAATGCTTGCACAATTTCAACATTTACTTTATATATAACAACCTTTTATTACATTACTTTTTTTATAAAGTTTAATTTTCAGGCAATGTTAGATTACATAAAATTTTGTTTACGTATTTATAAAATTGTTTTGCAATCATTATTTATCTCTATAAAAAAAAATATTTAAATAAACACATGCTTCAGTACGATATCAATCGAAAAAGGTAAGTACAAGTATCAAAAGTATGAAGTGTTAAACAAATCAACGTACTTTTGTGTATCAGAAATTTACATATAATCAATAACCCATAATTACCTCAATGGTCGTCTTCCCAGAAGCCTGCCATTTCATGAGATGTTCACCCTTGAGGGACCAGCCGGGGGCATAGCTTATCAGACCCCCCGCCGCACCCGCTCTGTTACCCGTAGTTACATCGCTACCTTCAGCCTTTTTCTTAGGGCTCGTCTGAAGCCGGAAAAAATTGCGTCCGTGAATCTTATAACTTTTAGAGGGTGAGAAGAAAAATGAACTTTTTTTGGGCGATTTCTCTTTTTGCTCCTCGCTTGATTTAGACGTGCTCGGTTCTTCAGGAGCATCTTGTATCTCGTTTAACGTTTCATTCGGTGTACTGGAACTAGGTTTTGGTCCTGAGTTTTCATCAGCGACGAATAGTAGTGTACGTTGTACAAACGGCGTCGCCTTGTTGTAGAATTCGTACGGTTCTGGTACTCTAAAACTTGCTGGTATGGTAGTGCGGTGCGATTTCGTTAATCTGCGCTCCATGTATTTTCTTGCCATTCCATACACATTTAGAAACGTTAACTTATTTACTTATTATTTAAAAAAAAAACTGTACGAAATTTAAAAATTCACTGTTGAGATATTATATTTCTATTAAAAAAATAAATATATACTGCTAATAATAATAGTTAATAGTATATTTAAAATTATCATAACGCTTGTAAAATATAAATAAAATAAAAATACATAGATAAATAAGTAATTAACAAAGAGAGATAAAGATATTTAAATTACCCTTCCTTATATATCATTTCCAGTTATTCAGTTTAGTAACTGAAAGCCTTATGGATTGCAATTTTCACGCGGAGGCCCGATCGATCGCTGTGCGTGGGTAAACATTGTACCCTAACCTTATTCGCACAAATTTATAATAATCATTGTCAGCATCCTTATCACAAAGCAGTAAAGTTTATTTGCGAAGTTTCAGGTGTACTTTTAACTGTGTAAAACTCTTTTGGCAAGTACAGTGGGTATAAGCACTTCTACATACTGAATAGCACTCGTCAAGGATTTTCCGTCTAATGTTTATTGTTGCATCATTTTCAGACCTTCGTCATACATACAATTTTTTATACTCTTCAAATTTTCAAACTAAGTAGTATTATAAATTTCAAAATACAATATTATATGACTATAATTTTATTTGGTTCGAAATGTATTGTTCTTTAATTAAAAATGTTCATTGCGTCAACATTTTTGATCGATTTTTTATATACTGGGCGTTTCTGTATGTGATCTATAACAGAAAAGAGCTCAGACTGTCAATACATTAAATGCACTATTTCTGACAATGTAATTTAAACTATAAGTACTAATCTGGGTAATAACATTTATACTGTTACTAAAGTAAGCAGCCTTTTTTACCTATTGCAGCAACAATAACAACAAATGTTTGGTGGATAAATGTTATCTAAATACTCGTAGTTTGTAAAAGGCATAAAATAAGACTAAGTAACGCATGAGATACAAATTAATCTGTATTTTAAGCTTTTTATTTTATAAGATCTGGTTTTGATGATAATTTATATGTGATTTCAGACGGTCAGTCGTTCACACCCTTGTGTTATTGTCATCATAAACGGATGAATAGGGCGTAGTAAACTTTTAGTTCCGGTTTGTATAGGCAGCAATTTAGAATTTATACTTGATATTGGGTCAGTTTATGACTTGTTTTCAGAAGGCTTTTGTATAAAATGAGCTGATATCTTTCATAACATCATAGTTGAGATAAGTAAGGTTGTCATAAAAATTTGATGTAGTCGTATATGTGCTTATGTATATGAAAATAATAATGAAAGAAGGATAGTAACGACAAACGAACAATAAATATTTTATTTTACGAATCCCTATAAGTCTTTTCATGTCAATTATATAACGGAGTTTTCAATTTTTTTTTTTTCATTTTTATCATTAAAATATTACTTATTACATATTTCTCACCGTGTAAACTATAACAATAGAAATATAGTCTAATAGTCTTTAATTACATAATTAATAAAACCAAAAATTAATTACGGATATGTCGATCGCAGTGAAATTTATCTGTAAGGAAAATAGAAACAACTCCAGGTAGGTAATACCAGCGAAGTCATTCGATCCGCTATTCCCAGTCGACTCTTCCCCTTGCCTTTGTAAATAGCTTTCCGATCAGGGGGACTTATTACATTTCGATGACATGACGAATTGGAGATGACATACAGATACCCTGTACTGTTGACCACAGGATACGATGAAAGAAAAGTCACCCCCCGTCTTAGCGGTAGCGAAAATAAATGGGCTGAGATAATAATAGATTGTGTATCATAAATAACAATATGGACCGAAGGTGGCTGTGTAATTGTTAGGAAAACATTTGGTAATAAATATAAAACTACCTTCTAACATTAGTGACTGAATTACATTTTATTTTTAGGGTTCCGTACCTCAAAAGGTAAAAACTGAACCCTTATAGGATCACTTTGTTGTCCGTCTGGCCTTCAAGGCCCTTTTTCTCAAGAATGCGTGGACATATCAAGCAAAAATTCATATAAAATATTCAAGCCTACTGTCCCTTAGAGCTGTGAAAAAATCAAACTTCTAAGCCAACGCAATCAAAAGATACGGCCGTGCATACTGCATATTTTCGACACTCACAAGGGAATCAAAACCTACAGGGTACTATTAACTCTGAACTTAGAATCTTGAATTTGGTACGAAGCAACGTCTTATGGCACAGATAAAGGAAAAATTGCGAAAAGCATAAATTGTTAGTTACATCATATAATAAAAATATTTTTAATAATATTGTTTGTACGGAACGATCTGTTATGTATAGTACGTTTAATAATAATATTTAATACGAAAACGTTTTTAAACGACATCTGTTTCGTAAAATTATTCCTTAGAAAAGTTTATAATATTTTTGATTTCAAATTTTCTTTGGCCTAATCGACACGGAAAGTTGTCGGTACAAAACATTAACCTAAAATTCATAATACCAAAACTTTAACTATTTGTCAGACAGATTTTAGGGATTGAAATCTAGTGCAGATTTATACAGTTAAAAACTTCAAAAAGTAACATATACGTTTGTAAAACATTCAGTATTTGTATCCATTACCACTTGACATCTCTACCCTTTCCGAGTATTTCAGCCACTATTTCACAATCAATTGGGCATGCACTGTTTAGAATCTAGTGATCGTTCTCTGTCAGTATAGTTCAACGAACCTGTTTGTATGCTTGTGGATGTCAACGAAAAAAAGATCTAATGGTTCACAACTAACGCTTCAGAAATAGACTTTTACCCTAAAGGAGCACGAACTTGACAATATATCCGTGTTATTTTTACCACTATCTCATTGTATTCGGAAATAAACAGGAAATGTACTCGTCCTGAAATCTCTTTGATGGTTCACTAAATTAGAATAGCATTCAAACCATTTAAATTAGCTGCTTTGAATGACTTTACTTTAAAATCATTTATTTACATTTAAAGGCACTGTTGCAAGTTCATTTAAAACGTTACTTTGTCGTCTACAATAAACAACAGTATGACAGACTAAAATAGTTTTTTATGTAAAAATTTTCTTTTCTTATGTATTTTATCATAGCTCATATTTCTCTATTAAAGTTAATCCCGATATTTATTACGCGCACGTCGTTGTAACTTTCAAGAAGAACAGATTATACGTAATAACGGTATCCCGCCCAGTGACACGGCAACTTTAATTAAGATGTCGCGTCAAGAACCGAACTATATTCCACACGACCCAAGGGAACCCTTTTTGCTTCCAAGTAACCTTCATATATTAATACCTTAATGTTTAATATAGCCTCTATTGCTTTTATAATAAGCGCCACGGTTACAAATGTATTGTTGGTGACTCGAAGCAATGCGGTAGGTTTGGTCCAATATGAGTTATTGTCATAGCTCACTGGGTAAGTAGGATCAACATAATTTAAGTAGGATTTATTAAGCAAGTCATTCGAATATAAACAAATAACGCGTATAAAGACGGAAGCTATTTAGTTTTCTAAAGATCTTATTTAAATTATTGGATATTTATTTAGTACAACAACAGTGAAATTTATTTTTTTGTGATTTAAATGCCTACAACATCTCACTGCTAGGCATAGGCCTCTTTCTCCGTGTAGGGGAATGTAGGGAGGATGTAAGGAATGATGTGGGAAAGTATAGATCTTTTGTGAACAACAGTGAATTATTGGCGAAAAAAAATATTAGTCGTTTTAAATACAATTTTATAATAATAACTATGTGTACACAGAAATATATTTTTTCTTAAGAACCATGCATCGTACTCAAATACTTGTGTGCATATATATTCTTGAAGTAATAATAAATAGTCTTGAATAATCCGGAGATGTGGTACATATCAAGTGTTCGTTTACAATTAGTTCAATTTAAATTTTAAATTATGCACGCATGTCAAGCATTACTTCGAATCAACACCTCGTTAAAATGCAAATAGCTGCCCTTTGCTGGACACAGGGCAATTACCTGATTATTTAGCACAAAGTACCGGATTAGCTAGTCAGCTTAGTATGACGCGTGAAATGCGGCTAAGGGATTAGCCGATATGTACATATTTATATCTTATTTTTTGATAAATCTTAGCCGCAACAAATCGAAGGAAAATCTTCGAATATATTATCGCAGTGTTTAATAATAATACCTATGATAAATTAAAGATATGCACGACGGTGTTTTAAAGTTAACAGTTACATTTTTAGAGGTTATTACCATAATGGAGAAAAACTTCTCAAAGCCTACTTAATATTCGATTAGGTGCGTTTAATCGTAGATAACTTTATCACGATACACCGAATTGAAGAAGGTAACAATAATTAATCTTATTGACAGCTGATATTATTTCGTTCGACAGTAATCCTACATTATATACTTATTAGCATTACGACTATTATTACTATTCGTTCGGCGTAACGGTCATGACCGCCCAAGAAGTACATTATTAGTATGATACTCCATGTTTATGAGCAAGGTTTCTTTGGGAGTGTGTGCGAACTTGACGATTATAGGAAGTAAATATTTTCAGTATCATTATTAGGTGAATCGCCCAATATAGGTGCACGAAACTATCTTAATAAAACATTAAAACGTTATCACTTTTATACATCCATGAGCATTTTTATTTCGATCAAAACGCATATCTAGCAAAATTTTTGTATATTTAAAACCGATTTTTTATTACTTTTAAACGTTTTTAATGTTATTAAAAACATTGAGGAATTAACCGTATTTATATATAACCACAAATTGATCTTGTAATGATGATATCATTTAAACATTATATAAATAAAATTGAAAACTATGAAACCGTGTAACGAACAGAAAATTAGCTTGCATAGATAATAATCAGAACTAGAGCTAATATTAAAATTATAGAGCTAATATGGAGCTTATATAAAATGTACATACAATGTAATTTAATGTAATATGTAATGTACAACAATTACTTTTAGAATATCGTATTTCAGTTTATCTATTTTATTTTCCTTCAGCATCACGCAAAACTAGACAAACGTAGTTTTCATAGTGTTTGTTCTAGAAATCTGTTAGTCGAATTTAAATTCATCACATTATATTTCATCTTAAGCTTATCAAAAAGCCTAAAAGTGAATTTAGTATTCTGGAAATATATATATTTTTTTTACTTGAGCATTAGCACTTTCAAGTACAATAACAAAGCTAAACGGGTTCTATACTCCACGAATGTCAAAGTGTTCAAACATCGCATACTAAACTGACATGTCGTGATTTATTGTAAAAGTACAACACTGTCAAACAGAACTTATAAGATAAAAGTGTCAATCACAAGCATTCTATCACAGCGCTAAATACCTACCTATCCAGTCTTATGGAGATATTAGTTATATTTGTATAATCGTATAATATATATGGACATCATTTATCGTTTTTGCTAGTTTGGTTAGAATAGTATTATCAGCAGATTATCGAATTAATTTTTAACACATGCGTTTAACTATAAAATTAAATAGCTTTGATTATTAATGCACTAAAACATATTCAATAACAATTAAACAATTAGCATTAAAGCGAGTACTTAGCCCTTGTTGTTAGCCCTGCAGTCCTTGTGCCCAAATGCTTCAGATACCACATAAGAACTATTCAGTATGTATAAGACTAATGATAATGACTCTATGGGCGTCATCTTCGGTGAACCGAAACGTCTCTCATCCGCTTCCGGTCTACGTTTGTAATTATAGAAAACTATAAGACATTAGCTCGTTCCTGCTAACTATTTTCGTTTTACGATTCTTGATAGTAAACATTAATTTAATATTGGAAGTCCATCATAGATTCTACATCGCGTTTGATAGTTATAATTCATTAAAAGTATTGACTTGTTTTTATAAATCATAAAATAATATTAATAGCGTAATAACTGCCGCAATAAACAGAGTATCAAAGAAACATTTTCAAATTGGACTGATGAACCCCGATACAATCAAGTTTAAATAAATAAAGAATTGTTTTAAGCTTAATTTTATTATCTAATATATAATAAAGACGCGTAAAAATTCTGTTTATTTTTAGTGAAATCTCTATCTGTATATTGTTTAGTAATTCATAATAACGGAAGTGTTTATCTGAAGCAATTTACGTCACAAATGTGACGTGAAACTCGAGCACTTAGTTAAGAGTTAATGCTATTAAATTAATAAATAAAATTATATTGTTCGTAAGTTGGTGCGGGCTCGCGTGTTCAGGGGATTAGGGAAGGGAACGCGGGGATTAATCGCTCTGACATGTTCCTGATGGAGAAATGCCTTTTCTGATATATGCACTACGCTTATTAAGACCTCACATTAAGTTGAGAAATTGTATTGTTTACGCAAAACGTCTGAACGTGTTTAGGTAATAATTCCAGTCGTGAAAGTTATATACTAAAGAAATTGCTTATTGATTTAATTTGAACTTTAAACGGTGTGAGGATAATCGGCTCTGCGCTATAAATATTAGTTATTATGTTAGTTATTATCATAAAGCTGCATAGCCTAATAAAATAATACTAAAATATCATAAAGATTATCTATTGGCTTTAAATACTAAATTAAATGAGTTGTGTTTCTTACAAATTAACCGAAATTCTTGCTAAGTTTCATTGGTTCATTGCGTGAAGAATGTTGTCTGCTTTCAAAACAGCAATGAACAAACGAGAAAAGCAAACAAATACAATAAAACGAAACAAGGTGCCTCCGGGTGAGAAACTTCAACCACATAAACAATTTCTCCCTTTAGGGAAAGAACGAAATTCACCCGCAAAATTAGTCATTTTCGAATGAACTTCATAACAAACGAGAGCTCTAACTTACAGGGGGTGCGATATAAACTTTGAAACTTTATTTTGTTTATGGAAATCATAACACAGGTTGACTGTAAACGCTCTATATAAAGGTACCATAAATTAATGTAACAATTTAAAAAATATAATTATATGATATAACTTGAATTAATAAATGAAATAATATAAAATCAAATATATATTAAGAATTGTATATGTTATAGTTACTTGTGGTAATACCTAGAATAATAAAATAAAAAGTATAATACTTGATAATTTTATATTTATTGCATACACTATTAAATATTTTAATATAATAATCTTTGTTGAAATTTACATAAAAATAGCATGGATATAAAATATCTAAATATATACAATATTACATCACAAAATATATATACATATAAACTTATAAATTCACAACAAAAATACCATAAAACCACTGTTTAAAAACACTATTTGGTCTAAAAGATCGAAAACACACATCGCTTTAAAAGTAAAATTCGCTATCATTGTTTACACGTTGCACTGTTATCTGTTTCAAACGTGCACAGTTCTACGTATCATGTAAAACACAACGTACGGAAGCAGTTCCCGCCTAAACGCGGAGGCTTCGTGGCGGGCGGGCGTACGTCGGACGTACGGCACGCAACTGCACGGGGCGGATCGATGGCGCCCTCTCCCGCAGGGATGCAGATGCACGTTCGAATTACTAGATGTGACTAGTCAACAAAAAAATATTGGAATGATTGGATATTTCCATTTCTATATGTAAGAACATTAGTTTTATGTATGTTTTGGCACAGATGTGGTAAATTTTAAATATTCTCTTTGATGCCTATTACCTTTCCTCATTTGCAACTTTTACGTTCAATTATAAAATTTACTATTAGTATTATTTATATACATTTTATTAATGGTTGCAGAAAAATATTACCACACATTCAAAATTAAATAATATGTATGTATATATACAAGAAATTAAATATTGTAACTTATAAAAATGGAATTTTTAATTATTTTTTTTAAAATATAGAGCTTGTGTCATAAAACATTTCATTGTAATTATAAACGAAAACCCGACATTGCGTCAATTTACTCAATCGCACTTCCACAAATCGACGATAAATTTAAAACTTCGGCTTAAATATCTAATAAAATTCATTCGGAATCTATCAATCACCAGACATATTCAGTGTCTGAACCAGGAAGACAAATTGAATAACACACATAAGATCCACGGCTTTGAATTCGAAGAACGGCGGGCCATCTATTTTCACTGTCCCTTTGAAAACTGTATTGAGTTACGGAAACTGGAGTTAGAGGGTACAGAATCTTTTTTTTTTCATATAATACATACAACATAAATATAAAAGAGTATATTTTTTGCGTTTCTTGCTCTTTTACATACAAACATCTTTGTAAAACACTAAAATAATATTTAAAGAGAGTACCTTAAATTGTTTAAATGTTAGGAGTAAAACAAACAATAAATAATTCTCTACGCTAGCTTTTCTAATTAAAACGTTGCTACGAACACACTTGGTAGCAAACTTAGTTTAAAATTCAATCCCTTTGTTACTAAACAATTTCATACAAACGATCCACGTACGCTTGTACGTGAAACACCTAAGAATAAAAAGAATTAAAAGTGACGTACCCATAACACGTAAGACACTTAAAACATCAACACTTATTCTCACATTCATAAACGAATTTCGTGTTGAATCTAAACTTGTTAGAACAACATTCAGAAGGGCATTTTAATAGCCTCCCTTTGTATATGAGACAAAACTGTATGTATAAATAACGTGCAAATAAATTAGTATCAAAAGAACTTTACGTTTGTCAAGTAATATTTACTTTGCCAATTTGCTTCTGAAAATTCCTCCCCATTTTACCTCCTTTTACTTCCAATTCATACTGTTAATGCTGTCCGTCTGTGGAACTCTCTTCCTCTTTCAATAAAACAAGCTCCAATGCAAGCATGCTTCAAGCAACGCCTCAAAAAGCATTACATGTCGCTCATTAAGTCATAACTGTCGCGATTTGTAGTTTACTTTATGTGTACATATCTATAATAATATATATAAAAGCGAAAGGTCACTCACTCATCACGAAATCTCCGAAACTATAACACCTACAAACTTGAAAATTGGCAGGTAGGCTCCTTATAGGACGTAGACATCCGCTAAGAACGGATTTTACGAAACTCGACCCCTAAGGGGGTAAAACGGGGTTTGGAAGTTTGTATGAAAGTCCTATGTTTTTGAAGTAAGAGACCTCAAATTTAAAATGTATGCTCTATAGATGGTGAGAAAGTGTCCAAATAATGTATCTTTAGAAATCAACCCCTTTTTGGGGTTGAAACGGGGGATGATACGTTGACTCACTGATCACGAAATCTCCGAAACTATAACACCTACAAACTTGAAATTTGGCAGGAAAGCTCCTTATAGGGCGTAAACATCCGCTAAGAACGAATTTTACGAAAATCGACCCCTAAGGGGGTAAAACGGGGGTTGGAAGTTTGTATGAAAGTCCTATGTTTTTGAAGTAAGAGACCTGAAATTTAAAATGTATGCTCTATAGATGATGAAAAGGTGTCCAAATAATGTATCTTTAGAAATCAACCCCTTCTTGGGGTTAAAACGGGGGATGGTAGGTTGACTCACTGATCACGAAATCTCTGAAACTATAACACCTACAAACTTGAAATTTAGCAGAAAAGCTTCTTATAGGGCGTAGACACCCGTTAAGAACGAATTTTACGAAACTTGACCCCTAAGGGGGTAAAACGGGGGGTTGGAAGTTTGTATGAAAGTCCTATGTTTTAGAAGTAAAATACTTGAAATTTAAAATGTATGCTCTATAGATGATGAAAAGGTGTCCAAATAATGTATCTTTAGAAATCAACCCCTTTTTGGGGTTAAAACGGGGGATGGTAGGTTGACTCACTGATCACGAAATCTCCGAAACTATAACACCTATAAACTTGAAATTTGGCAGGTAGGCTCCTTATAGGACGTAGACATCCGCTAAGAACGGATTTTACGAAACTCGACCCCTAAGGGGGTAAAACGGGGGGTTGGAAGTTTGTATGAAAATCCTATGTTTTAGGAGTAAAAGAAATTTAAAGTGTACGCTCTATAGATAGCGAGAAGGTGTCCAAATAATGTATCATAATCTATATATATAAAAGAGAAAGGTCAATGACTCACTCATCACGAGAACTTAATAACCGCTGGATGGTCCATCCATCCAGGATGGACAAAGATGAGGCAGGGAGGTAGATTATAGTTAGTTGACGTCCGCTAAGAACGGATTTTGCGATATTCCACCGCTAAGAGGGTTTAATTAGGGTTGATAGTTTGTATGAAACATATACAGCCTGAAAATAAAACTAAAAATGTGGTGTATAGAGGTTTTATAAAAATAACTATTAAATTATACTAAATTGTGCCTTTTAAAAAGTTACTCAGTTTGATAAGCATTTCAAGTGACTGAAATAAAAAAATAATTTGCGTTAAACATCTTAATAGTAATGCATATCTTCATAACCACGCGGACGTAGTCGCAGGCGACAGTTAGTGTATTATAAAACAAAGTCCCCAAAAGTATATGTGAAAGATTCCTTCAAAATCTACTGAACGGATTTTCATGCGATTTCACCAATGGAGAGAGGGCTTCAAGAGGAAGGTTTACGGAACGGCTAAGCCGATTTCGATAATAGTTTCACTGGAAGTTTGCCGGGAAAACTTTGTGACACACTGATTTCTACGCGGGCGAAGCCGCGGGCACAGCTAGTATGTATATATTTTTATATGTGTATGTATATATGTGTGTATGTATGTATATGTTTGTGTATATGTATATTATGTATGAAATACTAAAATATTTACTTATTTATATGTTTTTTTTCTTTAATAAGTATGTAAGTCTATCATATCGTAGTTTTTATCTATTTATTATTGATTTTTCCTCCTTAATTTTTGCACACTTCTAACCGCTGCTATTGTATCGTGTCCAGTACCCAAAGGTTATCTGGAAGAAATCGCTATTTAGCGATAAGATCGCATTTGTACATCTTGTATTGTATCTGTCGTCTTTTCGTCTTGTGTCTGTATTTCGGTGTACATTAAAAATAAATAAGAATATAAAATACTCTATGCCATTTCTGATAAGATCATAATTCTGCTCCGATTCGATACGAACGTAGCAATGTCATTCTCAAAACTTCTATCTCATTTGAAATAAAACTTCAAAGAACCGTTTGGTTAAGCATAACTTACGATTTTAATAAGTTTTTTTTTTCAGTTTGATTATTTAGTTTTGATTCGGTATGATTCTGTTTAATTTAGGTTTTAATATTTATATACACGTATATATATACACACATAGGTATAGACAAAATGTTTCGAAGGAAATATAAAAACGATTAAATTTTCACGTTGCCTAAAATTCGCTATCATCGTGATGAACATGATATAGGTATCAATAATTATACTAAACTTCTCCGATATAAAAAGTTGTAATTATACCACGTAATAAACTTATTTACTGTGTTAAGCATGTACAAATATGAAAAGGCAAAGACAAAAGTCACAGCAAACATAATATTTAAAACGTATGTGACTTTCCCAAAGTAGTTTTCGGTACTCAAGTCGAGAATACTTTCCTTTTAACTGGAAGAGACGCATCATTTGAGTGATTGAGCCAATTTTAGATGAACTGAACGAAAGGGACGCCTAGAATAGCACGATGATACTAATTATCACCCCCGTCATCCGTCACGAGGGATCTAGATAAATTCCATAGCGATTTATTTGAAAAATTATATCATTAGTGCCTTTATCGCTTGTTATTTGAATACTGCCATTTCGGATAAGAGATATGACAATCCAGTTTTAGAAAAGATTAAGAATTTTATGACATTTTTTTTATATTCTAATAATCCTTACAAAATTAATATAAAATTCTTATTAATAAATACGTAATTAATAATATGGTTTTAAAATCAAATTATATTATCCTGTCTATTCTTATCTTATATTAACAGTCTCGCTACAAGCCGCCATAATTCAAGGGAGAAAATAATTTACGGCTACTTGTATAAACAACTGAAACTGAACCGAAATAAACTCAACCGGATATAAACATTTTACTGTCTCTTAAATCTAAGAAATGTAAGCTCTAAAATGGTAAAACTATTCGGTACTAATTACAGCCCACTGTCTGAAATTAAAAAGTTTTATTCTACAAGTTAGTCAGAATGCTAATAATTACGACAAGCAATTTTTTTCGCTGTCGCTAGCAATTGCTTGACAAGGATTTGTGAAAAATTGACGGTTGCCTCAATTGATGTTGCTAAAAGTTTGACATGTGTTCTCGTGATAAAATAAATTATTTAAGAAAAAATGCAGTTATGAAGTTATATTTTCGGAAGATTGGTTACCATTTTTATTTACTATTTAGTTCTTATGTATCAAATATTATGCTTTCGTCCCTTGGAAAACTCTTTGCCAACTGCAATAATAATATCAGTGTTTGAAAAAACATGTGAATATGTATATATTCATCATGGCTTTATATTTCCAATCCCCGTTAGATATCCAACAATATAACGGTTCCTGATGCTTCAATCAAATAAGTAAACATTGCAAGTGGCTACCTTCCTTTTATAATAAGACAGATATGCAATAAAATAAGAATAACTGCGACTGATAAACAAAATACGCTATCAAGCTTCCACCGTTCTCTGGAAGTGTGGGTCCATTTATCAATCGAGGTGTCTATAAATATTCCCTCTTATGTGATCACACGTGAAAATACTGGAATACGTCACTGCAATAAAGAAAGTTATTATGTGTCTGTCTGTACATTGAAAATAACGTTCACGTGGATCATGAAGTACT
This sequence comes from Melitaea cinxia, assembly GCF_905220565.1. NCBI lineage: Eukaryota > Metazoa > Arthropoda > Insecta > Lepidoptera > Nymphalidae > Melitaea > Melitaea cinxia. The sequence goes on along the minus strand of NC_059395.1, from coordinate 13,064,615 downwards.
AAAATACACTTTATAATATATAATTGCGATTACACGCAAACGAAAAAAACCCAGCTTAAATTACGTCGACAAGTAATACAACGTAAGTAGACGAAAATATATTTAAGTAAATACGCGTTATTAGAGATTACTCAAAAAGTTCTCGTCAGAATCAAATCTAAATGGGACCACATGACACGCGCCAGCATTCAAGTAAAGAAAGAATCGTCGAAATCGGTCCACCTATAGAAGTTATGAGGGACACATAAACAAAATACTTCTTTTTTGAAGTCGGTTAAAAGTGATCGCAATTAACAGTTTAATCAGTCACATATTCCTACATGTTTAGGAGGAAACAATAAAAATCAATACAAAAATTAGTGACATTTGTCATAAGCATTTCAATAGAATTTCTAATAACTTAACGCAAACGTTTTTTTTTTTTTGACGTCACAAATATATTATTGTTATTTATTTTATTTATTTATTTATATACTTTATTGTCTAATGATATAAACAGTTGTAACAAAAGGTGGACTTAATGCCTAGTGGCATTCTCTCCCAGTCAACCTTTAGGCCAAACAGAAAATATTGTAGGCGGTAACAATAAGGTAGTAAACATATATATCTATATATAAATACACTACGGACATATATAAACACACACACACACACACACACACACACACACATACACACATACATACACACAAACATACAAATATTAGAAACACAAACACAGAACTTAATAATATATACTCATAATAAATAAAAAACAGTAAAATAAAATTATAAGTAAATTTTATAACACTAATAGTTAATAATTTTAAGCAAATGCTAGTTACTCATAGTCCAGTGGATATATGATATTATTGTGAGTTCAATGACAGGGTATTTCTATGTAATGGCAGTGTGAATGGGTTTATGTTTGATACATAAAATATAATGGAAGTATATCAAGCAATTGAAATTATTATGGATAAGAAAATATCTTTTTTATATATAATAACGTACATATATTTTTATAATATAGTTCTAATAAAGGCATAGCCACGTGACACGGCAAGTATTCCTGAAGATTAATAAAGTATGAGAGTGTCCCCCTATCACAAATACGCAAAGTAAACCCAATACATTATTAACTACCGCCCTTGTAGCAGACGCCTTTGCTCTCACCTTTGACACTGATTTATGCTCTGAAATAGAATATTTAATACGAATGGTCATATTTTTTATTAATATGGACTGCTTTTTATATATACAAACTCCTTATATATGAAGTCAAAATGAGTTATACCACGCGGAACATTTAGCAATGGAATATAAAACGCTATAGTCTACGCGTTTCAATATTGAACCTTAATATTTTTTGCTATGCTTTGAGATTTCTATTTTTTACGAGTAAAATTTGTGAAAAATTCCTCAACTTTCACATAATGGTACATATGTGTATCTCACGTGGCTCGCCATTTTGCCTACTTATACCTTCGGCAACATACTTCATTTATTAATCTTGGTTTTTTTTATTATTAAATACTATTTTCATATACTTTGTTAATGCTATCTATATATGTTACTGTATCTAGTTTTTAAATGTAAATCTAACGTCCTGTGCTGGCAGCATTTGTAAAGGTGCGGACTGAAAAGCAGCTATAAGCTGAGTCTACGACCTTTTCACCAGCATTTTTTTTGTAAAATCTCTGTAAATTAGACTAAGAAATCTTTTGTTTTTTTTTATGCTTGGTAAATAAACGTCTTTATTATTATTATTATTATTATTATTATTATTATTATATGGCTACATAATGGTACATACGGTGTATGTAAATCTTTAAATGTTTTTCCTGCATATTCACTTATTTCAATTCAGCTCACTTGTTAGAAATCTCAATCTTCAAATTTCATTTTCCTCAAATTTTACCACGAATATTTAGCAGAGGAATAATAAAACGCTTAAATATTTTAATACATTAAAATTAAACGAAGTCGAACGTTTATAAGTTCAAAACTGATATTGATCCGAAGACATCAAGACCCATTTTACGTTATTTTGCGGTACACAGAAGGGATTCTTAATAACAAAGTGGATGCACCCTCGTTCAATCGAAAAATAGGCTCTTAGGGTCCAAGATTTGGCCGGAAGAAGCTTGATAGCACCATAGAATATTAAATAATTATTGGAGTACGAAATAGTTAGGTAAATAATCATAATTTGCGTTAGAGCTACAATTTATAATATAAGTACATAATGCTAGTATATAATATTAATCATACACATGATTGTGCCATTATGTTGTATGTATTAATATTATATACTAGCTGCTGCCCGCGACATCGTCTGCGTGAACGCTATACAGCACCAAAAATACCTACGATTATACCTTTTAAAATAACATTCTTTTACCCGTTTCTTCTTTACATTTCATATCTACAGAAAAATCTGATAGATGGCGCTGCTTTAAAATTGTCTTGTCTACTTATATTCATTTAATTATGTTTATCGGCTTAGTTAGAAGCTAGCTTATATAGCATGGATATTAACAACAACATTCAAATATGCGTCGTTAGATTACACGTTGTTACAGAATGCGTTGAGGAAATAAAGGTTTACTGCTCGTTCCCGTTTAGGTGATAGCATGATAATATTTAGCCTATGTGTTGACCCAACTTCTTAATAATATTCGTGCCAAATTTGAAGTAAATCCATGCAGTACTTTTTGATTTTATCCCGGACATACATACAGACAAACAGACAAAAAATCTAAAAACTATATTTTTGGATTCGGTATCGATTGTAGATCACACCCCAAGTATTCTTTTAAAAAAACATTCAATGTACAGTTATGACTTTCCTACCATTTTATTATATGTATATAGATTGTTATACTTTATTCTTTCACTCACTCAAAATTTTTGTATAATTATTGGTATACAAATTTACTCGTATTAGCAACGGTGGACTTATCTCTAGCAGAGATCTCTTCCAGCGAACCTATGATAGTGAGAACTAGTGTTATAATAACAGGCTAAGAAATTGTTATAATGTAGATAATGTATAGTTACTTGAAAATAAAGAGCGAATTAAATAATATGCATAATATCATACACTACACATACATATTATATACATATTTATATAATAATAACTTTAAAAAGATACATACGTTTGCTAACCTCGTTTATATGAGCCAAACGGGTCATGTTACAATACATTATTACACCCAAATTTTTTACTATATTAGAAAAAGACATTGGAACACTAGATAGCTGAACCTGTGATATTGAATTCCAGAAAATTTTGCATCTCAGTCTACAGGTGCCAAATATTATACTGAGATTTGAGAGGATTGAGAATAAAGCTGACAGTATCAGCCAGAACTGAATTTGAACTAGATCCGAATTCATGCACTAGAAGCTTCATACAACTCGGTCAGCTCGAATAAAATTCGATAAAACATTGACATAACATAAATAAATTTCTACTACATAAAATATATTTGTAGTATTCGCATATGTTGTGGCTTATCAATTAAAGAGTGGTCACATATTTTACATTCGCTTAAAATTAATGATACAAAATCAGCTAATAAATTACGCGGAAAGCCTATAATGATGACACAAATTACTTTAACTATCACGTACATGTATATTAATTCGCGGGAAATAATTTGTGACGATAATATTATTTTATATATATATATATATATATATATATATATATATATATATAATTCGCGCAGCCTTAACAAATAATAGTTACGTACTTGTATACCTATAATAATTACATAGTATAAAACATAGTCGCTTTCCGCTGTCTGTATGCTTAGATCTTTAAAAATACACAACGGATTTTGCTGTGGTTTTCTTAAGTAAATAAAGTGATTCCAGAGGAAAGTTTATATGTATAATACATGCATGATATAGTAGAGGAACACTGATAGTTTTTGTAACTGTGCGAGGCCGGGGCGGGTCGCTAGTCATTTTATAAAGAGAAAAGGTTTAATTTCTTGTTTTTCTGTGATGGATGATCATAAATACTATAGGACTAATTTCAAATACTTTTTTGCTGAGAGAATATTACCATATCATTGATTGACATAAACAATATTTTAAAATAATAAAACGGACCATGTACAAACTTTAGATCCACGCGATTGAAGTCAAGAGCTCAAAGCTATAATAAGCAGCCGAAGATACGTAAAACCTTAAAATATTGACGACTACATTCTCTTAATTTGCTTGTGGATAGTAAAAATATTTTATTGCATGATATTTTCTTTAAAGTAAAGTTTTTGTTAAAGTATTTGTTATTACAACACAGGGCTTCCTTATCTATTCCAGGGTTCCCTTTTTCTATTAAATAGTCGAGAAAAGTCAAATATATGGTTAAAATAACTTTCTGTAAAACCTTTTCCGTCGTATGAAGTTATTTTTTTCAAATTTGTACTAGCAGGCGACTTTTAAAAAAGAATTTTTTTTTTTATTCGGTCGGTAACAAGTCTGTCATTGATTAGATTAAGGCAGGGAACGTGCACAGCGTAGCAAAACTCGGTTAAAATAAACGACGTTGGCTCTATCATTTCCCCTAAAACTATCTAAAAATAACCTCCGATCGTTTATTTTAAATTTCTCATAAAACTCTTCTATTTAATTTTATTTATAAAATAATTCTAATAACTTTTAATTTTTTATTTTACGTTTCCTCGTGATATTATTTAAAAGGAAACGCAATAAATGTATAAGGAGATAAGCTTAATATTTTCTTACTTGAACGCAATAATCTTTGGATCTACTAATTCAACTTTGAATACTCTTTTTTAATAGAAAGTAAGTTTGTTGATACAGTTTACAATTTATATTTCATAATCATTACAACCCAAATTATCAACTGATTTGAGGAGTACACTAACCCTGCAGAAAACTATGTATAGAACATTTTTATAACGCAGGATTTTATGAATCACATTTTACAATATTAAGGTCTTAATTTCATATCAATGTATAGGTATCATATATTAGTGTTTGATCTTTAAACAATTTATCCAAAAATGTCCTAAAACAAAATGTTTGAATTTGAACATATTTTATTACCGTCACTTAATTCGATTTACATCGATATTTATAAACATACAATATCTAACGCATTTTTAATATTATCCCGTGATTACGATCGCTTCATGGTAAGAAAACAGTCCGCAGTTGAACTGCGTGATATGTTTTTTTCCAAACTCTCTCCCGTACAGAATAACAAGGTTTTTGCCCAGCAATGGGAAGTTTATAGGCTTTCCTTATAAATAAATTTAGTCCATATATGGTTAATTTTTAGAACCAATTTTTAGCGGATATATTTCCTGAATACAAATCAATCTCATATCATGACGTATTTTAAATTTGTAATAGGAAACTAATTATTTATTATTAACAGATTTAGAGTTAATTCCGATATATTTTAATTTCCTTGTTACAATCAGCCCGCAAACAATAATTGGGTTACGGGTTCGATGCGTGAGTAGCCTAACAAATCACGATCTATTTTTGTATTGAAACATTGATACTACAAACTACTATAATTATATAAAAATGGTATTTGATATTGATTTATATATTAAAAATTAATTTAAATAAAAACGATAAAATATTCATAAACCAAATTAGTAATATACAGTTGGTTCAAATATTTTTTGATTGATAGAACGTGATTTTATGACTGAGAACTGTTTGATACAACTCTTGCAGTAACACTCAATTAATTTTATTAAAGAGAATCCATACTCTACCAAGCTATGGATTAAATAGGAACATAACGATTGTTTGCTTCAAGCTATCTGAGAGACTCTACGAAGAATAGCCACTATAGTTATATTGTTCTAAATTATGACATTGTGATACTTTATCTTGTCAAACCAAGTGTATATGATATGTAATATTTAAAAAAATGGTTCGTTGGATGCTTTTGCTAACGTATTATTTTGTCATATACATTAAATGATAGTGAGTAAATACTACCTTAGTACTATTACGTACTAGTACTTAAGTACTACATTTAAATGTATAAAAACGTTACGAAACAATCACATTGCATTATATATAAGAAAACCTTACTTACATTTTTACTTTGCTTTACCGCGATACCTTTTGTTAAAAAAACTACTTAGTATTCCATCTCGATACTGTACATAGTGTTACTATGACGTGATCTAGTCAGTTTATAATTTATTTGGTTATCGTTTGAATTTTTGTTACAAATAAAGCGTGTTTGTCACTTATAAACAGATTAAAAAGATTAAAATAATTTTCAAAGGCTTAAATTTCGCTCATTCTTCTTACCATTTTATTCTCACTAAAATAGCTCATCTACAGACATCGATCGTTCACAATTATATTATATGTGTAGATACAAATTTTATTTTATTTTGACACCATTTTTTTTGACACCATTATAAATCCTAATTCTATTAATTATTTTTCTATGAGAGTTGTAAACTTAACGTTGGTTTTGAGTACGAATTCGTTTTAATTCCCCCGTCTCAATCAGTAACAACTCCGTCAGTAATTAGGTTACAAGTCTGGCGCGTGAGCGGAGTAACAACACTGCTGGTGCTGGGTTAGACACCAGCCCCTCTCTAACCGACTTCAAAAAAAAGGTGGATATGTTTAAGGTGATATCTTATTTTTACTATCGAGATTTTAAGATTTATAACCTTAAAAATGTATACAACCTCTACAAATAGTGATGATCTGGAGATGAGCAATAATAACAGATAAATATTAAAACAATACATAGCGTATATTCTGTTCATTTATGAAGGTACGTATTCATGCTTGCTTTTAAAGCTGCTCCAGAATAAAAACATGTATAAAAGGAACAACACCAACGCCTTACTTTGTAGTAAACTATTTCTCATCACATCGTTTATTTAATGCTTAACTAAAATACTGTCACTAATTATTTTAAAATAAAGTTTGTAACATACTTAGAAGTTACAAAGTAAATTGAAATAGAATATCTTACGTACTTTTTTTTAACTAACATCCGGATTTTATGCACGATTATTTTTCAGATGCATTGAACCCAAATTCGTTGGCGCGGTGCAGTTTATATTTGCTACTATCAAGTGTATTATTATTAAGAGGTAAAAATTACGTGACTTATTCACGCTTTTCAATATATTAATTGAAATGCGTACAAAGATTCTGACCTTCGTTTTTATATTCTTAGTTACTAAATTTTCTACTAAATATAAATAACAATATCTTCGTCTTTGATCACCGACCATCATGAACTTAATAAAGCACTGGTTACCTAACTAAGGCTTAGTTTATGGACACTAATTCCTTAGTTCAAAGTAACATTAATTCAATAAATTTCTCCTAAAACTCGCTTTTCTCCTTTGAAGTATGAAAACGTTTCCCCTAAATGTAAGGAGCTTTCGAAAGGTCTCCTTAGACTCAAGATTTGTAAAGGGATTGTTTACAGCATTAATATTAATAATAATAATCCCGTTACTTGTATCCAGTTAAAACTGGGTAGCTTTAAACTTATAATAATATGTATTATTGTATTACAAACAAAAATTTTAAATAAATAACCTCAACACTTCAATACCACTCTTTAGTCAAGAATAATGTATCAAAGTATAATATCAAGGGTATCTTTAAATGATAATTTATGTAAAATAAGTAAAATATGAAATAGTAAAATATATTTACACTTACGTTACACTAACTTACTTGTTTTAGAAATTGTGACGACTGAATACAAGTCTAAGTCTAGTTATATCTGCATTTAAATGTAAATAAAAACCACATTTTCATATCAAAGAAGGATTTTTTTCGGATTCGCTGAAATCTTCGAACAGCATTATAATTCTTAGAATGCACTGAGACGCATTTATCTCTCTTTTATTTATTTATTTATCGAAACATAGGGAAAAAATGTTATTATGTTAGTGCAACTAAAACTCCTTTACAATAAATATTTATCTAGTAATGGGTATTTGTCCTTGAGGGTCTTATCATTCTGCCTCGGAGAGCACATTCAGCCTACTTGCTATAAATAAATATTTGATAATGGTCGTTATAAAATAGCGAAATTGTCTAAAGTATTGTCTGTTTTAGTTGAGTTGTATTATTATTTCGTTCTTGAAAACACCAATACCGGTGTGCCTAGGTCGATTAATTGACTTCAGTTATACGTGACTTTTCTCCAAATAACTAAAAATGTAAGTGTCTAGCGTTTAAGCTATGCTTGGGGTTTGTCTCAAAGATAGGAATAGAAATGAGACTATCCGCGAGAGAACGAAAGTAATCGACATAGCCCACAGAATTAGCAGGTTGAAGTAGCAGTGGGCTGGTCATCTGTGTCGCAGGACCGATGGTCGTTGGAGCAAACGGGTCTTGGAGTGGAGACCGCGTCTTGGCAAACGCAGTGTGGGTCGTCCTCCGGCCCGTTGGACCGACGATCTACGTAAGATTGCCGGTGTAGGCTGGATGAAGATTGCGGAAAACCGGAACGTCTGGCGTGAACTTGTGGAGGCCTATGTCCAGCAGTAGAGTGCAATAGGCTGAACTGATGATGACTGATAAAGTATTTATATGATTTTACTTTTTATTGACTCGAAGATAATGGGCAATAATTTATCTTATTGTCCCATTCCTTCTCATTCTTTGCCACAATGTCAGTACCTAAAGATGTATGTGTAATCAAAAAGATTAATACAAATCTTGCAGCTCTTAGCCTTCTTAACAAAACTGTGACGTATCACCCTTCAATTGTTGAAACATTTGTTTCTCACGTGAATACGAAATGAAACATTTCAGAACTCACTTGTGATTAAAAACCTTCACACGTTAGTACGAGGGCCCTCGAGAGGTCCTCCTCTACTCATGTTGAGTGTTTGCTCCGCGGCGCTTACACTGCTTGTGGAACGGAATTATTTTTAATGTAAATCTAAGTTTCAATTTAATTATTTTTTTTCATATTGTTAACCTTGTAACGAGGATGGGTTGGTAAATACAATATTTATGAATAATATATTTAAAAAAATTTAACATAATAAAAAAAGACTCTTGAAATTGTGTTTTTTTAAATATATAACTAGGTCCCACACAGCACACGGGTGCTGTGTGGGCTACGGCACCAAAGAATTTAGCCACCCCCTCTCTTCCCGTGGGTGTCGTAAGAGGCGACTAAGGGATTACAAGATTCCACTACCACCTTGGAACTTAAGAAGCCAACCGATGGCGGGATAACCACCTAATCGCTGGCCTAGAAACACACAGGCCGAAGACGGGCAGCAGCGTCTTCGGTACGACAAAGCCAGCTCTGCGGTCACCAACCCGCCTGCCCAGCGGTGTGACTATGGGCAATACACATGGGTTCATGCATTTTTGGCGCGAACTTGTGGAGGCCTATGTCCAGCAGTGGACTGCAATAGGCTGGAATGATGATGATGAAATGATAACTAGGTCAACAAACAACTGTGTGGCTCACCCGATGGTAAGCGATTATCGTGGCCTATAGACGCCTGTAAAACAGTATGTCGGGCTGCACCAGATTAGAGCATGATATTTCCTGCTTTGCCTACCCCAGTTAAATATATATTTATTATGTACAATAAATAGTGTTTTCTAGTCTTTCGAGCCAGAGACACGACAAATATTTGTTTAGGTTATATGTACAGATGTTTGACAAGTTTTGGCGATTGTTTAAAGACAACTAAAACACAGATATTCTTTAAAAACACTGTCCCGTAATATGTTCCACATGTCCTCTTTTATTTTCATTGACTGACACATGCATAAGGATATCAATAGTTATGCAACCTTCTTTGCGTTTATAATTGTAGGAATAAATCAGACACATATAATTCTAGATCATTGGAGCTAACGATTGAATTAAATCAACATTAATAATGTAAATAATTAAAAACCTAATATTACATATGGACTGGAAAATTACATCAAATCTAATAATAACAATACACACAAAAGTCATACAATAAAACGTTTCCTTAGTTTTGAGTATGTACACTTTAAAAAAAAATATTGCTTACAACTATTGTTGATAAAATGAACACAAATTTGTAAATTTGTGCTTGTAAGCTATTAAATTAAATTGTAAATTTTAATTAAGAGTTAATAATTGTGTAACTTGTAATGTTGTTTATTTTATGTTAATGTCGAAAGACGGAACTGTTCAAATTCTTACTGTAGTTTCTTTTTTTTTAATATTCATCCACGGGCTCAAAATGACCATGCCTGACCATGTTAAATATGCATTATAATACCACAGGAGATTTATCACTAAAACTATAAATCCACAGTCCTGTGATTGCCTAGTAAAATTAGGACGTGGTCAGACGCTGACGGTTTTTTTATTCCTTACAATAATTCTTTGATGAAAATAGTATACACCATTCCTTCATTCACAACATATTATTATTTTTAGTATCTTTGTTTATATATCATGTTTATATTTATGTCTTACTGTAGTTTCATTCATTCAGGTTTACTAATGAGAGTATGTGATCGTAAGAGTCTAAAAGTATATTGTCAGTGTGTGGTTAGCCTTACTGCATTTTCCCGAGACACGTATAAATCACGTATTCGAACCGCGAATTCTCAGTAATAAGGCAGTGGATTCTCATCGTCTTGCATCGTATGTAATTTGCGTGTCGATCGCACATAACATAATAAATGTTGTTACTCTGTTACACTACTGCACTCTCTCATACACGCTCAATGATCAATATAACAACAGTAAGCCTGCTTGGTAAATTAAGCCGACTATAAAAAAAGTCAGGCTCGACCAGATCATGTATCTGGACCGGATCAGGATAGAATGAGGCATGCCAGATCCGACAAGCTCTATCAGGACTATGTCTGGTCCAGATAAGGACAGCCTGATGTAAAATATAATCAAGTATGGTAAGGCATACTGGATCAGGACCCGGTCCGGTCCAGATTAGGACAGCCTGATATAAAATATAATCAAGTATGGTAAGACATAACTGCATCAACCCGGTCCGGTCCAGATCAGGATAGCCTGAAAGAAATTACGCGAACTGAACCTGAATCGCGCTATCGATGTTTTTATGTGCACTTAGTATATATGTACACAGTTATCAGGACAGTCTAGCAGGGAGTCCATTTCTACACAATTAGTAGTTAATGAATAGAAGTTAATAAGTAAAATTAATTTATGATAATAATTAATTAATAATATAAAAATAAATAAAAATAATTGATATTTAAAGTAAAAACAAAAATAAATAATACTTTGGACAAAATAAACCGAAAGTCGGAAATAAATATAATTAATAATTATGTTAAGTAACATATTTATAATATCAATTCACTTTTTTTTATTAAATAATTTATTCAAGAATATACATTAGTGTTTTTTAAAAAGACCGGACCGGGCATACTCGACCCGAACCAGGCAAGGTATGTAACGCAGATGATTGATCTGGACCCGATCAGGAAATTTCATTCTATCCTGATCAGGTCCAGACAAATCTTCTGCGTTATCCGGTCCAGATCGGGTATGCCCGGTCCGGTTCTGCTAAGGAACACGAAAAAATTTCTACTCGGGAACTTCAGTAGGTAATTTGAAAATATACTTTATTAAGCCTTTACCCAAAATAAAGATAAGCGAAGCTTACCTTATTATAGATGGTAACCCAACCTTCGAGAGAAAGATGATGGATATTAGAGAGATTAAGCATGAAGAATTTTATTGATTATATAAGAATGAAAGTGCGAGCAGAATAAGTGTGAGAACTGGTATATATGAATCAATTGCAGATGCAGGGTAAAATCCGGTTGAATGAAATAATACGTCTGGCTTAATTTATAATTATGATGTATAAAATAATTTAGTAAGCAACCTAATATTTAATTCTATCATATTAGCGTCTACGGTTTTTAATAATGACTGTCCGATGCTTAAGTAATGCTAAACCCACTATGACATTTATGGCTTCTGCTTAAGATTTCCATAGGTTTATTATGTTAAACCTATGTGATGTTTCATAGCCAGCTAATAATAACTATAGTGACAAAACTTGCCATAAGTAAGTATCATCAAAATATATTCAAAATATAAGTAAAACTTGTTTTACTTATAGGTACCTATTACAAAAAATTTAAGAATATTTAGGTTCGAAATACGTTAAGTTAAATGCGCTGAAACCTAAAAGGAGAGTTATGTTTAAAATCTGTTTGTATGTAGTCATGTAAGATTTCTCGTAAATAGACAGTGAATGGGTAAACTTATTTCGGGATAATTTTGTATTCTAAAATTTGTATTAGGTATTAAAAAGTGTTCAAAAGTATCAATACTTTATTCCATCAACTGAATAAATGTTACAAAAAATAATACGAATTAATCGTAGGTATCTACAGTCGAATCAAAAGTTGAATTATTTTCAGTCATATATTAATTGCTTGCATAAACGTAAATACGATCATTAAAAAGTGAGTGAAGTACGCGCCTTTAGTTCGTTATTTGCGTTAAATGGACCCATTTGGAAATTAACTGCACGATTGCTCCCAAATAATGGACCGGTGTAGAGTGATATATGAAACTACGAAATGGGAAGCATTCAACTAACGAAGGGGAATTTGTAAAGTACTTTATTAAGCATTGTCTATTATCGACCATTACGCCATCTAGAGGAGAGTAGTAAAATTACGTATGTTTGCAAAGAAAAGTGGTCTTAAGGTAACAAAATTTCGACAGATGGCGCTAATCAGTAATATTTTAATAGATTTTAATTTTTGTTTAACAACCTAAAATTTTATTTTAATAACATTGGTAGATCTATAAACGTCAATATCTCCATTTAAAAAATGTAAATAACATATTTATTGTGTTAAATGTTTTTTATTTTTTGCAACTACTGAAACATAGATGGCGCTAATGGTAGTAATAGTAGTAATTGTTTGTTGTGATGTTTGATGTTAGATAGCGTTACTAGTTTTACAACAATACTTATTTCGCAACACAACTGAACATTACTCCTTTCAAATGAAATAAGTATAATCATAATGCAAACTATGCATCAATTCAATTCTAAAAAAATGTCCGAATCTTCAATTGAAGAGATATCTTTATCATCTAAATGTTTATAAGCTTACATTATTTATTAAAAAATTCTGAATAAAATAATAAGCACGATTTCGATTATAGAGTTCAATTTCTCCTTATTTAATAACATATACAATATTTTTACATATACATAGAAAATTAAATTTTAGAATTTAAAATAAAACTGAATATATTTTACGTGCAGTAAGAAAAGCTTTTTAAAAAAAAAGGATCACGTAAATTTGATCAGAAATCTCGGCGTAATCGGTGTACATACTGATATTTTTAATAGTTATAATAATTAATAAAATTTAACTCACCCTTATTTGCTCAGTTGCTTTTTTCGCGATAGCTGGATCTAGTATTTGGATGTCCAGCTCTGAAGTAGATTTTTTTGCTGTTTCACTAAAAACAGCAACATTAACATAATACGTGGGCACTTTTTCACTCGCTTCACCAGGAGAATTAGGAGACAGTATACCACTATCCGTATCACTAACATTAACTGATTTTCTTGTAACTATAGCCTTATCACCACTTGGAGATTTTAAAGGAATCCGCGATTTTTCACCGGCTTTAGGAGGTATTTGCTTAGTTGTCTCATCTATTTTAAAACCAGTTTTAGGATCAAATATAACATAGTTGTCCTTGTCACATCTTACTTTATTATTAATCGTAACTGTGTACTTTTTATTAGGGCTTAAATTTAAAAATGGATCTTCGTTATCAATTGGACTTTCCGGGATAATCGATTGAATTTTCGGTGTGATCTTTTGTATAGATTTTCCACCAATAGTGCGTCTAACAACTGTATCGTTACCAAATTTTAAACGAACATATTCATTTGATATTGTTCTTCGAACTGGGGATGCTAAGTGTGGCGAAGGTTTAGCTTCTTGTGAAGTTGTTTTACCTTGAAAAAACTTTGGTTTGTCCATGACTTTTACTGGTGAAAATGGCAACTTTAATTTCGAAGTTTTTTTCTTAGGATTACCACTTAACTCTATATCGTTACTTCGAACCGTGCTCTTATAAATAGGAAGAACACTTGATTTATCATTTACTCTATCTATATTTGTAGTTTTAGTGCTTTTTCCGATATCTAACGATTTGTTGAGCTTTTTAATAGGCAGTGGGGTTTTTGGTTTCTTATCTTTTGTCCTTTGGACACTTTCTATTGAATTTAAACATTTTCTATCTAATAATGTGTCATGTGGTTTTATGAAAGTTTTGCTACGATCACATCTAAACAAATCGTTTGATACAAACAAATCCTCGTCGACGGGATTTTGTAGAATACTATCAATTATTATGTCTACATCACTTGATTCTGAATTGCTTTGAGATGATCTGTTTTCATTGATAATACATGTTATCCTTTCTTCTATTTCTACGAGAGAGTCAGACTTATCGGTCTCGTCGAAACTCTTTGATGTGCCACTGCCAGAATCTGATGGAGTTTGTTCTTCGAAAATGCCCTCATCCTTTAGAAGATGTCCTTTCGACGATTGTTCTGGACAAGAGGATCTTCTTCGTTTCACCGTTCCCGTTGCTGCCGATGGGGAATCCCAATCCAAGTGTGGAATAACACTATGGCCAACTTTTCTAAAACGTCTAGGACTTGTCATTATTAGCAAATTACATTTTATGTCACTGGCCAGTCAGTTTTAATTATCTGTACTTTTGTTATGTCGGAACAGTGAACGGTGTTAGCGAATTGTTGATAGGAAAGAGATAGCGGTTTAACTACAATGTGGTCATTAGTGGATCGAACACGAACACGCCGCCGGACTCGATTGTTATCTAATTACGAACTTGACGTAAAGGCCACATGGGACATACGCGCCGATAGGTATTTGTTATTCTGTTGTGTCAACTACTGTATACAAGCTCTAGTTGTAGAGTGAGAACACGCTTTAAAATGAATTAATTCTTCGACCTAATCATAAAATACAACAACAAGTACAAATCACTAATTATTATTGTTAAGTATTATTAAGTTTATCGTTAAGTATTATTGTAGCATTATTTTTTTTTTTTTGATTTCATAAAATTATTTCAATTGACACTTTCTTTTAATCATAATAACATTAAACATATTTACATTTCAAGACTTCAGAACTAAATATTAATTTAAATAATGAAACTCAATAAATACTAAGGTACAAGCTAACAACTAAATCTTAAGTATGTTTTTTTTTTAATTGAACATCTTAAATATTTGAAAAAAAAATGGTTTTCTGGGTAACAAAAATAACAAATCTACAAATTTAAAATCTCCACTGTTCAAAAAAGTGTATAATTAACTTTCGAAACGGAGGAAAATTAAAAATTATACAACCCTACAAATCTGTAAGTATAAGCTATTTAATATAAATAATAATAAACAAAATATTAAAATAACCTGAAAACTTGTCTTTATTTAATGAAATGTAACATTATTCACATTTCATGAATCTCTGAACTTTAAACTCATACGGAAACCAAAAAATACAATCCCTAGCTAATCCTATTGCTAAAACCCGCATTAAGTTGGATTTTTATTGTAGAATATTATATTTTTACGTATTGTACGCTTACGCGTAAATATAATAAATTATTTTTTATAAAAAATAATTAAAACAGTTAATAAAAAAAATCACATAGCTTCTACCCTGGTGGAAGGTATGCGCGTGGTGCCCTAGCAGCGGCTAAACGTGGTTAGGGTTTCTGTCCTTGTCTCCCCACTGTGCCTCGGAGAGCACGTTAAGTTGTCTGTCCCGGTTGTTATCATATACGCCTGATAGCGATTGTTACACATAGTAGGAAATATATCCGCCAACCCACTGTGGAGGAGCGTTGTGGATTAAGCTCCAATCCTTCTCTTACATGGAGAAAGAGGGTTGTGCTTAGCAGTAGGATGTTACAAGCTGAATTATGAAGCAATGATATGAATAATGCACTAAGCTCAATGATCTTATAGATTTCCTACAACTGGGTAAAGATCTCATTCCATAAAAGAGGTGAAGCTTAATTTCAGCGTGTCTCTGTGAGGTGAGGATCATTCTCAAATATTTATTATAACTATCGAGATTGCCAGCTATAAGTGCTCACCAAGTAATAGGTCGAAAGACATACAAAGGTAAACCCCAGAGCAAAAACAAGAATGTGAATAATATCCGAACTTGCATCGATACTGCAATCGGCGGCGGTCGTTGAAACTTTCCTGACCTCTAGACGGACGTTTCAAAATAAAAGTAAATAAAAAACCTAATTTATATGTAGATAGGCAAACGTGATTAAATTTTCATTGTTATTAATATAAAGTACCAAGTTTACACGTTCTCTGTAATGTCATTACTATATTGGTCCTCGCAGTGGTCACAGCAATAGAACAACTAGTGCTGTAAGCTATGGTGGGTATATATGTAAGCAATACACATTTTCATCGAGGCATGACTTTTTGTTGTTTATATTTTCATGAAACAAGATTCTCATTATACTGGAGCCCGGGACAATTATTGTCTTCTTTTGTTTAATATCTAGAAAACACATAAGTAAGTAAGACGTAATAATTTTGTTACAGCATAATGTTGCCGCTTGCCTGTTGTTAAGCTAAACTAATGAAATGAGAGAAGTTCAGACAAAGTTACTAAGAGATTTTGACAAATTAGTCCCGAGCGTCCGGAGGTGACCTAATTACCCGTAAAGTAGAGGCAATAAATAACTTCACCGACCGAGGGTGTTACTTTACTTGTGTTTCACTTTTATAAAGGTGCAAATATACTACGACATTAAAATATTAAATTTCCAAACTATTCATAATAGTAATTAAGAAACAATTTTTAAAAAAGAATTCTGCTGCAAAAAACATATCTATAGTTTCTGAAATTCTGGTAAAAAGGATATCCATTTTTACATTACTTTTATTGTACTGTACACTTAAAAACTGTGAACATTTGTCAATTGGGCAGTAACCTCTTCTCTTTCAAAAGAGATAAGAAAGATAACTAAATCCGCCACGATGCTTCAATGGGTTGGCATAACATTATAAACATCGTCACGATATTTTCCTTCACAGCAGAAAACGAAACAGACAAATCTAACAATCTTTCAAATTTGAGCCCATCGTCGCCTTCTATTGATTCCTTTTGTTGAACCATGTCCTCTTAAGCATATATGACATAATTTGTTTTTCTTGTTTTTAATGGAACAGTATTTTAATAATGAAACAGTTTGCTTAACTAGGAATAAGTATTTAAGCGTTAGGATGTAGAGTAATTCTTCCAATCTCATTAAGAGTGATTCCTGAAAACTGTGAGCATCTGTAGAATTAAAACTAAACTTTATTCTGTTTCCTTCTTTTTCTGACTAGTACAGTTGGCAAAAAAAAAGACAAACAAATAACAAGTATTTGTCCCTATTCCCCGTTTATTTTGTATAACTTTAAATGATAAAAAAAAATATATTTGTATTTAAAATTTTAGAGATTTGTTTTCATTTATGATTATTTCTTAGTGTTGTAGTGTCATCTTTTAAACATTTTAACTTATTAATATTAAACTTCAAAACTTTCAAATAAATTCACTAAACATCTAAATTAAGTTTGTCAAAAATTAGAAAACAATTAAAGTATTTTAAATTCAATTTTGTTGCCAACTGTATTCCTCGAGGGTGAACTTTACGATTGAACTTTGCTCGGTTCCTTGAGTCGTGTACTAAAGGATTCGTATTTTGTGCCGTCTGCATATAGAATGGGATTCGAACTTTAGGTATTTGTTTCGAAAAGACGTATCGACGGTTCTTAAGTCAAAGAAGTCATTTCGTTGATGTAATGCTTGTATGCTTATGATGATCATTAACACTAAATATTTCAATGATAACATTAAATATTTCAAGCACTGCGAAAAAGAATTTAGTGAAGTAAAAGTTCTTTACGCACGCTTGACTTGGAGAGTAAGCTGGTGAATCCGTGATGATATCGATACGAAAAGTGTGATCAGGAGAGGCGAACGGAGCAAGAGAGAGAGGTGCGAGCACACATTCTTTTTTTTTTTTTTCATTCTCATAGGTATTTGTGTTTCGTATATCGAAGACACAGTGCAGGCCTATTGCTAAAGAAATTTAACTTCAGTCGTGTGATCTAAATCACACTTTTTTTAATTTTTAATAGTTAAGAAAGTAATTCCAGTAGTACTTGAGGGTTAATGTATTAGTCACGTAAACTGGTGCAAGCTGCCACTGTTATAAGTTCATCATGTTTTGAACATCAAATAGTATACCAAAATTTGTAAACAAGGGCCATCCACAAATTACGCCACATGAATTCCACGATTTTGGACACCTCCCCCGTCCTTGTCTCATATAGTCACATTTTTGAGACCATCCAATCTAGTGTGGCATCTCATATTTTGCAAAATTACACCTACAAATTAATATTTATTAAATTCAGTTTCAACATTATTTTTATTTCCATTTAAATAAATATTAGATATATTATATTTTGAAATGCGATATCACAAAATTTTTGGACTCCACCCCACCTCTTTTCACACAATGTCACACTTCTTCGGACCCCCTTCCCCCTAACGTGTAACGTAATTTATGGATAGCCCCTAAGTAAAGTTTGTTTTTATTCGATAAAGTTATTGCATATACGTACACCTGTGTGAAAAAGTAGAATATAAAATCTCTAAACGTAAAATTATGTTATAACTGACGCACAACGATTTTATTCAAAATTGTTTTCTTTTTGCTTTTTTTGCGGTATTTCTCTTCTAACTACTACTACTACTTGACTAGCCCATGGGCGCAGTTTGTAGTGGCCCTGTTTTCTACTCCGCGGGGTGCATGTTCGATTTCCGCCTGAGTCTGGTTGTAATATTTGCATAAATATATTTATATGTGTATTATTTATCTATTTATTTATAAAATATAATAAAAATTTGCTACAACCGTCGGCTGTTACCAATAACACAAGCATTAAGTTGCTTATCTTAGGAACAGACGACCATGTGTGTGTGTGTGTGTGTGTGTCTGTGTGTCTGTGTGTCTGTGTGTGTGTGTGTGTGTGTCTGTGTGTCTGTGTGTCTGTGTGTCTGTGTGTGTGTGTGTTTGTGTGTGTGTGTGTGTGTGTGTCTGTGTGTGTGTGTGTGTGTGTGTCTGTGTGTGTTCTTATAAGATATTTATGTTTATTATTTACTACATAAAAAATACTACAGCTAACTTTATAACATATTTCATTTATTTTCATAAAAAAACACAAATCATTACATCATCATCATTACAGCCTATACAGTCCACTGCTGGACATAGGCCTCCACAAGTTTACGTCAAAAATAACGTGAACTCATGTGTTTTGCCCATAGTCACCACGCTGGGCAGGCGGGTTGGTGACCGCAGTACTGGCTTTGTCGCACCAAAGACGCTGCTGCCCGTCTTCGGCCTGTGTATTTCAAAGCCAGCAGTTGGATGGTTATCCCGCCATCGGTCGGCTTCTTAAGTTCCAAGATGGTTGTGGAACCTTGTTATCCCTTAGTCGCCTCTTACGACACCCACGGGAAGAGAGGGGGTGGCTAAATTCTTTAGTGCCGTAGCCACACAGCCATAAAAAAACACAAATATGACTAAAAAAATAAAATATCTTAAAATTCCGGACTGTCACAATTTTTTTATTGATTTTAATGTTTTAATACAAGAAAAATACTTGAATTACTTAATTACGTCATATAAAGTAATAAATTATTAAAATAACCTACAATAATAATTCTATGTAGGTGCTTATAATATTTGGCGTGAACTTGGGGAGGCCTATGTCCAGCAGTGGACTGCAATAGTCTGTACCTAATGAAATGACCGACTGATAGCTATAAGACATTTTTAATATATTTAGTTTGGACCTCACAAAACATTTAAGAATTTTCTTAATGCACATATCACATATCTTGAGTTTTGTACATGCACTAACCTGCATAACAAATACAAGCAAAAACAAT
This sequence comes from Melitaea cinxia, assembly GCF_905220565.1. Classification (NCBI taxonomy): domain Eukaryota; kingdom Metazoa; phylum Arthropoda; class Insecta; order Lepidoptera; family Nymphalidae; genus Melitaea; species Melitaea cinxia. Next base: position 13,044,569 of record NC_059395.1, on the reverse strand, counting down.
TAAGTGTAAACAAGTTCATTTTTTCCAAAGTGCAGTAAACTGTACTACGTATGATTTTTTCCCAAAATTCAATTTCACGATTGATTTATAACTATGTTATGTTGTTAAAAATTAATGTAGGTTTTTTAATGACTAGATATATTATATATTTCTTATCTTCATCCCCGCTACTTGGGAGCAAAAACAGACTTTGCAAGCAACTTGCCATTCTCCTCCCTAAGTGATTTAAAGGCGCCCTGCGACCCATTCGCAATACAGCCTTTAAGGACGTTTCATATTAAATGTCATTTTTACTTTGCATCTAAAACCAAGAAAACCTTTGTTTTTTTTTTACTTATGATACATACTATTATAAAAAATAATAATACCTATTGTAAAAATAATTATATCGAAATTAAATTTTTATAAAGAATGTAATTATATATAGTTATTTTTCTTTAAGTATTGAGACCTTGCTTGTGAAATGTACCTCGTCTGAATGCATAGCTGGTTGCAAAATTGTACTTCCATCTCTTTCCCTAATTATGAGTTGAAGAGGGACAAAAGTTTAAGAAAGCTGAATTTCAAACGTGCCCTACGATATCCTTCTAAATAGGTCAGGAAGGCGAAGTTTACGTCGCAATTTGGCATTAGGGAAACCGAAAGGCAATAAAATCTACGGTTTAGAGCCTGAATTAGAAAATTATTCAGGACCAAAGTTATACCAAGTCGGGGAGTTTTATAATAAAGTGGATTTAGTGTGAAATAAATTGGTTAATAGAGTTCGGTTATGTACAACCTCCTTTGCATAATAAAAACTCAATTTTTTTTTGTCCTTAACCAAATATAACTTTTCTGTTTTACGATCTAGTTAGTAATCTTTTTTCTCATGCACGCGTTATCAAAGTGGTTTTATCTACATTATAATCAGTTAATACTTTTAAAAATTAATACTGATCGTCATAAAACAAACATCTTTTATAAGATTTTAGATTAACATGGTTACTTCTATTACTAAAACTATTCATAAACCGAATATTTACCATGTTTTTTATTTTCATTTTGCGGAGTTCGATATTTCGACATTAACTGCGACTTCCATTTTATTATCGGCTAAAAAGTAAAAGTGATTACTCAAATGGTTTTTTTTTGTCCAAGAATCAGACCAAAAAAGTACAGAACACTACTAGTTGTGACAATAAACGATAAAAAGCGACGCGACACGATACAACATATAATGAAACAATTATTCGAGCGACGAAAATTAACGCGACAACGGACACAGGTAAAACCAACTGCACCAACGGACTATTTGAAAAATCCATTAGTAGAAGCAACCTAAATCAGGTATGGATTGAAGATTGAGATCGGCTGGAATTGTATTTAAGACGTGGTCTAGTCTTCAAACCAGGTTAAGGCCTAGTTTTATCTTCAAGTTTTTTTATGATCAACTCTTAATTTTGAAGAAATAAATAAGTAAACTATACTATAATATAGGCAACAGAAATATTTTGTTGACTGTCAAGCAAAACAATATTTCTTTTATAATAATATTTTTATTGTCATGTAAAATCGTAGAGAAGTTTTAGTTATATTAAACTGCCACTAAAGTAATAAGCATGGCGACACACGTCAGTTCTGTAATGCAATATTCCTTTTTCGTTTTCTATTTATAATAGTTTTTGTATAATATTTTTTATGTGCAACCGTAAAATTTTATGACTAAAGCAAAAACAATTTTATAAAAAAAAAGAATTATTCCACAAGAATAAAGTTCGACGGATACGGCTATATAATTTTTAAACTCACTGATAGTAAAAGCTTTGTTAATGCTTTGCCTATACGAAAACTTTGAAACAGTTATTTACAAATATATAACACTGTACAAGCAATATAAAAAGACGAGTGATTGTTGGTGTATGTTATAATTTGAATGGAGCAATTTATATATATATTTTTTTTTAAATTAACTTCTTTCTTAGGATGTTGTAGTCCAGTACTAAGACCATGTTGTCTATTATATATTATTTATTAAATAACACTTGATAAGAGATATTTTTAAAAGCATTACTTTTACTAAATCAAAAAATCTCAACTATTTGTAATTACGTATATAATAACAAAAGATAAACAAATATATCCAAATACAACTGAACGCCCTTTTCGTGGTCAATAAAAGGAAATAATAAAAGCCAATAGCAAAAGTACACAGAGGGTGGTATTGTGCGGCATTTTAGCATGGTATTAACACAGCAATATTTTGTCGGAAAGAAATATTTGCATCGGTTAACAGGGGCGCCACCCACCCCACTGCATGCCGACACTGTATGCACTTGTCTTTATGGAATACGAAATTGAACATATGCGCCTTTGTAGATACTTGGAAATAATCTTTGGTTACTTCAATTTTAACGAATAATTTATATTTTTAGTGTGTTAAACAAAATTATACCATTTTGATTTAAAAACGAATGTAATAAATAGAAGCGTATGACTTACTTCTTACAATAAATATTTATTCTGTACATTATAATATCAGTATTTACATGAATTTATCAGTTTATTGGATTGTTAAAAATACAATATTTTATCTCGGAATGTAGTTTTAAATTAATACGATATTTATCACATATCATAGCTAAATCGGTTTCGAACTAGCGAAATATAAATAAATGCAATTAAAAAGCTACTCTTTATAATCGTATTCAAATTAAGTCATAGATAACTTTAAATAACTTTATAAAAACTGTATTCGTATATTTAAATCGAATTTCGTTATTAATTAATTGTTCACACATCATTACTATCTTTCGTATGAGTGGATTCACTCATCATCACTTATCCCGCATAATAAGTTGTTTTTCGCTTGCAACAATACTATCGTCCATCTACCCTATGCAACTAAAATGCATGTAGGGGAATTTTCGATTAAATATTTAGATGAGATTTTTCGTGATCCATTTATCATGGTCTAATTGGGTGAGGGTTGACGCTTTCGCTCTGACAGTTCCAGACGCGAAGACTAGCTAATCTTTTGATATGATAATGTAATAAGAAAACTGTGTGAGATTATGCTGTAGGATTTAAATAGAAATGTTTTTGATGATTGCAGAAAAGGTTAAATATATTCGTCTTATCAATCTCCAGAATTATGAACTTGATTATTAGCATATAAATTTAGTACGATATTCTTGAAAAAACTCTTATTATTTTCATCCATAGCAATTTATTATTCGTATATTACGTACTTGATGTTTTAGTTCGAAAAAAAAACATGTTGGTTTCAGCTTGTATTCGTTAACTTATTCGTGTAACAGTGTGTTGAACAGTAGAAAAATATTTCTTAGCTAAACTAATAAGATCTAGAAGTACAGTAAAAGAGCAAAAAATCGAGGCGTCGAAATCAAATTTGCTTTAAACCACCCTTTAATTATTTTTGCTTCTCGCCCGTTTGTTCCATCACAAGGGATCAGAAGTACAGTCACATATCAAAAATGTTTTAAACTAATTACATTTAACAACTTACTGATATGTAAATACTTATCTACTTACAATCTTAGATCAGTAGTAGGTATAGATCATAGCCATATTTAAAGACAATGTATTAACTCTACGTGCGACTAGATCGAAAATGTTTAGAAATGGCTTTTAACTTTCACTACATATTTTAGTAAAAGACTTGTATGATTATAATTTTGCGTAATTTAAAGTACATTTTATTTAAAAATGTACTGATTAAAATCAACCTTGTTTATTCAATCTTAAGACATTTTTTTAGAAAATAAATCTATTATAAATTTAGTTTAAAACATAAAATTATTTCTAAACGAATTAAAAAAAGTGTTATGACAAAACTAACTTTCATGTTATTTAAATAACTTTAAAATTAGGTATGACATTTACATAATGCGCATACACAAGGGTTGTCGTAAAGAAATGTTTTCCTTATAAGTTCCCTCATAACGTGTCCTTATTTTACTACCTCTCGCCTAACAATATTTTGTACTTAGCTAAAGCCATTTGACGTGACCTGAACAGTAATATCAGGATTTGCTTTGACACGTTTTGTTTTATTACTTTACGTTATAACGAAAAATAAAAAAAAAACTTATGTTAAATGAGACTTGTTATTTCAAAAGAATAAAAATTTGTTATTTTTTATAAATAATTGTTATTTTTGGTAACATATACCTGTGATGTAATTTCCAATTGATTTTTTTTTTAATTTATTAATAATTTACTCTTTATTGTACGCATTAAAAGAAGTCTGCAATTCTACAACACAAAACACGAAAAGAAATGTACAACAGGCGGCCTTATCGCTAAACAGCGATCTTTTCCAGACGACAAGCGTGGAGTAACCAAACAAACACATACACACACATACACACACGCACACACGCATATTTACGTACCTACATACATACATACATACATACATACATACATACATACATACATACATATATACATACATACATACATACATACATACATACATACATACAAAAATATATACACATATAAACAATATTATTTTTTTTTTATAATTAGCTAATAAATAAAATAAAATTTTATATACTGTTACAAATTTTTATGGATTTTTGGCTATTTTTGAAATGAAAATATAATTGTGTTTTTAATGTCAACCCTTCACGTAGCTGGCACAGTGCCATGCTTCCCTCGGACGGAAAGTGCCTCCGTAATCCCTCTGATATGAACCTCATTCCTATTTATATGCAGATTTCACAGCCGACCATAAGTTATCCGTTCAAGCTACCGGATCATTCCCTTAATGACTATCATGTAAACGAAAAAAGTTCTTCGGAAGGGCGTTTTTGCTTCGACATAGAACCCTATCAAAGTGAACTGTTAAGAATCAGCCGTGCAGAATTAATTAATGGTGACGCCTCATTTTATTAATAAAATATGTACTAGGGATTGAGTGGATTAATAACATTAGTGACATTTGGTGAGCTATGTTTGTTTAGGTGAAATGTAATTTTTACGTGCAAAGAATTTTGGATTGGACTTTTGCCGGGTTTGGTAGTACTTTCAGTTCCAAGACGATGGGTTCGATAAGCGAACTAAATGTGGAGATATTATTTATAGAGGTTTATCGTATATTACTTAAGTTTATTTTAAAATAGGAATGTGTATATGTATTAGTTGACTGTTACCTACACAGACATAAATGTGCCTAGAAATAGATGTCCGTATTTGTCGACAGAGAGTCATTTTATTAGTAATTTTCTCATTCCTGAGGAAATTTCTGTTATACATATTTTATTATAATACTAGCTGTGCTCGCGACTTCGTCCGCGATGAATTTAACAAATATTTATTGTCAGTTTGCAGTTATAAAATAAAAATCTAAAATAAATGTAGCCTAAGTTATTCCTTATTACATCAGTTATGTGCCAATGATTATTCCGTCAAAATCGCTCCAGTCGTTTTCGAGATTAGCCGGAGCAAACAGACAGACAGATAAAAATTATAAAAAATGGTATTTTGGTATATGTATCGTATATACATCCATATGAATTTATTAAAAAGTGGTTATTTTAATATTACATATAGACACTCCAATTTTATTTATTTGTATAGATAAAGACTTTAACTCTTAACTGTTTTAAAAAAAAAATGAAGAAATATAGTTTAAACGACTGCTAGATAAACTAAAGTTTAAACGACATATTAGTACCTACTTATATACGTTTTTTAATTATTTAAATTGGAAATAATGCCAGGTTGAGACTTATTAATGAAACACGTAATTTTATTTTAAAATCATCATTGGAAGGACAAATTAATATTTAATATTGTACGAGAAACCAATTACGTCTCAAAAATACCCATCGATCTTAAATTAATTACAAAATAAAGCCTATTAAAGCAGATAATTACAAATTTGGTGTGGAAAATTCGCTGGAAAATTGCCAGCTGTAAGCAGATTTTGATTAAATTAAGAGATAATAAGTTGGGGAGAATCGTTTTAGGGAAAATAATGAAAATATTACGAAATGGGATTACGAAAGTATCTGTTTCACTTAGTAATTTGGAAACATTTAAGAATCACATGGGAAATTAGTCGCTGATATCTTTAATACGTATTAGACGCCTTTAACCAAAGACCGAGATGTAGATTTCGTCTTAACACAAAATTAATTTAAGTATTTTTGAATAAAATAAAAAACCGTAAATTCTGAAAAACACTAATATTTTTTTATATTTTTAATTTTTGCAGTTATTTCCCTTATTTTGAACTCCTTAGATTAGATTATTTTTATGTAATGACAATTTAAGACATTTTAACAATTAAAAACCGTCAGTGTCGGATCTGGTCCCAGCTTTATAAGGCAATTATGGAACTTTCGATCTGTAGTCATATATTTACCTAATAAATTGTCAATAGGATAAGCGTAATGTTGATGTTGGAAAAACGGCACAGACAATTTAGAGCCATAACTAACGTAAATAAAATAAATGCAATAGGTACTTAAGATATAGTGAAACCAATTTTATTAAAAGAAGTCAAAAATTAACTTTTGTGTGTATTTTGTAATAATACTGTAAATAATTATACCCGCCGCGTCGTTCGCCTTTTACAAGATAAATAACCTTTCCAGCGGAAGGCAACGACTAATGGACTTAAGTTTCCCGACGAATTGAAGTTAAGTAAATTATTGCGTTTCAAAGAAATGTAAGCATGACATGAAATGTAATAAATAAATAAAAAAACACTGTTTAATATTGTTATAGTCTATAAAATATTATTTGAAAACATTATTTAAAACTTAATAAAATTTAAAACAGAATTTTTTAGCGATTATTATATATGTATGTGTTAAATTCATTTTTTTTTTCATTACTATTTTGCAAAGCGCTGCACATCAAATAACAGTTTCACAATTTTATCATACAGATTTTTTAATCCATTTACATCGACAATTCGTGATGATCATCAATAAAAGAACAATAAGTAAAAAAATTTGTTCTAAACAAATCTTTTAATTTAATAACCAAATAGAGCCGTTCATAATCTTCGCTGTAACTCAACAGGTATTAGCCCTGATCCGGTATGACCGGTGTCCGTCAGATTGTAAATTACCGTAGCGAACCGCTACGGACTACGGGAAACTTTCAACCGGCTACAGATAAAAACCATTTCGCTAATGGATAGCACAGATTAAATTATACACATATATAGTAAAAAATATTTCGAGCCTCGTTTTCTATTTTTGTCACCTGTTTTTTATTTTATTGTATTTTAACGACAACAGTTTAAGTTACAAACTCAAACATACATTTGCTACTTTTTTAAAGGAATAATAAATACCTAATAATTAAAGACGTGATATTCATAAAGTTGATAAAATACAGCGTGTCAAGAGAGGCTTATAATGCTAATAAGTTTGTTTGCAGTACTAGTTAGGGAATATCTTGTATGCATCCTATATAAACATAAGGTTATTGAAATCCAATTTGTTTACCACAATAAAACCAAAACATAATGACTACCTTTGTTCACACAAAAAAGTAATAAAGATAATATCCAAAAATCCAATTGATTGGCTAAGTTTCAGGACATTATGAATAATTTAGTCGCGATAAGCTAATCGTGACACATTTCGATGACAGATATTTCCATTTTCCGTGGATAATGTAAATATAATCGTAGGGAATTAGGGAGCAGAGCCGTCATTAAAAATTAACGGGTCGCTCTTGATGGTTAATCGATACATCGCCTCAGTGCAGACGTATTTACTGTCCTCTGGACACCGTCGGTGTCTTAAGATTACTATTTTATTGATTATTTAAATTTTATTATTATACGTAGTCTAAATACGTAGTAATTTATTATAAATGTAGTTGCAGAGGTATGTAAGTTTATCATGTACATATATAAAGAATATTTTAGATTCTACTTGGTCTAAACAAATTTGAAAAAAAAAAATACAAATTTGAAAATAAGAGATAATTTTATAATTATACACTTGACAATATAATAATTCTATTTTCGAACATTTTAGTGATAAAGCAGCCTCATCGTGCAAAGTCGAGTCGACTACGTGATTTGTACCTAATAATTCACAACAACACGAAGAAATTATGCTTTTGCTTAGTTCCATCTAAATTTATAATATATTAATATGCAACAGAAATGATATCAACGATCGAATATGAATCACAAATGATTTTTTTTTTCTATAGTACACTGGTGTTATTATTGTAGCTTATCTACAACTAAAAAGGTTCTTTATATATATGGGGTCAGCTACATAGAACGGAATGTGTACATCATGAAAACCGCTTTTGGTGCAATAAAAGTAAAGTATTAAAATAAAATAAAAATAACATTGGGTTTATTTTAACTAACTTCTATACAATATTACGATATTTTTTTCTATACATAATCACGCGTACGAAACACGTGATTAAGCTACCGTTTACTAACTTAAATTCCTCTATCGCAGTCTATTAAAAACTATGTAACAAATTATTTTAATTAAACGCATTTAGTAGTAAAGTCATATTTTTATTACATTTTGTCAAGTAAAACAGGCGCCATTAAAACGATACGCTCATTAAACTTTTATTACTTTCCATATCAAGAGACTTCAGGAATTCCATTTTTTGTTTAACCATAAAATTCGTATTAAACTCTTAATTTATTAACTATAGTTAATCCTAAGAAACGTAAAAATCTATTAGAAGGTAAAAATATAACTAAAATAATTGTGTTTGCTCGCAAACGAAAAAAAAACCGACTTCAATTACATCGAAGAGTAATACAACGTAGATCGACGAAAAAATAGTAATACTTTGTTCGTATTCCATATAACGCGACATTATAAAATTGTAGAATTATATAATATTTACTGTTATTTCTAACATTTTGTTAGCGATTGTAGGCAGAAATTTCATAAAAGGCCCGTCGTCGATTCGCGCGAAGCGCTGACATCGCTTATTACGGCGGGTTTTTTAGTTGAAGCGGATTTATATTGAATTACGGTTTATGTCTTTTTTATTAAAAATATGTAATGTTCATGTTTTCACACAGCTCCGATGCACGACTGGAGTTTACCCCTTCAGATCAACTGTCTAAATAGGCACAAAAAGGCTTACTAGTCTAAGAAATATATTATTACTATATCAAATTGTAAATAAATTAATGCAATAACGCCATCTATCGGAACCTAATTGCGTTATTAGAAAACGTCTGAACGCCATCTCTAACAAGGTCATTCGTTCAGTAGATTTTACTGTTCAATTTTTTCATTCCGGGGCCTTAAATGAAAATCGATTCTTAAGGAGAAAACTCCAAAAACAGTCAAGTAAATACGCCATATCAGATATAGCTCAAAAAGTTCGAGTCAAATCTCAATTATATTTAAATGGGACCACATGACAAGCACCACCTATCGATTAAAAAAAGAATCATCGATATCGATCCACCCAGTAAAATAGTAATGAGGTTAATATAACGTTGGTCGACGTAAAATAGCCAAGTAAATACCCAGTATTAGCAATAACTCAAAAATTAAAAGCTCAAATATATTTATAGCGAATAAACTGCTACTCTCTACTCTAGTGGAATATTGTAATTTGATCGATAGTGAACGAAGTAATTTCATAACATTTTGATAGATGGCGTTGTGGCAAAGTATTGAACATGACCACAGTCGTCTTAACATCGTCATGTAAATACGTGTCATCAAAGATTACTCAAAAATTGCTCATTATATCTCAATCATATTTAAAACGGACGACATGACAAGTATTAGCTTTTGATTTATACAAAAAAGATCAAAATCAGTGCACCCAGTAAAAAGATATAACGTATAATACAACGTAGGGTGACGAAAAAACCGTCAAGTAAATACGCAATATTAGATATAACTCACAAATTACGAATCAAATCTCAATTAAATTTGAATGGGACCACGTGACAAATAGTAGCTTTTAATTTATATAAGAAACGTCAAAATCGGTGCACCTAGTAAAAAGTTATGAGGTATAATACAACGTAAGGTGACGAAAATAATGTCAAGTAAATACGCGTTATCAAAGATTAATCAAAAAGTAGTTATCAGATCTCGATAAAATTTATATGTGACCACATGATAAACATCAGCTTTCGATTAAAGTAAAAATTATCAAAATCGATACACCCAGTAAAAAGTTATTGCGGATTTTCAAGAGTTTCTCTCGATTTCTCTGGGATCCCATCATCAGATCCTGGTTTCCTTATCATGGTACTAAACTAGGGATATCCCCTTTCCAACAAAAAAAGAATTATCAAAATCGGTACACCCAGTAGAAAGTTATGTGGTATAATACAACGTAGGTCGACGAAAAAAGCGTCAAGTAAAAACGCATTATTAGATATAATTCGAAAAGTAGTTGTTAGATCTCAAATAAATTTAAATGGGACCAATCGGCACACACCACCTTTCGATTAAAACAAAATTTATCGAAATCGGTCTACCTGGTCAAAAGTTCTGATGTAACATACATAAAAAAAAAAAAAAAAAAAAAAAAAAATACAGTCGAATTGAGAACCTCCTCCTTTTTTGGAAGTCGGTTAAAAAGGATAAACATTTTAAAGGATATTGCATTTGCAAAAGTAAATTCTTTGTAATACTGTGTGTGTAATATTAAGTTAGTTGCAAAACTTTGATATGAAGATTAGAATGTATTTCACAATTTTTCAAACTACTAGATAACTCGAAATACATTGTAAAATACATTACCCTCTCTTACGAACTGTCAGACGCGTAAAGTTTTTTTTTTTATTTAAAAATTTTGGCCCTCGGGCTCAAAATGCCTGTGCCTTTTGTTAATCATGCATACATTATAATAATACCACAGGTGTTTTTTCTTTATTACTACAAATCAACAGTCCTGTGACTGCCTAGTAAAACTAGGACGTGGTCCGACGCTGACGTTTCTTTTTTTTTCCTTACTAAATACTGTTTATGAAGAAGTATACACATAATTCCTTTTACACACATAATTCATTTTCCTTTATTTGTTATTCAAGTAAGAAAACTTTAAAAAAATGCTGAATTAATGCAGCTGTAGGTACTCAAGTTTTGCGATATGTTACATTTAACAGTAAATTTTAATTTCTATAGATTTAAAAAAACGATCATATTAGCAAAAGCGAAAAAAAAGTAATAAAGACAGTTTAATATAATAATTAGATTATATGACAATAGAATAGTGATAAAGACTTAAAAATACCACTTGATTACAAATTAATAAAAACTTATATGTTAATCTTATCTTTTAATAGAAAAGTCTCGTTAAACTTACGAAAAATTTGACAGAACGAAAATATTCTTTATACCATCATTGAATGAAAATTTATTACAGATCAGTTAAAAATGTAGCAAAAAAAAACTTAACCCCGGAAATCTACAATACAGAGTTAAGTCAAGGACGCTCGTATATACTCAACACTACCCTTAGGTTGCCAACCATCGTAAATATATTGGGTTTTAATTACGCTGACTTTAATCGGTATTATACACGCAGTATTAGCTTTTAAGCTATCCGGGTACAATCATTACAACCATTAATATTGCCAGTGAAATTCCTTATTTTGTCAAACGTTTCTTGGAATACGTTTTTACGGTTCCGTATTTAAAGAGAACCGACGGCCGACGGAGCCCTATTACAAAAAATCCGTTGTTCTTCAACTTTCAAAACTTTTGTAGGTAGAATCATAAATTTCTTTTATATTCTTCTTTTATTGTTATGCGATATTTCGTCAATAATATACAAATTTTCTCAAGATTATCTTTTTAGTTTGACAGTTCCCAAATTTAAAATCTAAATAACTCAAAAAACTCGGAGCGTACGGAAATCTTTGAACATAGTGCTGGTTAACGTACTTATTGTTATACGTTAAGGAAATAGCAAGAAAGAAAGGCAAACGTGAACATAACTTTGATCAATTCTAAATTTGTAATTTTTTTTTAAATTATACAAAAATATTATTTTGCCTTTACATTATTAACACATCGAAAAACAAACGGATTGTATCAACACAAATAGCCGATAAAACAATTTTCACTACAAATTCCAAGACCTTCACTGTATTAGGTCATTTCTCCTTCACAAATGGGCATGTGTTGTGAAAACAATATTTATTTTCCTTGTATCTTATAGTTATAGTATGTAACGCTGAGCCGGCTGCTCTCAATAAATAACACCAAAGGGTTCCACGACTTCCACGACATTTTCCGTCTAATGCCGCCCCCTCACGCGAGTAGATGACGGAGTGTTTCGCAATGATCGTGTGACCTAGCCATTATGTACCTAACCTGAACCTTAGATTACGTTTTATGTCATAATACTGTTGACTATTCAATTAGGGTTTTGGATCATTAATTGAAATATTACAAAGGTTCAATTTATTTATTTTTCTGGACACGCATTTATTTTACTTATTAAGAAATATTTTTATTCACTCTTAATTATTTAATGCTACAAATAGCTTTGGTTGTTACTATGGATAGAAATATTTACGAGCCTTTTGTTTTAAAAACTCGACTTCATCTGTTCATATTCTTATGAGTAAAATCGATTAGAATACTAATAAAGATTAAAGAAAAAGTAAAATATATCTCAAATATTATTTAAGTTATAAATATTATATATTATATACGCTGTAAAAAATAATTATTAAAAATTACCAATAGCGTAACAAAAATAAATACACATGTTACGTATTTTTAAAACCACTTTCATTTACCTTTGTACGTAATTTTAAGTATCGCAACCCTATAAAAAAGTATGAGAAATTGTTATAAAATTTACAAAAAAATACTCAATTTCGTGCCCCTTTCATTCAGGTCTAGTTAACTTCACAAAAACTTACGTTTACGCAGGGGAGGTGATTTTTATAGCAGCCCCGTAAATCGTTCTTAATTGGTCCTAGGTACGAACCTAACTAATTGAACACTTTGAGGAAAACCGTATATTATCCCCATTTCACTGTTAAATTTCCTTATAAAAACAAAACAGCTACAAAGGCATAAGTCTACTTAACTTTTCAAAATGTTTATTTAATATTTTCAAGGCTTAATTCGTGCTTAAAAATATTTTGCGTCTTCCTATTCATACCAGTTTATCTGTCCAGTATCCAATTTCTTACATAGCACACAAAATGCAAATATCAAACAGAAGTGTATTTACTATAAATTTATGGATTCTATTAATTTATCTTACATGACCTTTATTTCACTATAAAGATACTTATAAAGCTAATTAACTCGCTTTAGATTAGAAGTTATCATTATTTTGTTTCAATTACACACAATCATTAATTTAGTCTAGTTAAAATGTGTTGAAAAATATAATTGTATTCTGGTGTTAGTAATAATAAAAAGGAATATCGTCATCTTAACTTTATATGGAAACTGATATAAAATTTTCAAGTGGTGTTAACGTCAACAAGATATCACTTTTCTCCTCAATAGTGATATCATCTCTGCTGTATCCACGTTTGAACGTGTCTGAAATGGATCGTTGCCAATATATCCTAACGCTACTTCGCTTATAACATATATTGAAAAGTTAAAATTTAAAATGATATAGCAATAACTTTGAAGAAGATAAAAATTAAATTAAAGATGGAAAGATATTCTTTTGGAATAAAATGGAAAAGTGTAACATTACTACTTACAAAATTAACATTTTAAATTAATGTAAAAAGGTTTTATTTTTTTAAAAAAATACTGGATGGTACAGGAAAGCGTCGCCAGCCCGCCATTTAGCAGCGTAGCGATCTAAGCTCCCATTCTTTTCGTATTTTACTCAGTCGTTTAATATTATACGCTGTCACTGTACTGAAAAAAAAATGGAAAAAGTGAGAGAGAACTAATTAGGTTTTAAATTTGAAATTTATGTAAGCAGTTAATTTTCCTAGCAAAAAGAATAAACTACACTGTGACAATAAAATAGTCTTACACTGGAAATGATGCCGCAATATTCCTTTATTAGTTTTCACATGCTCGTCAGGTGCAGAAGCAATTTCGGTGTGCAGTTCAAAGTGACCCGACTGTCCTTTTGTGAATCGTTAAACCTATACCTTTATTTTTATTGGTAATTCGAACAAGGTATTAGATAAAAGGGGAGGCACGTCCAAATTTTATTAAGCAATTACCAATTTCAGTATCATTTAATACAATTTGACCTAGTTACCTGATTGCGAAGGATTGGTAATTATTTGTAGGTCGGCATATAATTATGCGTGATCTATTGTGATTGTTTATGCGTCCTATTTAAAATATTATCCACACTAAATTTTATGTATCTATCTTACGCTTAACTTTATTTTTCATGCAATACTAACCAAATATAATAATACTTACTATAAATGTACCCTCGGTATTTAATTTTAACGTATACATATATATATACCTATATACATACATATATACATACCTTTATATTTATCAGAAGATAAATAGCATATATAGAAATATATACTACAATAAATGGAGAGCCGGTTTTTTTGTTTAGTTATACTGCAAAAACTACAGAACTGATCGAATTATACTCATACTATAAGAAGCAGCGTGATTCGGAAAAGGTTTTAGTAAAGGTTTTAGTAAAGGTATTATAAAAAAAGGTTTTAGTAAAGGTATTATATGTTGGTGATAACTTACCTATCGTGTAAAAAGACATGGACGGACAGAGGTCGCAATAATCTGATAAATTAAGTAATCAGAAAAGCAGTAATCACAGCTTTAAGTAGTTATCTACTGTACGTATTTGTTTTCAGCCACTATTTCCCTCAACACCTCAAATATAACAAAAATTTAGATTTTAACGAATTGTGAAGCAAAAATTGCAATTAGGCTGTCACATAGTTTAAAAATTTTAGGGTCGGTTTTTTGGTTGAAATGTCGTCCTGAATTGCTGGAATGTCAGCACCGTACAGGAAAGCGTACGGTTAAACATACCCCTACAAAACACAAGTAATATAATTATACTTTTACTGTGGTTGTGAGGCTTTAGATAACGTAAGACCACGAGTGATTCAAATCAATACAGGAAACCTTTGTCTGGCAATTGACCAACGGTTGACTACTGATAATTAACAGAAATAAAAATAGGTCTTATTATGAAAAACAAATAGGAGCTCATTTTTAATACATAATATTATACAGGTCATTAAATTTAACCAAATATGATGTATACTATTTCTAACCTGAAACAGATAAATATAACCAATATTCTAAGTTCAGTTGTAAGCATATCTTGTGCCTAAACTCTATTTGGCTTATTTAATTGTACTAGTGGTCGTCCAGTGTTCGAAATTCGACATATAAAATCGAAAATTATGAAAATAAAGAACCCTTTTTTTAAAAATGTTCAATTTGACTACAGACGTTGACAATCAACAATAGAGTATAATATGCGTGTTGTGTGTCCGTGTTTTTGACACACACACAGTGTGTCAAAAACACGGAAGTGTGTGTAATGTTTTTTTTTATTGATTTAATATATTTTTATGCATATTTAAAAAAAAAATATGTGCATGTTGCACTCCTTCTCTATATAAACTATAAGTGTACGAAATGTCATACTCCTCCGCCCGCGCAATTTTCGTAAAAAGGGGTACAAAGTTTTTGCTTCACGTATTAATATATAAATGTAGTACATTTAGTTTAATATAATACCTCTCTATTCCATCGACCCTATATATGTTTGTGTTTCAATGTGATTTCAATATTTATACGCAACTGATATTTCCTCAGGTACAATATTAACTACCGAGTATATAGCAAAGTTTGTTTACGACGCTCAGGTGCTCTAACTAATGGAGCCGAACAACTAGTACCTAAGTCATAATTTTCAAGTAAAACTAAATACTTTTTAATTATACCATATTTGTTTATTCTTGTTATTTATAACTTACGTTTACTAATGAATATGTTATATGTTTGACTAATTATATTTACTCTTCTCCAAATGTTGTGTAAAACGGTGTTATATGTAGAAGTGGTGTTTTATTTATCTATTCGGATTTAATGCGGAAAAAAATATATATGTTAACCGTCTGAACAAAACATATACGATACAGCAACATGAACAGACACACTCATTTTAAATTCACAAAAAGTAAACATTTTTACGTTTAGTAAACAAAAGAAATGAAAGTAGAGAATGTACAGATTTAACAGATTTAATGGTAGGTCATTCACAATTTTAGGCTTTGCTGAGCTGGATATAAAGAGCTTTTGAAAAACTCAATTTTTTCACGTTCTCTTTTTTAAAATTCTTCAAAAAGGTGGTTTCATCTTTGTATTTTTTTGATGTTCACCGCGCTTTTGAGTGCTCGTAAAGCCGTTTGTAAACATAGTTACCGCATAGCAATCTTTACGTATTGGTGGAAAAGTAGCTACAAACCCACAGTCGAGCAGTATGCTCGAAAGAAAGATCTCGAAGGAGAATAGAACTCTTCATAAAAAAGAAGGCAAGAGGACATTCACCTTTATTTTGAAAAATATATCTCTTTTTCTTTTAAATAGTTGACTCAAGGGAGTAAAACAGATGCAATATAAAATCAATTTTAAGAAATAATGATTCCGCTAAAAAAAATACATATTATATTTTTGTAATTATCTCATTTTTTGAGCCAACTTATTGTATACATGTTCTACTTGTTCTGTCTATATAGTTCAATACAAAAATGAAATACATTAACTCAGAAGATAGTCAATAGAACTTCTTAATAGATATTCATAAAGCAAAGCGAAACACGAATGTTGCTGCTGTGTACATTTTCGTAAAAATGATATTTAGACGAAAAATTATTCAGTAAAAGTTGTTTTTTAAATAACCTCCCCGACATATACTTAAAAATAGAATATACCATGTATTAAATTATATGTTTTAGATATACCCGATTTTAAGGGCTTATAAAATTGTAGCGTATATTCTATCTGGGCTTTATACGCTTATAGAGCACTATTTTGAAGTCCGGATTTTTATTTTTTATAATCATTACATATCAGTTACTTAGTTTAGGTTTGCAATTTTTTCGGTAAACAAACACAACGCACGTAATACATCAATGTTGCTTCAGTCGACATATTATAACATAACATTAGCCGTTAAGCATAATTAGTACGTCATTATCGATGAACACAGCGTGTGTACATAACTCATGAAAACCATGGAATATTTATCAAGCAAATAAAGAAAAATGAAACGATAAATGGGATTCTAAGGGTAAAACTTGAATCTGGATAATTTAAATTTGTCGTATTTTTTTAGGTTTTATAATACTTTGTAGGTTCTTATAGAACATTGCATACATATAAGTTATTAAGGAAATTGCATAAAACATAATGACAAATTTCAGAAAGTGTTACGATTAGATAGTTCACAATTCAGGACAACGTCTGTCGGATCTAGTATTACCTAGTCAAATATAAGTCATAAAAATCATGAAAGATATTATCAAGCAATAAATATGTCGACATACGTAAGATATCCAGTTGGTCCAACTTTTGAACTTCTTAATTGAAGGTACAATGTTTCCTTCTCTTGTTGTAATAAAAGTCACAGATGAGTTGGATCCGCAGCGTGCGCTGGGGAGCTATAAACTGCGCGGACAATTTGTTTAATCAAAAACAAATATGAGCCTCCCCCGATCGTAAACTGACTCTTATTTTTTTGTTTTGCTGTCGAATGAGATTGCGTTTATTTTGATAAACAGAAAAACAATACAACTTAAAATATTTTTGTGTAGTATTTCCGTTTGATCGAAATAAAATAAATCCCAATTATTTTGAAAAGGTTCGAGTCACAAGTATTTAATTAGCCTCGCTTAGTACAGCCATTCATTCATCGTAAAATACAGTAAAACAGCAGATGTAGTGTATATATGGTATAGTATATTGAATAGTAAAAAATACGCAGCTAGACAGAAGTTAAAACTACCAATATTCTACAACTTGGGCAATGATTAACAAGATACGACGATGCGACGCGATTACGATTAGATCTAACAAAAGAAAACTTGGTCCAATTGCATTTTCCATTACAATCTTTTATTCGTAGCCATTGTAAAGCAAACAAGCGTGATTGGATGAAATGGTTCCACAATGGAATATCCTTTCGCACTTCCTCGGTAAATACAAGGTGACGTTACCGTCTTGTCTCGAAAAATAAGTTTAACGATAAGGCTGGTGGATAAGGATTTACATATGAAAAGGTTTTAAAAACAAAATTCAAGCAATTACAAACACGTCATCGACGTCTAGGACCATATAATAAAAATTGTAAGAACAAACTTATTTTCAAGAAACAAAACTTGTACATGTGTCCATTCCCGAGTAGAAAAAAGGTCAGGCTCAACCAGATCATGTATCTGGACCGGATCAGGATAGAATAAGGCATGCCTGATCCGGCAAGCTCTATCAGGACCAGGTCCGGTCCAGACAAGGATAGCCTGATATAAAATATAATCAAGTATGGTAAGGCATAGTGGATCAGGACCAGGTCCGGTCCAGACAAGGATAGCCTGATGTAAAATATAATCAAGTATGGTAAGGTATACTGGATCAGGACCAGGTCCGGTCCAGACAAGGCTAGCCTGATGTAAAATCTTACCAAGTATGGTAAGGCATACTGGATCAGGACCTGGTACGGTCCAGATCAGGATGGCCTGGAAGAAATGACGCGAACTGAGCCTGAATCGCGCTATTAATGTTTTTAAGCGCACTTAGTATATATACAGTTATCAGGACAATCTAGCAGGGAGTCCATTTCTACACAGTGGAGCAGTCGTAAGTAATAGGAAATAGTAGTTAGTAGTTAATCATTAGAAGTTAATAAATAAAATTTAATTAATAATAATAATTAATTAATAACATAAAAATAAATAAAAATAATTAATATTTAAAGTAAAGACATAAATAAATAATACATTGGAAAAAATAAACGGAAATAAATATTATCATAATTATGTTAATACATATTTATATCAATTCCCTTTTTTTTTGTTAAACAATTTTTTCAATGATATACATTCGTGTTTTTTAAAAGGACCGAACCGAACCCGCTGATCAGGATGAGATGAGATTTCCTGATCAGGTCCAGATCAGGAAATCTCATCTCATCCTGATCAGGTCCAGACCAATCATCTGCGTTACATGCCTTATCTAGTCCTGATCAGGCATGCCTGGTCCAGTCCTTCTAAGGAAGACGAAAAAATTTCTACTCGGGTTTATCGTGTTATCAAATAACTTTTTTTAGCAACGGTACGGTAGGGTTTTTTAGTACGGTAACAGTACCTACAACGGTAACATTTGGTTTACTCAGTTATCAATCAATCAGCTTGATTCGCAGATATCCGTTTTTTGTGAAATTCGCAGTCAGCCTGTAACACTGTTGAGTATAGGCCTCTTTCTCAATGTAGGAGAAGGATTGGAGTTTAATCCACCACGCTGCTCCACTGCGGCATGGTGAATATGTCCCCTACTATGAGTTACGATCGCTATCAGGTATTTATAATGCAACCAACGGCTTCACGTGCTCTCCGAGGCGATGGGAAACCCACTAGGACAGACACCTAAATCACACAGGATCGAACCCGCAAACCGGCGGTGTTTTAGATGACTACTCGCACCACTACACCATAGCGTTTGTGAATTTAGAACTGTTTTAATGATTTTTTTTTTTGTATATTAATATTTGATTATGTACTTTAGTATTCTATTAATGACGAGTACAATGGAGTATTTAACGTAATTTCAAACAATTATAAAATAGATTACAAAACCAAAAAAGTATTCAATTAAAATTATTATCGTAATAATGCATATTGTTATAGAAATATATTTAACGTCATTAAATTATTTAAATGTATTAATTTAAATTTATAATAAAAATATAAACAAATGCGTTGTGTACATATTATATATTTTCCAAAGGTAGGAATAATGTAGCATCATATTGTTATTCGGTTCACGACGACCCGGTCACGTCTGCATCCAATAATTCTACACTGACTCATCCCGCAATTTTCACTTGAGAATATCAAATAAGTTCAGTTCAATTTTCAGACTTTCTGTATTATACAATATATGTACAATACATACACACGACTCATTTATACAAAGAAATGATGAATTAGGAGCTCAGTGTTCAATCGAAGAATCAATATACATTTTTCATGTTATGTGTTGTTGAATAATTTCTAAACGTCTTATATAACATAAAGATTATATCAGTTAAATAAAACCAATCTTGTTTGCTGTCTTACATAAGATAACAATTTAGAGTATTTATTTATAGTTTACATAATGCGTGACTTTGGACATTTAAATCCATATTGTTTTCAATTGAGATATTTTAAGCGATTCATAGTTTCTATTTTATCACACACGGTCATCTGTTCCTAAAGTAAGGAACTTAATGCTTGTGTTACAGGTAACAGTCGACTGGTATAGCTACTTTTTTTCGATAAACATACATATAAATAATACATATATAAATAAATATATATATTACACCCAGACTCGGGTGGGAATCGAACCCACAACCCCCAGAGCAGAAAGCAGGTTCATGACAAACTGTGCCAAGGCTAGTCAAATATTATACCTATTTATTTTTATAGAATTTATAAAAACTAAAACTTATTTACTGTCTTCCTGTAAAATTACTCCATCTTGAATAACTTCCATCAGATCTCGAGTCAGTTAAAATAGTATTTTTAAGGAGGAATTAAAAATAAAAAAAGCTTAATAATGTATTGAAAATTAGTCTACGGTCAATGGTTAAATAAACTAAAATAAAAGCCTCATGTTTTAGGTAAAGAGATAAAATTCGCACTGCGGCGTGGCCGGCACGTGGTGTACGAAATATAATTGCATAAAACACGTATTGCTTATTTCATTTGTTGAGATAAATTTTGTATAGTTTTTAGCACTTTATGGGTAAACTGGTAGATTTCTTTTAGAGATAAGTTCGCCCTTGCCAACTACCATTGTACAAATATTTTTGTACGTGTCTTTTAAGCGCAATAAAGAATACATATTGTTTTTTTTTTTTTTAATAATATATAATTTTTAAGTTTGCAGTGTTTATTGTAAATTTCGGCAAATAAAGGCTTTATTATTATCAGCAGCATTATATTAAGTAAGATATAGTGTAAACACAACGTACATAATATTGTCCAGCAATAAGCAGTACTTTATATATAACAAAAATGCTTAAACTCAAGGATCAGTTATAAAATTTAAACTTTTTGTATGTGTTTAGCTAGACGACAAAATTTGTAATAAACCTAAACTCCTACACATTATCAATTCATCTTTCTGGGACTGTTACATTTTTGCACTGAATAAATGTATGTAATGTAATAGTAATATAGTAAACTAAAAGTCTTCGCGGTAAAATCAGAGAAAATCTCTAGTATTTTTAAATGCATATTTACAAAACAATACGTATTATTAGAGATTGGAAAGAGAAATAACTATTCTAACTTGTTTAAATTAATAAACCATAGAACAAAAAGTTACAAAATTTTCTAATTAAAACGAAACTGGCCATTGTGATAGATATAGATCAGAACAAGATATAAGTTTCACGTCGAGCGCGAAACACGCTAGACGGCACCAAATAAAAATATTGTTTAATGTTTAGTTTATGCTAATAAAATAACATGAAGGTGACAGTCGCGATGATTCATGGTTAAAAGCGAGTTTTCCGTTATGGATGACTTTTCACGAATATTTATTTAAGCCAATAGACCAAATAATATGTTACAAACTTTATTGACTACGTGCCGGTATAGTAGTCACAATGAACTCTTACGGTAATGGGTTCGATGTCTACTAATAAAAAATAACATGTGATTTTTATTTGTAACTAACTTTTTTACGTTATCAAACTCCTGACTTACTGTAATAATTAAAATATTTTACGTATATTTAGCCAGTGGTGGCTTTGAATGTAATTTTTTTTTTTTTACTTATTCGCTCCAGCCTATAACATCTCACTGCTGGACATAGGCCTCTTTCTCCGTGTTCCTACAAATATTAAGAAAGTATTTATTTATTTTAATACATTAAATCTATCGTAATTTATTGTTCGAGTTCATCGTTTAGAAAACATAGGATGGTAGAAAAGGTATTGGTAAGGTTAGGTGCACCACTTTTACGCTTGTTAAAAATTGTGCAGTTTCCGGAAGGAAGGTAACCGTATTAAGAAAACGGGCCTATGTAATATCATAAAACAAACTATAAATCCGAGAACCATTCCGGCCAATTTCAGACACCGAAAAGGAAACCCGGAAAACTATTAAAGAAATATGACATATAAATATTCCCGATTCCGTTCGCTGTTCCAACAAATGCGACAAATCCAATTTACTTCTAAAAACGTAACAAAACATCTTACAAAGTTCCATAAAAAAATTTACTTCACTTGACACTAGAACACATACACTGGCCACATTTCACTCGATTACGCGTTATTAGCGCGTGGCGGTATAAAGCATGGTATACACAGGATATAAACACGGAAGGGCTCGGAGGCCGACGACGGAGGTCGCGGTGTGACGCGTTGGGCGCGCGCGGCGCACTGCCGCCGGCTAGGAAAACAACCAGCCTCCACCCCTTGCCGCCCTCCGGATGCGCACTTGCAGTTTTACCTCCTGTCTTGAAAGTCTAACTGACTTTATAGGTCTATTAACCTATTTAACGCCTCTGTTGAACTTAAATGTAGTTTCAACTTGAAATGTCTTGCATTTTCTCCAGCTTCGAAAAGTTAGGACATTTATTCCGCTTAAAACTATTTATTAAAGGTTTTTTGTTTTATCGAAATATTTATTTGTAGATACAAATAAAATGGTATCCGCTAGGATAAAAGCTATTTTATCCTGCATGTTCATATTTTTTTATAATCAACATAAAACAGCTTGAGTGAGTAATGGCTTTGTAGACTAATTGTCAATAGTCAATCTGAGTATGAAATGCTACTACCATCTCACGTAACGGGAGATAAGACAAAGACTTGATATCAGATCAATAAAAAATCATTTCACTTATTAATTTTTTAGAAACGAAGTTGATTAACGATATGAGATAATTTTAAAGTATACATATTTTAGTTTTAGTATACTTTATTTATTTATTTATTTTTGCTAATAAGTTTTTGGTACAATTGAATTTATTATAATAATAAAGAACAGACAAAAAATACATTATTTTCAAATCACGGAGAGAACACGATGAGACTAGAGATACTGACTGGTATTCATTATCAAGACTTATTTTAAAAATAGTGTCTCTATTTTCTGTTTGTTTGTTTTTTGTTTTAAGTTCCCATCAACTTTTGTAACTAAAACAGCGTACAAGTCTTAGCAGGTAGTATGTAGGAAAAGACTTGAATCTAAAGCACTCGCCGTATGATAAACTTTTGTAGTAGACACTTCTCACTGATTCTTCATAGATGTTGTTCTACTACAATCTATCTGTAAATAAGCTTTACGACACACTATCAGCTGTACTATGAACTCTACATTGAATACAATTGCAATACAAAATAAAATGTGTGTATGTGTGTCTATGTTTTACATTTTATCTTATATTTTTCGCTTACATATAATCAGACAGATATCTCAGACATTCATACTACTTAAAGATTAACTGAAAGCTTTATTAAAAATTGTTAGGTTAAATGGTTATAACTTAAAAGAACTGAAGTTTTGTTTAGTTGGTTATCACTCCAAGTCACCTCTACAGATATAATATTATGAATATAACTGGCGGTAATTATTTATATATGTATATAACTAGGTCGTCAAACAAGCGTACGCTTCACCTGATGGTAACCGTAGCTTACTTTTTTAGCTCTACTTTAGCTAGTACTGTACTTTCATTTACATAATTTAAAATAAATGAACGTCAAATTATAAATATATATGTAAATTATTAAACTTATACAAAATTACTTTAAGAGCGTTATTATGAAACTAAAATGAAAAAATTAGAGACACAAACATTGTAAACAAACAATGAATTATACGAACATAAAATGTTGTAGGCGAAAACAAAAACGTACGGTAATGTAAGAAACAAGGATTGAGTGAACATCCCGCTGTTCAAAGCAACACTTTATTACATTCCCCCATTATGTTACGCCTTTGTAAAAACATTTACATTAGAAAAATCCAACATTTATTTACGATTTTTTATGGAATCTAATTATTTTATATCTGAAAACAAATGAATGTTTATAGTTAAAAATACTTGCGGATTTTGGGTCAGTTTTTCCATCTAAATGAAGGATCCATTAAAAATTTACCATGCGTACACTTAAGCATGGTAAATTTTTAATAATGAAAAAGTATACATTGGACCAAAATAATTTTTAAATACGCCTAAACTGGGTGTTCTGAAAGTAACTATATGCATCCTGTTGTAGTGAGTTAAGTAATGATTGATACGATTATCTATAAACTAAATATTTACTTCTTGAATACCTTATACTTGTGATTTATTTAAGAATACGAAAGAAATTTTAGATTTACATCATCCGTAAATTAAATATAAAACATAAATTTTACACAAATATAAATGTTTCGATTTATATTCAAACTACTAAAGTTACACCATCAAACATAATTATTAATTTTCCATTAAATTTAAAGAAAAAGTGCTTTCAATCAATTTAAAGCGCTTGAATCTAATGGAAAAATCACAAAGGTTAGGTTTGAAAACAATATATTTCAGAGAGGAAACTACTCAGTCACGTAGAGTTTATCTAATTCCAACTTGACAACCGAGTAGGGATCAACAGTCCTGTTGAAAACTAGCAAAAAAATGTTTCACATTTAGTACAATAAAGAAACTTTGAGGTAAAATCAAAATACACATTTTATAGTTCAAATTAAATTATTAATCATTTTTTTCTTTTATAATAATAAGTTTATATTTTGTATTATAAGTACCAACCATCTATTTAATTAGTTACAAAAGTACTCTAATCTTATTTTATACTTTGATACTATATTGAATGAAGTTAGACTTTTTGATGACATGTATTCATCTTTGTACATTATAAACAAAAAAGCAAACGATTGCTGTACATTTTAGTATAAATTTAATTTATATGTCTATTTCGGTCTTGTGTGGATTAACTTTCAATGAGAGCCTGTTTTTCAATGAGAGATGCAAATGAGAATCATTTTTATATTTGTTTCATGAAAACTGCATGTCAGATCCGAAATAAGTTATTTGCATAATCTTAAAACTCTTAAAAGATAACCTGTCTAGTTACACGCATCGATGCCTGTATAAATTACTCCTTACGTACATACCAAGCTAGTACTTGTCACCCTAAGTGACTTGCGCTTTGAACATTCCAATAGATGCGCATTCTAAAAGTCGTACTCGTTTGAACTTTGTGCAGAACAAAACTGTAGCTCGGCACACCTATTAAGAAAACTTTACATTTTCAATAATCGAGACATGGTCATAGAATATTAAATTTAACAAAACTTTATTTAGTGTAAAAATATTTATTTTGTTTGTGTGTAAAAATATATATTTTTACGCTGAATGGTAATAATAGTAAGTATAGTATATAATAGTCTAAATAAATATTTGGTGAGAACAACATTGTTGTAACACGTATAATTTAGTAGAATGGCGTCGAAGAGTAAGCTGCAATTGTTATCTTTAAAACAAGAATAGATCTTTGTATAGGAGTGAAATACATATTACGCTGTCGTAAAAACTATACACAACTTGTTTCTTTTTTTAATGACAAAAACAAGAAACTAATAAAGTGTAATGCTATCGAATAGCTTGAAAATGTGTATCTGAAGTGGTTATATTATCGTTAATTAAATGAAATGATGATTTGTATTGTAATAAGTATGAAATTGGAATGGAATTTTACTCAGCTATTGCAGAATATTTCGTTATCGATTACTCGAATATCGCGAGATTAGGAAAACCTATTTATGCACACAGGTTTCGGCTTTGACTAAATCAATTAAATTGTCTACCGCTTACCGAATACAGTAATTCCTAGTAAAATAAGACTTCATAGACAAATACTTGGTTGAACAGAAATACTAAAAATAATAATCGATTGCAATAAACTCGACGTTACTCTAAACATAATTTTAAATAGGCCTTATTATTGTTAATATTATGTTAAATGTCATATACATACGAATTGTAACGCTGTTGGTTTTTTTTCGAATAAAATAAAAAAAAAGTTCATCGTACATTAACAACGAAAATACAATATTGTACTTTACAAAATTTGTTGTTAATATGTAACTAAATAAATGTAAATATGTACGTACGTACATATCCACACATAGTATCGACGTAGTTAAATATTTAATTTGGTATGTGAAACATAACTTCTAATCATTTATTATAACAAATACAGTTATGTCATTCGTTTTGTATTTTTCACATTTAAACAATATTTAAATCATACATTACATTTCTATTCGCCGTGATATAGTAATTTAAATTGCTAGTCAAAATAAATTTTAATGTAATATTCTCAGAGTAAATATCGAGGCATACGGAGTGTAAACTCTAAAATGCAACGTTTGCAAGTTTTACGGATGTAGAGGTGGCCAGCAAGTGTCTTAATGTAAGCACTTTCGATAGGGGCGCCGCCCTTTAGCTTAAGATACAATACGCCCTACGCGGCGTCATTCCGTAACCATATCGCGCTCAGTACTTATTATTTTTATTGCTTTAGTTTAGTATACGTGAACTTAAAATTAGGTTTGTAGTATGTATAGTTTAATTATATATATATATATATATACATGTCGTTATTTGATTTATGGAAAATAAAAAACACTATTTATATATATTTTAATTTACTATGCTCTGAATCACTCTCGTGCACGTACAGGTGGTACGTCCGTAATTTTTATTAAATAAATAATTAAAAACAATCATTTTTTAAATAGTTGAATTACAAGACTTACATATTTTGCCATAAAATTGGCTCAAATGGTAACCGCTAATTTCAGATTTCAACTAAAGGTTCCATGCTACTATATTTAAGAAATTATATTTCAGAAAAGTTTTGGAATCACCCACAAGGCACGCGGGCGATCATAAATTGCTCGGTTTGATTAAGGCGCTTGCAGTGGGCGCTCGCCCTCAGTGCATCGATGCATCGCCATATACAGGGGTGTGCGTAAATGAAATTGCAGTATCATTTTTTGATCATACATTATCTAGTTCACTAATTGAATAAAATTTGTAATACAATTTAAAAATATTTGCATGAATCCGTATTCTTACTAATATTATAAACGCGAAAGTTTCTATGTATGGATGTATGTATGTTTGTTCCTCTTTCACGCAAAAACAACAGAATGGATTTTAATGAAAGTTTACAAAAATATAGCTTATATATTAGAATAACACATAGGCTATAATTTTTAAAGATAGTTTATGAACTGTCCAAAATATAACGATAATATTGTCAAGTAAGTCGGAATAACTTCTGCCATCTACGACCTATTCTGGCGTACGCTGCAAATACTGTAGAGTTTACACGTATATATAATGTATAAGAGAAATGTTTATCTTAATTAGTCCTATAAAAAAGTCCGCGACAGCATATATCTATCTTTTATGACTAAGCCATAATCGCCAAAACATTGTGTTAAATATTTGGTTGTTTAATGAAACTCCGGTGTTGGACAAATATAACTTTATATTATTTAAGATATAATATAATTAATTAGCTGACAAGACAAAGGACGTGTACGTGATAAGTTTCTAGTGACGAGTAATGACAGTGACGTTTCACTTACATAGACTACCATTCATAACATCTCCCTTTTTCTTTACAGACATGACAATTCAATATTACACGTGTTAAGACTGACTGACTGGTTGACAATTGACAAACTAATAAAATTATAATATGACTAATATTAATAAAACTTATAGACTAACAGACTTAAAAATATATTTTAAATTTAGCTTAATCATACGTACAATCTTGAAATCTAACTGTAGGTTTGACCTGTCTACCACTTATTGTTCTCTTAATTCCCTCATGTTTACTTTCTTTACTATTTTTATCTTCCATTCTCATTTCATTCTTTAGGCTAATTTGACTACTTGCTGGACTTTCTATTTTCTTTTCTAATATTTTTTCTTTAGTTGGACTAGAAGAATGAGAAGGTAACAAGTGTTGACGATTTCTTCTATAGGTAGATCCATCTGGAGCTTCAACAATAAATGATCTAGGCTCTTCACATTCCTTTATTATTTTTCCTGGTTGCCATTTTGACTCTGGCGACTTTTTAAACATGACTTTATCTCCTTTCCTTACTTTAGACAAATTTTTTGATTTTTTATCATAATAAAATTTTTGTTTATAATTATTTTGTTGTTTTATTTTCCTGTAGATTTTATGACTAATTATTTTAGGTTTAAGGTGTGTTTCAACAGTAGGTATAAGTGTTCTGAGACGACGAGACATCAACAACTCAGCAGGAGATGGTAAGTTATTTCTAGGTGTAGTTCGGTACTGCAGCAATGCAAGATACGGATCATCCCCGGACTCATCACATTTGGTAAGTATGCGTTTGACTATTTTCACTCCAGACTCTACTAATCCATTATAACGAGACAGGTATGGACTAGATGTAGTATGTGTAATATTCCAAGACTCTAAAAATTTTTTGAATTCTTGTGAATTCATCGGTGGTCCGTTATCAGAATTAATAATTAATGGAATTCCATGACGACTAAATATAGGCTTTAATGCATTTATTAATGCTTTGGCTCCAGTTGAACTAACATTAGCAATTTCTATGTAGTTTGAATAATAATAATCTTTAAAATATAATGAAAGTTTGGTACCATTTCTTCCAGTTCGACGATAGATTGCCTTCCAGGCTCATGGGCTTGATATTACCAGCTATATTAAGCCTATTTGACGACGACATTGCCTCTTCACGCTCGCCACGTGGCTCGACCTTTTTGACCTTCGACATTGACTTCATATTTTGTAGTTGTTCTTTTAAAAGACTACTTCTGACACCATGTTAAATATTTGGTTGTTTAATGAAACTCCGGTGTTGGACAAATATAACTTTATATTATTTAAGATATAATATAATTAATTAGCTGACAAGACAAAGGACGTGTACGTGATAAGTTTCTAGTGACGAGTAATGACAGTGACGTTTCACTTACATAGACTACCATTCATAACACATTGAACCATAACTACAATAAAAATTGATAGTAGGTATATTTCTAATGCACATTTGGTAGTACCAATTTGGTTTCTATATCGCAGAACCAATTTGGATGAATTTTGGTATAAAAATAGATAATAATAAGCTACTCGAAGTACTTACTAATCATGCACAGACGAAGTCGCGGGTACCAAACACGGTACAGCGGGTAACAAAAGTAGTTTCAAATATTTTATTATGACGTCGAATCAGAACGCCTTGTATATATCCGCACATTGCCATCTACTTTTGGGATTACTGTTGTAAGAAGGGGATCGTTTCATTTCTTTCCTTCATATATATTGTCAAACCTTTGTCTTACTGATTCGATAAATGTAATAAAACTTAATCAATAATTTATTTGTTGAGAAGCTTCTAGTTTCTATATTGTAAACTTTGCTTAATTGGAATTATTCTTGTTCTAATGTTGATTATTAAAATTATATTCCACACTATAAAAAAAGTATTCATACGTAGATTAAGTTGTGTAAATAATGATAATAATTAAGAATAAAATATTCTTAGCAGTTCTCTTCTAATTCTCGAAACTATATATTACTCACTAATTTAAGAAAAAAAGGTGTGTACAATTCACACACGGCAGAAATGAAACTTCTGAAAAGTCGTAGGAAGGTAGAGCGTTGCGATTTTTTCTATCAACGATGGTCACTTTCTCATGAAAAAGGTCGTAAGCTCCATGCAAAACAGTAATGTATTTTAGCTCATTTTCTCCTATACATTTATTTGTTTCTTTCTTTATCGTGACACAATTTTCGTTTCATCGAGTTTCAAATCACAACGGTTCTAAAGAAGTTTCACTTCGAAAAAAGTTGTGCGTAATCATAAATTTTTATTTGTTATTGAAATGGTAATTTTAGAAATAGTACAATAAGTTCTAAGATACAATCTGATTAATTTGTTTTCGTCGTGTATTGTTCTACATAGAAGAGGTTTTTTATAGGCAGAGCTCAGTCACTCTACTTTAATTTAGTATAATAGTTTTTGTAAAAATAATGTTTAAATTATACGTATATCTTTACTAAAGAATTATATTAACTAAATTTGCCAAAACTTTGAGAATCAGTGACTCATCGTGTGAATAATCGCAGTGAGCAATGTCGGGATTTGATGAAAGAATCCGGGAACTCCTTAGGGCGGTGACGTCATCGATACCTAAACTCTGTTTGATAGGAATAAAATTTGATCTAAAAAACGGTAAATAATACGACTATAATGGTAATTGAAATACTAGACATTATAAAACTTTATTCGCCTTGCGATCGCCAGGTCTATGCAACAACTTTCAGATTGCGTCGTATTTTGCGGAGTTTATAAAAAATTTTTAGTTATATCAAGAAAATGGAAGCAATATGGGGTTATTTTTCTTGATTACTTGACATTTAACTCTCATTGTCTCGAACCTTATTCGGTATAATTATCTACTATTATTATTTCTTTACATTGATGTGATTATCATATAAATTTGAATCATCTATAATATAAAAATGAGTCGCTGAATGTGTTGCTAAGCGCAAAACTCGAGAACGGTTGGACCGATTTCGCTAATTCTTTTTTTAAAATATTCCTTGAAGTACGAGGATGGTTCTTACGGAGAGAAAAATTCTAAAAAAAAATTTAAATTTCCTGAAAAAGTCTAAAAACAACACTTTTCTATACTCCCATACAAAAGATTTGTGATGATACTTAAAAGTCAATTTGAACTTTAATACCATACGATAAAGTTTGTGTTAGGCGATACGAAGTTCGCCGGGTCAGCTAGTATAATATAAAAGATATAGATATAGATGTAGGTATAACTGATGATACAAACAACTAGACAAAACTAGTCAAAACGGATTTGATACATTTTTAATATCAGAACAAGAAAATTTAAAATTTTTGCAGTCCCATATTTTTTTATTAAACAACCACAAACTATTAAATTATACATATAATAATTATGTTAAAATCAAGACGAATGATAACATCACGATTATTAAAAGCCAAAAAGATAAATAATTATTACTTTATAAAGTTTCGATAAAATAAACAATTGTAGGAGTGAAACGACCAATTCGAAAATATGAAACATTTTTATTCTACAAACATTTCCAGTGTACACAAAACACAGGCCGAAACCCGGACGCAGTGTCACAGTGCAGCTTTCCGGTGATTTAGGGCGTCGCGACGCTGCGCGGGGCCAGATTAACTTTCGCCTGTTAATTGCGACAAATGGTTATTGAACACGGCTATCTGATCGTCAATAAGTATCGTGTTACATATTATGTTTCTGTATCATTTTTATATTATCTGTATCATATTTATATTGGGATATAAGAGGGTATGAAGGCATGGGACTTTTTAATTTATTATCTGTATTAATACTACAAATATAATCTGTAATAATATATACTGTTAATATAGTTAAGCTTTTGTGATTGATTGAATTGTTTTTAAGTCTTCTGAACATGATTTTAAAAGAAATTGATTGTAATTCTTGTTATGAAGTTTCTTTTACCACACGGCCTAAAATTAACACATGTTAAAATAAAACATCTCTAATAGAATTAAATAATGTTTAACTGTTGCCATCCATTAAATACTAAGTTTGCAGGCAGAGTTGTCAACCAATTCTTAATTTTCATATCGAATGTGAACGCAGATAAAAAAACTGCGCAGAGTTTGATTTACTTATTAAAGCTCTAAAAACATTTAAATTGTAAAACCAAAGTATAGCCTTTACGGAGAGATCTCATACTTTGCGTTTTATGTAACTTAGGTAATGCGAAATGCCTTTTGAAAAATAAAAAAAAGGTATTATTTTATAAATAAGACCCATCGTGCTCATAACTATTGCATTTTACTGATCTGAACTGAAGAAGCTTGTAAATGTCCCTTTGCTCGACAAAGTCCTCTTTTCGTAGATACGAGAAGGGTTGAATCTTAATCCGCCATCACTAGGGGGTTTTGATGTTTTTACAACATTACTCTAAATGTATGTGTCTATCGGTGACTCTTTATCCCACAACCTATTTTACGCGCAAGATTTTATTATGACATATAAAAAGACATGTTTATCAATCTTTCGAACAAAACAGCGAATTGGTACAGATATCGACACGGATATTGAGCACTCGACGATAGAGTGGAGATGGCTTTACGCATCGGGCTGGGATTGCAAGCAGAAAATAATTTTGTTCAGTACAAAAATAAAAACAAAGAAAAGTAAAAGTATTGAGTCATCATCATCATCATCATCACTTCAGCCTAATACAGTCCACTGCTGGACATAGGCCTACACGGCACAAGTTCGTGCCAAAAATGGCGTGAACTCATATGTCTTGCCCATAGTCACCACGCTGGGCAGGCGGGTTGGTGACCGCAGGGCTAGCTTTGTCGCACCGAAGACGTTGCTGCGACGCTTCGGCCTCTGTATTTCAAAGCCAGCCAGTTGGATGGTTATCCCGCCATCGGTCGGCTTTTTAAGTTCCAGGGTGGTGGTGGAACTGTGTTATCCTTCATTCGCCTCTTACGACATCCACGGGAAGAGAGGAGAGGTGGCTTTATTCTTACTGCCGTAACCACACAGCATAATTATTGAGTACTCAGTAAATATTTATATCTGAATCCATAACATGTTGAAGTACAATGTTGAATATCTGTTCCAATTACCACACAACGCTTGATATTTGATTATTATTATCACTAGTGGTCGCCCAGTGATCGAAAGTCGATCATAATTAATTTAAATTATAAGTTTGAACATTAAACAAAAGAGTTTAATATGCGTGTGTGTGTCAAATACATGGTAACGTGTGTAATGTTTTTTTTATTTATATTTAATGTATTCTTATGCATAATGTTAAAAAAATATTAGCATTCTGCTCTCCTTCTCTATATAAACAATAAGTGTGCGAAATTTCATACTCCTCTGTCCGCGCAATTTTCGTAAAAACCCCTTTTTTATAGAATTTTGTTTCACGTAGTAATATATAGATTCTTTAAAAATACTTATCTTTAATAATATTTATTGTAACATTTTTATTTTCGTGTTCAAAATCATTGTTTGTCATTGTTTATCATTGTTTTTATCATTATATTTTTGATAAGATATTTAATTTTTAATTAAGAAAAGAAAAGCTCGGTGTGTGAATTTAATTATTATATTATTTTTGCAACAAAATTTAAAACCTCAAAATAAGGTCAAATAAGATAGTACACAATTTATTGTTGTTAAATTTTCATTAGAGGTTTACAAAAATGTTTAAATTTCTTTAATTCCATTAAATTCTTTATTTAGTTCTTTTTATTTCTGATAAAGTTTCTGAACAAAAGTATCTTATTTTTACACGTTTATTCAATGGTGCACGTAAAATATCTATTTTACAATATAGTGATGTTTTAGTAGTCCTGTAACCTGATTTAAAGATTTTTAAAACTTATTAATGATTTTTTCGCGAAAATTAGGTGAAAGAGGCTAATTTCTTTTTTATTTGATTCAAAGTGGAAAACGTTTATACTGTATTGAACGAACAAATGAATAAAGAGCATGTGCTTCATATCAGTGCGAATGTAGATCATGTCGTTCGATTGAAGGTTTTTCATTTTACACAACACGTTTATATAGGGATTATAAATAAATCTTTTTGTACACAACTGCTTTGTGAAAGCTGCAATACGAGTTTATTCGCGTAATTTCTAATCCCGTTGGAATTCCTGGGTAAAAAGTAGCGTGTGCGTTATTTCGGGACGTTATACATACAAATATATTGTATATTACTAAAAAATACTTTTTTTAAAATCATCGTATAGTAATAATTTAACACTCAAAAGCCAATGAAGCGTAGCTTTTATTAATATACTACAAATATATACTCCTACATGGGGAAATAGGCCTACACCCAGGATAATACAGACTGAAGCTAATATACACATTAGACTATAATATATTCTATATAAAAATGGCCTATATTTGAGATTATAATTTTTCAGATCCAATATCTACTGAAATAGTCTTATGATTATCGCTATATACATTAAAATTTATAGAAACATTGAAAACTGTCGTAAAAAATACACTTAATCTTAGAATTACCTGTGGAGACAGTCTTATTAACTCGGAAATATACACTTTTGTATAGGTACATAGTATGTACTACATAATAGAACTACCTACCTACGTATGTTTGTTTTAACGTGACGCTTGTCCCTATACTCGTCTGCCCTCTAGCTGAATGATGGGTAATAAAAGCAACTTTATTGCTGCTACTCGATACTAGATGGCATAAAGGAACAAAATAAAATGTACACCGTTCTCATTACAAGTTATTTCTTTTGTTTCTTTAAATTTATTAGATAAAATCGTATCTTAAGTACTGCAAAATACGCACATGTATCTGAAAAGCATACAAATATAAATATTCTTTATTGTACAACCAGAAACAACGCACAAGTATTTTGATATTGAAAAAATAACAGAAATCGAAATATCAAAAATATAATATTAAATTAGTGGATTCAGAACGACTATGGAAGTTTATACATTGAAAAAAAAAATTAAGTAATACTAAATTCTCGTAAACAGTAGCAGTAAAAAAAATGATGAATTCATTATGAATTAATACTCATTTCTTACTTAGTAATCGCAATAAAAAATAAGATATATTAAGTAATTCTTACGTTTTACATATCCTACATTTATCTAAGAAAAATTTCAATATTTTTTTACATATATAACAAATGTAAATATATATAACAATGTGTAACAAGCACACAAGATGCAAATGGTAGTAACCAAAGGTTATAGGGAGTCTGTCGTTCGCAGAATTAAACCATAACATGAAACTAGCTATTCCGTGGTTTGTGTTTTCGCAGATCCTGCTACACGTGGAAAAGTGGTAGATATAAGTCCTGTTGAAATGGAAGTATTTTCGTGTGGATACACACTACTCTAATTATTTTTTATAATAAATATAGTCGAAAGCAGTTCCCATAGTTCTAACGTTAAAGGAGTAACAAATTCAAGGTAAGTAATATAAATAGTATTGTAATTTGTACCAAATGATGTATCCATCTCTTTCGTTCTGAAAATAATTGACATTACGAAGTAGCTTTGTTTTCAAAACATCAAATTCCTTTTTAAAATATTTAATGTAATTTATTTTATTTCAAAACACGGAACTTCACTTACTATAAATACTAAAAAAATTCTTTTGTAAATATATACATATAATATTAAATACTTTATCTATACATCAATATATACAATTAAATAAAATTTGAGTTTATATATGTAAAAAGCAATTACTAAGCGTGCAATTATATTAACTAGATACAATTTCAACAAAGTGGAATCGTTAAAAATTCTAAAGACTAACGACGAAACAGAGCAAAAAATATAAACGAAGTTAAATGTTTTCTCCGCGATATTTAAAATCCATTCTTAAAAAACCTTCGCAGACCGGTTCACGAAACACAAAGGCCCTCACGGCCCTTAAGCTTTATCTTTCGGAAAATTTGAATTCAGATTAAAGTACCCTCTGAAATCTATGTAAACTGTGTTAATTCGGCTCCTGAAATTGCTATCTGTTTACTGTTTAAAGTAACTCTGAACAACGTTAACGTTTTCAATTTAAGATTCTGTTTACATTTACTATTTAGTCTATGTACATAGTTACTAGATATCTAATGCTATCTATTTAAATGGAAAAGATATTTATGGCATATGTCAGAAAATAACAATCAAAAAATTTCTATTTAACTTTCATAACTAAAAAATACGGTAGAGTTCTGACGGAAATTCCACGAGAGTCAATGTTTGTGTTTACGTCACGCTCTAAAAAGCTCGACAAAGGTTCAAAAGCATAGAGCAGAAAATTCGATTTTCTGGCCCGCGCCTTCTTAATGCATGGGCTACATAAGGCCCAACCCTTCTGCTAATCAAATTCACTAAGCCAGTTTACGATCCGCAGATATAATACAATATACCGTCAAGACTAAAAAATGTGTTTATATTTAATACAGGCGTTTATTAACCAAAAAAATATCTTAAGTAGGGAACTAACATTACATTTACCGTAAAAGACAGTTACAATATTTATCTTGCGTTCTTACGTTAGTCTACTATAGTTTTATACTTTTATAGTACGTATTAAAATAAGCCATACGGAAAATATAACGTAAAATCAACTACCACATTGATGTTCTTAAACTAAAGCATTTTTATACTAATTCACGTAAGAATAGCCGAGATTTTTTGTTCATATTTAGTGACAGAGTAAACAATGTGACCCTTTCAAAATTCTATAAGATTTTTACAATTTGTAACTATTCTCAATACTTTCTGAAATCGATATCAAAATTCGCGAAACAAGCAGTGAATGCTATGTAGCTTTCACAATCTCTTTCAAGTCGCCAATATAGGGGAGGCGTTCGCCAGATGTTGCTATGTGGGTCGCGGCTGATAAATGGTCACGAGCTCGGGGGAATACCGTATCTACGATATAATGGTCGTATCTGCGAAATAAAGGTTGGCTTGCAAGGAGAGCCGAACCTTCTTGAACTTTTTGTTAAGTTAAATATTTAACATATTCCTTACAATTGTGGAATATTAGGATGTTGGAGTCTTACATTTGAATAGAAAGTTCTAATTTTGTTTCTTAGACTTATAATATATATGTACATTCCTAGAATACTTTTCAAGGGTCCTTATTTGAGTATCCTTTGAAGATGATATTATTGTCACGTCCATTGTCATGGCTCCATCTTTTGAATTATAAGAGGTACACATTTGAACTATTTTTGCAGCGTGTATTATTATGGCCGATGTGTCAAAAAATAATAATAAAAAAATAAAAATTAAACCCTAACAAAATTATTAAACCGTACACAAAATGATAAAAGAGGTGTTGCGTAAAGAGTTATTGTACCGATGTTTAAAAATATGTAGCAGTATTAAAATCAAGTTCTGCTCTCATGTGGCATCTTTTTTTTAATTTAATTGTAATAATTAAACTAAAAACATTTTTATCACATTCATGATTGAGATTTTTAATGTAATATATTTTTACTACTCACCACTGATATGCTATCACAATGGTGGGAATAATAAATAACTAAATGAACTTCTTCTTTGCCTGGCTCTTTCCCATTTCATTTGGGGTCGGCCCTCCGTATCATGTGCCTCCAGACAACACGATCCTGGGTCTTCTCTTTGGTGACTTGGGCTTGTTTGAGGTTCTTATTTACTATAGCGATCCATGTGATTCGGGGTCTTCCTCGTCCTCGGGGCTTAGTTTTAATATCAAGCACTTTTCTGGTCATGTGGTCAGATGGTCGCCTCATAATGTGTCCGTACCACCGCAGGCGGCTCTCCTGTAGTTTTTCTGGGATAGGTCTTACTTTGAAGGTTCCTCGTATGTGTGTGTTTCTGACATGGTCCAGCCTAGTCACGCCACCTGCCCACCTGAGCATCTTCATCTCCGCGCAGTGCAGTTGGTTTTCGTGCTGCTTTTTGAGAGGCCAGCATTCAGCTCCGTATGTCATAACATGTAAATAACTAAATGAACATTGACCAGAATTAACACTGACCTCCAAGAGGCAAGAAAACCATAGAATGTAAGCGAGAACCTCTGTACCACAATAATAAAGGTGAGCAAGGCCTCCTCTACTAATGTGCCGTTATGACCCGTCCTGAAAAATTTTATCTCACCCCCTAATACGCTAATAAACACATAAAAAGAAACCCTGTGGGCATACATTTAAGACATCAATTGGAAACAGCAAAGTGTCGCAAAATTGTATTACGCGTTGCGCTGAACAGCCTGGGGTTTCAGTACTTTTACTTCACAAAACATCGTTTAACTAAAATATCTTTTCATGCTCAAAGGTAGACTTGAAATAAAAAAAATAAAAAAAAACATAGCTGCGAAACATGTTAACTGCCTATTAAAGTTGTTATGGAAAAAAGTTATTTATCGGTAAAACACAAGTTTTTATTAGCTAAAGTTTTTTTATGACTAATTCGGTTATATTAAAAACTCGCAATTAAATCACCGCAGTATCGTCTGGCTTGCGTCGTAAAATATGACTTAGATATAAAATGTATGACTCCAAACTTGTTTCAATACATAGTTTTTTTTTCATTCATTACACAGACGCCATTCTTCTGTCTGAAATAACAAAAATCATATAGGGGGTACATTTGTCATTATTGTGAAAATCTGTTGTCTCTGCCTACACCTTTACGAAACAAGTGTGAGATATGTATGTATTACAATTTACATAATTAAAAGGAAAATCCAACAACAGATTATATTTAAGCTTTTAATGAATTTTTGTATTTCATTACAGAATTTCAAAGTTGCATGAGTGCACTATCGACACAGAATGTACTAGAAATTGACAAGTACCTTAGTATTGCCAACATGTATAAATTCTTAGTTCACGCTGTCACCACATCATATTATTTTGTGCTAAGCTATACTTACAATTGAATACTGAATTAATTTATACTTATTAAGTTACGTTGGTAAAGTATATTCATTTTTTATTATGAATTATTTACTCACCTGTATGGTTTCATCAAACGAATAGTTGCGGCTCGAAGCCGCAGAGCTCATCTCACTGGCGCTCGCACGTTTGCGGCGACCGCATCTAAGAGAACGTAAAAAATTAACATACAATACAATATACATATGTATATTCGACATACAATGCATGTACGTAAATAAAAATGTGAAATACAAACATGTACGTATTGTTGAGGCGATTTATATACAAAAGAAGTAAATTAGTTTACATTCAAAGTAATAGCTTACTGTAGAATTAAAATATGGATATTTCTTTTTAGAAATAATATACTTTTAGAAATATATATAATGTCTAAAAATTATACTGTACTATTTATAGATATGTAGTCGATGTTATTTTTCGTTACATTGAATACCCTTTTGTGTAAGAGGAAAGCATAGTTATTTTAAACAGACTTCAAAAAAGGAGGAGGTTACTCAATTTGACCATATATATATATAAACACTATTATTTTAATTATTGAATTATCTTCCGATTCCTGTGCAATTACAATATGTCATCTGTCTGTCGGTCAACCCCATATAAAAACGCCATGCAACCTTACAAGTGAATGCGAATTAAACCGTAGCACCAGATGCCAGTTCAAAGTTGCTGAAACTTGTCCGCTCATGAATAATTAAACTCAGGCGATAATTCACTCGCCCCGCGGTCGCTGCGAAATAACACTTCGAGGAAACGCCGTTTTTATGGCTTAATTAGTTACATCTCGGCGCGAGCGAGTGTTGCCAGCTTAAATTATTAATTAAATTGTAAGAAAAATTTCAACTACAAAAAACAATTATACTGAAATGTATATCACATAACTAATTTGTTTAAAGTTAATCCTCTACATAAGAACAGATCATAATAATATTCGTACATTATAATCAAATTGTATCAGGTTTATTATAAGACGATAAGTTTAAAAAAAAACCAGTAAAAAGCCGCAAGAAGTTAAGAATGTGAAATTTTTTTACTAAGCAAAAGATCGGTATCGGTATTCATAGTAGGGAATATATCCGCCAACCCGAATTGGAGCAGCGTGGTGGATTAAGCTCTGATCCTTCTCCTACACGGTGAAGGAGGCCTATGCACAGCATTTGGATATTACAGTTTGAAGCGCTGAAGCGTTATACTTTAAATATAGTTGTAATCCTATTGAATTCTTATTAGGAAAATAGATCATATTACTGAAATTTTATATCTAAAAATGGCTTGGCTTATAATTTTGACTAAACAAATTTTGAGCATGACAACCCAAACAGAAGCCTAAATAAAAACGACAGTGCAAGGTTTACGATTATCGTTTAAATGATTATATTAACATGAATGCGACGTTAAAAGGTGCAGTCGTTTGAAGTTGTAAGTCCAATTAAGGTAAAACTAAAGAGGCAAATTAAACGTCGGAAAATAAAACTGTAAGTCGTTCTTTAGTAAAAAAAAATAACCGAAAGCAGAATGTACCTTTATATACAAATATGTATTATTTGTCTGTTAGGTAATAAAGCTATTTTAATTTGTATGTAGATAAAAAGTTAGTCTTAAATGTAACTAGAACTTAGGAAGCGTAAGATAGTTACAATCGTACATTCAAAATAGGAAAGGAAATTTGTGTATACACTGTAATTGGAAAACCTGTCCTTTGTTAAAAAAATTGGCGCAATACTCTGTTTCCAAGTTTACTCTGATCTAATATAGCTCCAAATCCTTGAAAATCGGGAAGCGTCAAGAGATTCGGTGAGATAAGGCTTTAAACGAGATCAAAGCCGTGTGATAAAAAGTGTGGACCGACATCGATCCACGGCGTTGTCATTCCCGTCACGGTTTGCAGCCTACTGCGCCGTCGCCATGGCAACGGACACTTGCAGACAAAATATGAATAATAAAAATAAACAATCGATCGAACACCTTAATTCAAGAGATCAACAGTTAAAAAGACTCAGCTACAGTTTGCTATGGAATCTATAAGTTTAATTGTTTTTCAAT
This sequence comes from Melitaea cinxia, assembly GCF_905220565.1. Classification (NCBI taxonomy): domain Eukaryota; kingdom Metazoa; phylum Arthropoda; class Insecta; order Lepidoptera; family Nymphalidae; genus Melitaea; species Melitaea cinxia. Next base: position 13,003,750 of record NC_059395.1, on the reverse strand, counting down.
TTTCAATCATAAAAATTGTGTTTGTTCTTAAACAAAACAATACTGTTTTTTTTTACAATTAATAAAATGAGGACCTCACATTAGCGTAGTGGAAGTCAATTAAAGACGTATTACTACGAATAAGATCGTTAAATTTAATCGTTAGATCTGAACTTTTTAAGTTAGGTCGAACTGAGAACGAACTTTTTTTTTGAAGTCATTTAAAAATATCAATAGTATTTAAATAAAAATGTTTCAACGATTAAAGACTGTTTAAAACAAGAAAAAGTCGTAACTTTTTTTTTATAAAATCTTAAATTCCATCTTCGAGTATATTTTTTTCATATTTCTGTAGCACAGTACCTATACTCGATTTTACCCCAAATGTTACTAATGCTTCGCAAACTTTGCTTAAGGCTTTTACTGCAAAGAAACATTTATCATGACACGGTGCGTCTATTGACGTTTGATAACGACAACAAAAGCGGAAGTTAAAGAGAGTAAGTAGTTCCTTTAAACACTTTAGTACTTTTTAACCAACTTCAAAAAGGAGGAGGATCTCGATTCGACCGTATATATATTTTTCTTTATGTATGTTCGCGAATAACTTCGTCGTTTATGAACCGATTTTGATAATTCTTTTTTTGTTGGAAAGGAGCTATCCCAAGGATTATACCATGATAAGGAAACCAGATCTGATTATGGTATTCCAGAGAAATCGACAGGAACCTTCAAAAATCGTAATGACGACTAGTGCGTTTGTTAATTTTTTTTCGTCTACTTACGTTGTATTACTTGTCGATGTAATTGAAGTCGGTTTTTTGCTTCTGCTAGCCAATACAATTATCATTTTTTCATTATGTATCTTAAGATGTAATACAAACACACAAAACCTTCCATTTTATAAAACTTACATATTAATCTAATATATAAAATTCTCGTGTCGCGGTGTTTATAGTTAAACTCCTCCGAAACGGATTCTCATGAAATTTTGTGTGCATATCGGGTAGGTCTGAGAATCGAACAACATGTATTTTCATTATTTTATGAGGGATTAAGGGGGTTAATAAGATATATGGCAAAATACAATAAATTTAGCGCATTTGACTGTGCTCTTTATTTGGGGTCCAGGTTGGTAATATACGTATACAAAAAAAAATTATAGCTGTTTTAGCTGTTATCTATACATATATATGCGTTAAGTAGCTTACAAAAGGAACATAAGACCTTATTAGTATGGTAAACATAAAACATAAAATAAGTAATATACAACTGTATAGTCACTAAAAGAATGAATCTCCTTAATTTAACTCCTCATTAATCTTGAGGTTACAAATAATTGCCGTCTCAGCATTAAGCCCTTTTATATTCGCCGCTGCATACCTCTCAGCACTCATGTATAATACTATATTATGTACTTTGTTATTACTAGTGACAGCTAATGATATGTTACTTTTAAAAGTTTTATGGGTTCGTTACACCAACAAAATTTTAAACTACGTTTAATAACGGCGCTTCCAACACTTTTAAATTGTGGGGTACAGTGATTAATTACATTATAGAGGAAGTGTTGATAATTCGATCCATATTCCTTTATCCGATCTATTTATCTATTATTATCTTATATATAAAATTCTCGTGTTACAATGTTAGTTACTATACTCCTCCAAAACGGCTGAACCGATTTTTATGAAATTTTGTGTGCAACCTTAAAAGATATATGCTGTCTCGGAACTTTTTTTTAGAACTTTGTAGAGAATCGATTCTGTCATACATGATTTTTGCGAAACTTTAACTGTTTTCACAGCGCACGCAGCGAAAGCTCTTAAAAGGAAAAAGAATCCCCGATTTTGAAACATTCTTCATTGGTGCTTCGCTCCTTTTGGTCTTAGCGTGATGATATATAGCCTATAACCTTCCTCCAGAAATGGGCTATCTAAGAATAAAAAAAAATATCAAATCGGACCAGCAGTTTCTGAGTTTAGCGCGCTCAAACAAACAAACAAACAAACTCTTCAACTTTATAATATTAGTATAGATTAACATTTGCAACACAAAATTATATTCTAATCAATTACGAAGTATTAAGTCTCGACCTCTTAAAATAGTATCAGCCTTGCTAATAAATAACTACTTCATTTGATACAGTCTGATAAAGTCGTTGAAATCTTCGTCGTGAGCACGCGCACCCCACACCACCCTATGCCCTATAAATAGAGCGGACGGAAGCACCGCTCTTCCTGCTTCACCTCATAGACACTTGTTTAACAAACCAGCGGTTTCAACCCTTACATTACTTTAATAAACAACTACTATTTAGACTCATACAAAAAAAGACTCGTTAACAAACTATGAAAATTAAATAAAAATAGTTTAGAAATCGTAAGTAGCATTCAAAATCAGTCAGTATACATATATATGGGCAACGAAATCATAACAAATCATTATAATTAAAATTATCTAAGCACGGTTGATATTTGATATTGTAACTTGTTAATTTGACATTCAATAAAGCCGAATGAAGTCCTCGAAAATTTGAAGTAAAATAAAAACAATAAACTCAGAAGATAAGAAAAAATCTATATCTGCGAATATAAATGTATTAAATAATCACAATTGAAGGTAATATAATGTTAGTATAACCTAAAATTGCGTAGCTTTTTTTTTTTATAGAAGAGGGGGCAAACGGACAGTTGGCTCACCTGATGGTAAGTGAAAACAACATCCACAGACACCCGCTACATCAAAGGATTAGCAGGCGCGTTGCCGGCCTTTCAAAAAGGAATATGCTCTTCTTTTGAAGGTCCCTAGGTCGTATTTGTTCGGAAATACCGTAGGTGGTAGCTGGTTCCAAAGAGGTAAAGTAAAGCAAGAGGCAAAGTAGCTCGTTTGTTATTAAAAAAAAGTGTTAAAAATAGCTTCATTTATTTAAAAAAATTAATCGAATAATCTTATCATTATAATGAAACAACTTTTTCTGATTTTATCGCCTTGACCAAGACTCCTGGTCCTACCGTGACCATGGTTGCTGTAAAGTATCCGAAACGTTGGGTATCTAAAAAACTTAGTAAACCGCGATGAAATCCGAAAAAGTTGTTTCATTATAATGAGTGAAATTCGCGTAAACATTAGAAAACAATCTTATCATTCTCCCTTAGCGACAAAAAGTTTTTCGCAGAAATATAAAGTGATAAGCCATAGACCTAATAACGCAGAAAAATTACTAGATTTACTAAAAAATGTCGTTTTTTTGTAACCATTAGGCATCGATATTTATAAAAAAAAAATGATTTTTGTAATAACAGCAATGTAGAGAAAGACCGCGTCTAAATCAATAACCCACGTTACTTAGATACTAGTTTCTATACATTTTTTATATATATAAAATATGGATATATTAGATATGTATATATATATATATATATATATATATATATATATATATAAGTATATATAAGATATCAATAGAAGATTATAAAAATTTTAAGTTACAAAGCTTCTCGGGATGTTCAAGATACCCCGTATATTCCTTCTTTAGTAAATCGTCGATTAGAGAGAGACTAAATATTGGAACGAAGTTTCTTACGTTATTATTATATATATTTTTTTTTGATTTATTTTATTTTACGGTATTTGTTATTTTCTAAAGTACTAAATTTCCTAGATACTTTTATGTACTTAATTAAAAACCAATCAACAAAATTATTAAAAAAAAACAAGAACTAGAAAATATATATAAAATTCAACATTTTTTTTTTTCGAATTTTGTTGCTTCTATACTATTCGAAGGAACTTCGTTCCTACGGTGTCCCATGACACCACATTATTATTTTTATTTAAGTTACTTCATAATTTTATTGATTCCCCTTATCTACTAAGTAATATATTATTTAGATGTCCCAAAAAAACACACGTATTCAGTCCCTATTTTATGTGCCTAAAACTCGGACCAAATATGCGCAAAATAATTTTACTTTCAGAGCATGTAAAATGTACAACCTATGTTTTCATCGCATTGATTTTGCTACTTATTCAGTGCAATCTTTAAGCAGTGAATTACGATATGCAATAAATTTTTAATTTATTATTAATTATTTGCAGAATTCATACATTTTTAGTAGGTTAGTTTGATTTTGTTTTAAATTAACTTAATTATAATTGTATTGTAGTTGGTATGATTGATTTTTAATGTTGTATATAACTGAATTTGTTATCTTTTAATTATTTATTATTCAATTAATAATTATATAAAATGTTTCTATTCGTAGTTGTTTACGTAATTATTCAATTTACTACTGTTTGAATTATTTATATTTTCAGTGTGTAATTTATCGATTATTTCTTATTAATGTGTGCTTTTTAGCTCATTGATGAATTATTTACTATTGGAAACTTTATTGGTTTTTGTATCAGTTGTATAAGATTTTTTCCTTGTCTTATGGCACTGTTTGTTTCCTAAATAAAATAAAATAAAAAAATTAATTTAAATAAAAATAAATAAAAATATTGAAAAATTGACGTTAATTTAAAAACAAATGAAAAGATTTTTTTTAATTTTTTTTTTAACTGCTACCATAATTACTAAAATTAAATAAATCAAAAAAATCTCATATAGCTACCATAATGGTTTAAAATATAAGTACTTTGATACATGTAATATAGTTTGTTGAAATATGTCGGTATATCCTTGAACCATCAGGTAGGAGGCAATGTGCAGCGGTCTTGAACGTTGTCTTCTCCTAGAGTTCAACAAGGACTACCGCAAAGGGCTCTTATGTCGTCCCCTACTGTCTGAAATTCTGCTCGTAGGTATTGGATACAAAATTCTGATGTAAATTCTTAAATTTATGAGTACTTTCAATGTATTAAATGCAGTATTATATAGACGAAATTACTTTGTATACTCAGGAAAATGCAAGAGACAATGCATTCTGACGTCATAATATTGTGATATGACGCGGAAACAGCGAATGTGTTAGTTATTTATAGGTAAATAATTAGTGTACCTACAAAAAGAAAAGTAAAAAAAACGCTAAGAAATAAATATATACAGTTTGTTTTGGTGACTATAGTCGTAAATCGGTATTAATAGAATTAAATTTATTCATTTATTTTCTTTATTTAAAAATTTATTATACATACAGAATTTTATAAAATACTAGCTGCGCTCGCGACTTCATCCACGTGGAAAAGGAACTTTACATGCTCAACGTTATTCTTTAAATTGGCATTACTTTTATATTAAATATATATATTTGTTTATAAATATATTTGTTTCATGGCAATCGGTTCATAAATTTTATGAACCGATTACCATGACACAAACACTAAATGTTAAGCTAAGCTTGCCACAATGTATTAGTAAAAACCACATCTAAGTCGGATAAGCCGTTTCTGAGATTAGCGTGCATAATCATTGTTTTGGGTGCTATTTGCGTTGACAAAAGTCCCTATAATATTTTTTCTCATATATCTTAAATTTACAGACACGACCCGTTTTTATTATTATAAGCATTGATTTGTCATTAGGACTCCCGTATAATGGGGGTGCTTATCTATAAAAAAGAAATTTCTTCCAGCATACTCAAAAAGAACGGTTACAAACAAATTAAAGAAGGTAAACGTACTAATATTAGTATCATTAAAAATTTGTTTATTGGTCTGTTTAATCGCGCTAATCTCAGAATCTAATAAACCGCCATAAAGTTTTTTTTTTATGAGATAGACTATTTACCGCGGAAGTACATATGTTGTAACAGTAAATTTAATGTCAAATGGATTGAAACAGAAATAGTCTCATTAACACTTACGAAACTTCTACACAGGTAAAGGTTTGACCTAAGGTTTTCTAAATACCATTTAACAGTTCTTTTTGATTCGCACTTAGCTAATTTTTAAATATATCAAACTTTTATTATCACTTTTAAATAATTTAAGCATTTCTTTAACTTACCCCTGCTGTCATCGTTTTAAAGAACCCCACATCTCCGATCTCACTAACACTTTGTCCAAGCACGACATTTGTACCAAGAGGCTGTAATATCATAAGAGTTATACTTCAAAAGAACTTAGCGCGCCTTATTATGTCAAATAATATTTATTTTCCTCGAATAATGCTTTCAGTTTTTAAAGTCTGCAATACAGAACTTGCTACGACTTTTTAGAACGACTATAAATGAACTGTTACAAATTAAATTATTTCTTCATTTATAAATACAATGTTTATCTTAACAGCTGGTTTACGTAATGGACAAAACACCGCCCTACAGACAGGGAGCCAAAGAGAACTAAGCCGGCTGAAAGATGTGTTAAACTATATTTTGATCCCATACTTTAGCCGTAAAAGATAATTCATAAAATAAATACTAACAGCGCCACCTAGCGTTCAGTAGTTAGCTTAGCTCGCTACGGTTGTAATTCAAGTATGATAGTATTGCAACAGTGGTACAAAATTGAAGCAACAGATGGCTGTAGTAAAGGGAAGTCTTTATTTTTTTGAAAATTCTCAATTTATACATATCTCATGTTATATTATATTGAATCCTTTAATATTTCTATGAACAATTGTTCATATATATGTAATATATGTAGAAATATTTAATTATAATTAATTGCTTTCACAAATTTATGAACTAAAATGTCAACGTCACAAATGACATCCAGTACACTGTTTTGATTCTACATTTTTGTTTTTCTTCATTTATTCATTCATTTATTTAAAAAAAAGTCACATTTGCATTCATTTTTATTATTTAAAAAAAAATTAATTAGTATATATATATTGCTAAGTGTACGTGTTTTACACAGATATTTTAAAAAATGATAAAAATATGGAAACTGGGTCTTATAAGTTATGATACGGCTTTTAAAATCCAAACTTCTATAGCTCGAAAACATTTAGATTCAATGATGAAAGGAATTACTACGAACTACGATACTTTACTTCTAGTTGAACATAAACCTGTGTACACTGTTGGTTAGAATATAACCTCTATTATTTATTTCTGAAAAACCAAAATATATAATTAGTTTATAAAACTGTTACAATAATAATTCTATATTTCGACACTAAATAAATAACGATATTAGTATCAAAATGTTCTTTTTGTAAAAAAACCTTATTTAAGTTATTAAGAGTCAATTACAATATAACTCAGTTGTTCATCTTAAATTTAAAATCACTTTCCATAGTATTGACATATGTAACAAGCTAATAAATGTTTATCAAATCTTATTCATAAAATACTTTATTTTAGGTATCAGAGACAACACACCAAATGATGAAATTTTAAGGCTGCGAGGTTTAGGTGCCGAGTTTCGTAAAACGAATAGAGGGGGTCTGATCACATTCCATGGTCCGGGTCAATTGGTTGCTTACCCCATAATCAATTTGAAACACTTTAAATCTAGTGTAAAGTGGTATGTTAACAGCCTTGAAGAAACTGTTATACAAATGTGTAAAGAATTAGGTAAGTATTACCTTTGATTTTTTATTTACTTCAAAGCATTAAAACTCATCAATATACTAAAGATATTTGGATTATTTTTTTACATAAAAGTTTTTAAACTTACTACTTACACTTAGTTATATGGATTGCTAAACATTCATTAATTTTAATATATAAATATTAAGTGATACTTTGATTACATATCTTAAAATAAAAAACACTAATAATAATAATAAGGCCTCTTTCTACATATAGACTATGAGTTGAAACATAATCCATTACACTGCTTAACTGTTGTTTTGCAGACATTTTTATTCTGATATGATATGATGTTGATCATAAATCAAAATTTTTATTTTTGTTATTATAGGTATAACTGCAAACAGATCTCCTCACACAGGAGTCTGGGTTGAAGATAACAAAATAGCTGCAATTGGTGTTCATGCTTCTAGATATGTGACTACACATGGAATCTCACTAAATTGTGATATTGATCTATCATGGTTTGAACACATTGATCCCTGTGGCATTGCAGATAAGGGGGTAACTTCACTCACAAAAGAAACTGGTAAAGTGTGTACAATTGATGATATGACACCAATCTTTGTACAGAATTTTGAAAAGGTGTTGGATTGTAAGACAGAGGAATTAGAAACAGACACACAACAGGAAATACTTAGCAGTGTTTATAGTAAACTGATGGTTGATACTGTATAATTAATAAATTTATTACCGTTTAGAATATGTCCTAGTCCAGTTATATATAGGTTAAATTTTATTTTGAGTGTTGTTTCTTTTATTGTTTACAAATGTGATGAAATAAAAAATAGTATGATTTGTACAAATTTATTTCATTTATTAAAATAAAAAATAAATAGGTGTTAAAAGTTATTCTAAATAAATAAAGAAGAAATCTCAAGTTGGGTTAAGAGAAATACTTATTATTGTCGTCTCATAAGTATAAAAATTATATAAAAAATACATAATACAACTCAGTTCCTAAGTCATATTTCAACAGAACCCAACTGAAAGTTCAACAGGCGTAGAAAAATAAAACTGTTAGTGCCTAAACTGACAGATAACAGTATATTTACAAGATTGTCTTTCAATCTACCTTTGTAAAAGTTTTAGAAAAAAAGCTACTACATATTGATATAAGTCATAAATGGGCACAATTACGTTAAATATTGGAACTTAAAGTTAATTCTTATGAAGAATTCTGCCAATTTATTACTCAACTAGACCGATCGTTCAAATTCAGAATAGTTCCTTCAAATCACTGAATGAGTTAGATAAAAATTTTCAGGGACTATTCCAAAATAATTAAATACCTACTGATAATACATCAAATTGACCTAGTTACAGCTTATCGCTTAGTAAATGCAAATTCCGAATTTAATTCTATTTCCTAAACATACCATAAAAACTAAAGTTAAAATTCGTTGCGTCTATAACATACGCATAGTATTGTTTAATAATAATTAATATTAGCCACATGTTGTACCTACATTCGTATAACTACTTAAAATTAGTAAATGCTTTCAAATGCAATCGATTACCATCAGGTAAACGTAAGATACGCGGTGGTTACATTACACGAAATATCTTCACCACGATTCCTAACTTAATTAAATGGACGGATATAATGACATGAGAGTGACATCGCGGAATTTCAAATCAGTCATTTGTATCACAAGTTCCTCTGTGGAAAAGCGTTGGAACGTTACAAATACTTCACAGATTATGGAGATAGTGGGATTTATGACATGTGTTTGGGTGGTGCGAGCCACTTCCGCATGTAGTAACAGAAAATGGTCGCGATGTAGAGCAGTACAAGTAGAGCACAGGCGACGCCAAGCAACAAGACGGAGGACTTGCTGGGGCACGGTTCGACAATAGTCACGGTTTTTTCTGAAAATAAATTAAAAAATTACTGAACAATACAAATTAAAAAAAAAACATATGTAGTAAATTATTTTTTCTAGATAACTTGGCTGTTTATTATTTAAAAAGGTATTAAAATCGGTTCAATAATTTTTGAATTTGTTAATTACAAACATCTGTTATAGTAAAGATTATTCTAACCTCTTGAACACGAATAAAAATATTACTTCTATATGTATTATAATAAAACTCACCACCAAAGTTGGCTTCGCTGGCACTACCACCAGGCTTGTCTGACCGTAAGAAGTCAGTACTCTGTCTCTCATCGCCGAAGTCAAGGACGAGGATCTCTTGTGATATGTTCATATCTTCCTCTTGCCGAGTCTCACCTGTCTCGTTGTGCGGTAGCGAACGCTTCTTCCTTCCCCAAGATTCAATTGATTCTCTACCCCATTCACAAACCGCCTGAAATATGAAAAAAATATTTCATAAAACAAACTGAATTAAATGTAGTATTCAAAGTAGTAAAAAAAATTTAATATCTAAATAATTTCAATCAATATAAATTGTAATTTTACATATATTTTTTTATACACAAAAACAGTTACGTAGTCTACAGTTACAACCGTGAACATCAACTAAATGGGTGTGACTAAGTACAAATTGAGTATTACAAGCATTATAAATATCATTAAATAATAAATTACATAGACATAATAACTATTAAAACTTTATCCACGAAATTTATAGCAATAAAACAAAAACTTACCGGCTCGCAAGGACCAAGACAGTATTTCACATTGCACTGGAATATAACACCATAAGACTCCGTAAACCTAAAGGCCTCGTACACTGATTGAAGTGCGTTACCATCGGGAATGAAGGCTGGGAATATCGATGGATCAACGGGACATCTGTGTGAAAGAATAATAATTTCATTTAACGGCATTAAATATTAAAAAAAAAAAAAAACATTCACCAAAAATATGACGTATAGGTACTTGATTTCAATCGTTGAACTTCATTTCTTGTATCCAATTCTCAAATTACACCTATTAGATACAGTTACATTTTATCTATACAAATATTTCTTGTAGAATAATAGATACTCAAGGTAAGTTTTAAACAATTAAATTGACACGCTATATTAGATTAAAATGTTGCATTATTTAAGATTCAAATTTACAAAAGACTGTAATATGGTTTTAAAAAAAACCTTAAACAAAAATGGTTAGTATGAATGTGTCACAGTCAATTATCTTAAGTAACCTTTATCTTGACTACCCCTTTCATTTAACAACGCCATTTAACTACGTTCGATATCACGACTGACTTACGGCCGAACCCAATATTCAATCTAAAGATAGAGATAGGTAGTTATCATCGACTGCTAATAACTAACTATCTATCCTTTGTAGTTGTCCCAATAATTCGCATAGGGGACTACTATCTCCAGTTAGCTGTAGATAGACCGGCTACCTGAGCTCTTTCTTACATTCCAGTATACGCAGCGTCACAGACGGCCTCAGTTATGTTACACAGATGTTTTGTAGTATTTAAATTTGTCATACAAATTTTATTCATATTAAAGTAATCTTGTTTTATAAAAATATGGACAAATTAATTTTTACACAGACTTTTTAATTTATAATAAATGATATTATTTTAATATGGAATCCATGGTAAATCTAGTAACGGAACGTTTTAACACGACACGAAAAGACGCTACGACGCCATTACGCTTTATTGAATCGTTGTTTCGTTTGAATTTGTATATTTTTTTTACAAATCAAAATTCAAATTATACAAATCATTGCAAATTATAGGTACAATCATTCACCAAATTGTTTGTTTTATTCACAAGATGAGTAAAGTAAGTATTATTTCACAAGAAACATATTAATTTTATTCAATTAATTGTTGCAAAAGAGCAATATCACTTGAACTGCTACTTGAACTTGAGTCTGCCATTATTTTTCACTCGAAATTAATTTTATTTTAAACAAAGAAAATACCATTTCAATTAATAAATCTTAGTTATCCCCCGAAAACTATAGATCGGATATTGTTGTTACTAAAGATAACCAACGTTACTGACGGATAGAACTCTATTATTATTGGGACGCTTACACTGTCATTTTCATACGAACTGTTATCTCTAGTAAGCTATCCTCCCTCTCGTCGATAGACAGCTTTGAAGGATAAGATTGACTATCGTCGACAAGTTTATTGGGTCAGTAAAATGAATGATAGATAGATATTTCTGTCTCTAGTAGGACATAACCAGAGATAGATTGAATATTGGGTTCGGCCGTTAATGTTTAAGCTGCTTCCGTAGCACGATCACCTCGCTCGCCCAGTTTGCTCATTTTACGAGTTTTATTCACAACTTCATAATTATATGTATTATTTTATACTACTAATATTTTATGAAATATTTATCAATATACTATGTATTTTACAATCACAAAATACACACATTAATAAATAGACATTTAGTTAAAACGTTCGAAGAAAATACCTACTAGCCTTCTTCATATAATTATATTGAACGTCATTTAATTTAATACACGATATAATTTGTTGTGATTATAAAAATAACTACGAACCCTTCGTCGTCGATAATCTGGAAAGTACTTTTTGAATCCTTCGCCATCGCAACACAGCTGCGTGCAAAGATGCCGTAAGGAGCTGCAAAAAGGTTAATAAATTTAGCCACGGTACAATAATAAGTTAAGTACAACGTAGTAGATATTTTAATATACGATAAACTACTTAGTTAAAATTATTCTTATTTTAACAAAATTAATTAAAAAAGTATTTTTTCGTCTTGTCGATATGGAATCACTCGTGTAAGTCACGAAAACATGAGAATTTTGTAAAATCTTAGTAATCGTATCTATATACGATTACTACGACCTCTATTACTAAAGCTCTATATAGTTTTATATGTATGTATCGGTAGAGTATGTAAGTAAAGAAAATGAAATATTACAAACAACAAAAAGGTATCAATAACCCTAAGGAACTTTAATGACTATTAATAATGTTACTCTTGACTCACTGTCTTCCGGTATCTCGATGCGGAAAGTGAGCTTGTCTCCGATGCGGACGGTCTCCACCTCGTGCTGGCGGCTGTCCAGGATGCGGATACGCGGTGGCGGTGCCTCCGGAGCCGCAGTGATAGAAATCATCTCCGGGTCTCTGGTAATGAATGAGGCAGCTTTATTAAAAATTAGGTTTCACTAACGTATAAAGTTAAATATTCCGTTTCAATCCCATAAGGGTCTTATTTTCGAAACCATTAGTACGCTTTATTTATTTCTTTTCAAGAGGTTCAAGAGAGAACTTCCAACTTTAAATAGGCAGTCTGCTATAAAATTACATTGTATTAAAAAATCTTCCTTATTAAGTATCAATGTCAAGGTCATGAAAGAACACATTAGATGAGCCACAACGAGTCTATCTATAATGATAGATATATTTATTGATGATAAATCAATAAGCTGACTTTAAAGTATAGACGACAGAGAAACAATTGGTAGTCTTCGCTCAACAGGCTTTTTATCAAAAGATTTTATTAGTTGAGACGATCAAGTAAGCTAGCAAAGTTTGTCAAGTATGCAAGTTGTTTACTAGTATATAGGCAACCTCTTTAAACTATCGGACGCTTAAAATGGCTGCGGCTAAGATACTTCGTATTAATATGATATCAAAATATAAAGTATTAGATGTATTCTAATACAATTGCTAATATTTAACTCAGCTACATCATACGTATTAACTAATATAATATAGCCTACGACGCAACAGTGAACGTACCACTTCATCATTAGTGGAGTTGTTAAGATCTTTACTCAGTGAAATAATTACATTGACAAATATGAGTATTATAATAAATGATAATATATCTCTTACTTTTCTGCACTCGAGTTAAAACTATAGGGCATTTTAAAAGGACTTATTACAAACTGTGTTATCATAACTCATTTTTAATTACACTGCAAATGTATGTGAACCTCTTTTGAATTGTAATGATTCAAAGTAATTTGCATATCGGGATCATTGACAGCAATCATGATTGTATCGCACTTCAACTTAGGCTATTAAAAATCCATACAAAGTAGTAAAAGTTGTTCATCATGCTTATCACGCTTACATTCCTCACCGTTGTAGGGGAATCTAATTGTTTTATGTATAATTCAGAACCGATATTGGGTCAATAGAATTTTATGTTGCTATTCGCATGTGAAGGTATGTGAAATGTTTCACTTGATCTATTAGGTTTGAGCTGCACAACACTGCAGTCTCTTTTTTAATAGTTTCATTTTTTCAAAACATGCTACTTTTAAAATCACACAATTATACATTATATGACATATACAGTAAAATTATAGTGTAATAATTACCCATAATCATTTTATGTGCTATTTTATTTATTCAGAATTCGTATGCGGGTTGCGTTCTGATTTGGAATCGTTCGTTATAGTTATTTCCTACTAATACTGCGAATTACTTAGTTATAATATGTGCGTACAGTGTACTATTACAGACCTGATGGGCACCATTCCAAATGTGATGTTCTTTGAACTCATGTCGTATGTGCATTTCACTTTGTAAATCTTATCCGCTTTCGTCATGACCACGCTGTGATGTTGAAGAACGACAGTGTTAGAGTACACACCGGTCTACAAAGAATATTAGAAATTAAAAAAATATACACACACTCACACAGACAGATATTTTATTAAATATAGAGTAGGTATATAGACAGTACAGAAGTAAATAATTTTTTTAAATATATTTCAGACCAAAACTTACCACACTCTGCGTGTTACAATCCTGTCCTGCCATTGTAAGGTCCAATCTGAAGAGATCGCTGTTAACTACATCTATGTTGCAAGTTTCTGAACGACCTAATGCGTAAATCCTTCCGTTGAACGGCTTATTTGTACGAACTTGCACAGCGATCCTTGTATCTTTGCAGTGAACGGACACTGAAATAATTACAAATATTAATCATCCGTATCTACTGGATGAAGCGAAGTACAGGTTCTAGTAGGTGGGTAATTACCGTCATAGCAGGTACCAGTCTTGTCACAATTGGCGTCGTTTCTCGTTAAGTTGTTAGACATGTTGGTATCTTGATGGTGTTCTATTGAGACAGGCAACTCTCCGCTCGGAGTGGCAGCTGGCTCTACAAATAGAATACAAAGCATTTAACTATTGGATATTACCACAAAGGATAGTGTATTTTTAGAAATTTGATTAGTTAGAAACGGATGCGTTCGACATATACGATCATAATCGATAGAAGATTGCGGCACAGGACGATTCCAAGTGTAACGTGGGTACTGTAATTACCGAGCGACGCAAAGCTCGCCGCTTCGAGCAATTCTAGATTTTTCACACGCAATTGATAAGTACTGCATACTTAGAGGCTCTTACATTCGCTCTGGGTTAATACTACGGAACCCCAAGCTGTTTTCATATAACATTACATTGTGATTTACTCCATGTCGTCTGTTCAGCTATTTGTAGCTTTAAAACCGTCAACGGATTATTGTACACATATCTAACACAAAGATACGTACAACTGTTTAAATCAATAAAGCACTACTTTGAAAAAGTCACATAGTTTTCAGATTAAAAATTTAATGGAACGTTTAAAGTGAATGTAATGGAAAAAATAACAAAACTTTTTACTCATTATCGAAAAAATAAAAAAGTATTGTTCTGGCAACATTGTTTCAGTGTTTCCGTTGCCGAAGAACAGTAAAATAAAGGGTGCTAATGACGGAATCAGTTACCGGAACGCCTGCCAATGAACCGTCCGGAATCGATTCGTTAGCACGGTGCCAATGTCTCGTATACGCCATGTCAGCCACCAATAAAATGACGTAAAGTGATTTTGGGCCGTTGACCGGTCAGACAAAAATTTGTCGCTTAACCAGATCATTATGTACCATAATAAAAATATAGGCAGGCTTGAGGTTGTCTAGAAGAGGTCGCTCTTTTAGCGATATAAGATCGCCTTTTGTACATGGCTAAGTTTTTCCTTAAATATTTTTTTTTCTTTTTGATGTAATAATGTCCTCTTTTGGTGTACAATAAAGCATATATGTATTGTATTATATGTGTGATTTGTATTGAATTAAAATTATCTTATATATAAAAATTCTCGTATCAGAATGTTATTTACAATATTCCTCCGAAACGGCTGAACTGATTTTATGAGATTTTGTGTGCATATCGAGTAGGTCTGATAATCGGCCAACATCTATCTTTTATACTCCTAAGTTACAAGGGGAGGGAATTAAGGGGGTTAATAATATATACGGCAAAATAACGTTTGCTGGGTCAGCTAGTTATAATATAAATTTATATAACTTATCTTGACTTATTATTGTTAGTTAAAATTTTAGTCTGTTTGTCTGCACGCTATCTCAGAAACAGCTCATCCGATTTAGATGTAGTTTTCACTAATATATTTCGGTAAGCTTCACTTAACATTTAGTGTTTGTATTATGTCAATCGATTCATAAACAAAAAGTTATGCCAATTGAAAGAATTCCGTTGAACATGTAAAGTCACTATCCCACGCGGACAAAGTCGCGAGCACAGCTAGTAAATAACATATTTTTTGTTCACGGTTATATCGGATGTATAAATTCTAACGCGAATACCCGACGAATTACCTCGCGCACTGAACTTTTTATGATTAACGTTGCGCACGTTAAACCTATTCTCATGCTCGTATTTTATAGATAAAAGTCGATGACATTTCTTTTTTCCATTTGAAACGCTTCAGTAGCTGAAATGAATTTTCCCACGCTTATGTTGTATAAGTAAAGGGATTTATCGTTATAATTCATGCATAATTAATTTTAAGCTTTGTTGTATAATTAAAAGTTTTCCATAAATTATAAGTTAAAACTGATTACGTTATAAAAGACTATTAGATTAACCATTACAGTAGCGTTATGTTGATACTACCAATATAAAAATATTTTATAATTGTAACAATCCTCTTGTAAAAATGTAATAAATCACAAGAGATTCATTTCATTTTAACCTGGACAATCGATACTCGTTGACTTAAAAATTTCTAAAAATCATCGTAAAAGTCAAAAAGTGAACAATAAGGTCACAGTTTTTATTAATATCGTGTTTCATAGACCGCTACACTCTAAATATCTATTTTGGTACGATACTGGATGATTATAATACATTCGTACTCAATGGTTTTGTTATCACCTTTTTCGGCGCTCAAAAAAAACTTTAGAAATCGCCTTCAGATTAGAAAGTGGGTTAGCCATCGTTTTTATATCATTTCAACGATCATCGGTTTACAAAAGAAAATTTCCCATTTTGTTCCATATAACTAGTTTTAATACTCATATCGATTTATTATTAAATTGACGTTTACTAGTACTTGTTCTATATATTCAATGAACCATCATTGTGCACAACCATGTGCCATGAGTTATTTAGTACTAAATTATTAGTATAGATATGTCACTTACAATGAAGTTTAATGAGCAGTTCTATTTTTGATTTTAAAAACCATTCAAAAAACCAATGTTAATTTGATGACTGCAATAAAAATTCCATGTCATAATAATTTATGAATACAAAAAATAATGTCCACGCTATTTTATAATGATGATTTTATGGCAAACCATAAAGCAAAGGTAGCGTTAAAATAGTCTTGCTTGAATCTCTAACTTGGAACCACCTCAGAATGCATTAACAGTTACTCAGACTTTATTTATAGAAGAACACGTCAAAGATAATCTACCGTTGCATTTTCATAGAAATCCAGTTTACTTAGTTTATCGGTAAAAAAAAATTTAAACGCTTGACATAATCTGAAATAACAGTTAGCTACTGTTACGCAATGAATATTTAATAAAATGACCATATCTCAAAACTAATCGTTTCTAGTTTGACTTCTTAATAAAGCGGTTTACCTACTTCCAGTAATTATTGCATTACGAGATCTGTTACACTAACAGAATCTTCATCAGTTCTTAACAGAATTATAATAGATTATATAAATTAAATTATTTTTATTCGTTTCAAAAGATCTTAATAAGTCTTCTATTCTATTTCCATCGTGCATTTTCTACATATCATTGATAAAAAGCCTCTATTTTTCATTATTTTGTAACAATAATTAGTAAAAAAACTCTTTAAACGTGAAGTGCCTATCTAAACAATAGCTCATCGACAATTGATTCGAAATAAAATTCTCATTTTTCTTCTCTATAACTCCAGTTTATAAATACTCCACTACACAAATCAAGATAAAAAAGGACTGTAATTCAATATGAATTGACAGGCACCTTTAAGAAGCAACTTACAACTGTTGGTTTTATTTATTATCTACACGAGATAGGAAAGCACAAATAAAACATATTGAATTTCTTTACCAACTTCTTTCACATTTATTTCAGACTTTCAAGAGGGTTTTTTTTTCATTTCTTTTTTCCACAGCAATACTATAACTTTCTATAGCTATCGTTTTCACTCGGATACCTACAGATTGATATTTTCAAACCTATATAATATAAATTAAAGTTATTCTTATAAAAAGAAAGTAAAGGCAACAAATATTTTAAAAATAGTGAACTTATCAGATGGTAAACTGGTTTTTGTAAACGTGAGAGCTCTTCTATGAAACTAACTACATAATTGTATAAAGACCTAAGCACACGGTATGCGACTCATAACTTTAATCTTACCTCGAGCTCCACATAGGGGTAGTATTACGTCCATGCCAATAACTAATCTTTATAAACGATGCCAGTGACATGTATTACGAGTTATATAGACAAGGATGACCAAGGTCACTGCCTTGTTAATCACAAATCATTGATACGAAAAGGCATGAAAGTTTGAACTTTAGTTGAATTTTGAAAAGATGATTCTATGTTTAATTTATTTTTTATAATTCAAATACTAGCTAACTCATGTGCTTTCAGGAGTGATGCTAATATTTATTTTTCCAATTCCAAGCCATACCGTAAAAATAGATGGATGAATTATAACCAGGTATATTAAGATAGTATTAACTCATCACTTCATCATCATCACTTTAGCCTATCACAATCCACTGCTGGAAATAGACCTCCTTAATTTCGCGCAAAAAATGGCGTGAACTCATGTGTTTTGCTCATAGTCACCACGCTGGGCAGGCGGGTTGGTGACCGCAAGGCCGGCTTTGTCCCACCGAAGACGCCGCTGCCCGTTTTCGGTCTGTGTATTTCTAAGCCGCAGCTGGATGGTTATCCCGCCATCGGTTGGCTTTTTAAGTTCCAAGGTGGCATGTGAACTCTGTTATTCCTTAGTCGCCTCTTACGATACCCACGGAAAGAGAGAGGGTGGCTATATTCTTTACTGCCGTAACCACACAACGTTACGCAGTATTAACTAAATTACTTTAATCATTTTTGGTATTTATCCATAGATACTAAAGAAAAAAATATAAAAAAATATTTTTAGCTAAAAAAAATTAATACAATTGTAAACTCTATATTCTCTCGTAAACATAAATAAAGTACGAAGTTAAGTAATAAAACGAAAGAACCATTGCCTCTGAATAATTTCTTTTTAAGTTTAAACTTTCATAATTACTAACACTATTATAAAGAATTATAATTAAATGGGGTCGTTGATTCACAGTTTTCATTTTGATTTAGGTTATAAGAAACATAAAAGAAATAGTTTACAATATTTACTTCTGATGATAATTATAACTCGTTCTATTTAAGAAAACAAATAAGTATAAAGATTTAACGAGAAGTATGTAAAAATAGAGATTAAAACGTAATAAATTATGATTCTGCGTTGGATTGAGCGGGCACTGACCTGTACCTATTACTGGTTGCAAGGCCATGCAAGGCCACTACACTGTTATCGAGTAATAAGCTAGGTTCGTTAAATACACTCTAACTATGGTCTACAAATGACAGTGATATACTACTAAAACAAACACATAAGTAAACGACAGATAGCTACGTGCAAAATTATCTGATATTCAATGTGCAACCTTTTAAGGAAATAGTTTCGATTAATCTGGCGGAAGCAAAAAAGTTTATAATTGACGGTACTCCTTAGAATTTACGCAAAGATAATGAGACGTTATTTATTTAAAGAAACATGTACAACCTTACCAAGAAAAACTTTAACAAGAGCTTATCTCGTTTGATAAGATTTTTTTTTTTCATAAGCAAAGCAGCAGCTTTGCATACCTTCTCGTTTGTAATTGACAATTGTAAATTGACACTTCGTGCGATGTAAATTAAATATCAACTAACAATCAATGCCACCAACGTTCTATATCTATATCGATTCAATCACCTCTGAATTAGGACTGGAGCAAGATGGAGCCGAGCTCTTGGGCGCCGCAAAAACTAATATTCAATTTCGTGTACCGCCACCGTTAGAAGGCACGCACGAGCGGAGACGTCGTCATTGGCTATAGAATTTTTTTGCACTCAAATGCAGTCATGATTCAGCAGAATCGACATTGTAAACATAACGAAATTATGTCGACATGTAATAGATAGCGATGCGCCTATTCATCTCTAATTCGATCAATTTATGTTCGTTGCCGAACCTTATTCGATTACGAGACTGACTATTATTTCTTACCGATATTAGATAATATTGAATTTTATTACAATTATCTTTCTCATTATACGAGAGAAAATCTAGGGCATTGGATTTCAGTAACGGTATCGGATGTATCGGAATATATAAAATATTATTCAGTGTTCAGTGAACCTGGCCTTAAGCAACAGATGGCAATCTAAATGTCGTAGCATCGGGTCCACGTAATGGAGTAGCTATCCAGGATTTCTTATGCGGGACCTAACTGTTGTAATCTCAATCTGCACTTCCATTTCCACATGCATTGTATGGTGTTTCTAAGACATTTTTCTGTGTTTCTTATTTCTTTGAATGTTCTGTGCAAGTGTCTCCTCTTATTTCATCATTTTTAGAAAACCCATTACTGACATTAAGCATATAAAAATCCCTTATCGTTATTATTTTCTATTGTGATCTGTGTAATTCTTGACTTACATAGTATTATAATCGTCTTCGTAAAATTTCGCTTGATCTATCGTTACTCTCAACTATGGTTCAATTGCTTTTGACCCTGACCCTACCTTGCTTGCAAGATTAACCCGCGTTTATCTTTATCTAATCTTAGGATATCGCTCTCGTAGACTCGATCATTTTTGCAATAACATTTGATGATTTTAAATGTCAAGCTAACATTAAATTTATATTAGTTAAACGTAACAACATTTTAGGAAGTAATATTAAAAACTGAAGGACAAAAAATATATCTTTCTTTCGATTATACTTATCTGTTAATGTTTATCGAAATCAATCTGGACTATAAATATTTTAAAATCAGGAAAAGAGATTGTACTGAATGAAATAACAATCGCTAGATCAGTTTTACAAAAAAATCTGGGAAATAACTGGCTCCTAAGGTCTTGAATATTTTATTCGTATAAATAAGGTTATGCGCAAAGTCATTCCCACGATCGAGTTAGGTGAGAAGTTATGTTTAATTGCACTCTTTTACAGTAACTTCCGTGGAAGTTTACGGTGCATTAATAAAGTTTATTATCTTGCATTAATCTCAAAGTTACATATATAACAGCTAAATTAAAAAACACTAATAAAGTATTTAGTATATCGGGTATGTATCATTTACTTTTATTTCAGCTGACCTGTATTTTAATCCTTATCTTAAGACTTAATTAGTAATGCACCGTTTTTTAATTACACCTTAATGCAGCTAAAGCTAAGATTTCATTTTTGAAACAACTATTCGAGACATGGTGTCGAAACATCTGCCTAAGAGTTTATCCTATATTTACTTTTAAAGACTACTCTATCAAAATATATCAATCTACTCAATATTAATGTAATATAAAGTAGGACGTTTCAAAAACAAATATTTCTTCTAAAAATAATTTGTAGTTTAAAAAACTTCGATTTATAAACATTATTATTTGAGAAGAAACAAAATTTGAACCATAAAGGATTTCTTGAAACCCTATCCCGTCTGACTCATGAATACTTGTAGTACCAAAAAAGCTATTGTTAGTTCAAATCGTGTGTTGGTCGTGCTACTGGAAAACAATTTCTGTGTTGCACAAACGTGGACCGTTAATTGCGGACCACCAGGGTCGCTATTGTCAGTCGTGATATCAACGTTGTTGGGCTGGAACTAATTTTTGTACGTGCACACATTTACTCATAGTTTATCAATTTTTTTTTAATTATAAGCTCCCGTTTTTATTTTAATATATGAAGTAATGATCTAGATGTTTGATCTGTGAGTAACTGTAGTATTCCCAGTCTAGAAGAATACACAGCGCCTAGTTGATACACATTTTCCTTTTGATAAATATCCTTCAAACGAAAATTCAATATGATATGAATACAACGTGTAAAATATCGAATACTGAATGATGACGAAATAATAAATGTTATATTTTTTATTAGTATCAGAAATATTCTTATATTTAACGCCTAATTGAAAACTTTAGTTGTATTATAAGTAGGTACTGATTTTAATATTTCTTTTTCACTACTATAAATAAAACAATGTTTATTTTCAAAAGTAAAAATACAATTTCAGATCAGATTACTGATCAAAATATTTTTCTAGTTAGAAACTCTTACTCTAAATGCTATGCATAATTTAGATTTGCAACAAGCCACATTACCTGGCACAGAGAACAAGTTTAAGCCGGAAAATAAATTTTATCCACGTATCTCATGATTCATAGATACATCCGGGATTTGCATGTTAAAAATATTAATTACCAGTTGCTTAGCCTGTATGTCTTATTAAATAGATATATTGTTTCACCTCGGCAACATATCATATTATGCAGAATTGCTATAAAGCAAGGTTTAAAACTGAATACCGTAAAGCTTGTAAATTTAAAAATGTGATTTAGTAATTAATACGATTTTTAACTACTTGTTTATAATACAATACCATTTAATTTAAGCATATTTAAGTACGTAAAAATTATATACCAATGTAACATCTACTAATAAGTCCTTTTGTCGGATCAAAAAGTACATTGTATACTTTTATGGGATACACAATTAACATTAACTACTCGCAGAAATAGCCATTTATCTAAGTAAAAGCTAGTTACAATGACGCTGCGGGAATGGCCAATAATAAAAACGGTACATACCATTTGCATTTATAAAACTTCGTTCATTAACAAGACTATGCCGTTTAAATCCTCCGGGCAATAGAAAACTGTACATTCAATCTATTAACAACTAAATCCTTTAAGTAATTGACAGAACAAAGCTCCTAACTACTTCCTTTGCTACAGTTATGTCAAGCATAAAATAAGACACGTATGTAATGAGGACTGCTTCACATTCCTGCATTCCGTTCACGGTTCGATCACGGTCCGAACTCGGTCCGTTCCTGATTCCTAGTTCCTAGTAAAGTTTATTCACACTAAAATGTCGACTATAGTTCATTACACGTTAGATATACAAATGGTCTAATATTAAACCTACTTACAATCAGATTCAGCTAACAACTTAGGCTTGAAACTTCAACTAAAGCATAAAAAATTAATTTTTTTTGGACCGGGACCGGAACGGAAATAAATTGTGATCGACATTACAGTACGGATCGGTCTTAAAAAGTCTAGCGGTGTGGAGATATGATTTCTACATAATAAATTTTAATGAAATGATTATCAATTAACATTCTTCTATAATTAAGAAAAATAATGTGGTAGGATTCTTAAAAAGTTTATTTTACTGACTTCCATAATTGACTAGTTGGTTCACTCTAGGTTATTTTTAAACGCAAGATGTAATCAAGTGTTCTCGTAATTGATTTTATTTTTACTCATTCTCCGTGATTAAACGGTTTAATCGAACGTAAAACATTGTCGACCGATTTAAGCCGAACAATAAAAACATAATTAGCTTTTAATTAATTATAAAACAGAGGACTTATACCTTTTACGTAGTATATATTTCATTTTATTCCTAAGATAACATCTTAAAGTGTAGTTAAACGGTAAAAATATGTTTTCGTTTTTCTATGCCAAAAAATATCTATCGTAATATTAAGAACTCGCTAGTTCAATAAAATCGATAAAAAGTGTAGGACTCTTATGAAACAGTTACCAACCATACCTAATTGTCACCTAATCAAATAACTCGAAGTTTAGCACGGAGAAAGCAACGGGACTTAATAGTACAATTAAATTCAAAGAGAAATATAAAAAATTAAGACTACGTCCTCTGATTGTGATTTAGAAAGCGTTCTTTTTTTTCAACTATGAATTTAATATTTAATTAAAGTCTATGATTAAGTTAAGTGAGGAAAGTTTGAAAAATTGAAATCTGTTAGATAGGATTATAATCTAGTAAATTAAGAGTATTACTAGGTAACCGCGACATTTGTTATAAGCTTTTAATATTGAAAGTTTTCAAGATAAGCATTGCTCGCCTGCATTTGTCAAAGAACAAATTTTCAACTGTTAGACTTTTTTTAGTAGGCACTTACATGAAAATTTATAATATTTCTTTTGTAATTTCTCTTGGCAGTAGGCAGCCAATAATGTTTGTAAAGTTTTGTTACTATTATAAAACACAAATAAATTTATTATAATTTAAAGCTAGAATCGACCCTTAATCATAAAATAACTTAAAAAATACTCACTCTCACAGAAGTTTTCAAAGTATTTTCCAATAGGTTCTCCATCGTCGATCAAAGGTCTTTCAGCATTCAGGTATGCTGAGGGTCCATCTGGTAAGGTGTTATGGTCAAGATGGTAAAGACGGCAGTTGTATGTGGACGAGTGAGGTGCTCCGAGATATAAGAAGGATCGACACAAGAACTCGGATTCAATTTCACACGCGAGCCGACAAGCTGATTCTGATGTCACCTAATAAAAGAAATTAATTGTTAAGAATTAAAAGAAAAATATATTCGTAAATTATAGCTTATCACAAACTAAGCTGCGGCAGTACCGTTTAGAGCATCTAAATCATTTAAATTAAAGTGGCCTTAAATTTAACCTAGAGATCAAATAAAAACCATCCACTAATTTACTATATAAATTAACTATCTTAGTACCTGGAGCTCCTTGTCAGTGTAGTAGTGTAAGCCAGCGTACTGCGCTACTTTATCCTCGGCGACTCCCACTCGGGGCGCCGTAAATATTCTAGATCCTTTGCATGCTTGCGACGCCTTCAGGCACAAATTCTGCACGACCACACAGATATCACTTAAAACATGTAAATCATCATAACCGCAGTTTATTTACTCTTTACTCTAAAATGTATATGTATTACGAACCTTCGTGGAAACGATTTATTTGAGAACCTGACTAACAACTTGTTAATAAGTTTCACTGAAATAGAGTAACTTAAAATGGAGGTGGAATATTCACGTTACTGTAGTAATTCGTTATAGTCAAATTATATCTATAGTCAAATTGCCCTATCAATGAAAGCAGTAAATTCACGTGTATACTGAATGTATACGCACTGTAGCTACATATCAAAAAGGCAGTTGAACAGATACATTAATTTATATTACAATTAACATTAACATTTAAAAGTCTAGTGTAAAGTTATATTACAGATTTTTTTTACCTCAAAGTAGTCAGCGCCGGGTGTATCAACGAGCTGCACAAATGGCTGCGCAGTGCGTCTGTCAGAATCACTGAGAGCGCAACGCATACTTCCGTATTCATACTCCGCAGACCGGCATGGGAACTTTTTCTGTCGTTATAAAAGTTATATTGCAATGTTTCTCAAATAATATCAGTAACCTTAATATTTAACGTTTCGTGGGATTTATTATTATTTACATAACGGGATACCCTTTTAGAATTCCGTTACCAAACCCATCCGTCGCCAAGAGAATAGGCGTTTAAGGTATTTCGCTTGACCATAAAAATATGTAGCGCTACTTTTTGGGCAATAATACAGAACCCTTTGCATTTTAATGGATATTTCTTATCCAATCGAACCTTCACAAGCGTTTTTTAATCCTTTTACTTTTCTGAAATATATGTATGGGCATGTACCTACAGGGAAGATTTATTAACATAAAGACTAAAAACTAATTTACTTTTGGCCTTAGAAATATAAATCATGTGCTGTGTCGTAATAATTTCAAAAACTTTTTTTGTTTTATGATATGGTAATGTGATTCCTTATTTTGGACCTGACAAATATACGTGCATTTATTTGTGTGAAAGAAATGTTCTTAAAGGTTAACATAAAACAAAAAACACTTTGCACTAACGCGGTTCCATAAAGTTGTAATCGATTTTCCATAAACTAACAAAGTCTCAAAGCTACAGTCACCTGCACTCAATAAAACCCGTATCATTTTCCTCTATCTCCCGAAGTGGAACAGAGCCGTAAAATATAAATTGAATAGATACATTGAAAAGGCGTTGCTTTTATTAATAGTCATATACGATTCGTCTCGAACGGAACGTTCATAGGAATGATGGTATGGGGGTAATTTTGTATAATTTGACTTATTACCTCATTGAGGCAGGCAGCGAGGCAGGCCTCTTTGGTGGAGGTGTAGATTATACTATTGTCCAGTCCCCGCAGCGACTTGCCTGGCACTCTTTCGAATGCCCACGGCCGCAAGCACACACCCTCCGAACGCACTTGTAGTTTCACCATGTAGTACGTGTTAACTGAACGCTACAAAAAATATATCATGATAGCATAAATTCCTTCTATTGTTTGCTAGTCTATTATACCTCATTCTTCGACCTAAAATTAAAAAGACTATCTTTCTTAACTTTTATTATTCGCTTACAACAAGATATAAAAGCTATCTTATTCATTGCAAAACCTGCTTCGTAAGTTACGAGGGCCTACGACACGTAATAAAACTCATACCCACGCGTCCATCGTCCTTTTATTTTCATTCTTGCGTAAAATAAACAAAAGACGTAATGCTCCGAGATGCATCGCTAAACACGTAATTTATTGTCGGATAGCTCATTAGCTCTGAAAGTGAGTAACGGATTATCCGAGCTACTGTTTACTTGAATACGGGACCTAATAGAGGTTTCTGTTACCTCGATGATTTTTCCCATCAAATTACAAAAAAAATTAAACTAAGTAATTGGAT
This sequence comes from Melitaea cinxia, assembly GCF_905220565.1. Lineage (NCBI taxonomy): Eukaryota > Metazoa > Arthropoda > Insecta > Lepidoptera > Nymphalidae > Melitaea > Melitaea cinxia. Next base: position 12,977,245 of record NC_059395.1, on the reverse strand, counting down.
ACTTCTAGGGTATATATAGTACATATACACTAAGATCCTAATAAAACTCTTTGGTTAAAATTCTGATAATATTAAATATGGTCTTCTAGCTATCGAATTATTAAATAAGGTCTTAATTTCAAGTTAAAGCTTCAATAAACTCATGTTATCTACAAATTCAATATTACAGTTCCACATTTCTGTGTTTTAACACAAACACTAAATTCTATAACAAATACGTAGAACTTCATGTAGACGTTCGTTTTCCTGAATCTTAAACCTCGTTAACCGATTTAATCTGAATTGTTAATATAATCTCGGCATAGCAACACTAATTGGCAGTGTCTAGGGCAACGAATAAACAAGTCTAGATATCCGCATCTATAGATATTTATTCGACTACAAGCCTATGCAGTAACTGCGTGGTGCACGGCTACTCTTGTTCGCTTGATCTTATCTGGTTATTATATCTTGATATATGAGAAAATACTATTTACGATTTGTGTGACACTTTTCAAATTGATCCTTAAACATATAGAAATAAAAATAAATATTGCTAAGTGCATAACTCGAGGATGGCTGGACTAATTTGGCTAATTTGTTTTTTTGTATGATCCTTAAAGCCCACGGAAAGTTTTATTACAAAAAATAAAATAAAAAAATCTATAAACTTTTGACAGAACAAAGTTTGTCCGGACAGCTAGTTTATAAATATGAATAAAACGTGTTAAACTAATTGCATTGTTAGTATTACTTACATAATTGATTTTAGGGAAATAATAAAATTAAGAGATAATTAATAGATTTAATAAACCTCTGACAAACTAAGTCAAATCGTTGTTACCTATAAGTAGTTATTAATTTTTATTTGCTTTTAACCAGATTACGGGGATGAATTGAGCACATTAAACTCATGAGTAGAAATATTTTTTAAATTAGATAAATAAATGATGGATTATAATACGAGTACATTGATTTATAATAACTATTTTAAACTGTGATTCGGCGTCAATTCAAAGTAGTTTCTTAGAACAGATAGAATCGTGATGAAAAACATACCTGCGGTGTGGCCATAGGATTATTCGCTTGAGTATCATTCTGCAGTAAACAGCGAGTTTCTTGAACTGGAGTTAAAGGATTCAGCACGAAACTGTAACAAAAACACGATATTATTTAATCTGTATACTTAAAATAAATAAAATGGAATACTTTCTGTTTTCACGGTTTGTGTTTTTATTGTTATTATCAACTAAATGTAAAAAAAAAACAATTAATATTCACGTAAAATAATATTTGTTTTACATAGTGTATAGATATTAAATGTCTGAGCAATCAATAATATAACACATATAAGCGAAAAATGCATGAGATTTATTTCCAGGTTGTAAAAGTTGTAATTTACTAGATGTTAAAAACATTTTACTAGAGATTCAGAGCAATGCACCGGGAAGTAAGACCGGCTACCGCACGACCAAGCGGTGTTTTATTTAAAAATTAACCATTAGAAAATAGTTCATAGTTCATTTGACAGTATAACAAAATACTTAAATTGCAGAATTTATTTCTGAAAAGTTTATAGGCTTTCTTTTTTTCATTAATGTTGTAAGAAGTTTAAATTTCGTGAAAAGTACAATTTTTGGTTTTACATTTAATTTTCTTTACAACATTACATTTTCATGTTAAATAATTATATTTACTCAATATCTGAATTATTTTTTCTACGCTAAGAATTTAAATTATCTAATATAATGTATATATGCAGCAAGCAAAAATAAAGTACATAATAAGAAGCCTATTCTCTCACTGCTATTTGTTCATTTTAAAAAGGTATGTATCTATAAAATAAAAAATTCCAATAGCCACGGTATGCAAACATATTCAGACGATGCATGGTAATGAGCAAAAACCCTTCACAAAACATTTCATAGAACGTCATTATTCGTCTTCAATGACACTGGTGGTGTGATCAGTAATATCTTTACGTGTAAAGAGAATTCATTAATGGTTTGCATTCGTCTTAATGACACTAGATCGACGCGCGTTACACTTACAGCCTGCATAACGGCGCTGTTTACCGTTCTAACCTGATATTTTGTTATTTTATATCTCATACCAAGCATTCTGAAATGTGATTTATCTTTTAATACTTATTTATTTAGTATTATTATTTTTATTTATAAGTACCTTTTATTTTAAGATTTTTAGTATCTTTCGGTTAGGAAACAAAAGATCGAATTTCGATTTGATCTTTTTCCTAACCGAATCGAACGGACGAAAATTCTTAATCCATCAATGCAAACTAGTACCGCTGAGTTTTTAAGAAGCCAATTTGTCTCTAAACTTTATCTTATATGCGAAAAAAACATCGTGAGAAGATATGCATTCCATTTCAAAAAGATTACAAACTTCTCTTTAATAAGAGAAGAAGCCTTTACCTAAAAGTGTGATATTTACAGATTGTTACATCTAATTGTATATACAAACAAAAAAAAATTACTGAAGTAGGGCACAGCAAGAATTTTTCTGCTCAAAATATGAAGCAGCCCGACTGGGGAAGTACCTCGACCTTACAGAAGACCACAGCTAAATAATACTGTATTCAAGCAGTATTGTGTTCCTGCTGGTGAGTAAGATGACCAGAGCTCCTGGGAGGGATTGGGGATGGTGTCAGCAACGCGCTTGCGATGGTTCTAGTGTCGCAGGCGTCTATAAGCTACGGTAATTGCTTACCATCAGGTGAGCCGTACGCTTGTATACCGATATGGTTACATAAAATAAAATAAAAAATATTTCTTCTGGTTTGAATGTCTGTCCTTGTGGGTCTCCCTACCGTGCCTCGGAGAAAACGTAAAGCTATTTATCCCGATTGTTATCATAAATACCTGATAGTGACCGTTAGGTGCAGCTTCGTGGATTAAGCTCCAATCCTTTTCTTACATGGAGAAAGACGCCTACTTTCAGCAAAGAAATAATACAGACTGAATTGCGATCGCACATATAACAGTAATCAACCAAACCGAGTATATTTCATTACATTTTAAAAAAGACTATAAAGACATTTCTTCATTAAACAAAATACTTTTCAAATCAAAATATCCAATAAATAACGTACATATATTACTCAACAGACTGTAAATCATAATATAACAAGTTTGATGATGTACGAACAAAATACCAACACGTCAAAAAAAATGATTAATGTGTCAAGCCCTTAGACTAATGATACTGTATATAGTTTTGATTTCGCAATAGCTGTAATAAATCTTGGACTATTACCGGCGAGTTAATAGACCAAATTATTCATATCTAATATTATAACAAATGTAAACAAGTCTTCAAGATTTAAGAAATTTTTGCAGCAAGAGCTAAAATCCATTTCATCGTCTATATATATAATAATGAATTGCCGTTCGTTTGTCTCGCTAAAACTCGAAAATGGCTGCACCGATTTGGCTGATTTTGATCTTGAAATATTTGAGGAAGTTCAGGGAAGGCTTAAACGATCATAAATATAAATAATAAGTAACGGAAAAAACTAAAAACGACAGTGACGACTGTGAAATATTTGATGTCTTTTGTCTTTTTAGAAATTAATATTGTCATTTGGTTGTCAAATATTTATGGGTGCAATCAGAAAGTATTTTATATATACGTAGGAAATACGAAGTTCACCGGGTCATCTATTTATAATATATATTACGCCGACGTAGTTACGAAAATTTTCTATAGAATAATTTTAAACTTTTAATAATATACCGAAATATTTCTTTTGTAGTTTTCGTGACTATAATTTAAAGTTAATAAAAATAATATTTAAAAAATGTATTAGTTATATTTTATAATGTAACGAGGTTGTAATTTAAATCGAGCAAATTAAAGCATTTCAGCATCTCATCTACATCAACTCTGATTTCTGATGCAGACAAGAACATCACCGCCTATCATTACAAGCGCCTGACTGCGCATTGAACATCGCATCAATCATAACACAGCGGCTAAAATTGTTAAGTAGCCCGCGCATATCGATGGACTTCATCTCACTCTCTAAATACTTCGATATGTTTTGATCTAGCGATGAATTAATGACTGTTTCTAACTAATAAATGACTACTGCATCATTCCTGACAAACAAGTGCATTCTAGATTAGCCATCTTTTCGAAATAACACCATTAGTCGTTGGATGGAATATGCATATTTCCTTAAGTGATTTGTTAAATTAATATTAGTCTGCGAGGGTCTTTAAATTATTTTCAATTGTATCCTTAGTTTCGAAGTAGGTATCTTGCTGTTGAGGCATGTAATAACGGAACGAATATTGATTTAATCGTGAAATAAATCAATAAAATCTGACCATGTCCATCTAAATTTGATATTATCATTCCTGACGGCGAAAAGACAACGGGTCACGATCATTAAAATCAAAAAGTTTATCTCAATTTCTTTTTATTTCAGAGTGAAAATAAAATTGATTTATATTCAATTTTAGACTTTTTAATGAGAACGAAATATAAAAATGTACACGTTTTTCAGTTAGATCCGTTGTTAACTGTAATTTATTTTCCATTACTGTATAAATTGACTTCAGTTCACATGTTAAGTAAGATAAAGGAAGTTATCTTAAAATAGTATCATAATTCTCATATAAGAAGGTTTTTACTGTAAATGCTCTTTGTACTAGTAACGTATGAGATAAGGAAGGTTATTCCAGCAAATGTACTCGTACTTCGTTATCATTGTATAAGGTTAAGAATGCAGTGGCAATGCGGAAAACAGTTAGCAATTGTTACTATCGCTATCATCCCGTTCCATTGTCAGATAGCTTTTTCTTTGGACAGATTGATTCGAGATTCGTTGTATTAGTACAATGCTAAATTAGAAGCGGGAAAGTTCCATCTCATCTAATTGAATTCTATACCTACGGAACCAATTCTCGTTGTATTTTTTTTTTCTATTCTTGCGAATACTGATATCTTCTAGAACTTAATATAATTTAAGTATCCATGTACCATCACATGAAAATGTCTACTAATTTAGAATCGTTAGTTTCTAATTGATTATTGGTAACATAAATCTGTGATAGCACTGACAACAATTCGTTATCTTTGATTCTAGTACTATTCTTTTAAATTGTTCTTGTATTGATTTATTAAACTTATTTTAACCAGCCGTTAAAAATTTCAATATTGCCAAACTGCTCTTCGACCTTAAAATAGTAATCGTAAACCCAAGTACTTATTACGATAGTTGTAAACATTTTTCAATGAAAATTTCTCCACAGATATCGAACAATTCAATCTCCGTTAGAAAATCGAATTAAATTGAATAAGAGTTCAAACCGCCAATAGACATGAAATCCAAATGGTTCATCGGCAATAATCTATTGAAGACGTATGCGATCACTTTTACTGTTATCCAATTTAGAGCGAGTGTTGGTTTCCGCTTTTACACGGTTTGTGGCGGCGAAAATTACAATTGTTATAACCCAACACCATGTCATTGGAACGCCAGAAGTGCTGAGGCCTTTGGGCTGACAGACTGACACACATTCTCGAGTGCTGGGGTCTGACGCTTAAAGCATATGATGAACATCTCAGATTTACCCGATGACCACTGATTAGTGAATCTTCATGTCAATCAGATCATATCTACGACATTTAGGTTAGGCGTGATCATAGATAACTACGATGCATTTATAGTTATTTGTGATCACTCACAGAATGACAAGTCATATTCTTGATTACAAGAGAGCGTTTACTTCTGGACGCACACTTTCTCGTATTATATAGATAATTATAGCTCTGTCTCTGAGAATGTAGTTTTATAATGAAAGCTAATTGAAATCATCTTAACTGAAAGAAACGTACTTCCTTAATTACTGATTTAAAAAATTGATAACTATATGATATTATTGTTGTTAATTTGATATAAATTAACGGTAGATTTTTATATTTCTAGTAAAAGCTTTAAAATATAGCTTATAATATTTATACTACAATTAAGGACCTTGACATTATAAAGTACAAGCCAAAATCGTTGATGCAAATTGTCGTTTAATCAGACATTGTCTTAAACTTTGAGCGAATAATTAATGCTATATTCTTATTTTAAACTTGCTGAGCCGATAGACAATCTATTTAAACTTAAATTATGTTTAGATTCTTTAAATTTTATGCTATAAAATTATGGTATGGATTCGACTCTCCATTTTTACTGCGTTAATGTTTACTGAACTAATGAAAAAAATTTAATGCACTGAATTCTTGCCACTAAATCCTCTATTACCACGTCTATCTTCCGATTAATTTTACACGTTGATTTTTTATAATTGATTTGCAAAGGCTAAAGTGTAATTACCTGAATGAAGCTGCCTGACAATCGGGCTCTTCTCTGCACCATCCATGGCACTCGTACAGCGACAAGTTGCGTACTGTGTAGTAGGCAGTGCCCGAAAAGTCAACATCAGTGAGCTTCTCGAAAGCGATTCGACCTAAAACAAATTCGTTATTAATGGTTTGGGAACATAAACACACCTCGATTCGTTTTGAGGTTGTTAACCTTCGTTTTGTAGATTTAATAGCAAATTTAAATATACATCATTATATAGTATAAAACAAAGTCGCTTCCCGCTGTCTGTATGCTAAGATCTTTAAAACTACGCAACGGATTCTGATACGGTCTTTTTTAGTGACTAGAGTGATTCCAGAGGAAAGTTTATATACATAATAGATACATAGTATAGTAAAGGAATACTTATAATTTTTGCAACCGTGCGAAGCCGGGGTGGGTTGCTAGTGTGAAATAAACTACACAAATATACGTATTATTTCGAGAAAAGATCTCTCTCTTGAAAAAAGTGTTCCACCTACTTTTACTGACTTGAGACTTCTTGAAAAAGTAGTATGTAAAAAAGTTATGAAATATTATATATATTTTTCAATTACAATTAGGTTGGTTTGATAGTATCATGAATTTATACTATCATAACATTCATTCATTAATCTTCGAAAACTGTTTAATCACATTTAAAAAAAAAATCTTTTTCATAAGTACAATATCTATGGGAACTACAGTACTGATTCAAATGGAGTGGCATCGTCTGAACACTCACAATGTAGTGCTAGCAAATAGCTCTTGCAGTTTGTTCTCCCATGCATTGTGTGTTAAGTGACTAGTACTTGCTATTTCCTATTGTTTAGAATGTAAAGAACAGTAATAAGAATACATTCGAAACAGATAAGTATATATGTGTACAATATTTATAACGATTGATTTATTTTTAGAGAACAGAGGATTAATGCTAGAATATATATTAGTAGGAAGCCATACTTACTAAGCACAAATGAAGACTGTAGTAAGAGTAAGCCTAGCCACGCTAAGCCCGACACTTTGCCCTTCATAGTGATGTCTCCTCCTAAACAAAAAGAAATTACCTTAGATTATGATTACGTGACGTAAATTACATGTAAATATAAGTGACAGAAAATTTAAACGTAATCGTGCATTGTATTTACCACGCTCTTATTAGCTTGGGTTGTATGTATATATGTATGGTATGTATGTAATGGAATCTTTGAGCATAATTTTCACCAATTTTCAGAAGTTTGATTAATTAAAAACTTTGCACACGTATTATGGACCGATGACAATGCAATAATTTAATAACAGTTTACATTATGGCAATATTTGCTTGATATATTAAATGTAACAATTATTCTACTTGCAACTATCTATGTGCGGAGAAGTAATAAAAACACAGTAAAAAGTTATGAAAATATAGTAAAATGCACCCCACGTTTTTTACTCTGAATTGAATTATTCTCCTAATAACTTAAATTTTATTTTATTTTATTTTTGAAGTAATTAATTATGATTGATTGTTTGATCTTCTACTACTGTAATATAAACTCTTTGTAATTAAAAATTATTTTCTACTTTTTAGTCCGATTAGCTATAAAAGCGTGGTTTTTTATATTTTTCAAACTATACTTTATTTACTATGTACAATTATTTGTATTTATATCTCAATGTGTTAAAAGCTAGTTTAGATAAAACTTTTGCCGTAAGTGTTACATGTTTGCTTTATTTTCTACACTTTGTCAATAAAGATAACTGAACCTGATCGTACAAAGACAATATAATAGAGGAGGTATGATATCTATTTTAAAACCCGATCGTTTTCTCGGAGTGAATGTAAGAAGATGCAACAACTGAAACTTGTTTATCCATTTTTAGATTCAAACATACAAATGTAGCACAAAGCTTATTCTGTTTTTAGAATTGTAATGAAGACGATAAATAAAATCGAAAGTCGGTCAGCAATGTCAGCCTTGACGTTACCTCTTATATCAGTAAAGACTGCACACTGTTATTATAACTTAAAATATAAATTTGATAGTTTATCATACCCAAAAGTAGTAAGTACCTGTTCTGTGGGAGTTCCGCACACTATCAAAATTAAACATAATCAAGTAGGTATATTTTTAATTGAGTCTACGAAAATATATAGAAATAAAAATGAATCATAGAATTGCATGTACGCGCATAAAGTTCAAATGACTGCATTAATTTGGATAATACTTTTTCTTTTTTATTTGGTTCGCTATTTTTTGGGATCAAATTAACATAACAAAAAATTAAAAAACATTATATAATCACGAAAAAACAAATGGTGGTGTGAAATTCGCCGGATCAGCTAGTCTATACTAATATTATAAAGAGGTAAAGTTTCTAACTTTGTTGTTTCTAGGGAGTAATCTTCGCAAATACTGATCCGATCCGAAAGCTACACTATTCAGGAGTGATAAAGGCTATACTTTATTGTGACTGAACAAAAAATTCAGTGAAAAATCTTATATATAAAATTCTCGTGTCACAATGTTGGTTAAAATACTCCTCCGAAACGGCTGTTTTTTATGAAGTTTTGTGTGCATATCGGATAATCGGCCAACTTCTATTTTTCATACAGCTAAGTTATAAAAATAGGATTAAGAGCGATTAATAACATATATGGCAAAACAACGTTTGCAGGGTCAGCTAGTTAAAATTATTTTTTTAGGTATTCACTTTTTGATTTGATCTCTATATTTATATATATAACTTCTAGAAATCAATGGTAAACTAAGCAAATTTTGTGAAAGACTTTTTACACTGTTCACTAAAATTTATGTAGTCCAATAGAGTAGATATCTTCTAAAAACTATAAATCTTTAAGCATGAGTTACGGAACCCCGAAAATTAAGCAATAAATAAAATAGCTATTAATCAAATGTTTTAATTGGTGCAATGTTTCATTCTGGGTTTGGTACTAATATTTATAACTACAAATTAACTTAAAGATTAATTGCCTTAATTAGAAAGTTAATGGTTTTAATTTTCTTCATTTAAGTAAAGAAAAGCCTTAATCGAGATTTAGATACAGGCCGTGATAGCACCAGGAAAGCTGTGACACAAATTTTAATTTTTTTTTTTTGCATTGCCATATCGCTTTCACTGGACTTTTTGTACGAGGCTTGACCATCAGTAAACGTGAAAGTAAGGCAATTGTTGTATTCTTTACACTGAGAACAGCTGTAATAGTTCCTATGCATGTTTAATGAATCGACGACTTTCGTTCGCCTTTGTAATGTTCTGCTCGATTTAACACATTCAATAGACGGCAATATTTAATCGAAATGTTTCACTATCTAAACAATCAAAATAATTAAGAGTACTCTAAAATTCATCATCGTAAAATATGTAATTGGTTGTAAAATTACCGCTACTTGAAAGTACTTTCTCAATTGACCGTATCATAAACTTATTCCGTAGTGCGGTTTATTTTAATAAAATGTGACGTTTATTATGACAGGGATAACAAACTTCTGTATTTTAGCTTAAATTTACGGAATAATTAACAGTACCTGGTTGACCGAGCTTAGCTCGGTATTTTTAGTAAATCGTGTTTTTTTGAAATCATATTTAAATACGAATTACATATTGATAAAATATGTATAATATGTTCCGATTTTACCGACATAAAAATAAAAAATATGAACTGGTTATTTAAATAGAAAATCACGAGTGCAATTAGAAAAAAAGAGAAAAAATAATCCATCTGGTGAGGATTTGAACGGTGGTCTTCTCGGTCGATCCCGCCCGCTCGATTTTCCACCTTTGCGAAATTTACCTTTGTATTCTAACGATATTGTAGCCATTTTTTCATTGCCTAAAAACAGGAATAAAACGACATTTTGTAAAAATGAATTCTAACTATATCGTTTTATTGCCCCCAAAATCCCCTGCATACTAAATTTCATGAAAACCGTCGGAGCCGTTTCCGAGATTCAGATTATATATATATATATATATATATATAAGAATTGCTCATTTAATAGTATAAGATTTGGGACGACAGAATTATCTTTGTATATAATTAAAAATATTCGATCTTATTTTAAGATCTTTGATAAATATATTTTGATTCTTCGAGTAACATGCCAACTCAATAGCACTATTATATATCATGAGTTTTTTAATTTACCGAAAGAAACACTGCAAAATGCGTTAAGCTCGACTCTAACGAACCGCAAACAATCCAACGGTTTCGCGGTAACAATAATTTGAAGCCACTTGTACGTCTCAAGTTTCATGTGTTTATTATACTCGTATATATCTACGTGCTTTGAACTAGGCGTATCGGATATGCTAGATATGTCGGTTAACTATGTTGTACAGCCTTTATCATCTATTTATCTAATACTTTACAAAAAATAGGAGTTTGCGAAATAGAATGAAAATTAAAATGGATTAACGTCAAATATTTACAAAACCGTTATAAACAAATTACTGTTGTTGTTAATGTTTTTTTACGTTATTAATCCATTTAATTAAAAATATTGAGATACGAAATGACAATTTTTTTGAGATAATTTAGATAAGAAATAATTAAGGAACAAATAACAAAAACAGTTTTATTTTTGTGTATGCGAGGATAATGTAAGAGAAAGTCGTACAAGCAGTTATTTTGCATGAATCATAATATAATATACTATCCAAGTTTTCCTTCCATTGAAACTTTTGATCCAAATAAAGACTCAAGCTTTTACTATTGTTTTGTTTGTTTTAAATCAGAACACCGAAACATGTAAATGCCATTGTTATTTCAAATACGACTTTGTAATTGTTACCAAAAAACTAGCGATCATTTTTAACCTAATTTGATAATATTTAGGACGTCATTTAACTAAAAATGCACTGGATATATACATTTTTTATAAAAAAGCGCACGGCTCACCTGATAGTAAACGATTGCTGTAACTTAAGACACCTGCAACATCAGAAGCATCGCAAGCGCGTTGTCGACCCTAACCTCAATCCCCCTCTTGAGTTCTGGTCACCTTACTCACCACAGGAACACAACACTGCTTAAAAGCAGTATTTTGTAAGTTCGAGACACTTCCCCTGTCGGACTGCAAAAACTTTTAACAGGATATGTCCCTTTATGCCGTACTTCAGTAAATAGTAAGTAAAGTGGATATCTACGTAATAAAAAAATGCATATGCAGAAATCTATACTGATATTATAAAAAGGAAAGATTTGTTTGTTTATTTCGAATAGGCTCCGAAACTACTGGACCGATTTGAAAAATTCTTTTACCATTAGAAGCCGACATTATCCCTGATGAACATGGGCTACTTTTTATCGCGTTATTTAATAACCATATTATTTAAGCAACATAACAATTTTTCTATCTTTGTAATTCAATAACTAGCAACTGTCCGTCGTCGTCGCGTCTCGCTTGTCGATAATAATTATAAAAATAATACGATCGTGAACTGGGAACATTTAATTTGTAGTTTCGATTTTTATCTTAAATATAAAATTCTCGTGTCACCGTGTTAGTTACTATACTCCTCCGAAACGGCTGAACCGATTTTTATGAAATTTTGTGTGCATATCAGGTAGGTCTGAGAATCGGCCAACATTTGTTTTTCATACCCCTAAGTTATAAGGGGGAAGGATTAAAGGGGTAAATAATATCTATGGTAAAACAACATTTGCTTGGTCAGCTAGTTATTTACATTTTTCTATCTAACATTTTTTAAAAGCATATACGTTCCTTTATGAAATATAACTAGACAAATCGAAACATATTTCTCTAGTTCGCGTGTGTTGATACTCTTTTTACTAGCACACAAAGACTTATTATATTCCTGGATGAAACTCTAAAGTTTTTTTAATTTATAGAAAACTTATTATTTTACCGTTCTACATTTTCTTCGTTAAAAAATTAAGACATCCTCGAAAAACTCACAATCGAAAACAATAAACTTAACAATAACTAAGCTGTTGAAAAGTGTGTACTTTGTATTTGTACATGTTGCACTTACTTTAATTTGTGTTAAACCTAAAAATATAAAAACTCAAACTTTCTAAAATGTTAATCCTTAAATAACCGTTAAAAATCTTGTGGTCACGTTTAAATTACTAAAATAACTGAGACATGCTTTTTCATTTCACTAATGCAGAACGTAAACAATAAAGAACGATGTTATATTACGAAATAAATTACTATAACAGATCCATAAACCGTTAAGTTAAAAATGAAACAGGGCGTGTCGTAGTCGTAATGCTAAAGCGCAATTAACACATGTGACGAGTCTCGCATAAGTCACATAATGACGGCAACAGTTACATTCTATACAATCTCAGTTCAAGATTCCGTGAAGACTACTACCCAATTGAGGTATACTCGGATAGATGTTCGAGCTGACATCTTCACTGAAATTAATATACCGACCTCAGTTTACAGAAATCTTTTTTAAAAATTTGTCTTCTGTAGAGTCGCATAATTAGATTAACAGTTATGTCACAATTTTCTTTAAGTTCGTAGTGAGACCGTAACATATATGCAGTCACCGTGTAGGTGCGCTTTAAAATTACCGAGTTTAACGGTAGATCTATCTTTGGATTAAATTGAAAAACATTTCAAGACAACAATCTGAATCGTCTATGAATATTTATATACTAAATTAAATATTGAATTATCATTTTTCATTGATTTTGATACAAAAATCAACTATAACAAAAAGCATGAATACTCTGACTAAACTAATAATTAGTTAGTAATCGATTTCTTTTGTACTACTATGGTTATACTTTTGTACACAATGCATACTCATTCCCACAGGGAATGTAGGTACAAGATTAGTGGCCAGTATTTTAAAATGTGCCCATTTGCACACCTACGCATTATTCGCTGTCTGCTCGCATCTACAGACAATAAAATTATAGATTATCATAGGAACGTTTCCAACTTCCTCAAATAACACTAATTTAAAAATAGAAATGATTACTATGGAAATTCTCAATCGATAATTATAAAAAGTGCTATACCGAGCAGAACGGTGTCGACCTTTCCTCGCATGAAAGTAGAAAAAAAAACTGTACTATAATAATCTCATTAAACTACGAAAAGAACCTATAATCTTATCTGTATTGACAAATAATTCAAATCACTCCCCAATTACTGACCGTGACCGTTGGCCACAGATGCGAACAATGGACGTGTGGCCGTCTGCGGCGGTCAGTGGCACAACAAACGGTAGCGGTCATGGCCACACTATTATCGGGATAATCTATCCTGATAAGTAGGTGTTGGTCCAAAAAATATGTGTACTGTAAATACTTACATATTTTTTTAATCGGTTTTTCTTTAGAATATCGTATAGATATTATATTATGTACAAAAGTTTATAAAAACTTATGTATATGGATTAAAGGTGGACGTTAAACTAGATAATTATGTGTATCTAACTTTTAGACTTAAATTAAAACATAGCCTACTAAAAATTTCAAACTTACTCGCATAAGGGGCTTAACTAGTAAGTTATAGTTGTGACACTTTAAAACTTATATTTTTCTTTTAAACTTATGTATTTGTCAGGTGAAAAAAAACAATTCATAAAACGAGTATAATTAAATTTTAATCGAGTTATACAAAAAAATTAACAATTCAAAGAGAAATAAATAATAGAAATCAAAACGATTTGTTAGAATTGTGTAATTTGACTACAAAGATAATTATAAAAGGTATGTGGTTAGTCGTTCAAAGTATTAATGCCTATTTTCTTTTTGTAAATTGTATACACCGATGACAAGGAAATTTACCTGAGGTCAGAGCGCAATATGATGATTTGGCATCTCAATCTTTAAATAAAATATCTCTGATATTACCTACATTAAGCTGCAAAAAGTAAACTATCCATAAATCGCCTAAAACGAAACCAAATATTAAAGGTAATTTAACGTTAATATGCCGTCCATTATTTTATGTAAATTTCCAATTACAGAATTTTTTATTTAAAAGCAATTTAATCTACAAATAAAATCTCGTAAATCATGGGTATACGATTCGTAGATTCAATTGATTTGTAAACCTCTCACAATCTTAAGCAGCTTCTACAACGAGATACTACACATGAGTCAAATGGTCAATAACGGTATTGTTGCGTTGTATAGACAATGTGTGGGACAGGTTGCCGTCTGGTGTCTGACCTAATTACCTAACGACTATGACGTTGCTATACGTGATTTTAATTATTTTCTCAAAAAAAGTTTTCCGTGTAGACCGAAACAGATGGAAATCAAAGGGTGCAAAATCGGGGCTATATGATGGGGATGCGTTAAGACTGCCCAGTCAAACTTTCTCAATTTTTGTTGAGTGGCTAAAGACGTATGTCAGGCGTTGTCGAGACGAAAGACCTAACTTTTCTGTTGATCAATTCTGGCCGTTTATTCTCAATTTCTTGCGTATATCTCATTAGCTGTTGATAGTAGAAAACTGAATCGATGGTTTTGCCCGGCAGTAGAAACTCATAATGAATTCCCTTCGAATCCCAGCATTCACTCAACATCACCTTTTTGTATAATGTCAAACCGGGTTTTGCTATAGTCTGTTCAGCTTGGCCGACCTTTGTCACTATGATCTCTTTCATACATTCTTATCGTAGGTGATCCATTTTTCGTCACCAGTAATCAACCTCTTCAAAAGTATAGTAGTAGTTTGATATCCTTACGTTTTAACAGAAAATCGCAAATGAGTACACGGACCATTAGGTTTCTTTCAGTTAGTTCATGTGGCATCGATATCGAGCTTTTTTCAAATGGGTCAAAACAGTTTTATGGTCAATTTTCAGATATTCAGCTATATATAACTACTCAGATATCTATCTAGCGCCACTTATTCAAAAATAACATCAAGCTTATCAGTAACCGGGTAATGCATTTTTGACATCAAAGTTTCCTGACTAAAAACGCATAAACCAATTTTGTGATGTTGTTTTGTGAAGTCCATAAACGTCACAATTTTTTTCCCGGCTTGAGTTGCATTTTTCCCTTTTTAAAATAAATGTTATAAAATTTACCAAATTTCTTTATTGCATTAACCCATTTTAGAGAAAAGATAAATAAATGAAAAGTGGCGGGAATCTGTTTTTTACTTTTTAATTTCATTATTGAAATGTCAATAAATATTGCAAAATAAGAAATTTTATAAATGAAAATACTTTTTCCCCGACCCCGATGTTAGCAACATACTTACAACAACTACATACATATATAGTACTACTCTCTTACAATAATAATAAGGATGGCGATTTGAAAACAAGTGAACCATTCGCTCGTTTACTGACTTACATATAAAAAAAACTACTAATATATGCCTATTCCTACTACATACTTGGTGTCGCAATTGTTTTATTATTAGTTATTAAGTAGAAATACGTTCGAAACATGCACAATCTATTTTAAACAATTGTTGGTTATATTGTTAAATAAGATTGGTATCTAAATATTAATAACATAAAAATAAGGTCATTTGTGTAGTCTATTCAGAAGTTGCATAAACGTGTAACATGTAAGGCGAGTCCAGGCAAAGAATCGTTTATTTAGACAGTGCTTTTGCATTCTATAGGTCCAGACAAGTTATTTGTTTTATGCAGAGAGCTCGCGTGTTTATCTTGGGTCTCGCCTTGGAATGCAGAGCCTTCGCCTTGTTGCTGTCAGCAGTTAACACGTGGCCTAGCCTACGTAGTGATAGAGGTGACATTTATAAATGGGTTGGCTGGCTAACCCCGCTAAAAGAAGAAAAGAAAGTATAAGAGTGACTATATTTATATGCTAATCATTATTTTTAAACCAAAAATGTCGGTTTTATGGAAGTTCTTCCCCAGGTGAACAAAACCTTTTTGTATATTTGTTACAAATTGACACGTTTGTCTTACACATCTGAATATTTACGTACCTACCCAAAATCAACAATAAAAAAAAGTAAAACAAATTCTTCCCTACGCCAATACACCCACTTGTATTTCTTGTAATCTCAAGCGTTGGTCTTTAACATCGCATCATATTCTCGCAGTGCCTACTCAATTAGTTCCGGTAACACAAACTGAACATTTACGTACAATCTGTTCAATTTGTTTTCTATAATCTTCACCAACCAAATGGACAAAGCTTATCGCTTTGCATCGTAAATACTACAAGACAACATTTGTAAGTCAATATAGTTATTAACTATATGTACTGTGATGTAAGCAATGCGCTATTACATTTTGCTACAGGGTTAGCACGCGCTGTTCTCTGCTACTACTGCACTTACACAGGTATAAAAGATAGAAATATGGTAATAAAGATGTCTACTTAAATATATCATTACAAGCTACTATGATGTGATCGGTCACGATCGCCCTAGGTTTTGTGCGTGATTGACACAATAACGAACGTTTAAGCTGTAATGTAATCGAAGGGCGGTACTTCATTTACATCTAGACTTAACAATTTCTGTTTTCCTCCTTTCTTCAAAAATGAGTCTCAGTGTGTAACATTTTATATTAAAAAGTCTGTAAGAATATATTTAAACAAAATAAAATTAGTAAAATAAAATTACTTTACATGATTAGTTTAATTAGCTTAATATTAATATTGTAAAATTTATAAAAATGTCGACAACTTTGTGAAAATAAATCATGGTTTTATTTCAAATAAGAAACTCAATAAAATAATGATAAAATTTCACCATCACATTTACAAAAAATATATTTTATAACTATAAATCAACAAAAACACCCTCGTTAAAAACTCATTACTTTTATTTTCATTGAAGTGAAAGTACGAATAACTTACAAATACAAACAACAAAAATCGGTTCAATAAAAGAGGTATTTCTAAATGTATTTGTAATAGTTTATTAAAATAAAATTATAAATGGGCATTCGCTATCTATAACTTTCACTTGTAATTAAACATCGATCGAAATTCGTATATCATTCACAACAGCGTGCAACAAGCGCAAATTTAAAATACATTAATCACAAAAACGA
The DNA here is from genome assembly GCF_905220565.1 of Melitaea cinxia. Classification (NCBI taxonomy): domain Eukaryota; kingdom Metazoa; phylum Arthropoda; class Insecta; order Lepidoptera; family Nymphalidae; genus Melitaea; species Melitaea cinxia. The sequence continues at coordinate 12,959,904 of NC_059395.1, read as the reverse complement.
TTTCTATCACCTATGTTGATGACGCACTTGTACATAATAAAACTCTAATATTCAAAGACAAAGCGCAACATATTATGCTAGTTGGTCTATTATATTTAAAAATTTGATAGGTTTGTTAAATTAAAAGGGAAATGCAAATTTATTTCCGAACCTCTCGAAAAATTCAAAACTTGATCATATTACCGTAAGCTCCTGATTGCGTACAAGTTGAAAATGAGGATATTATTAATCCCTTAAGTTTTTTTTTATAAATATTATCCGTACCAGTTCAAATATATCATAAGAACATACGACATTCAAGAAATGAAATTATATTCTTATAGCAATAGAATAATGATTCTAGACTCGTAAAAAGAGACAAAAGGGTCAAGATCGCATTTATTCCAAGACAGGTATTGAACACGCAGAGAATATCATACTAAAGGTCACTTTAAAAGTTATATATATTATACTTTTGACCCGAAATAATTTTAAATTTCTAACCTAGTTCAAAAACTTGAAATGTGGTACACCAAAATATTGAAATATGAAAAGCAATACCGACAACAATTTTAAATACAATAGATTACAACTTACCAAAAAGTGTTTCTGAATTTCTAAAATATTGAACGGGCACTATCTGTAACAAAAAAAAAATGTGTAAACTACACGTTACATTTGTAATGAAATATTCAAGCTAGAACGTAAACTCTTGTAAAATATTCATATATTTTACTTATTAGCTGGTAGTTGTTTAAATAAAATGGAGATTTAAGAAGGACCGCAAATGACTTTACTACCTCATTAACTTAACCATAACTCATATTTATACTTACGAAATTCTTGACTTGGACATTTATAACTATGTATTGGTATAATAAACGCTAGTTCTAGGCCAACTGAAATAATATAACTAAGTAAACGTTAACTCTTGTAACAAATACGAATTAAAAGTAGAGCGTGTTTACTCTTCGCTGTCGCAAATGTCAATAAAGCTCTACTTTCTACTGCTCTAGTGTAAAGCAACTTCATTTCGCATACAAATAAGTATTTTATCAAATTTAAATATATCAAAATATTTATATTTTTATTATTGTCACAATCTTGTCGTCGTATTCTCTTTAACATTTAACATATGTTATCAATGTATTTCAATATATATTTAAAACATGACATTGTGACTATCATCAAAAACACGCTTACAAAATATCGAATATTGCTCCAATACATTATTAATTCAAAATAATAAATACGACTTATAAATAAAAACAAGCTTAAATCAAATTTTAAGATTATACAAAACTTGACCTCGTACCTACATATTTATGGATACCTATGGTAACACGAGAACGTTGAAGATATTTATTTGCTACGTTCCTCGGGCGCCGAGATTGTCGAGCAAATAATGACTCGGCATCGCGGCCCGACCTGTGTCTCTTCACCGTGATGCATGACGATCGTTTTAACACATCATTAATTGAATCACCCAAAACTTATCTATGTACAGTTGCAATGAATCATTTAAGCGGCACCGTTTAGACAGAGGCGCTATAATAACAAGTAGTTTAACAACTATAAAAAATATGTACATTTAAATGTCGTAATTTGTTCACTCGTGTACATTAATTATTGAAATGAGAAGTTTATAAACAATAACGGCATTAAAGAATGCGAGAATCTCAGCTTTTTTAAAAGCCACGGTAAGATGATCACATGCAGATCTTTTAAGTCTTTATTATGATATAAATAGTAAAAATATGTCTTTTTTTTATTGTTTCCAAAACAGTTATAAAATTTTATTATTTTAGGAACGCTCAATGTGAAAGTGCCTACATACTCGTATTATTACTGGAGCACGATGTCCGACTATTAATCTTTAGTGGTTAATAGCGCTGAACATAAATTGCGTCCGACTCATAAGGCTCGGCTTAAAAGCTTGTTAAAGCTAGAATAGTAAATAAATCAAGGACTCCGGTCGTTTAGCTCTATGGTTTAGAAAATGAGATTAGAGCAAGGAATATAATCACCGGCGGCGGTCGTGATGGGGAAAATAAAAAGGGATTTTGCATTGAAACGTTTCCTATCGGCTTTTCGCTCGTTCGCTTTTATCCTGCAGCTGATCGTACTAGACAATGTGATGGTACAAGGGGTGTGGAGGGGGGGTGCGGTCGGGAGGGTTACGTGCATGACCGCGCAGGGCGCAATGACCTTGCGAGCACATTCCGCTCTTCCGACGACTCCCGCGACTCTCCAGACTAATCTAGCCTATATACCTGATGTATAGATATTTATAGCATATTTACGAAACATATGAAACAATTTTTTATAATTTATGCAGTAAATAAAAATCAGTACTTATAAATACGTAAATACATATGCAGATAAAAATGTATATACACAAACTTTAACAATGTCAATGCTACGTATAATTTACGCTATATTATGCAAAACCGCTATAGAGAGCTAATTCTTGAATGGAAAACAAACAATACATGAGAAAGGAAAACTGGGTTATTAACCTTTCTGTGTGCATAAAAAGCAAACAAGTTGAGTAAATAAGAAATTTTAAAATCGAATAGACTTACGCAAATCATCAATTACGTTTGACCCAAATCACAATTTATATTCTAAGAGTACGTAATAAATAATTTAACCTAACCTATAAGTTCTATGAATAAACAAATATAATATTATATTATTATTTATTCAAATCAAAACCTTTCTAGTAAATATTGTGTGAAGTAGTAATTTTGTTTAAAACTTTCCTTTTTTAATCCTTAAATTTTGTCTAACAATGCGCTTCCAACACGAAGCAAATTGGGTGTAAAGCTTCACCTACTCAGGAAATAACGGACCGCAGTCGAAATTACCAAAACCACGGGCGAACGTTAACTGTTTCAAAGAATTTGGTATTAGAAGTATACCCACGCTGAGAATTAACCACTAAGCGTAACATTGTTTTTTTATTCTCACTTCTCTCACAAACAATTCTACGTGGTATTTCCGCTTTAGACGACGAAAACAAGCAAAAGTACACCACAGTACAAAAGTAAATTTCGATTATCATTTCATTGCAATTAAAAATGTGTATTTATTTACATATTACAAATACTAACTGAATCTTTGATCCGCTATATTATTATTTTTTACTCGTGAATATATCGAAAATTCTTTGATGCAGTCGTTAAAAAGTTATGAGCGTACATACATTTCGGTGATTTATTGATATGAAACATTTCTATTGGCGAGGGTAAACCTAATAGTTGGCGTGGCGATACAGGCCATGGTGACGCATCGCTACCGTATATGATGGAATATATGTACTACATATACTATACACTAATTGAGTTGTCGCAATTAAAAAAAAAACTAACACAACTTAAGAACTAAATATTTAAATTTTAAGTTTGAATAATTTAAAAAAAATATTAGAATATCCTTATTTAGATATAAATTATAAGTGTGCAAAATTTCATACTCCTCCGTCCACGTAATTTTCGTAAAAAGGGGTACAAAGTTTTTGCTTCACGTATATATACTCGTATGATTGAAATAAAACATTTTTGCATATAAAGAAATTTTTTTTTATAAAATGTTTCACATGCGTCGTCACGTGACGGCTCACATATTTTTTATTTTTTTTTATTGTACACAATGCATTCGACAAATATTCCAGTCCATGGTAGCTATGAGAAAAAATCGTTGATTGTGGTTCTTATAAATTAAAACAATAAGTCAATATTTTCTATAAATAATAACTATCACACTATTGAAGTGTCTCATAATTCCAAAGAGCATTGACATCGTTATGTCGTGACTTAAACAATATTGTAAGTGTCACACCGTTTTTCTTAATAGAAAACTGTTCTTGTAATATCTTTCTCTATCCTATCAACACGACGTCTTTATTTTATACTAGCGGACCCGGCAGACGTTGTCCTGTCCGGAAAACAGCTACCAAATTTGATAGCTTACATATCGACAGCAGCGCCACTTAACGGGTCCAATTGAGATAAAAACTAACATATCTTCCAAGTTAGACAAAATTACAGATGCTAACAAAATTTGATAAAAATTGGTTCAGTAGTTTCGGAGTTACATACTGATAGCAACGCCACCTACCAGGTCCGATTGAGATAAAAACTAACCTATCTCCCAAGTTGGACCAAATTACAAATGCTTAAAAAATTTGATAAAAATTAATTCAGTAGTTTCGCAGCTACATACATTTAAAATTTTCGTTGTTAACGCCCACCCCCGTAATCCTTATTGGGCATGAGTTATTCTAAAATCCGCTCGTACATCACATATAGGAGATTCGTACCAGATTTGAGGTTGATAGTTTAAAAACGGGAATTTTCCATTGTTAACGCCCCCGCAACAATGTAATAAATAGGTAATGTGAAATAGCTAGTTAATACCATTTTTACTGTATGTAAATTAAATTAAATTGCGGTCTACGAATAAGATCAATTTAATCATTAATAACTTACGTAAAATGCGCCCTAATATATTATTTAACATGAACTTTATTGAATAGCAATAAAGTTCAAATTGACTCTACATTTTATTTAGAAAACGTTTATATGGGAAAAAGAAAAGGCCTGTTTTTAGGGTTTTCCCTGCAATTATTCGAATTTTTCTCACCTTTTAAACCTTCCATAGACCTCCACGAACATTTCAAGACTAAGATAAGATAATTCCGTTCAGCCGTTCTCGAGTTTTAGCGAGACTAAAGAACAGAAATTGATTTTTATATATATAGAGAAATATAAATGGTGATGAAAATGAATAATTTACAATTATGGGTGATTATAATTGTGATTTATTATATTTTAAAACTTACAAAAAATTTTAATTACATGTAATTAATCGAAAAGAATAGTTATGATATGTGACCTTAAACGTTTCAGAACCAGTTTCTTGTCTATAACGACATTGAAGAAAACACTTAAGAAGAAATAACTTTTTATGCAGGTTACATGTAGTGACAACATACACCTGTGTTACTTATAGTTGAATCAAAGTAAACCTGTTCACGTTACGTCAATTACATATCAACTTTAGCTACTAGTAGAGACCGCATGTGCTAAAACTCTTACGCTCAAATTCAGTTACTATCAATGTCACACGTATCAATTATATGTACATCCTAATAAAATATTAGTCTCCATATATTCACGAAAATAAATAAAAACACTAATTTTAAAGTGATTAACCACAAGTATGAATAAGTCAAAGTCAGTTTTGTAGCATTGCATAAATTAGGTTAAAAAACATTTTTTTAAAAGTCAATTTGTAATTTCATGCCACTTAAACTTCAATGAATATACAGTAATTTACTAAAGATAATCAAAAAGTCATAAATATTCAACTGCTTTTACTACTTAAGTATAAAACTCAGAATAGTCGATATCACAGTTTTTTTTATTATAATTTACTCCACGGTGATAAAAAAGACTTATTTAAGCATCGACATGGTCGTTCCCGCGGTAATATTATGAAAAAGTGTGTACGCTAATGCATTTGCTAATGCGAACCTATGGGAATAAAGCTAATAAGCGTCGCTTGGCAGATGCGAGTAATTATATTGTTCAATGAGACATAAGTTACGATCACTATTAACATAACTTTCATTCAATTTAATTACTTCGCCCTTATTGGATACTATTAATCCACACTAGTAAGTTTTTAGTACGACTTTTTTTGTAATTTATTTGTATAAATTATACCTAAATCTTTATTTGAGATATTGAAAACGTAGTTTATATTTATTCATAAAGACCTTGATTTTAATCCTAATTGCATGGTCTAAAATAACAGTCAGTCCACATTCACAACCTGTTTCGCAGAAAGTAAGACGCGCATAATTTTACCTCAAATTGAAATTGCATTTCACTTGATTGCTTCGAATTTGCAAATCGTTGTCCTCATTTCAATTCATTTAAAATTCTTTATATGATATTTTCACGACCAAAATGAATACGTGTATACATATGTAGAAATATTATAGTTTATAGTTTCTTCAATCTTAATGTGAAATATTCCATTGAATTTATTATTAAAATACTGACTAAAATGTTAAGTTTTATGCACAGCTAACTTTAGCCTGAGACTTCGAGAGTGTTTTGTATCTGTTTTTTGAGAGGTCGTAAAAATGATACAATGACATGGATGGGTATATTTATGCCAAGTAAAGTAAAAAAAAATATACAGTTTTCTGTAAAACAGAAAAAAGAACCACAAGATTTAGTTTAATTGTAATGACTACGGTTAAGTTTGACGATCCTACACACAAAATTTTTAAAGGTGTAATTATATTAATTAAAGCTGTCAATCCTCATAATAATTAGTGTTTCTTTTATACACACAAGGTAAAAACAAATTGTTTACAATACTTAGCGTAAATACCTATAAAGTTTTACGTAATAATTATCTTTATTTTTAGCACTACTCTGCTTTTTATTACTAACAAGCTATTACTTGAAGAATATTGTAGCATAGGTTGACTTTTTTTTTAAATACTTTTAAATTTGTATGTAAATTTTTATTATTATACAGTGAAAGTATCTTACAGCCATAAAAATAAGCTACATAATGTACGTTACACATTCTTAATTTTATCGTAGGATTCTATCGAGAACATACGTAGTGGCGATAAGTCTTTAGTAACCTGTCGCCGACGATACCTAGTTAAAGCTACACGCAGCGAAAAATAACCTTAGGTAGATCCATATATTTAGTAGGTAGCCTATAACATCCTTTGAAATAATGTATTGATAAATGTCAATACCAACTTTTGTAGTTTAGTAATGTAAAAACCAACTTTTGAAGCAAATTTTTATGTACATACTAGCTTATACCCGCGGCTTCGCCCGCATTGAATTTTTTTAAATAAAAAGTATTCTATGTTGCTTTTAATACCTCCAAAAATATATATGTAAAAAGTTTCATGATGATCGGTTAGGTAGTTTTCGCGTTAAACCGTAACAAACAAACTTACATTCACATTTGTAATATTATTAGGGATTGGGGATTTTATCTATTACCAATGCCTAAATTCTTATATTAACATACATAGTATAAGCACATAACAGTGTATGAAAAAACATAAAATAACCTTTCATCGGTTTATAAAAGAATTTAAGTACAAATTGATCATTATTATCAAGATGTACTAATTATCGCTGATAGTATCGATCACCATACAAAACATTTCAACGTAGTAAAACCGTTAGAAATATTTTTGCGAGGCGACGACGCCTCGACACGCTATTGTCGATTTAACGCCTGTAATTACAAATGAGTTGACTGTCCATTTAAAAAATAAAAACTATTAAATTTCAATCTTCTGCCTATTTCGCAATGACTGTAATTTAATCACTTCTTACCTCCCAAAGTAATTGCTCTACCTAATAAATATATTACATTATTTTCGATTAAAATATTTATATGTAACTCATTTGACATAACTTAAACGATATATTACAAATCATAATTAATTGATCAATTAAAATCGTGTTTTCATCAGACAGTTTATTTATTAGCATCTACATTAAAATAGTGCCAAGAGTCGTTGATGTCTTTTGTATGACGTTTGTGCTTCACGCATTTCCAGTTTGTAAAACGGTGTATTATTTATTAATATAAGTTTTATATTTACATTATAATTTCATAATTATGATTATTAATTCTTAGGAATGTGAAGTACGGGTACTGTTATAATATGGAATTTGATAACACATACACGACGATAAAAATTATCTGCAAACTTGTTCATCAATTTTTAGCGACTTAAATGACTTTTTAAACTAATTAATGCACAATTTTTTTATCACTGAATTTTTTTTAAACTGTCTTTTTTTAATCAGTTTTTTTCGGAATTCAAAGCCTTTTTGGTATTTATAGCTTTAAATTCATAAGTTTCTAGAAAGTAGTAACTGAATGTGCTATCTCAAAGGCTAACGTCCCCTATTAAATGGTGTTCAAGATGGTCGCTAGGAGAACATGACTCAAGCTTTTTATTGCCTATTAGTATTACTAGAGCTCAAATGAAAATAATGACTTGTTTTGTCTATAAATGATGCTTTATATACTATAGATTTGTTGCAAATATTTCTAATAAAGCCTAAGAAAATTAATGTAGAATTATGAATAATTACTATATTACACTGTAATAATTCTTTAATTTCCCACTGCTTGACATACTACTATATGTAGTAGGTGCGTTGGAACTTGATTCACCATTCGGCTTGACTCTCGCTTTATTGTAAAAAAATTAAATATTAATATTTGATTAAATTCAAGCAAAAATAATTGCTATACTCGTATATTCAATAATTATAACTTATTGAAATAAAACTAGTAGAGTAAGCTAGTGAATGTGTGACGAGAGCGTTACGATAACTGTCATCGGGCGAAGCGAACGGAAGTTGAGAAGGAGATATACTCATAAGTTAGTGAAAATAGAAAATTTACATCAGTCGTGTGGTCTAAAGCACATTCGTTATTTTTCAGATATACATATTTATCAAAAATCAATTATACTTAAAGCAAATAATGATACTTAAAGTATACAAAACTTTCCAAAATGAACAACCAATTAAATGTTTCGAATGATGATTAAATTTTTTTATTTATTTAAATTTTTCCATTCAACTTTTATAATAGCTTATTAGAGCCAATAAGGCTTATTACTTGCGACTTGATCGTATCTATCAGGAGCGGGAACATCCTGGGGTCGTTGAACTCAGCCATTATATAACTAGCATCCCGCTCACGTCGTCACTCGCACCTTGTCATAAAACTTTAAGTGATCTTTCCTTTTAATAGATAAATATATATGATAAATGATTAACTTTTATCTTCGAAAATGAATCCGTTGTTTTATTACCTTCAATTTTACATTTATTTAAAATTTGGATAAATATATATATATATATATATATATATATATATATATATATATATTATATATATATCTACATGTCTATATATATATAGATATAGACACCAGAAAAGCTATTTAGAAAAACAATAGTCGCTCGTGAGTCTAAAATTAAACATAAATTTGTAAAGTGAAAGTAACAAATATCATTAACGTATGTCGTATGAAGTCTCCTAATTTGATACATCTACGTAATAAATATCAAATCACCTTTTGATAGTATTTCTTTCACTTCTTTTTACTTCTTTTTAATAAGATACGTACATATTGTTTATTTTCTCATTACTTGTTTAAAAAAGGATATTATGTAAAATATATGGGATATTTTTCTAACCAGTTTTCTCATTCTATACAGGTTAGCTTCAAATATAAGAATCCAATACTTCTATTGCGGTAAAAAGTAAATGCGGTGTATCGCAACCGCAGTCTCCTATTACAAGGAAGAAATGTTGCTACAAAAAAAATATTATAAATTGTGTGTTCAATGAGTGAGAAAGAATTTGAAGACGGATGCGTGTGATCACTCGTACAGGTTGTATTTCAATATCGTATAAAGAAACAAACAGTGTCTTTCTGGTTTTAAGCCATTATTGCATTATTAATAAATTTATATGGAGCAGCCCGACTGGGGTAGTACCTCGACCTTACAGAAGATCACAGCAAAATAATACTGTTTTCAAGCAGTATTGTGTTCCTGTTGGTGAGTAAGGTGACCAGAGCTCCTGGGGGGATTGGGGATTGGGTCGGCAGCGCACTCGCGATGCTTCTGGTGTTGCAGGTGTCTATAAGCTACGGTAATCGCTTACCATCAGGTGAGCCGTAGGCTTGTTTGCCGACCTAGTGACATAAAAAAAAAAAAAAAATTTGCCTATCAACTCTTTTGTAAATAAGATTGGTAAATTAAACACAAACCAATTTCCTCCATAAAAGAGTGACGTAGCTTGCAAAAAAAACTTTTGCAAACTGTTATAGGACAGCATAGTAAAGTCAGTATGTTAAATAAATTTATTTATAAATACCTAGGTATTTGACAGTTGCGTTACAAACTTGTCAAGAAAATAAAGATCAATCTCAATATAAATTGCACATACATTTAATACCGTATATACTCTTTAAATTAAAACACCTTGTAGTATTTGTAAAAGTTATATTCGTAAATTAAGACCATGTAAATGATTGATTCTAGTTTTACGTTGTATGATTTAAAGATTTCCTAGACAGTAATTGTAGGAGGCCGGTCAACTCGGTCATGCTCTAACTACGGGCTGGTCAGAACTTGAGAGGTACACTATATACATAGTTCTTATACCTTAGAGCCTTAAAAATAAAGGCTACGTGTAGCGTATAGAAGTATAGACACCATTCTCAGGCTTTGCTACGCGTCACTGCCTACTATGCAACCGTAGCGTCACACTTCCTTACTTAGAATGTTGGGTTTACTTATTAAATACCTGTTTGACTCTGTGATTGAACGCTGTACGGGGCTCGTTGCGTTCTAAGTTTGTTTGCTAGCAAATGTATTCTACATAAATATAAGAATAGTAACAATCAATGACGTTAACCATAAACAAAATGTTCGTTTTGTATATGTGTTTATCACAATAAATCATAATAATTATTTATCTATATAGAAGTAAAATTTGTTTGTAAAAAATAGAAATTTTATGATCGTATATCATCGAAATAAGATAGTTGATATTTGATATCTACGAATTTCTTAAATTCTGCATAAAAAAGCACGAATAGTTGATTTTTTTAAAAACTGGCTTAAAATGAGTCAGTTCGATCTTAAATGGTTACGTACTACCATAAAAATGGAAATGTGTGATATGGTATACTTTCTATGTTTTACATGAAAACAAATCATAATTTCAAAAAAAAATAAGTTTTTTAGTTTGATTTTTCATTACGAATTTTTCGATAATTTTTTAGGACTCCATGGATATTGCTGTTGTGACCGACAGACGAATGCCAGGGTCTAATAAGGTTCTATAGACACCTCTTTATACAGAACCCAAAAATTAAATGTGTACATAAACTATTACAGATATCTGATGTAAATATTTTTTTTTTTTTTATATATTATTTTTATATTATGTGTTAATGGAAAAAATATTATTAATCAACCAATGCAATATTTAACGAAACGACTACAGTTCCTCTTGATGCGCTTATGTACGAAAGCCTGTTATTTTACGAAAGTAGGCTTACAACTGTTTAGTGGGTAAGTCTATTATTCCCGGTACCTGTGATTACTTAGGCCTTTCAGGTGAGAGCGGTCTACATCTTGTAGACCATTGTAAACATTCCAATCGTATTGTCTACTATGACTTTTCATCATTTACGAACATGTAAATGCGTCATCATTGTTATAATAACACGTACTAAACGTTTTCATACATATAAATATAAAACCTCAATGTAAAATTTACTTTCTGCAGTGCGTCATGACTCGCTAAGTTTCTTCACATAAATATTTACAAATGGCCGAACAAGTTGCAGGTCATTTGTATGCGTGTTATTCTACGTAGGAGCGTAAAAGTAATACTCAACATATATTTCGATCGATTGTATGAAATAAATTTCACATTGTTAAACGGTGAGATGTAATTTCGTAAAAAGTTTTATTTCATAAACTAAATTCATGTGTTTTACCTAAAATTCATATTTTTAACCAAACTTTCATATTTTTAACCTTACTCGCCTTTACCTTAGCTATTCATTATGGTGTATTATAATGAAACAATTTTTTCGGATTTTATCGTGGTTTTTTAATTTTTTCGGGTACTTTACAGCAACCATGGTCATGGTCCTCCCGTAATGATTGAAATTCGCGAAAACATTAGAAAACATTATAGTGTATTTTTACCCACATACTGAATATTGAAAGGTTACTTGTGTGTTTTCCCGATCTTGTGAAATATCAATATACTAAGCTTCATCGCTTTATATTACAAATGTTTATATGGACAAAACAACTTAACCAACGTAGGAGAAACTATAAGTCTAAGACATAACAGTTTCAAAGACTTGTAATCATTTTCTTTAATTAGAGAAGGTACAACAAAAGTTCTAACATCTCTTAATCAATTTCGTAAATTGTTTCAGTAGCAGATGAACAGATCACAGCATGCGCCGTGTCATTCGAGAGCGGCCTTAATCTGAACAACATAATGCGCGGATGTAATTGTGGTATGCACCGTACGCGTCCCCACTACTTTCCCTCGACCCAGTGCCCTCTCTGCCGTATGCCAGCTCGACCCACAACCGTCACAATTCCGTAAGTCTCTCTCTTTAAGGCTAACTTTGAACATAACCTTGCATTTGTCTCGCCTGAAGCCTAACCCCTGGATAGGCTGATATTTAAAGTCTTTTTATACTAAATATAGTATCAAATCATTTCTTGGGATTGCATATATATATATAAACTGTAATTTATTGTAAATGTTGATTTTGATTAGAATATCTTTGGCGTCAAGGAAAAAGGAGATCAGTCAATTTAAAGTTAAGTTTATAAATAAAATATTAATAAATGAGATCTATGCACCGATTGATTGAAAATATTAATGTGTCATCATGACAAAGAGGAGTAAAGTCACTAATATTTATTTAATATTCAATATAATAAATAAATTACAATTTTCTAACAAATCGCATGAGTTGCTTTCTTATTAATTGCCCATTGGGAAAAGTTCAAAAACATTTACTCCTTTTTCCTTAACTCCACAGTTCTAACTTAGGTTCCCACATATAGTTAAACTTTATATTAAAACTAAATTGAATTAATGTATTTTCTTAAACTATTAAAATTATTGCGATAAAGGCTTGCATACGACATCTACTCTTTACTTCAAAATTCGCGAACAAACGCGTAAAACCGCGAGGACCAGCTATTATTAAATAAAGAAAAACCTTAATAATTTCATATACATTTATCATAATATAAAAAGAGTACAGTGAATCATTACACGTACGACAAACAGTTATATCTAATGATCCATCTATTTTGATATTACAACTGTCCAGATCGCGGAATGATCATAAGCAACTCTCTACAATCACAAGAACGTGATGTGTCCGTGTGTGTCTATTGTTTATAAAACGTTAGAGAAACCGGTCAGTTGACAACTAACGGTTTATTTTTAACGAAATACATTTAATACGCTATATCTATTTGTGTTGAATAAAAATAACATAAAAGATAAATAGAAATTGACAGCAATATTAAATTACGAATAGTCAGTCGTCTATGATATAACATCATTAACTATTACCCACGACGAACCCAGATTGCATACTTCCAACATACAAATGGCTGTATAATTCTATCATAAAATGGCACTGAAATAATAACGTCTTTAAAAAAGTGCATCGAGTAAGCTTCTAAGCCGCAGTTTGTATGAAATAAGTTAAATTACTGCAATTTCATGTCATTCCTAGCTGCAAGATGAGTAGAAGTTCTATAACATAATACAGTAATTGAATAGCATGTTTCTAAGGGTAAAAGGAAATTTTACGACTATTTATGCGAACGGTTGAAATTAAACAGCAATAATTACACCTTTAAGTACACTACCATTAAGCACGTACTATATATTTTTCATTAAATTTTTACGCTTTCAAGCTTAAGGTTTATAGTTTTCAATTATATTTTTAATAAACTAAAGAAATAATAATGAAAGAGGCATCTCAGTGAACATCTTAATTTAAATCTATTAATATATTATTAATATATATATATACAGGAACATTAAAATAGTAAACGTCAATTTATCATTTACATCTCATTTCGCGGTCGCGGGTCAAACGAGTACTGTTAAACGAATTTTTTTGGAATTCCAAGTCTTTTGGTTTGTGCGACATAATACCCCGTACGCGTGGGTCGTTGCGTTCGTGACGAACCGCGCGGTCGCAACACACGGTTTATACTTGAATTATTTTCACTGCGTGTTTTAAGCACATTGTAACATCATCTACGCATTCTTTTGTATTTAATGAATGTTTATATATGAGTTCAGAGGTTATGTTTTACTTTTAGATTATTTTTTTGACAGATATGACAGGGTTTTGTGAAAAAGAGTAATAGACTAAACCCTTTACATTATTAGCAGAAGAGAATTTGTTTCAGCCATGTTTGTGTTAAGTACTATTTGTATAATTAATTGAAATGTCCCTATTTAAATCTCGAATGAGGTAATTAAGTTAAAGTCGAATAATATAGATTTTTTTTGTGTGATAGAATTTTGCACGTGTATGTTTTACAGGTGTCATTTACTTGTCAGTTTATTAGTGCATGCATCACGCAAAAACCAGTTACTGAATTTAAACGAGTACATTGCAAAAAAAAATTAGCCCACTGACAATTTCGCTCTCGAAATAGAGGTTATTTCTTTCCTCCTTACGCCTCACGTAGGTACTTTTACTTTTATTTAATTACGTGTCGTAAAATTTTTGAGACAATCATTTTAACAATTTTAACAATCGCAATTACCGTGATGCAGGTATTGTCGCGGGAATATAACGGTAGTTACATTTGACAAAACGACACAAATATAACTTTCACTGACAGTTCGGATCACGTACTGGGTTGAAACATCAGTATTGTGAAGTGTAATGGATTTGCCACAATGTCCCTCGCCTTCTTGCGACCTACAAATGTTACGAATAAACGTGAATGTACTTAAACAAACGAAGCCTCATTATTAAACATCTAAATTTAAAATATCAAATTTGTTATCAAGAGAAGAATGTGTTTTTCTTTTGACTTACTTCAATCTGAGAATCGAGACTTTGATTTTTTTTTCGCGTTAGCAAACCTGAAATCATGATTTATTAATCGAGAAGGATTTTCTATCACGTTATATATTTCGTCATTATTTATATATTCTTTTCGAGCCATACACATATATAGAAGGGAGGTAAAATCATACGGGAACACTTTGCTTAAGATCATGACATGATCAAATGCATAGTTTACAATTCTACAGACAAACATCATCTATATATATATATATATATATATATATATATATATATATATATATATATATATATATATATATATATATATATATATGTATATAATTTTTTTCCAAAAGATTTTCAACGTTTTAGATCACAAGAAGTACAAGTAATGACAATACGTTTAGGATACCGCGATAATTTAACTTCGGTAAGGGGACATAGATCGACAACAAGGGGCAATAAATTATAGAGGCAGATGACATCAAACGTTTCCAGCGCCATAGATGCAGCTGCTGTAAATTGATCGCGAAAACACATCAATCATTTGTGCAAATTTTACTGAGTGACCACATCGAATGCTTCCGCATAGACTTGAACTAATACTGCTTGAAAAACAAAACATTGTAACAACAAAAGAGATGATACTAGACATGCAGTATAAGGTTCTACATGTGTGCGTAAAAAATATTACCTTTAAAATGTCATAAATATGAATCAATGAATTAGAATTTTTAGCATTTCCGGACATAGTGTAACGAACAAAAAATTAATTATATTTAATAATTTACTTAGAAATGTATTAAACGAGATCGCCTATATTTACCTATTCCACTAATTGCCAGTATGGGTATAAAAAGTGCAATGATATTGCAAAAAACGCCCTTTTAGTGTTATTAAACATGATTACATGAAAAATTTCGTAGACCACAACCTCTGCCTGTTCAAGGTTAAAATGATTTGGGAATTCCTAATACAATTTCATAAAAAAACTCAACAAATACTGAAAAGACTAATAAACACTGGAAACAATAAACACTCACAGTTATTAAAAGCGATAATCAATAATTTAAGGTTCAAACGTTTTTATTATATTTATAACAAATAGTACAGCTATACAATGCTTAATAGCTTATTCATCATAACTGGGCCGAAATGAGATTTGGGAGCACATGCGGTCAAGGTCGCCTGCACTTGCCCGCAAAAAAAACAACTGGTTGTATGGCTCCGCGCCCACACATATGATCTTAGTTATGTTTTCACCACACTACGTCATCCGGGCCAATGAACGGATTATTAGAATTCATCCTGCACATATATGTCCGAATAATATTATATTATTTTGGTCAATACTAAATTTAAACGGTTTTTATTTATTTTCAAATATGTAAATTTTCGTAGTTTTACGTAAATAAAGCTAACGTTACTGACTTATATGCAAAATGCCATTAAATATTCTAGGTTATAAATTCAGCTAAACAGTAATATATTGTATATTGATTTATGTATTTAATTTTAGAAATCCACTTAATACTTATATGCCTTCTGGTAGAGATTGTTTACTTAAACTTATCTCTTAGAATTCACTAGTCCGATTAGATATTTCTAGCAATAATCATTTTTTAAGCTCAGCTTCTTTCAGCTCATTTTTTGATAACTTATGCTTACATATAAAAAGTTATACTGATGGACATAGTTTTAAAGTAGAGCTGTCATCATTAGCACACTTTACAACAAAATACATTATCCAGTCTAAAAACTACGAGCTAGCAGTATAGTTGGAACTACTAAAATCAAAATCGCGTAAAACTATTACGCACGTCGACTATATGAAATATTTAATACATACGTAAATAAAAATCAATATTAATTTATATATTTCATCTAATAATAAATCGATATGTACCATAATTATAATACTACATTATTAATAATATGACACATCCTGACTAGCAAAGTGATTTATCATTGCTGAGCGTAAAATATTATAGTTATAAAAAGGAATTTTAAATAATCATAAATCAAAATTACTTGTTCTATAAAAATGGCAAAACATGCCCTTTTAGATGTCGATGTCGATCGATTTGTTGTGTTTATGATTTTAAGACCTATTAAATCTAAATACTCATAAAAAGAATTATTGGATAAATTGTTATACCTACACAATAAAATTAGCAAACGAGCAATCTTGGACCCAAGCATCCCTGGCCATCGGTTATGGTGGTTTAGGGATTCGCAAAATTTCCAGTGTCGCTTTACCAGCCTTCCTACCTTCTGTCCATAGTTCAGCAAAACTCATAAGTAAAATTTTAAGGGCATCCCCTTCAAACTTTGAGAATGCTGGTTTGAAAGAAGCTAGAAACACTTTTTTAATTGCATGCCCACGTCAAAATTTTTCAGTTTCTCCAAATTCACAGAAGAGCTGGGACGACATAAACTGCAAATTGACTTATGACAATTTTTTGAGTTGTAGTACAGATTTGGCGCGTGCTAGGTTTTGGCCATGGCTACGCATGAGGCCGGCTACTGGCTTCACGCATTCCCTTCGTCAAATACAGGAACATTTCTTGAGCCTGATACGCTCCGAATCGCAACCTGTCTACGGCTTGGGGTTCCGGCCTGCGCTCCTTATAAATGTCCCTGTTACAGTGATCTCGACAAGCTAAGATATCACGGTCTGTCATGTTAAAAAAGTGCAGGGCACTTCTCGAGACATGCTGCAGTTGACGATATCATACATCGGTCGCTTGCCACCGTCAACGTGCCAAGTTTACTTGAGCCGACTGGTATTGCAAGAGACGATAGCAAGAGACCGGACGATATGAGTTTGATTCCATAGAAGATGGGCCGGGTGCTGGTATGGGATGCAACCTGTTCAAACACGCTGGCCCCTTCCTATCTACATGGAACCAACAACAGAGCTGGTACGGTTTGTGAAGCGGCTGAAAATACTAAAGCATACAAATACGATTATATAATATGATTTTGTCCCATTCGGTGTCAAGACACTTGATCCGTGAGGTCCTAGCGCTATAAGACTTTTTAAGGAAATATCAAAAAGGCTATTTGACGTCACAGGAGACCAAAGAACTGGCAGCTATCTCGGACAAAGAAATAGTCTAGCTATTCAAAGGAGGAACGCTGCCAGTATCTTCGGAACCTTGCCTAAAGGGACTCCTTTTAATAATATTTTTTAGTTATTGTAATATATATTTATAAGATTTTTAGGTTCATTGTTATAACTCTGATAGTAAATGTCATTATTTAATAAATAAATAAGTTTTGATATTTAAAAAAAATCAGTAACAAATAAATGTAAGGAAGGATCTGTATTTTTTAAGCAAGAATAAAAAAAAATGTTTTTCATTTTATTGCAAATGCGGCTCTAAGTTTGTTGTAAGCATTTTCGTATGCAAACTTATGATTTCGTCAATTGTAAACTGGTTTCAAAAAACGCTTAAAGAAAACGAAAAACTGCTGTATGATATCCGAAACTTCGGGCACGTAAAAACCTAATAAACCGCGATAAAATCCGAAAAAATTTGTTTCATTATAACCTTTAAAAAAAGTTAAACTTTAAACATGAACAGGAAGGACAACTTTGTATGTATGTCGTCGATTTCTCTAAAATTTTATAAATTAAAAAAAATGATTTCATCACCGTGAAGATGATGAAAAGAGTAAGAAAAGTTTTGAAATAAGTAAAGATGCAGAAAATAACTAATTATATTCTTTCTCAATAAGAAGACAAATCGATCATTTTGTTTTAGAAATAGAAAAAAACTTAAGTCAATAACCTTTTATTTTTTACAAATTTTAATATAAGTACTCGTTCAACTAACTTGTCTTAGAACCAGTCCTAAATCATAATTATGTCGTTGTTGTTTTCTGCATATATAAAATTATATTAATAACATCGAAACGTTTTTAAAATATTAACTTGAAATAAACGCAACGTCCTATGAGGAAAACGACGTTTCTAAATTTCTTTTGGTAGTAGGGTGTATGAATTTAAAAAAAACGATTGGCTGATTAATCGTGTCGCCCAATTTTGAACTTTGAAGATATTTCGAAATTACTTTTTGAGGATACTTAAATATTAATCGCTTCAGCCTGTAATATCCCACTAATGGGCATAGGCCTCTTTCCCCATGTAGGAGAAGGATCAGAGCTTAATCCACCACGCTGCTCCAATGCGGGTTGGCGGATATATTCCCTACTATGAGTAACGATCGCTATCAGATGTACATGATAACAACCGTGACCGACGGCTTAACGTGCTCTCCGAGACACGTTCGGGAGACCTACTAGGACTGCACAAACACCCAGACTACGGCAAACACCTGTATGGCCAATACAAATGTTTGTCATGTGCGGGGATCAGCCCGCAACCGTAACAAATTTACTTTTCCCTTACAAAAAATATTTTAATACATTTACTATTATTATAGAAAAAAACAACAACAGCGTGGTAACAGTTACGAGCGCATGTAATGGCAAGACCGTCACGTAATTCCTCTGTAATGACAGTAATCATTTTATCATCTTCCTTCCAATAATGTACGTTTACTTATCCGGGTAAAGCGCACTGCACCGTGCGAATACAATTTATAACGCATACCTTAATTTTATGGTATAATATAATTGTATCCCATCAACGTATATTGTTATGGAACTTTAATTCAATTTCTTACTGCCTGCGCCACTTATATTCAATTACGTGACTTCTTCGCATAAGTTTTTGCCCTACGAGTTCCCTAGAATGTAAGTGAAGCAACAGTCCACGATAATTGTGTATAGAAAGATCATTTTTAAACCACGAGTTTACATTACACGTAGAAGAATTGCACTTGGAAAATAATGATTTTGAATGATTGAATTTATAATAGCAAAGTATCATAAAATTCATACGATTATATATAAAATAATTTTAGTAATAATCAATCATTAATATTTAAAAGTATTTATAAATTAATATTGTTATTTCTTTTAAAGTTCACTAAGTTCAATAGAAACCATAGCCTACTATAAACTTCCATTTTAATTATGACTAAACAACATATTAAACAGTTATTACTATTGTTTGTATTATTTTACTACAGCATTGAATAGTTTAGTTACAGTTTTAGAGCACAAAATAACTAACGTGTGTAAATCTTGATATAAAAACCCAGATTCTTTTGTTTAGTTAAGTTTAGACTCCGTATATTTTAATCAACGATAATAAGAAAAAAAAACCATTTTTTTATTAAAATAATACAGAACTATTTTATATTATCACACTATAATGGACAAAACCACAAAACATACCTGTCACGGCTTCACGGACACCAATAACACGACAAGTTCAAATTGATACCACGTTCTTTTGAACTGTCCTTTAAGTCGCGAGCACTAAAGTCTAACCTAACCCTAGAAGAAGCAGAAAGCTCACGAGACCGGCACCAAAGAGACGGGCGCGCACACGGGAGCACGCAGCCAAGGCGTCTCAAACAGAATGAAACGGTGATGAAGACGCCACCGTCTTTTATAGACATGACCGTAACCTGACGCCGGATAACGGACTCCAGCGGCCGCACTGGCTATGCGACTTTAACTCTTCGAACGTACGCATAACACGTATTTTCCTTTTCCGATCCTCTTGTAATAGATAGATCGAATTTTCAATAAAGCGCCCGAAGCTGAACACTGCAATTTACTGACTCTAACGCTGGTAAAGCCTGAATAAAGCACAGGACAACGGAACTCTAAATAGCATCAAGATTTGCTATCGACACAAAAAGGTAAACTCGATAACCGCGACATTCCTTCAGCTGCACCTACCGGCAAAATAGATGACTGGGATTTACCTCATACAAAGACCTGACTTTTCTACCTCATTTATTTATCGTATCAAAACAAATATCATATTAATAAATTATTACGACTTACGATTAATTAAGACGACAGTTTTTTTTTTTAATTTGTAACATCACACACAGTCATCTGTTCCTAAAGTAAGCAAATGCTTGTATTGTAGGTAACAGCCGACTGGTATAGCTATATATTGGCGCAACGATCACAGCACTGGCTTGTGGCTGTTGCACTGATGGTTGCGGATAAGATCCCCTCACCTGACAAATATTTGTATTGGCCATACAGATGTTTGTCGTGGTCTGGGTGTTTGTTTAGTCCTTGTGGGTCTCTCCACCGTGGCTCGGAGAGCACGTTAAGCTGTCGTCCCCGGTTGTTATAGTAGGTAATATATCTATAATATATGGATTAAGCTCTGATCCTTCTCCTACATGGAAAAGAGGCAGTGGGACCCAGCAGTGGGATATTACAGAGTGAAGCGTAATAAATTATTATGAGTATATTGTCAACACTTCTATTAAAGACTGATACTGTAGACTGATGTGATAACTAGATACTAAAAAAATAAAAAAAAATAAAACATTAGTTAAAAAAAACAACTATTACTTTTTACTTTTATCTTTTATGCTAGATAGAACATTGTTTTTGATTAACAAATAAATAATGAGATACACAGAGCGTATCTGTACTTACGTGCATCAAAATATAAAGTCGTAAAGAACAAAAAGGATAAAACAGCGGGATTACACTCCGGCTCTGAAGCTGTTCATTATAGAGACATGATCAGTTCTAACGATTCTACTTACATTAATTTGTGCTAGAAAACGTATTACATAAATAAATAGAAATTGAACCATTTTAACAAGTAAAAATGTTACTTATGAATATTATATTGAAAATAAGTACAGATGAATGCTCTTAGACAACTAAGTTTTTAAAATAAATTTGGTTTAAAAAATAGAGAGAGTGTGTGTGTACTAGATGAATGATATAGTTCTAATTTTTTAATTTTATTTCATAACTAGCGACCCGCCCCGGCTTCGTACGGGTGCATAGACTATCAGTGTTCCTGTACTATATTATGCATATATTATACATATAAACTTTTTTGGAATCACTCTCTTTACTGTACTGTGTGGCTACGGTACTAAAGAATTTAGCCACCCCCTCTCTTCCCGTGGGTGTCGTAAGAGGCGACTAAGGGATAACACAGTTCCACTACCACATTGGAACTTAAAAAGTCGACTGGAGGCGGGATAACCATCCAACTGCTAGCTTTGAAATACACAGGCCGAAGACGGGCAGCAGCGTCTTCGGTGCGACAAAGCCAGCCCTGCGGTCACCAACCCGCCTGCCCAGCGTGGTGACTATGGGCAAAACACATGAGTTCACGCTATTTTTGGCGTAAACTTATGGAGGCCTATATCCAGCAGTGGACTGTGATAGGCTGTAATGATGATGATGATGATGATGACTCTATTTACTAAAGAAAACCGCATCAAATTCCATTGCGTAGTTTTAAAGTTCTAGGCACACAGACAGCGGGAAGCCACTTTATTTTATACTGTGTAATACTAAGCAATTAGTACAATGACAAAATTATAATTCAGCTTCAATGATTTGATTCCAAAATGAGAGAAAAACGATAAACGCCGAGTTAATTTATTCCAGAAATATAGAAAATTTATTAAAAAAAACACAAATTTCTTCTTTCAAAATTCTTTCAATTATTTGGTATTAACATTTTATTTAAAATACACATGTTGCTTTTATGCCATTTTTAATATTTGGTTTTTAATTACTAGTAAGTCAAAATCAAGAACACTTAATAAGTTTTTAAACCACAAAATAAATTAAACATTACACGTAATGAGAGTACCGCACGTAGTGAGACTGCCTGTGTCAGTACACAGACAAACACAGCTTTTATCAAAAAAAAATCATCACATATTTGGCTTTGAACACTAAACATCGTCTAATGAATATGATTTATAAATCCCTAACCTGCTATCTACTAATCTGTTATGGATGACTCTACCAGTACGTATTCAATGCTTAACCTTCTCCTTAATTCTTACTACATAATAAAGAACATACCTACAACTTCAGTCAGAAAGAGTCGTTAAAGTTACAACAAAACAATTTACAGAATTATTACTTACAAAGCGCAAACATTATTAACAAAGAAAAACAATGTGTTAGATATTTCAAACAAAAATAGAAATGGATATATATAAACATAATGTAACATTAACAAAATATAGTTTCTGTATGAGCCTCACCGCAACTTAATAACATTACTTATACAATAAAAATGTACAAAACCTGAGATCGACTGCTTGTTAATCTCACTTCCTGTGGTTTCCAAAAGAGAATTTAAGGCCAAGTTCGAAACGATATACCAGTGAAAGTTAATGTGTTTATTCGCGTAATTCTCATTGCCAGTTATCTATGAGATGAAAATCTTAATTTACATCGCGCACGGCAATATTCTATTTGTTTTTATCCAAGCCAGATTCAATTACTCGCTTCCAAAAATAATTACCGTGCAGCGTCGAAGGCTTCAGCTGAGAAACAGAATGTAAGTCATTGCAGCTAGTATAATGAGTCGGTACACATCTCTGTGACAGAAAGGCAATAAGAAAAAAAGTGACGGCGCGCTGCAGTGCTACAGAAGCGACTAAATTGTTTTCTCTGGTTTTTAATCTTTTGAAATTAGTACAAGCTATTTCGCTTACTTGGCATTATTTCCATTGTAAGATGATATTGTTTATTTTTGTTGTGTTTACCGTAAATTTAATTAGCTACTACCGCTATGTAATTATTTTTCTTACAAACATCTATTTATCTTAAATAGATAAAAATGTTTGCATAAATGTATTAATTACGCCATACTAAAAAAAAATTAAAAAAATATTTTAGTTATAAGGCCAAGTCATAGGATTACTTTATGATTTTTTTGGCGTTATTGTGATAAATTGATGATCAGAGAGTGGGTATGAAGATGTAGACAGCAGATATTGTTTATTATAATTGTTGAAGTTATCATAAAGTTATTAATTCTATCATTGTAGTACCTTACTAATATTGTACAAATGCTATAAATGGCGAAAGTAGAGCTGTATTCATTATGTAAGTAAAGGTAGATGTTTTTTTATCGAGCGAAAGGACAATGTATATATTATATACTTATATGGATACGACTGCTCTATTTAATTATATTTAAATAGAAATTGGCCTTAGTCCGTCTATTGCAGACGACTTAGACAGTGTCAGACAGATACTGCGTAGTCTAGGACACTCTTCAGGAAAACGCAAAAAGTTGCCTAAGCTCTGACCTCGGCCTCACTGGCTAGGCCCACAGAAACGACGAGTCGATACGTGTGGAGCCATTTCAGCTGCAGGAGTCTTTCGCATTTTAGAGCTATGCCACGAATGCTTGACGGAGACGCCATTCCGGGTTTCAAATGAAGTTTTCCTTCTCCAGGACCCCTGATGATTTTGAGCCAAGTTTATCCCTCGGTCGCCTTTTACGACCCCCACGGGAAGAAAGGGGGTTATGCTATTCTACTCAGCCGACACCACACGGTACAGAAATATTATGTTAATAATATCATGACAATTTTATACGTAGCCGCGCCTACGTGTATTTTCTAATACAATAAATGTAATTTACTACTCACTCCTATTGTTGTAATCAACAATTTTTTTCACACGTTATTTTTTTTACTTTCACCAATTCGAATGGTATATTTGCGAAGCTGTTTAGCAATTTAATAATTTGATATAGATCATTGAATGAATAACAGTAGGTATTCCAGTAACGAAGCTTTTAAATCACTCACTACTAGAAAAACACCTCTACCTTTACAAAAAATATAACCTTAATAATTAATAATCTTCCTGTTTTACTTATTAGCAAATTAAGTCTTTACTTACGTTCTACAATGTACTTTAGTGAATTTTATAACTAAATATTTTAAAAGTATTTAGCGCCGAGAGAGCTGCACTGTGTGCGACTGATAGACGACACAATTATTCTACACCGATACATACATAATTATTTTTAAATTGTAATTCGAACTCATGTGGTATGCAGTAACAAAAACACATAGAACAAACGCTTAGACCACGACAAAAATCTGTCGCTGTGTTGATGAAATGTACCATTGCGTTAACACGCCATGCTACATCTTATCAACACACAAAGTCAAAACATGAAAAATAATAACATAAATTGTGCGTTACCATATACGACGCCTCGGATATCCATAATACATCAAGATGAAAATATACAAACATAATGGTTGTGTCTGATGATTTCACATCTAGATTACAACCTAAATCACGATCGACTCTAAACACAAATGTAGAAACTAAATTGGTAAATGTGATATCAGTCTCTAGAACGTAAGCAATTTCCAATATTAATGTTTCTCATGTGGGTTATTGTGTTAATGCTGTGGCACTTAAACCATTACGACACGACCGCGCACTACCGCGAATGTTATGGACAAGGGGTCATGTTCAATGATTGTAACGTTTCTAAGATGAACTATGTACGCAAACTCTACTCATGTTATAACGAGACGCTAGTGTGGTATGACTGAGAATAGTATTCTAATTTTATATAATTGTAACAAATTATAAAAGAAAAATTATTTTTACTGACGCAAAAGTTTCTCTTGTTCATTATATTTGATCAGCCACTATTGAGAGTGTTTGAAATGCCCAGCCTATCTATTTCAATGCATTTTACAGCTTTTATTTGGTGTTCATTTGTTAGGTGTTTTTGCTCGAGCTGCGTGCTCAACGAGCAGATCTGGGTCGCTTGTCAAAGCACTGATAATACGTAGCACTTTTACTTGGAGAGATCGTCGATTATTAATTTTATTTTGAACTAAACTTGCGCCTGAAATACACTTAACCGATTTCTGTCAAGCAGAATAATAGAATCCAATATACATTCAATGCCATGAACAAAATAAATAAAGCAATTAGTAACCATCGTGGAAGTAAGAGAAAATAGTTGCGTCTTCTCTGCTTGTCATAACGCTAATTTAACCTTCAAGAAATATTGTTCAAAAACAATAAATTAAAGTATGGCATGCGAGTACCATATAAATAAGTGATAGCGTAGTGCAAGCCGCACTGAGCTCTACGTTCATTAAACACTCTACATTAAAGCGCTTACTGATGACACGGGTGCTACTGTCATCACATAAACAAACAGGGGACGTTGCTGGTGAGTGACATATGTACAGCTTCACAATCATCGGGACGGTATCTTTCATGGTACGCGTGCTCAACTTAATCGCCGCGTAACGGTGGCGAACAGTAAAGTGCGCCACGGAGCGCGGCTGCGTGCTAAATTTGCCGAAACACCGCCATCTCTAGCGGGAAATTCTTAAATCACTTCAATGCATGTCGATAGCCGTCTATAACTGAAATTCGACAATTACAATATTTCATACGGTGTAATTTTGGACAACTTAATTGTTGATATTCACATGTTAGAACCCAATTTAAAAGTATCTGTAATAGCTTAATATTTTGTTTTATATAACAAAAAACGCGTTAAGGATAAAGAGTTAGACAATAAGGAACAAACTGAACTTTTTATTAATAACTAATAATAATCAATACTAACAGAAA
Organism: Melitaea cinxia; assembly: GCF_905220565.1. Taxonomy (NCBI): domain Eukaryota; kingdom Metazoa; phylum Arthropoda; class Insecta; order Lepidoptera; family Nymphalidae; genus Melitaea; species Melitaea cinxia. Next base: position 12,933,728 of record NC_059395.1, on the reverse strand, counting down.
TAATAATAATTGCTTGCCTGCAAGGCAAACGAAGAAAAACCGACTTCAATTATATCGACAAGTAATACAACGTAGGTAGACGAAAAAATAGTCAAGTAAATACGCATTATGGCTATCATGTATATCACAGGTAGATTAATTTATGGGAGGTTAAATTTTTGTTATTTCTGACTCTACCTTAATTCCGGTGCTGCGGGAAGTGTACTCACTCATGCTCCGTTCTGCGACTATCACGCGTTATTTTCGAACAAATTTACGTAAAAACGATCTTTATTGCAAGATCAAAATACGATACGAACTGACCTTTAACGACTGACAATTAGACACTTTTAAACAAAATAACGCGTCAGACATAATATTCTAAAAAAAATTAGTAACATTGCGTGCTAGAATATAGAAGCACCCCACTGGCCACGTGGTCTTGGTTTGCCCTACCCCTAGAGTGTTTTTTTTAAGCCGGAGGCGCGGAGGGAAGGCAGCCCTCGACCGCCGTGCGAAAGCGACCAGCCTCCGCTGCGGAACGGAGCATGAGTGAGCGTGCTTTCGCACGCAAGGGCGGAAGGGCTGCACTTCTCGCAGCGCTAGAGCCAAGCGTTATTCTTAGGTTAAGTTTTTCCGATTTAAAAATTGAACCTTAAAACTTCAACCATGATATCTCTGTAACGACGGGGCTTACACGAAAATAGTTGTCCGGGAGGGGTGAAAAATCCACACTCCCTCCCACGCCCCACCCCCCTCTTTCCCCCCAACCACATAAATTTCTTGCCGGCGATGTACATAATTATGTTACCCGCATTATCAAAGATTACTCCAAAAGTTGTAATCAGATCTCGATGAAATTTAAATGTGACCACATGATAAACATCGGCTTTCGATCAAACTGAAAATCATCAAAATCGGTACACCCAGTAAAAAGCTATGCGGATTTTTGAGAGTTACCCTCGATTTCTCTGGGATCCCATCATCAGATCCTGGTTTCCTTTTCATGGTACCAAACTAGAATATCTCCTTTCCAACAAAAAAAGAATTATCAAAATCGGTTCATAAACGACGGAGTTATTCCCGAACATACATAATATATGAATATATATATATATATATATATATATATATATATATATTATTGAATTGAGTATCCTCCTCCTTTTTTTCAAGTTGGTTAAATAAATAAAATTTCACATCGCCAGCCAGTATTTGATAAAAATTTACGTGTTCGCTTCATATTAAAAACTTTTGAGGTGAAATAAAAGAAATAAAGCGTCATGCTTTGTAAAATATATACTTATACCATTACGGTATCACCGGTGATATATTTATGCTACAAGATTAATTTGTAGTAATATTTAACAAATAAAACAAGTATCATTAACATGTGTTTGAGTTTTTAATTACGTGTGTTGTCTATTAATTAGTTCACACAAACTTTTTAGTACATACACTAATACAGAATTTTAATGAGGAGGGGGTGATGAAGCAATTAATTAATTCAGGAAATACATTTTCTCAACAATTGTTAATACAAAAAAGATTATGAAACGTAAAGCACAAAGACCGGAAACATTTTTTTTTTTTTACTTACAGTTATACAGTATACAGCCACTGCAATAAAAGTATACGTTTAAATTCGGATAAATCAATATCAGACAAAATCATAAACGTGTTGGGTGTTTAGGAAGGAAGGAAGGAGAATCTTGATTCTAAAATAGTAAACCCGTAATAGCAATTCGTCGCCATCATTGTAATAAGACTTAAGTCAAAGGACCCCGCACAATTTGAATGGAAAATGGCTCTCGGCTAAATTGGCTGAAATTATGCATAGGGGTAGTTTTCAGCATGCTGATCAAAAGTCTCAAGGGGCACAAACCCCCAAGTTCAACCCACGACCCTCTACAACCCCCAAACCCCCCAAAATGCACTTTGCAATAATCGACTGCAGTTTTGCGAAGAGATAGGCACCAACATGCTTAACATAATTCTAAACTATACCCCCTCAAAATAGACCCCCGACTACCTACAGCTCGACCCCCCACTCCACCAACCCCCACACACCCTCCCTTAATTCACTTTGCAAGAATTAGCTTAAGTTTTTAAAAGAGATGGATATCAACATGCTGGTCGAAATTCTCAATCGACACCCCCCCCCTTAAAATCAACCCCGACCCCCCCACACAAACCCCCAACCACCCTAAAATTGAGTAAAGACTCGTGAATGTACCAACTGTAAAGCTATTCACAGAGAATACTGCTATTCTAAAAATAATTTTCGTAGGGTCCGCAGAATACGGTGACTCAGCAGTCCTTTTTAGGATAGTAGACCCGATCTTCATCACTTTTGCGAACTTAACAAACCCTAATGAATATGGTTGAGGAGATAGTCATTCTTGTCTAAATGATGACCACAACTGCGAACATTATCCGGCACAAAAATATTTCTTTTTACGAATTGCATTGCATAGAAAATCTCTGGATGTTATTTTGTTCGTTACAAATAACGCACGAACGCGATGCTGTTTGCATTAGAACGTTCAATCGCAAACAACTTGGATCGTCGTTAATTAAACTTATTTCATCGATTATTGGCCTATTGCAGTTGATGCAAAGTCTTTAATTTTCATTAAGAACTAGGGGTGGATGGCCATGATCATCCCTTTTAGTAATCGCAAGTTGACGTTTATCAGCATTGTCATCACCGTTCATAAATGCCAACTGTAGCACGTTGAATTCTCCATTACAAACGTAACACCGCATTTTTATAAAAAAGTTCGTTTAAAACTGGAAAGGACTACTTCGCGAACACGAACTAAAGTTCGCAAAAGTGATGAAGATCGGGTCTACTATCCTGAAAAGGATTGCTGAGTCACCGTATTCTGCGGACCCTACGAAAATTATTTTTAGAATAGCAGTATTCTCTGTGAATAGCTTTACAGTTGGTACATTCACGAGTCTTTACTCAATTTTACGGTGATTGGGGGTTTGTGTGGGGGGTCGGGGTTGATTTTAGGGAGGGGGTGTCGATTGAGAATTTCGACCAGCATGTTGATATCCATCTCTTTTAAAAACTTAAGCTAATTCTTGCAAAGTGAATTAAGGGAGGGTGTGTGGGGGTTGGTGGAGTGGGGGGTCGAGCTGTAGGTAGTCGGGGGTCTATTTTGAGGGGGTATAGTTTAGAATTATGTTAAGCATGTTGGTGCCTATCTCTTCGCAAAACTGCAGTCGATTATTGCAAAGTGCATTTTGGGGGGTTTGGGGGTTGTAGAGGGTCGTGGGTTGAACTTGGGGGTTTGTGCCCCTTGAGACTTTTGATCAGCATGCTGAAAACTACCCCTATGCATAATTTCAGCCAATTTAGCCGAGAGCCATTTTCCATTCAAATTGTGCGGGGTCCTTTGACAACTTTTCAATATTCACTTAATATATAGGTATAGTTGTAGGTAAATTAGTATAAAGAGACTTAAAAAACATTAATAAATACATATCCCATAAGTTTTTGATATTACTTTTCTTACATACCGTCAAAGCTTAACTAAGAAAAACTATGAGAAAAAATGTTTATTCTTTCTCATGAAAAGATGTCAAATTTGACTCAAGTCTTATTAGAATGACGGCGACAAATTGGAAATCATCCACTACAAACAACTACCTACCTAGCCAGTCGTGGCGTACTATACTGTATAGTACTTATTACTTACATTGTACAATACTTATATGTTACTAAACAAGATGGAACAAATAAAGGGTCTCTTCATGAAACGTAAACCTCGTTAGTTGCAGGACGGTTTCAAAATCACCCCATATCGTATCGACAGGCAATCGCGCACAAATATTACTGGATTTCTTTAAGAAACTTCTTAATTTTGAAGAATAAATGCACTTGATAAGAAATAAAGCGAATCTATCAATTTTCTATGGAATTAATAATTAACAATGCTTCAAATCTATTAAACGGCGGTAAACCAGTGGATTTAAGACTATTGGAAATTTATGGGTTAATAATGAAAGAAAATATCAGGACTCAGGAGCTAAATAAAAGGTTTGCAAAATATGAGATGATTGCAAAAAAAATGCGTTGTTGCCTCAAGTTTAAATATTCATACTTGTTGCTGAGATGATTAAAATCATATGCGGAAAATTAATTTATCCCACGATACAATTAGGGTTTTCCGCAATTTTGAAGTCTATCAGTCTAGACAGTTTCAGTCACAGCATAATTTTACCTTTATTGACGGACGATCAACACTCATGTTATTTCTTCTAAAGGCTCGGTCTCAACTTAATGTGCGTTTACTTAAGAATAATATTTTCCTATAATACACAGACAAGTATCGAATGTATTGTAACGTGTACAATACTAAGTCTATTTTTATATTCATTCAAACCTGAGTGCTAACTAGTTCAACATAGGTAAATTAAAAAAGTTTAGTTTGGCTTACTTTATTTAAAAAAGTATATTAACTTGTCAGTAAAGAAAAGGGGAGGCGTTCAGCGTCAAACCATCAACCCTTGTCTTCTGAATAATGAAGACTCGAAGTTTAGAATTGTAAAGTGGTAAAACACGCCTTCTTACTAGAATATGCTTACCTTAACAATGTTTTCGTCAAACTTCGTTTACAATAATATCTTTATTTTTTTTATATATAATTAATTTCATTGTTTTACACAGCTTTTAAAATAACACACAATAAAATAGAGAATCAAATTTTTTTCCCAGCGGGCTGAAATTTGGATAATATGAGAATAAATTGCTTAAAAACCTCTCATGTAAATAAAACATTTGGATACCTAATGCATGACAAATCGTCATTATAAATAACATGTATTTGTATCGTATGGTAAATAAACCAACAGACGATTATTTTAAGTTGTTAGTGAATTTAACGTATCTACATACTTATGAAGCTACTAAACTATATCAACCAAAACTATATTATATTATTTTACTATCCTTCCAATCTATCACACGTCGAAAATGGACGAATCTACGAAAAAAACTGCTAAACTGGAAATAAATAAATCGTTGTCGCTGAGCATTTTTAGTATGCGGCACATCGGTTTATCTTTTGATAAGCCCAAGAACGCCTCTGCTTACTTTCGCCAAAAACTAATTTTTGTCGCGTCCGTCTGCGGTATCTGCTGTCACGTTTTCAGTGAATTCATTAACATAGTCCTCACGTTCGCCAGTTCACCTCGTGTCGAAGATGTCGTTCCGCTCTTTCATACTTTTGGTTACGGCGCATTGAGTAAGATTTTTTATCGACTATTGTATAGTTCTCAACTGTTATTGTACTTATCATCGGTATTTTTTATTAAGAAACGTGATTGATTAGGTAACATAATATTCGGTTTTACAACAACATAGCAGTCGATTTACTGTTGTCGTCGCTATCGTTTGCTTTAAAATATCCGCTTGAAACGAGCTTCCCACGGTACACGTTTTTCTAAACGAGCCCTGGATCGGCAAACTGCGACAGACCCGTAATTGTAACGTATGTTCAACCCGAGCAATCTACATTAAATATGGTTTTACAAAATTATGATATAATCAGAATAAAAGTTGTGGGAAATTGGAAAAATAAAAATATATATAATTTTCTAGCAAATAAATTTTTTGTAGGTATCGCGAAAGTTTTTGTTTTGTGGTACAAAAACACTGTATTTGGAGAACTAATAGATGAACTGGCCGGAATATGGCCTATGCCTCCTCTTGATGAAAATGCTTCAATAATCAAAGAGAAGAGTCTCGCAGCTTTGCGTGTGAGCCATCGATGTAAGTCTCATTTTTCATTTGGCAAAAATCACGTTAAATTCGATACTAAATTTTAATATATTTTAGGGTATTTTGCTGTTAATGTACTTGGGGTATGGTTTTATAATTTAACACCGATTATAATTTATTTCTACCGAGCCTGGCAAGGTCATGACACTCAAATGGGATTTGTGTGGGTGTCCTGGTATCCCTTTGACAAACACCAACCCATTGCGCATATTGCAGTATACTTATTTGAAATATACGCTGGTAAGTTTACATATAAAATGGATATACTAACACAAAAAAACTTGTGAAGTTTAAATTATTTAAATAAAATGTCATAAGTCGTTAATTATAAACTGTTTTAATGATCTAAACTTATGATCGGAACACTTCGCACAGTTATAGACACCTGACTTCCTCAAGAAACTATACGAATCCCATAGGCATATTACTTCAAGATATTCATAGCTATTACCATTTAGTCGTTCTTATAACGGATTTAAAAATGAACATTCATAAAGTCAAACACAAATGGTACAACATTGTTATTGTGTTGTAAAATTTAATATACAACGACTTATAATTATCAAGTAAATATTTAACTTTTATGGCTAAAAATATTTTATATATAGATTACATAAAATTCGACCAACTCTCTCTATATCTTTTTATGAAAGTTTAACACTGCAATGATTATATATACATTTATTCCTAAGCAATTATGAGTATCCAGCACAGATATTACATTAAAAACGAATAATCATTTCAATTATTCTGTCATGGGTTGTAAAAACTAACACCTACAGACATTTATTATCATCTCGCGATGTCAAAACATACATCGATTCATTGTGTGTAATTGTACCACTTTCAAATTTTAATATCACTAGCTGTGCCCGCGGCTTCGCCCGCATTGAAATCAGTGTGTCACAAAGTTTTCCCAGAAAACTTCCAGTGAAATTCTCATCGAAATCAGTTTAGCCGTTCCGTAAACCTTCAGTCCGAAAAATCCGTTCAGTAGATTTTGAGGGAAATGACCACATACACTTTTGAGGACTTTGTTTTATAATACACTAACTGTTTAAATATATTTCAAATATACTGCATGCGATTTAGTTTTTAATATGGTTGTCCGTAAATATGTGCCATGGAATAGCGTAACGTAAAGATTAGATATTGTAAAAAAAATGTTTTGTACTACTTATAATCATTGGCCTTAGTCCGCAATGATGGCAAGAGACCATCCATCCATCCAATCCATCAGGATTGACGTTGGTTCCCTGGGAAAGGGGACGGGCGCTTTTGTGGGACGCAACCTGCGTTGACACACTTGCTCCGTCTCATGTCAGGGAAACAGCCTTAAAAGCGGGAGCCGCAGCGGAAAGAGCTGAAACGACTAATCGGCACAAATATTCGTCACTAATTCCAAATTACACCTTTGTGCCGTTTGCAGTCGAAACACTTGGACCTTGGAGTAGTTATTGCCTCCACTGGTGACAAGAGGGCTGGTGCATTTTTTGCTCAGAGAATCGGCATAGCGATTCAATGGGGAAATGCTGCCAGCATTCTTGGCACAATTCCACGCGGACATGATTTATACCAAAACTATCTGTAAATAATTAGTTCTTAAGTTGTGAATTGTAAATATGTATAATATTTTGTATAAATAAAAAACTAAATTACATGCAGTATATTTTAAACATATTTACACCACAATACTATATTATTACTACATTATTTCATACTACAATTCTGACGAATTCAACGAACCGTTTTGTTCAACGTGAAGCGCGCTTCACGCGGACGTAGCCGCGGGCAACAGTTAGTGTATTATAAAACAAAGTCCCCGAAAGTGTATGTGAACGATTCCCTCAAAATCTACTGAACGGATTTTCATGCAATGGAGAGAGGGCTTCAAGAGGAAAGTTTAAGGAACGGCTAATCCGATTTTGATGAGAGTTCTACTGCAAGTTAGCAGGGAAAAATTCGTGACACAATGATTTCAACGCGGGCGAAGCCGCGGGCACAGCTTGTAGATATATAGATATACTAGCGGCGTGGGATAAACAAAAATAATACTCTGCGAATAAACATAATTATATGACTTCAATTAAATATTTAATTATTATATAATATATTATTATTTATATATATAAATGATAGCAATCGTTACTCATAGTAGAATTTATCCGCCAACCCGCATTGGAGCAGCGTGGTGGATTAAGCTCTGATCCTTCTCCTACACGGAGAAAGAGGCCTATGCCCAGTAGTGGGATATTACAGGCTGAAGCGTAAGCGTAAGCGCGATATTTTTATTTTATTTATATTTTAGAATCCAATGAGTCCAATGTTACATTTTTCAAACTTTAAAAAAAATTACTTTAATCCTTTACTAACCACTTCTTAGGTGTTACCTGTGTGTGGATAATGATATCATCTGACTTGCTATTTTCTGGAATGGCGAGTCATATTGCTCTTCTGTTACGTATGCTACAGAAGCGTTTAGAATCATTAGGTTCAGTCGAAAAAACTGATGACGATCACTACGAAGAAATACGTTCAAATATAAAGCTGCATCAAAGACTAATAAGGTTAGTTGAATAAATTACATTAACCTAATCACTTTAAAAACTTATGCTCATTAAAAAAAAAAACGGTTATAAGTTTTAAGTCATTTGAGTCTTCAATGTAAATTTTATAATATAAGTTAATTTAGTTATATAGCTTCTATTTAGCATTTAAATGTTTTATCCAATAATTCATTATGTCTTAATTTAAATTTGCTTCAGCTACTGCAGTAACTTAGAGGAAGCTTTCTCTCTATGCAATCTTATAAACATTGTAATGAGTTCCATAAACATTTGCTGTGTAGTCTTCGTCATTGTGGTTTGTATTTTTAAGCATCTCAATCTTTTTTATTTTTATTTGTTGTTACCCTAGTGAACCGACAAACGATAGTCGTTATAAAGAAAGCTACGGCCACTTTTTGTCTGTGAATCTTGTAAAAAGGTCAAACGTCAAAAACTGTGAAAAAATAATTGTGTCTATAGTACGATAAAATACATTTACTCTATGTTACAATACGCTTGTTTGACTTTCTTATTTACTTATCTAATATATAAAATTCTCGTGTCGCGGTGTTTGTAGTTAAACTCCTCCGAAACGGCTGGATCGATTTTTATGTAATTTTGTGTACATATTGGGTAGGTCTGAGAATCGAACATCTATTTTTCATCCCCCTAAGTTATAAGAGGGAGGGGGGATTTAGTGGGTTAAAACAACGTTTGCGGGGTCAGCTAGTAGTATATAAGCAATTAAAAATTTAATTTAACTATTTTCAAATAATATTCAAAGCACTTTTGTCCCATCCTTTTATAGTAAATAAAATGCCCTGAGATTTATAGTATATTAGTAATTTAGAACTCTGCGTTCAAATTGACTTGTTGCAGTATGCCCTTTAGAGAGGCATTTTGATCAGTTTTGTCGGTACCTTTCAATTAAGTTCTTTAAATCAATTATATTTTAACAGCGAACTATTAATATTTTACCTCATTTTAGTTACTAGAACCGTTAATGGCGATAAGCAATAAACTTTTCCTAGGATCAGCATTAATCCAAGTAGGAGCGTTGTGTTGGTATGCGGATGATATTTTTCATGCGGTGGGTATATACTTTATTAAATACTTTTACAATCTCTTTTCTGGTAACATTCAATTTATAAAAAAATACCATGCTATATAGGTTTTCAATTCGACTATATTTTTTGTGTGTCACCTCATAACTTTTTACTGAGTGTACTAATTTTGATGATTATTTTTTTAATGAAACGCTGATGCTTGTAATGTGATGGTTTAAATCGATTAAATTTGGTCGAGACCTGACGAGTACTTTTGAATTTTCCCTAATATTACATATTAAATAGACTATTTTTAAACTCCTTACGTTGTATTATTATTTATCGATATGTAAATTGAATTCGGTTTTTTTCTGTTTGCAAGCAAACACAATTATCGAAAATATATTTACATAGTTAAAGCAACATATTTTAAAAGGTTAACTTTTAAACTATCTTATTTTTAGAATGAAAATATAGCTGCAGCTATTTACAGTAGTGGCTGGTATAAACTGAATCCTCGTTGTCGACGTGCTCTAGCTTTTCTTATTCTCAGGTAATTTAATGTAAAAAAAGACTATGTGTAACTTATGCACGCATGTAAGAAGTTATACTTCATTGACTAGCTTACTTCACGTTGTTAACTTCTTCTTCATTGACTAGCTAACTTCAGGGTGTTTGTGTCAGGGTGTCGGAAGTTTTTTGTGACGGTGTACGCGCGCTTCGTAAAAATTTACTCTCATAATTTTTCCCTAACGCGTCAAAAGAAGTATAACTTCAAAAATATTTTGTATTAAGTAATTAAAGAAAGTAATTCTCAATAAAAGAATTTCTTCTTACAGATCTCAAAAACCTCTTGCATTCACCGCCATGAAGTTTACTAATATATCACTAGTAACATATTCTTCGGTAAGAAAAAGAATTATATCCAACATTTTCGGATTATTTTTAACCGATTTCAAAAAAGGAGGTCACTCAATTCGACCGTATATATATCTTTTTTTTATGTATGTTCGGGGATAACTTCATCATATATGAACCGATTTTGATAATTCTTTTTTTTTTTTTTGTTAGAAAGGAGATATCCTAAGTGTGGTACCACTTGATAAGGAAATCAGGATCTAATGATGAGATCCCAGAGAAATCGAGAGAAACCCTCGAAATTTTTTACTGGGTGTGACTGATTTTGATAATTTTTAATTTAATCGAAATCAGATGTTTATCACGTGGTCACATTTAAATTTCATCTAGATCCAATTACAACTTTTGGAGTAATCTTTGATAACGCGTATTTACTTCACTACATTTTCATCTCCCTACGTTGTATTTTTTATTTACAGTTTTTTTTCGTTTGCCAGCAAACACAATTATTTTAACTGTACTGTTTAATTTTATAATTTAATTATAAATACATTGTTCATGTGTTTCAGATTTTAACAAGATCGTACTCGTACTTCGCTTTACTTTATACAATGTACAACAAGAACTAAAAAGAATCAAATGATAACAAACGTTTTGTAACTGACATTTCATAGCCTTTTCAATAATTGTAGTGCATAGTAAAAATAAAATTGAAATAAAAGCTTTAATTTATTTTATTCTATAAGTTTGATTGGTATATGTCCATTAGTTTTTAATATTAAAGAAAATTTATTAAGTAAACAGTGAAAGAAGGTTCAGACATATTTTTCTCGACTTTAACTAAGCATTTTCTTCCTTTTATGGTTTTAATTTTTAAAAAAATATATGTGCTGTCATTTAAATTCAGAATTGCGTTTAGCCTAAACAAAAACTTTTATACAAATATTTGGACACAAAGATTGAATTGTATAGGTATAGTAAGGCGGTCTAGATCTATAGTAATATTTATACTCGTAATATTAGTAGAGGTAATATTATTAGAGGTAACTTTTATAAGGTTTCTAGCTTTGTTTGTTTGTAGGGGGTAATCTTCGTAAATTCTCATCTGATCACGAAAATTCTTTCACTCACAGAAAGTTCCACTACTCAGGAGTGGGATATGCTATATTTTATTATGATTTAATAAAAAGTCAGAAATCTTATCTATAAAATTCACGTGTCACAATGTTAGTTACAATACTCCTCCGAAACGGCTGAACTAATTTTTATGAAATCTTGTGTGCATATCGGGTAGGTCTGAGAATCGGCCAACATCTTATTTTCATACAGCTAAGTTATAAGGGGGGCTAGTAACATATATGGCAAAACAACGTTTGCGGGGTCAGCTAGTGTATAATAAGATAAATAAATTTTACTCTATGTTTCATTATCCTTCATTATTAAATTTCAATTGTTTCGTATTTTAAGAACACAATTTTGAATTAAAAATGTAAACTATAATCAATATATATATAAATTGTGCCTTTTAAAAAGTTACTCAGTATGATAAGCATTTAAAGTGACTGAAATAAAAAAATAATTTGCGTTAAATATCTTAATAGAAACGCATATCTTCATTAACCCTTTAAGAGGAAGGTTTACGGAACGGCTAAGCCGATTTTGATGAGAGTTTCACTGGAAGTTTGCCAGGAAAACTTTGTCACACACTGATTTCAAGGCGGGCGAAGCCGCGGGCACAGCTAGTTAAGACATAATTGTGTTAAACACTATTTGTAACAGAAGCGATAAAGACAAATTACGTTTTATATTTTGCTTTTTTTTATATTATTTCAAGCAATTTTAACCAAACTTGGTATTTTAATCTAAGAGTAATTTTAATTTGACAACGTTATAACTGTAGTAGCAGTTACATTTGTCGTAGGTATTATTATTCTAGCGCTGACCGCGTTCAAGAGACAATTCGTGACAGGTCAAAAGTTCACATACAATATCTGTACTAATATTATAAGGCTGAAAAGTTTGTTTGTGTTAAATAGCCATTTACCGAGGAAGGCTATTTTTTTTCCTCAAAACAAGGCTACTTTTTGTTTTAGATAAATCAAAAGTGCATTATTGTAATCAGAAAGTTTGTTTTTGTTATACAAATGTTACGAATTTAATAACATGCTTTATTTTTAAGGAAAACATAAATCAAATTGATTTTTGTATGGTTATTTATCTTCAGATCTGAAAATTAACTGAAATATATCTAGATTTTTCTAGAATCATAATATATATCTAAGGATATTAAAAAAAAACGTATTTCTTCATTGGCGCGTCCGAATTAAGTGTATGGCTACTTTAATTAGTAGACCTACTTTTTATCCCCGCGTAAGTCTTTAGACTATATTGTAAGAAGAGGAAAACATGTGCATAATAATATGAAGGAATAATTTGACAGAAATAAACTACAAAAATCTATCGGGCCATCGATGAATAAGTTGTTTAAATTTGAAAAGTATTTATTGCGTAATATAAAAAGAGGTGATGAACCAAATTAACACTGGCTACTTTTTATTCCTGCAAAATCGACTATTACATGTGAAAAAACGTGTAGTGCAGATATATATAAAAAGTACATGAATAATAATAAAAAGACATCATATTATAGATTTTTTTGCTGTATCGACAACTTTATTCTAATATTATATAGATACCTACTCGTATTTCTTTACATCAAAATTGATTATTTATAAACTTTAGATTGATACACATGCCTACGTCGTTTTACGACACTCTTTCCTTCCTTCCTTCCTTCCGCAATTATTATATTTTTAAACAATATCATAAATACAATAAACAAAAAAGTATAGAACACGTATTTAAAATATCTTCTAGACAGATTTTTTCAGATATGTGCGTGATTAGAGAACTTAAGCAGATTTCGTCGTCTCCATGAACTGGGTTGAAATGATAATCTGAGCTAGTCGCCCTCACTTTCGCAATTATGGGCTGTAGTAGCCCATAATTGCGAAATCTTTCACGATATCTCATTAGACGGTCACGAAGATTTTGGTATGCAATTATCATAAAAATTAGTACTTTCACAGTTCTCGTTCAAATTAAACAAAAGAATCGAACGTGATAATTGTACTGTTACTATAATCATGTATTGTTGCTTTGAATATTTTTAGCATTCATCTTCTATAGAAAAATAAATCAAAAATTTAAAGAATAAGTTATCTTTATTTGTAAAACAGCATCAATATTTATTTTCATCTTGGCTCCCAAACTAACCTGAAGATTTATAATATACCTACCTACTTCTACATTCAAAGGTAAAGATAGAATAGGTGTCACATGCTCTTTAACAAAAACATGTATAAAAACTTTTGTTTGTGTATATACATTTTCTTTATTTAACTAATGGACAAGTACATATGTGCTTCAAATATATAACTCAGGGAATTCTGGTTTATATTCACGATTATAACATCGATTACCATAGAGATTCGTAGACTAAAAAATAAAAATAGATCAATATAGGCGGAATATATTAATCACGAAATAATAAATCTAAATAAAATTAACCGTTTGGTTTATATTGGAGAACTCTTATGTCATTTGTTTTGGAACAAATTTTGTTAAATAAATATTGGGTCAGAGCATAATATTCTTCATAATTTTAATACCTAGTATATTTTTGTTTTAGACGATATTCATATTCCAACATATTCTGCTTAATATATTCTTTCTTAAATGCTTGTTTAATAGTAATAGATAAGTAGGGTGAAAGCAATAACACCACACAAAAGAATGTGTTGTTTACTACGACATATTATTTTCTAACTCGTAATAATTGACAAGAGACAACAGCTATCACACCACTCATATGAATAAAAACACTGAGGTTCTTAAAAACACTAAAAGAGGTTCTGTTTACTTATTTAGTGCAAACTATTCAGATCTAATCCAAAGTATAAAACAACATTGCTTTGTGGTCGAACACTATTCCGATGTGGACCGGATATATTAAGATACCGAGTCAATAAATAAATACAGCAGGTTCAAGTCATCCAAACGGCTTCGGTGTGATTGCATTTCCGTCTCACACTCGTCAGTAATGTTAAGTTGAACTTTAATTTAGCTTCATATACGAAATACAGCATGTGAAAAATACGTAAAATCTTTATCATTTATTCGCAAATTCTACACAACAACTTGTCTAGATGTTCAATCAGGAAAGAATTTTGAATATTTCTAGACACAACATTTACAAGGATTAGGATACCAACTTATATGTAATTTAATACATGAAATACACTAAATTATTTATTATGCGTTTTATTAAGCCTGTATTTAAACTGTCTTGATTATTCCCTTAATATTTGTATGATATTAGTTCACACTAGCAAGCTGTGTGACTCCAACGGTTAATTAAAGTTTGGCTCACTGGTGTTCTTCGTGGTAACAATGATCGTCTTTTTGGCAGAGCCTGACATTTTAAACTGTCAATATTTTGATTTAATTTTTTAATTTGTTACACGCGATACACAAAATTATTATGTATTAGGTTTTCATCGGCAAATTTTTTGGTAAACTAACAACAATGCATTATTTTTAGAAAGAGTTGCTGTGTTTTGTGTATGTACTTAAGTTACGTTTATTTACGTTACGTTGGCATATTTTGCAGTAACCCTGCTTTATGCTCCAGGGATTTTGGATTCGATTTCCGTCCCAAGTTTGGGCATAATATACTTTATTTTAAAAGACATTTTATTTAATATTTATTCTATCATAAGACCTAACGTAATATATGGATCAGAATGTTGGGCAGCGAAAGTGACGGATGAAAGAAGAGTGCACGCAGCCGAGATGAAAATACTGAGATGGATGTGTGAAGTGACGAGGAAAGATCAGATTAGGAATGAGTATATTAGGGGAAATTTAAAAGTAGCACCTGTGATGGAGAAAATGAGGAGCAGTAGGTTAGCGTGGTATGGCCATGTAATTAGGAGGGATGAAGACTATATTGGTAAACGAACGTTAGCGATGAATTTCGATGGACGAAGAGCAATCGGCAGGCTAAAGCTAAGGCTAAGCTAAGGCTAAGCTATGGAACGATGTATCCGCTAGATCGAAATTTTTTATATGATGATTTTTATTTTCGGTTTAAGCGAAGCGAGAGGAAAACATGTTGTGCCGATGCCGACCCTACATAAGTGGGATAAGGGTAGGGAGATGATTTATTTTATTTATATTTAGATTCATTCCGTGACTGTTCGTTGTTTCCATTTTAGAAACATCATTAAAGAAATAATTACCTAAATATTTGAACTTTTCATTAGTGTCAGTAAAAAAGCAGGCTTTTGCGAAAAAAATACCATATAATAAAATAGTTAATATTTTGTTTATTTTTTTTATAAATTTTTTACTTATCATAATAAACAAATAAAGTAAAAACTGCGTTAACTTGGTTCATTAAAGTAAAAAAAGGAAAAGCAAGTTAACATACCGGTTGTTATCATGTACACCCGATAGCGATCGTTACTCATAGTAGGGAATATATCCGCCAACCCGCATTGGAGCAGCGTGGTGAATTAAGCTCTGATCCTTCTCCTACATGGAGAAAGAGGCCTATGAGTAGTGTGATATTACAGGCCGAAGCGTAAAAGTTAACATTTTTTTTTTAATTATGTATTTACAAAATAATTAAAATTTAAAAACTGCGAAACCATAATTTATAACAACTTTATTTAATTGAATCCATACATCATTATGGATTTTAAAACTAAAATATATGTTTATTTTGTTCAGCTGAAATACTTAAATATAAAAGAGCTTGCTACAATTTGTTATAATTGCCAAATTTTAACTCATCAACAATCTTTGTAAACATTGCACTTAAAAATAAACTCGAATAAAATTTTACTAAATAGGTAGTGATTTTATTAATAAGTGAAAAGATACAAAATTAACAGAATACATTTTCTTAACTTAAACAATATTTGCAACAGGGATGTTATGGATATGACGTTTCGAATACGGTTACGGAAACGGATATTTCAATTATATTATAGTGGTTTCGAATCGAAGTTTCAATGAATTTTAGACCACCCGAAAATATCCGAAAGTTATATATCGGTTTCGGGTACTGATTTGGATATCTGAGGTTTCGGTTAGAGCTCCACAACATTCCTAATTTGCATATAACGATTAAATTATTTATTTTCACATTCGCACATGGAACTTCCCGGCTTTAGTGACGTATTTGACGCCCTTGAAGGGTTTATATTTAGCGCCGTACATGTCAAGCCGACTCACTCTGAGCCCGCTCACCGCTAGCTGAGGTATCGTGAAGTGAACGTTGATACTGGGATTGGCACCGGATGTGTCTGCACCTGATGCTACTGACACCTAAAATTAAAAATGACTATGGCTTATTTGTAAATACTCGTATATAGCCGCATATTATCGTCAATATTCCAATATAGACAAAAAAAATTATTGTAATTCTGTTTACAAATATCTTGCAAAAGCAACCTTTGACCGAAATGAATATATTATCTGCACCAAAATTAATATTTATATGTGTAAATCTGTAAAAGTGCCAACAAGACCCGCTTTTTATTAAGAAGAATAGTACCTAATATCAAAGAGATTGGTATGATTAATAATTTGATCCTCAGATAAAATTATGCTCTTATTATATGACAAGTTTGATAATGACTTAGAAATTAAGAACTTGTTTAAAAACCGCATTATGTTAATATCTATTTAGGATTAAAAAATTAGGACTCGACATTTTGATATTTGAATCAATGTACAGAGAGCCTGTTTCACCAGTTGTGGATAACGCTGTATGACGGATGACGGTATCCGATAGTTAAAAGCATTTGATTCATTAATTATTCTTTCGTACCATCGTATACTACCATATTTATGGGATATTTCTATTAGCATTTATTATATTCTAAAGTTCTAGTTTATTAATTGAAGGAAAACAGGTCTGGGCTATTCTACCTCCCGATCCCTAGACTTTGACGTCTATCGTTATCCGTCAAATAGCGTTATCCACAACTGATGAAACAGGCCCTTAAACTCAAACATTATATTATTTACAAGCATCAAGTCACGAGCAAGAATTCACAGTTGGTTGTGACAATAAATGTCAACTCTCATTAGAATTCATAGTGTAGACATAACCGTAACAGAGCTGATATGGGCACAAATAAACAGTGATTATTTGTGTTACAAAATAGTTAAATGAAAAGAAATTTTAATATTAAATGTTTCTATTCACATGCTTTAGAAAGTAGAAATAGAATGAAGCAGAATTTACTTAAATTTAGGACTTAGTAATTACAATAACAACAAATTTAAAAAGTTTTCTTGTTAATCCATATAAGTGCACACACAACACATACAACTAGACATATTTTTTGGCTTTTAAATCCATTAAAACAACTACTATTCCCGTACATATTATTCATTACTAATTGTACTTAACTAACTGGTCATATTTATTTGACTAATACTTACACTTCCTCTTATATTGGGCAGTTTAGGCAGATCTATACGTCCAATATCCCAGAGCAATACTTTACTGACGGGATCGTATGAATACTTCCCTTGGTTCGCCGTTAGGGAACAGTTTAAAACACATTTCGGCATGCAAATTTCTAACGCTACATCTGAAAAATTGAAGCTTGTTTAAGAAATTACACAATATTATACACATTTACAATGTACAATTTAGGAACTAAATAATAGTGCCGAGAATTTTTTTATACCATTACGGTTGCAAACAAGCATACGGATGGTAAGCAGTCACCATAGCTCTTGGACACCTGCAACACCAGAATCATTGCTAGCGCTTTGGCGATCCTTGCCTGTCCTGGCCACCTTACCCATCACAGAAACATAACACTACTTAACACTATTATTTAGCTGTGATTTTCTATAAGATGAGAATAGTGGCGGCATTTCCCCGTTGAATCGCAGTACATATTTATTGGACAAAAAATGCACCAAGCCTCTTGTCACCAATAGGCTATTTTCTGATGTAATATTTTTATCTAATTTTTAATCTTTGAACAAACTGCGAACATCAATTTTTTATTGAACTAACTTTCTAAAGTCCTTCCCATTGTTTGCTTTGGTCCAACAGTCAGATCCAGTCTTCCTTGATCACCATTGTTCCGTAAAGTAAGATTGTGCCGAACATAAATTGGAATTGCTACAACACTCTGTGATCCAATATGATATGACATCAGACGGAAGTTTCCATCAGGCGGAATGAAAGATAATATTCTTTCAGACTAAAAGAAACAGAGAATAAGAAAATTAATTTGTTTACAAAATATCATGTTTATGTATTATAGTATATGTTTTGAATCTTTTTTCCTTATGACCGTTAATGTGATGATTCTTTAATCCTTCTAGCTAAAACAAATGAACTCTTGGGCATACCCACAGTGGGACAAGGTGGTCATTTGCCTCACCTTGACTCGAACTAATAATTGATATCTTAGATTTTAGGAAGGAAATTTTAGGTAAATTTAGCTAAAATCTCCTCAACCTATTATTGAAATAGTATAGATAGTAAAAAGTAAACAAAAGTTGCAGTAAATTAAAAAAAAAATAATCTTCTTATATTTATCGAGTTCTACATATTTCTTTTGCCCCACCTTTACAAAATTCTAGGTACGCCCATGACTGAACTATAATCATAATAAGCTTTATATCTTATTATATCTTTAGATACTTGAACACTACTATTACCACACCAGTCAAAAAAAATATTCTACTAAACTTTTACTTGATAGAAGTTCGAGTAAATGAAAAAAAATTATACATTTTGAATATTTAGTAATTTGTCACTTAACTTACCTCCCAACGCTTAAATCTGACGCAAGGATGGAATGAAACATCATCAAACAAACGTGGGTTCACAAATGTAAGAGTTAAATCTGGCATACCACTCAACTTGATACAGCAATCAATCTGAAAATGTAAAGTAATAAAATAACAAATATGGGATAGAATCATTGACCTAATCGTTTTTGCCTATATAGTTGTGTTAATTTATAGAATGTAACTCACATATCCCTGTATTTCAGCAGAAACCGTTGCTCCACTTTTGTCAATAATAGCATCAACTTCTTCAATTATATCAAAGTATGCTTCATTATTAGCATATTTAACACCTGACCGTCTCCACGGAACATTGGAGAGTTGACCAGACGGCAATATTGAAGAGACACTACAAACACAATATTTGTTTACTAAAACAGTAAGTCTTCAGATTAAGAGCCATAGATGAAAAAAAAATTAATCTAACCTATGTAAGCACAAAATTTTACTATTTATTGGCATAATTTCATTACAAAAAAAAGAACCCTAACCTATTCCTATAACCTTCAAAATTTGACCATTTATCGGCATAATTTTGTTACAAAATCAATTTATTGGGTCTTAATCTGAAGACTAGCCCTTATTAAGGACCACCAGTATTTGTTAACACTAATTACAAAATAAATTTAACTTAAACTATAATATGGCTGTGTTACTACTTCTTAAGCTGAAAACCACACACAAAACAAATACAAAAACTAGATCTTTTTAACAAATACAAATTCTGATATTACTTACAAATACTTAATGAATTAAATTTTAGAAAGATTAAAGAATATAAACTAAACAATTCATTTTATGCTTACTTTGATTTTCCAGTAACTGTATTGGCAATCGTCCTCAAAATATTAGGTGGCTTAATTAATTCTTTGAGAATGTTACTCTCAGTGGCTAGTGGGAAACCATTGTCTAACATTTCATCCAGTAACTAAAAATACAGAAGTTTTCTTTTATTACGTAATATTAACTTTGTTAAAATAAATCATCTTCAACAATAAACTACACTTTGAACATAACTGTGAAAGTTATGACAAACAACATTCAAAATTTAAATATGTATTGATGTTACCTCATATACAACAACATAATTTTCTTTTATAATCGTCTCAGTACAGTCTGAGAAGTAATCCTGCAAAAATAAAATTATAGTTTTTAATAGTATTACAAGAAATTAACTAATTAATATTCTATAAATTATATTTCGTGATATACCTGGAATGTATCTACAACTCTATGCAAGAACTCAATGACAAAAAGTGGAGCAACTTCTTGTTTACTGACTGCTACAAGGGCAACCCCGCCTCGCTGAATGGATATCAGATAATGATGAGGGGCAGCAAGCACTGGTGGGACATCCTGTTAAATGAAATACATCTGAATTTACATATTTCAAATATTAAATTTATTTTTATGAATATTTTTGAAGTAAACAAACATTAAAATGAGTTGTTTTTTTAGTGTTACTAGAATATGACAGATTCATTAATTCAATTTTTTTTTTTTCATAAGATAAATATTTAAGAATAGCTGTGCATCTATCATACATTTCCTTTAAAGCTGTTACTGTACGGGACTGTATTATCAGTGGGTCTAATATTTTAAAGGAAAATTAAAATATAACAGTAATATAATCTAGTCTATGTTGCTTTATACTCACGTTAGGTGAAGCTCTTTGAGCCTCTAAATAATAATCACATACTGATCGCGGTATTACGCTCCTCCAATGTTTTTCTAGGAAAACGTCACTGCAAGTGTAATAAAAAATAATTGAAATAAGTATAAATTGGGCTTTTTGTTTTAGGTATAAAAGTTTCAAATGTTACATACCCAGAAGGGTTGATTATAAACAAACTATGGATCATTTTTATTAGTTGTAAATCTTATTATATGACACATTAAAATTCCAACATTTCTTAACTCATTTGATTAATAAATATGATATCGATGTTACTTTTTTTTTAAATAAGTTTCATTTATTGTATATAAAAAATGCAAAATTAGAAAATTAGTGATTAAAAATTGTTGACTTGACGTTTATTGTTGACGTCGGTGACAACCAAGATATATAAAAAAAAAACTTACTTTAAAATCTTACAGCTCGAGATTCTTGCTGTTTAGGTAATATAATTACATATTGGGAACTATGTAAGTAACCGACATAGCCTACAGAATTAGCAAGTTGAAGGGGCAGAGAGCTGGTCATCTGTGTCGCAGGACCAATGGCCGTTGGAGCCTGGAGTGGAGACCGCGTCTTGGCAAACGCAGTGTGGGACGTCCTCCGGCCCGTTGGACCGACGATCTACGTAAGATTGCCGGTGTAGGCTGGATGAGGATTGCGGATAACCAGGATGTCTGGCGCGAACTTGGGGAGGCCTATGTCCAGCAGTGGACTACAATAGGCTGAGCTGATGAACTATGCAGTATAAAAGAGAAAAGCGCCATCTTCTAATAGAATACAGCTGAATAATTATGTTTGCTGGCAAACGAAAAAAAAAACCGACTTCAATTACATTGACAAGTAATACAACGTAGGTAGACGAAAAAATAGTCAAGTAAATACCCATTATCAAAGATTACTCTAAAAGTTGTAATCAGATCTCGATGAAATTTAAATTTGACCACGATAAATATCGTCTTTCGAATAAATTAAAAATCATCAAAATCGGTACACCCAGTAAAAAGTTATGCGGATTTTTGAGGGTTTCCTTCGATTTCTCTGGGATCCCATCATCAAATCCTGATTTTCTTATCATGGTACCACACTTAAGATATCTCCTTTCCAACAAAAGGGGTTATCAAAATCGGTTTATAAACGACGAAGCTACCCCTGAACATATATAACTAGTCTGACAATAAATACGGTTACATAAAAACTTTTCTTTTTTCAACTTTTTCTTTATTTTGAAATTGGAACTCGTATATATTATTTTAAAAACTTATTTTGATTTTGCGCCATTTCACATATTTTTCGTGTTCATTATCAAATTACAATATGGAATGGGGTATTAAAGAATATAGGATTGCAGTAATCGCCTTGCACAAAGTGGATAGGGAGCCGTCAATGATATTCCAGACACTTCAAAAGCTTGATATCAGCCTTATGTTCGTATATCGTACTATCAACAGATACAGCAACACTTCATCTGTCGAAAACCAGAAAAGGTCGGGGCGGCCGCATGTTGTTAGAACTACAAAGACTGTTAATGCTGTTAAAGCCAGAACTCGTCGAAACCCCATTAGGAAGTAAAAAATCTTATCGCGAGAAATGAAGATTCCCGCTAGGACTCTGTCGCGTATTATAAAACAAGACATGAAGCTCTGTGCTTATCGCCGATATACAGGACATGTCCTAAATCAATCTTTACAATTAAAGAGAGTGGATCGATCAAAACGCCTTCTGTTGCGATACGCAGGTAAAAGACACAGAAATATCCTCTTTACTGATGAAAAAATTTTCACAATTTAAGAACACTACAATAAGCAAAATCATAAAGTGTACGCTCACTGTTCTAAAGAAGCTGCTCAAGTTGTCGGGAAAAGTACAACGTGGTCATCATCCTGCGTCAGTGATGGTTTAGTGGGGCGTGTCTTATCAAGGAGTCACAAAACTACATTTTTGTGAAAAAGGAGTGAAAACTTCAGCCAAAGTGTATCAAGATACAGTCTTGGATCATGTTGTGAAACCTCTCAGCTATACACTTTTTACAAATATACCGTGGACTTTCCAGCAGGACTCCTGGACCTGGTCACAAGGCACGAACTACCCAAGCCTAGCTTGAAACCAAAGTTCCGGACTTTATAAGAGTTGAAAACTGGCCCTCATCTAGCCCAGACCTCAACCCTTTAGACTTCAAATTATAATCAGTTTTAGAGGACATGGCCAATTCTAAACGACACGGCGATATTGAGTCTCTTAAAAAATCTTTGGAGCAAGCAGTGGCAAAATTTCCCTTGGAAACAGTGCGTAAATCCATAGATTCGTCGCCAAACAGATTAAAGGCCTGTATCAAACCTAAAGGTGGCCATTTCGAATAGAAAATCTTTTATTATTTGCTGAGACGTTAATAAATATGTGGGTATAAACTTTAATAATATTACATTACTTCATTTAAAAAAAATACATTTTCACTTGTAACAGAACTTATGGCTGGACCATATATACGGTCGAATTGAGAAACCTCCTCCTTTTTTGAAGTCGGTTAAAAAGTACCTACTAATAAAGGACAAATTATTTCGAACGAAATAGTGCTAACATCACCAAAAGTGTAATACGTAGTGAGCAATTACAGAGAACGAATGTGAAGTTTGCCTAGTTCGAAAAACATTTTATTATAAAGTGATAATTGTGATAAAAATTGTAAAAGCGAAATAAACCGGAAGTATTTCTTTCCTTTTTTAATTTCGTATCTTACTCTAATAATTCATGGCGCTATTTTTAAAATGTTTCCACTTACTACATAAGGGGCCACCTTAATTTGCTCCTTTTCCTTTTTCACTTTAATACATTCAGATGGTTCTCCGTCCATAACGGAAGCGTCCCACCGTAGAGAGTACTATATTCTTTGGTCCCACCTCGTGAAAACATGCAGCTGTGCATACTTGATTTTGTATGAACGGCATTTACCGACGTTCCATCTAAACTATATCCGGCCTTTCTACTAAAATACTGTTTCTACCTCTTGCGCACTGTTGTACCAAGT
The DNA here is from genome assembly GCF_905220565.1 of Melitaea cinxia. Lineage (NCBI taxonomy): Eukaryota > Metazoa > Arthropoda > Insecta > Lepidoptera > Nymphalidae > Melitaea > Melitaea cinxia. Next base: position 12,909,910 of record NC_059395.1, on the reverse strand, counting down.
AAATAAATTTAAATACCTAGGCCACTGGGTTACCGACAATTTAAAGGATAGCTGTGAGATGGAGAGACAACGTAGTTCTCTGTCTAGCCGTTGCAACATCATCATCATCATTACAGCCTATACAGTCCACTGCTGGACATAGGCCTACACAAGTTTACGCCAAAAATAACGTGAACTCATGTGTTTTGCCCATAGTCACTACGCTGGGCAGGCGGGTTGGTGACCGCAGTACTGGCTTTGTCGTACCGAAGACGCTGCTGCCCATCTTCGGCCGTTGCAACATGTTAGCTCGAAGATTTGCAAGGTGTATTAAGCCAGTCAAATTAGCGCTTTACGCATACTGTCAGTCATTTTATACCTGCAGTCTTTGGGCTGACTACACGCGCAGGGCATACAGCGAGGGGATATGAGTCCAGTACAAAAACGCATTCATGGTTCTGATAGGGTTGCCGCGGCAGTGCGGTGCCTCAGGCATGTTTACGGAGGCGCATACGGATGACTTTTATGCTGTTATGAGAAAACGGTGTGCCTAAATGTTAGCGCGCGTCCGCGGCTCCTCCAGGATACTGCTGAATGTGTTTGTTGACCAGTGAAACCGGAGATATATTGGTGGGTGCAGCTTCACAAAAGACCAAATTATGTTACAGGGTGTCGTACTAACATTAGTTTGTGTTTCAAAATGTTACTAACAATCTTATGGATCATCTCTCATCATCATCACTTCAGCCTATTGCAGTCCACAGCTGGACATAGGCCTCCACAAGTTCGCGCCGAAAATGGCGTTAGCTCATTTGTATTACCCGTAGTCACCACGCTGGGCCACCTGCCAGGTTGGTGACTTCGATCTTATGGATATATTTTGGATTATTATTATTATTTGACTGTGATCTTCAGGAACATAACACTGCTTGAAAGCAGAATTATTTAGCTGTGATTATCTGTAAGGTTAAGGTTCTTTCCCAGTTAGGTTGCTTCAGATGTTAAGCAAGACATATCCTGCTCTTCTACCTCAGTAAAAGATTATCATATTCTTCAAATTAAAATTTGTGCATAGAAACATATATATCAAACATACATACTGTTTTTTTTTTTATAAGATTTCTGATTACATTTGCTGGTGTCAATTTTTATTTAACAAACTTATAATGTTTATACTATTAACGTGTTTCTTGCAAGAAATTACCAATTTTATGCCAAACCACTTTTTTTTAGTACATACAGATTTATTATTGTTATATAAAAGGCAGGCAGTTGAGACAACTGATAAATACCTGTATCCGACTGCAAGCGACAACGACAAGTTTCTTGCTAATTCTTCTCTTCAGAATTTACATTCCAAATTTATTTATTTCCATAAACATACTACCATTACAGGCTTGTTACCTAATGCGATAGTGCATATAATACTAAAATACTGTAACCAAAACAATCAATAACCATAACATATAATAAACGAAGCTCTTGATAGTAGAAATAAATGATAGTAGCTTCACTTTCAACAATAACTTACGAACTTACGAACAAATGGCTTGCACCATGACAACTATTCCTCTGTAAGATTCACTCGAGACCAAGTTTTAAAAAAACTAGAGAATCTTAATGAGTGTAAAGGTCCAGGATCAGACAATGTACCGCCAACCTTGATTAAAACTTGCGCAGACGTCTTAGCAGACCCACTATTATACATCTATAATAAGTCGATCGGAACTGGAGTATTTCCTTCGCGGTGGAAAATAGCTAAGGTTGTTCCTGTACCCAAAAATGGAGATCCAAACTATGTCACAAACTATAGGCCAATATCTATGTTATGTATATTTGCAAAGATATTTGAGTCATTGATATGCCCTTACATACGATCCTATTGCAGAAAATTCTTCTCAGAAGATCAACATGGCTTTATTGAAGCAAGATCAACGGTTACTAATTTGACTTTGTTCGAGAATGTGTTGGTTGAAGCTTTGGATAAAAATACTCAAGTGGACGTTGTATACACCGACTTCAGTAAGGCATTCGACAAGGTTCTACATTGCGCATTGTTAAAGAAGTTATCATTGTACGGTTTCTCAGGCTCGATGTTAGACTGGTTCAGATCTTATTTGACAAATCGTTATTTCTATGTTATAGCTAATGGGTTTGAATCAGATAAATTTATAATAACATCTGGTGTGCCCCAGGGGTCACACTTAGGGCCTATCCTATTCAATTTGTTTTTGAATGACATAAGCCGATGCTTTAAAAATACCTCTGCTCTTTTATACGCTGATGATCTGAAGCTGCTACGAGTTATAAATGTAAGAACAGATGCCGATCTGTTACAGAAAGATTTAGATAATTTAAAGAAATGGTGTGACAAAAACGGTATGCAAATTAACCCTAGTAAATGTTCACAAATTACATTTACTCGAAAGAGTCAGCCCATACGAACCCAGTATCTTATTGGTGGTGTTGAATTGGAGGAAAAGGATTCGGTTAGAGATTTAGGTGTTATTTTCGACAAAAAGATGTCTTTTGTCCCACATATTAATGACACTGTAAAAAGAGCATTGAGGATGTTGGGCTTCATTATTAGAAATGGAAGAGCCTTTAGGAGACCCAAAACAACGATAACTCTCTATTTTAGTATTGTACGAAGCCTGTTGGAGTATGCTAGTGTAGTATGGCGTCCACATTATGCTGTACATATGCTTCGAATTGAACGGATTCAGAAAAGGTTTATGTGGCACCTTAACTGCTCGCAGAAACTAACAAATCAGTTGAAGTCTTACAACGAGCGGTTAAAGTATTTCAAAATACCGTCTATGAGCGAAAGATTTGAATATATAGATTTTATCTTCATCCAAAAGCTAGTTAATAATAAAATAGATTGTCCGCCACTGTTACAAAAAATTAATTTTAGAGTCCCTCGTAGGTGCCCACGAAAACCTATAACACCCCTTTGCCCTCCACTTCGGCGTACAGTCCTGGGAGCCAACTCCGCTATCCCTAGACTCTGTAGAATAGTCAACCAATATAGCACCAGTATTGACATATTCAGCGCGAATTTTGGTCATGTGAAGAGCTTATTTTATTTGACCAAGTTTCACCAATAGTAACTATTAGATTGTAGTGAAAACATACAGTGACAGTTAGGTACTGACTGATATTCGGAAAATTGTTTAATTTTTTTTTGTATATTTGCATGCTGTGTTTACCTTTAATTGGTTTTTGTATTTAGTGTTAGTTTTTAGACTTTTTTTTAATTTTTATGAATGTATTAGTACAAACACTGTTGGTAAACCTTTTTATTAAATAAATAAATAAATAAACAATAATTAAGTATATTATTAAAACAAGTTTAATTTTCATTTCTAAAATGACGATCCAAAAGTGCTTTAGAAACCTACTTGAATGAAGTAATTTTTTATTTTGGTAATAAATTTTACTATTATTGATATATATGTATGTGTATATGTATATATCTGAATGTATGTATATGTAAGTATTATGTATATGTAAGTAAATGTATTTGGTGTACATGTACGTTTGTGACTATAACATGTTCATATGTATGTTACATAACATTTTTGCACCCCATTCCACACTTCTTATTTAGTCCTCTGCCCAAAGGTTGCCTGGAAGAGATAGCTGTATTAGCGATAAGGCTGCCTGTTGCAGCTGATGAAAATTTTATTTTTATATTTCATTTGTTATGCTGTTAAAACCTTGTATTAGTGTGCAAAAGTGTAAATAAATAAATAAATAAAACTATTGTTTTTATAAGCACATGTAAAAATATATAAATATTATTTATTTTTAACTATAGCTTACTTTTTTATTAATTTTCTAAATTTGTAAGTCATAAGTAGATTTATAGAATGTTAATTTAGACATAGTGCAAAATTGACCTATTGAGTTCAGCATAATAGTTATATGAGTCTTGGTGTAATATTTATATATTTACAAATGTATTATTTCTGTATATGTATATTTATATTATATGGTGACTAAGCTTATGATTTATTTCCTTCCTATTTAGATATTTAATTTCATGTACTTGAAATAACCTAAGATTAGTATTTTCATTGGATTGTCATAAATATTACAAATATATAAAATGTTTTAGTTAATGTCTGATATCAAAGAATTTTTTTTTATACAACTAGGTCGGCAAACAAGCATACGGCTCACCAACGGGTAAGCGAGTACTGTAGCTTATAGACGTCTGCAACACCATAAGCACCACAAGCGCATTGCCGACGCTATCCCAATTCCCCCCTCAGAGCTCTGGTCACCTTACAAGCCAACAGGAACACAACACTGCTTGAAAACAGTATTATTTAGCTGTAATCTCCTGTAAGGTCGAGATGCTACGGCGTTGGGCTGCTTCATATTTTGAACAGGACATTTTCTGCTGTGCCCTACCTTAGTTGATAACATTATGTTGTAAACATTCAAAAATGCACTTAAATTGTGGAAAACTAAACAGATGCTATTGACATTAAAATTTAAAGTTTTAATGTCAATAAATACTAATTTTTAAAACTAAAAAAAATATTTTTATCAATCAGTTTGTTGGTATGGCAAATATCATTTGGACAACAAAAATACTAAATGAAAGTAGTAATTAATTCCAAGCAAAATTAATGAAAGGTAACGAACAGCAGAGATATTAAGAATTTATAAATTTTAATTCAATAATAATGAAATTTTCATAACAGTATTGTTTACTATTTACATTATTAGTTTGTGTAAATTGCATATTAAATAAAACACAATATATTCTTACATTATTTATTAAATCCTCACCACAACAGCACTTAACGGTTGGATTTAGCAACACGTTCTAACTCATCCTTCTTCTTGATAGCGTAAGAGTTTGATGAACCCTTAGCAGCGTTGATAAGCTCATCAGCGACGCACTCAGCAATTGTCTTGATGTTTCTGAAAGCTGCTTCCCGTGCTCCAGTGCACAACAACCAGATAGCCTGGTTCACACGACGCAGAGGAGAGACGTCCACAGCTTGACGACGTACTGTACCGGCACGACCGATTCTCGTCGAATCTTCACGAGGTCCAGAGTTGATAATGGCCGTCACAAGAACTTGGAGGGGATTTTCCCCAGTCAGTAGATGGATGATCTCAAATGCGTGCTTAACGATACGCACTGCCATCAGCTTCTTACCATTATTGCGTCCATGCATCATCAGGGAGTTTGTCAGACGTTCAACAATTGGGCACTGAGCTTTACGGAATCGCTTGTGTGCGTATCTGCCTGCAGAGTGAGGCAAGTACTTAGCGTATTTTTCCTTTACTGAAATGTAATCTTGCAGGGACATATCTGAAACCTGGACATCGTAACAACTCCATCTTCCGAACAATTTAATCTCCGGAATGTCAGCGGGTTGTGGCAATGGCATGCTTTCAACAGCCATGCTGCCCGCTTCAGCATCATCATTCCAATTTTCCTCTGCCATTGTGAAAACCTGAAATACAATACATATATTCAATAACGCACTAAATAAATCACTTCAAATCAATAAAAATATTATTAATGAATTAAAAATTTCACACAAACCTAGTCACAATACACAAGATATAACCTCGTGTTGTCAAAAGAACACGAGAAAAAGGAAGTAAGCTTTACGTAGGTTCTCGGAGTTGGCAGTATCTAAAGAATTGCCATTATTAAAAAAATACTGTTTCTAGTTTTTATTTTACTATTCTAGTTTTCTACATCAATGTCATCAATATAGAATTAAAAGTTTTACACATGTATACGAATAAATCATGAATTAAGTATTTTTTTTATTCTTTAAAAAAATAGGAGGTTTTGTCATACACTGACCACGTCCTTCGTTCTTAACTAAATAAACAACGTCTCTTTAAACATATTAAGACTGATTTATAAACATTTCTAACTTCTTCAGAAGTTTGTGAAGCCAAGGTACTGTTGAATACCCCTACATTATTTATATATATACTTTATTGCACTCAAAAAACACATTTAAAAACAACATAATAATAATGTTTATGGCAAAGGTGGACTTATCTCTGAAAGAGATTTCTTCCAGTCAACCCATGGTCATGAGTAAGCGTTTTATACAGCGAGGCAAACAGTGCAAGAAGATTTACTAAGAAAAAGAAAAAAAAAACGTAAAAAAAAAAAGAAAAGATGATAAATTTGATAAATTTATACTTTTGTATTCAAATATATATATATATATATATATATATATATATAATATACTACATACTAAATACATGTATAGATACATACCAAAATACAAAAATACATACATACGTAAATCAGACATATTCTATACAGATGATTACACATTTGCTAGTGAAAGCAAGTGTTTCTTTAATTTATATTTAAAGGAAACAAGGGAAGGACTAGTTCTGATGTCACTTGGGAGATTGTTCCATAGTACGGAGGCGCGTACCGTAAATGAATTTAACTTAAATTTTGTGTTACATTTCGGTATATCTAACATAGCTTCACTTCATAGGGCGCCTGCAACGAGTAGGAGAGGGCAGGATGTGAAATCGGGATTGAAGATACAACGGAGCATTAGGATCATGAAGGATACTGAAGAGGGTGGACAGGATGTGCATATCACGCCGAAGACGAATAGGGAGCCATTTTAACTGAGCACGAAAGTGAGAGATGCGATCAAATTTTCGCAGGCCAAAAATGAATCTTATGGCAAGATTTTGGAGACGCTCTAACTTTCTAAGTAGCTTCTCAGTCACATCCAGATAGCATACATCAGCATAATCAAGGATAGGTAGGGTTTGTGCAAGCATAATTTTGGTGTGAAATGGAAGAAAATATTGGAGACGCTTGAGAGAGTGGAATGTGAAGTGTATTCTTCTGCTGACTTCGCTGACATGAGCTTATTTAAATTATATTCTGGGTATGCTGGAGCCATGAATGAGGCACCGAGTCGAAAGCCTATTTGTAGTCGATCCAGGCGGCTGAAAAGTTCCGACGGTTGCGTCTGACAAGTTGGCCCGCCACAGAGTCAATGAGAAGGAGCTCCTTTGTACCGCGACCGCCTCCACGACATCCGTTCTGAGCTGCAGATAAGATATTAAGCTCACCAATATGTCGTGAGATCTTACAGCTCAGAACGGACGTCAGTGTCTTGTAGATGGAGGTCAGACACGTTAGGGGGCGGTAGTTGGTGGGATCTGGGGTGTTGGTGGACTTAGGAGCTAAGTGATATATTATTATTTTTATTAATATTATTATTATATCTTTTAACGACCCCAGTACATCCGAAAAGAATGGTACACAGTGTAATTTTATTGCCTCTACTATTGCGTTTTGAGCTAAGTTGTCCACTTTTTCAGTCCCTGGAATGCCGACATGTCAAGGTATCCATTGCAGTATCACTTTTCTATTTTGTGCAATCATTTCATACATAGATCGCATTATAGTACTCTATAGCGTACTCGCTATCAGAAATCCTCAAATGGTCAAGGCGCAGTGAGCCACGTGTGGTAGTGCACTTTTCGAGTCCGACAAAATGACTAAATCCTAAGCCGGAGTATCAGCAACATAAGACAAAGTTTCTACTGTGGCAATCAATACCGCATGCCTTACTGAGATATTTAACGTTGTTTTGAAATTGAATTGAATTTTGAAGCAAGCCTGACTGTTATTCTGAACATTATAAAAAGCCCTGATTGATCTTTGGAACCGTCTGTAAATTTTGTATAAAATTTACTATAGCGATCTTGTATGAAATGATTACAACATATTAGCTAATAAACTATTGCTATAATTTTAGTTAATTTCGACGATACCATCAATGTTTGGTTGAATAGCTGGCACAAGATCCATATTATTAACCCAAGTCTAAAGAGAAAACATTTCTAATTCATCACTAGGTATTATAAAACTGTTTATTTTTTAAAACTTGGTGTAATTGCAGGAGCATAGGTTTCTTTTTATGTCTCCAATAGTTATTGTTGATTCGATTAATCAATGATAAGTAATTAAAGAGATAAAATATTAAAAATAAAACACAAATATCAAATAAATAAAATAATAACAACTTTCATTTTCATTAGCATTTCATTTCACTTAGCATTTAATAATAATAATAATAAATAAGGGCGTAAAATAAAAAAGTGTGTGTACTTGTGCGCACGTAAGAAGTGATACTTCATTGGCTAGCTAACTTCACGTTGCTAACTTCTTCGTTGAATTGACCTTCAGGGTATCAGTTCTTTGTACCGGAGGCGCAGGAGGGTAAATTTTTTGACTGATTTGATTGAAATTTGATTGAAACGGCAACGTTTTGATGAAACGGCAACGTTTTTGTCGAACAACAGTTAATGTTGTTTTTGGTAGGTAGAGCCATCTAGCGTGTGCTATAGAGATTACAAAGGTTGTTACATTATTATCGACAGTGCTACCAACCCTACTATTTTAACCAAGAACAGTGGATAGTGCATCTAAAACATTCTATCCCCCTCACACTTTATTAAAAATTGCCATGCTATATACAAAAACTCCCAATCAATATGTGCGAAGGAGCAGACAGACAAGTTCATTATTTAGCACGAAAGCATGCTTTTTTTGAGCAAATGTATGTATATATTATAGTAGTAATTTTACCAAGATTCAATCTTTGATACACCTAGAAAACATAAACTAAGAGAAAAGTTAAAAAAACAGGAACTTTATTTAAAAAAAAATGTAAAAAAATTAAATAATTACAGCAAACAGTTAGGCGTCTTTAAAAGAGGAACTTGCCCTTCAGAGGAATCATCAATTACTAAAAAACGCAATTTTCATTGACACAGATTTATGTAATTCATTAAATCAAAACATGGCTGCAATAGATTTATTTAACAATTTGAAGCAAAAAAAGGAGTAAATATATTTAAAACTATAAACAGATTTTTATTTTCGCATACCCATTTTACCTATATTAAATTAATTGTGTTTAATCCCATTTAATAAAATTTTCAGGGACTTTTTTTAAAAAGTGTCAACACTTCACTCACTCACACATATTTAAAAAAGTCGCTTCACTTTTTTGTTCTAAGTGCGTTATCTATTTTTTTTTACTTGATCTATGGGTCAAACCGTGCATATAATAGCATATCTATCTGTATAGTTCGCGTCATGTAAAAAGAACGCTGAAAGAAATTGGAGGGGGTGCGTTTGCGCATGGGTATACTCGCGCACAAGTACTACTGTTTTATTTTTTAATTAGGCTTTCACTCGCGGCTTCGTATAATGGTTATTGGTAGGTACATTAAAAAATACTAGAAATACAAGTGCGAATAATTCGGACTAAATAAGTATAATAATTATCACTTTACAAAATCACAATTTTTTTTTAAACAAAAGCAATAACAAATTTTTTAGTTATTGAAATGTCGTATTCAAAAATAATAATTATCTGTACTCTCGATATTCGTATCTTAATAGTTTTTATGTGTTTAAAATGATAAATTGATAATTGTTTTTTAGTGAAATAAATAGTAAATGGAGAATTTTGTAATTTAAAACTTTTGTGCGCGATAATAATTTGAGTCGACGTCTAACTGTCAACCGCTGTCAACCAATAGCACACCGGCAAGCATGCGACAGTGATAAACACTCCCGTCCCCCTACCCCGTACCACCAAATAGACCGATAAATCGCTTCTGCGCAGCTTCAAGGCCAGCGTTCTTTTTACATGACGCGAACTATACCTATCTTGATGTGGATGCTGATTTTCAGGATTTCGTAAGGTCAGTGTTCCCCTTTCTGGTTTTACTTCCCTAATTGTAGGGAGCTGCCATTTTATTATTTTAGCAATACTGTACTCCAAAAAACAGTAGGTATGATTTGATTTCGATTTTAGGTTGACTACTTTTATTATTCATATTAATGTTTCGATAAATATAAAGTGGGTATTATTTATTTTATTTATTTATTACTTCTTGCATACATAATATAATCAAACACTTTTACGTAGTAAAAAAACAACAGTACAGAAGTAAAATTAAACAAAAAGTAGTTACAATGGTATAAAGGTAAATAGTTATATTAAAAAACAAAATAAAACTTCTTCAAAAAGCGAATATTCTCTTATTAATACTTTCATAATAGCCCAGTGGTTTGGACTGTGGCTTCCTATTTGGGCAGTCGCAGCTCGATCCCGGGCATGGACCTGTGACTTTTCGAAGATAAGTGCGTTAATGTAATTAAATAACACTTGCTTCAACGGTGAAGGAGGTTATGGGTTCGATTCCCACCCCGAGTCTGGGTGTAATATATATTCATTTATATATGTATTATTTATATGTATGCTTATCAAAAAAAAATGTAGCTATACCAGTCAGCTGTTACCAAGTTATAACACAAGCATTAAGTTGCTTACTTTAGGAATAGATGACCGTGTGTGTATGTTGTAAATATTTATTTATTTATACCTCTTGCGTCACATATTATCCCTAGCGGTCAACTATAGACGACATCGGCGTTCTGGACATATCATTTACGTGGAATAAGAATGCATGTTTTTATTTCAATGTTTCTCAGTACTTGTAGCTCTAAAAGACTTGTTTTTTATACTCGAATGTTGCAGGGATATTCTATTTTCAGAAATGTTGAATTAAAATACTAGAAATATTTATTTAATAATTTTATTTAATATTTTTTGGTCCGGGTTTTTTGTCACCTATAGACGTCGCTGGCGCACAGGACTCGCGAGCCCTTGTCAAGTATAGGTGACTATGGCGGTCAAAAAGTTAATCGCGTATCTTTTTGGAGTTGAGGACTGAATTATGCCTGACTTAGCCCCAACGGAGATTTGCCAGGGCACTCGAAATGCGAAGAAATGGTCAAACCTACAGAGTGATATCCAGAGATCTTCGTCGACCAGTTTCAACGATCCATCGCAGTATCCAACGGTTCACGGAGACCGGTACTTATGTGAAAAGAGCAGGACAAGGCAGAAAAAGACTCACTTCGAGTAGGGATGATCGTTTCATTCGGCTTCGTGCACGTAGGAACCCCCGTTTGACAGCCGTCCAAGCCCGACATGAGTTAGAAGCAGTGCGGGGTGTAACCGTAAGTGAGCGTACGGTACGAAGAAGGTTCGAAGAAGCTGTTTAGGGTTCATTTGTGCCCGCCAAGGCTCCAAGGTTCGAGGTAAATCATCGTAGAAACAGGTTAACTTTTGCTCAGGAACATCGACTGTGGAACGCGGACCAATGGATTAAGGTATTGTTTAGTGATGAATGCAGAATTCTCTTAAATCAAATTGACGGCATGCAAAGAATATACAGACGCAAAGGAGAACGATACATTCAGACAAATTTTGAAACTACAGTTGCATACGAATGTGGATCAATAATGGTTTGGGCGGGCATTTGTTTGGGAGCTCGCACAGACTTGGTAGTGATTGACAGAGGGAGTCTGACTACAGACCGCTATATCAGAGAAGCTTTAGAAGAAAATGTCGTACCGTTTGCCCCATATATCGGTGACGATTTTGTTTTTATGCAGGATAATGCTCGACCGCATACCGCTTGGGTAACTCAAGCTTATCTCAATGATATGAATATCACTGTTATGGCGTGGCCGACGTGATCACCAGATATGAACTTAATAGAGCACGTTTGGGACTTGCTGAAAAGAAAAGTTGAGTCCAGAATTCCAGCTCCTGCCAACGTAGGTGAACTGCGAATCGCCGTAGTTGAGGAATGGCGGAGACTATCCCAAGAGACCATCGATAACATCATTCTCGGTATGCCTACACGGGTAGAAACTTTAATAAGAGCATGTGGAGGAAATGCGCAATATTAATCACCATTTTTCTAATTTAATTAATTGTTATTTTATTATTATTTTCACTTTTCCTGATTACATGAAAAGTTCAAAAATGTACCATTTTTTACAAATAGCCTTTACTCGCAAAATCTGTTCTGTGATCTCATTTTAAGAAAAACAAATGAAACTTTAAATAACAAAAGAAGTGTAAGTAAGTAGATTTTAAAATAATATCATATTTTTTTTTATTATGGAACTTTTTTTTTGTGTTCCGCAAATATGCCGGTGTGTTTAGTTGGCGCTGGAACGGAAATATAAAGCTTTAAATTTGTAGGTATAAATATAAATGAGACTTAAATTGGACTTTAAATTTTGCCAAAGAAGTTTCACTTCTGACATGTGTACTTTATACGCACGTTTTTTTTTTATTGATCAAGTCATGATCTTCAGTAAAGTGTTGTGCATGAGCCCACAAAGGTTTTAGAGTTGGTACGACCAAAAAAAACATAAACAAATGCATAGCAACGCACGCAGGGTAGTCAGTATCAAAATTAACGTTTCGTATTGTATGTGTCAACCCAAATTTTATTCGTATTATGGAAATATATGGAAATTTCGACCTTATATTTATTTAAAATAAATCTTTAGCCCTAGTCCTAGAAGATAAAATGTATTAAATATAGCACAAGAGCCCATGAGGGTCTGGCCCTCAAGGGCTCGTCATCTATATGAAAATAAATATCGTATTTATGAAATTATTTCTAGTACATTTCATGCTTGTTGTATAAAATCTCCTTTATCAATTTTAAACTAAATCCAAAATACAATCAGTATATAGTATGACTGCAATCATATTACGTACAGTAAGTACATAGAAATAATATTAACAGAAAAATAAAAAAGTTTATTACCTGATATACAAAAATATTACTCACTTATGACTTAAATAAATATCTGTTTGAAAACTACATAGATTGATCAGTACAGATCAGTATTAAAAAAAAAATCTATTATATATATTTATTTATTATACCTACTTTTTTATTTATTTATTTAAATAACTATTATCTAGCTTAAAGCTACTTGGATCATTTTTTCAACATAAGCTATCTTTTCCCGAGGTTTACCAAGTTTTTTACCCTCCTCAGTTTCATATTTATCGATTTTCTCCCAACCACTCCAATCAATAACAGGAGTTCTTTCATTGATTATACTTTTAACTTCTAAAAATCCACCCTTATTATAATTGCCTTGCTTTTTCAAATCTTCACATATTAACTTTGCAACTTGAAATGCATTCCCCATTGTATGTAATATAACTCCAACAGGACCTGTTCCTAGCCATCCAGCCACGTAGAGCTTTGCTAAATTACTTACATCAGTGCTTGTAACTCGACCATTTTCATTAATAACTACCCCATTACTATTAAGAGGTAAATCTTTGTCAACTTGAATGCTTTTGTATCCAATACTACGAAATGCAAGGGAACAGTTTAAAATCTCTGAATCTTCTGTTGGAACACATGTTTGTTCTTCTATTTTATCACCTATTAGAGTATTACAAGTCAATTCTATACCCTGTAAGTGCCTGTCAGAATTTACTAAAAACTTTTTTGGGCTCCTGTAAAATATAGGCTTAAAAACTTTTTGGTTATCACTAACAGCATTATCATTTTCATTAAGAGATTTTAGCATTAGCTCAGTCAATCTCTTTCTAGGACGTGGTAGACTATTCACAGCATCTGCAACCGCGACAAAATCATTTTTTCTCCAAATTGTGGCACAGTTTTCTAATTTTATTTGTTCACGTAATTCTTTTATTGTAAATGCCACATTCAGAGGTCCTCTTCTACCTACTAGATATAATTCCTTAATTTTTGAGCTTGCTATCGCTTGAAGAGCATAATCAGTAATATCTGTTTTTTTCAAGACATCCAATGGTGATAGTAATATTCTAGCAACATCAAGGGCAACATTACCTTGCCCGAGAATAGCTGCAGTATGACCTGACAGATCAACCTAAAAATTAACAATTTTAAATTAAAAGACAACTGTATATCAAGGATTATGGTATTACGCTTCAGCCTGTAATATCCCACAGCTGGGCATAGGCTTATTTCCGTGTAGGAGAAGAATCTGCTAATATATCCATATAACCTACTATGACTAACATTTGCTATTAGGTATACATGATAACAACCGGGACCGACAGCTTAACATGCTCCCGAAGGCACGGTGGGAAAACCCACAAGGACTAACAACCAGACTGGAAATAAATATTTGTATAAACACAAATATCCACTCCGAGTGGGAATTGAACCCATGACTGTCTGTGTTAAGGCGCCACCATCACACCACATTTACTGGTGTAATGTTGCGTGGATTTACTATGTGATATTTTTTTACTACTCATTTTTGGGTATACCTTCAGATTTCTATCACGGGGGTGACCATTGTACCATCCCACAAAATTTCTTGCAGCTAACACATTATTTGCATCTTCATTTTCAATTCCTAAAGTCTTATCTTCTTCAGCTCCATAAGTCTGAAATGTTTCTTTTACTACTTACAAATCATAATTTCATTAACAGAATAAAGTGAATCATAAAATGTGTAAGTTTTATACTCTGAGAATATAATGAATAAAAAGTTAATTAAAATTACCAATAAAACAGCATCATAATGTTCTCTCAGTTGTAACAAACTTATGTCCTTGCCCAAAGTTATATTTCCATAAAAATTAACATTATCCTGTTGAGCCAATTTAGTGAATTGATTGATTACATTTTTAACTTCAGGATGGTCAGGGGCAACGCCATACCTACAGAAAGCATTATTGCATAATATTCAGATAACTCAATGAAATGAGCCTTAAGAAATCTAAAATATGATTTATTCAATACATTTGTTTTAATAAGCTTTAAATTGAAATAAAAAAACCAATTTCTAATGTTAAATGAAAAGTTAGTAAAAGAGATGTACTATTCTTGTAAACATGTAATATTGGATATTTTCAATTATGCAGCACAATATATTATGACATCATGAGTTTATTATCATTGTTATTTTTAGATTCTATTGGAGAATCTTATCAGAAAGATATTAATGAAGAAACTCTAACCGCACTAGCCCAAATGGAACTGGTAGTTTTTCTATAATGTCAATGTGTACATTTTCTAATTTCTTTGTTAAATGCATAGCTGCATAAAAGCCAGCTGGTCCTGCACCCACAACGCACACCCGAGGTATATTTTTATAAGTTGAAAACAATCGAAACACCATTTTTAAAGGCCTTGATTTGTTAACAAACAAAAATATCAAAGTATGGGAATATGTAACGCGATAACGGTAAAATATATTTTCAACGATTTCTTTTTACGTAATAAAGCATGATTTTACAGTCTCAAATTAAAATACAGTGAATTATATCGGTTCACATTACAGATACAAATTTAAGTAAAAAAAAAACAGGGGGGGTTACTGACAGAGTTATCAGTTACGTAGTCTTTTAAACTTAAATTAAAACCTAAACTCTCATAAGATAAATTGTTTTATGTTTATCTTTGCTGTTTATCATATTGACATTTGACAGTTTCACTTTCACATACCTTTATTTTTTTTTTTTTTTTTTGGGATTTTATGACCTGGTATCTATAACCTTTAGGTCAACTCTTATTCTTCATATATGTAATAATACGGCTATGAGCACATTTCATTAAATTGTTTTAATTGTATTCTTTATGTATTTGTAGATGTGCTTGTAAGTATGTTCGTCTTGTAATAATTGTTTTAATGGCGGCGGGCGGGACAATAAATGACACTTATTTTCAACATCACTAAGTTCACTGGCCAACACTAGTCTGTCAATCAAAAATTTTTGACAATCGAAAATAATGTGTTCCACAGTTCCATCACTTGAATTACAATGTGGACAAGTTTTATTCGCAATAATGCCGAGTCGAGCAAGGTGTGACGGTGCAGTATTATGACCAAAACGTAGTCTATTTATGATAGTAATAAAGTCTCTAGTAGCATCTTGCATACGATGATACCAAGGTCTTGCAGGTAAACTTTCTTGTATGCTCCCATACCATTTTCCTTTCGTATCTTGATCTTTCTTCCACATTTCTAACCACAACTTTTGAGTATTCTGGTCAATACATTGCAAGTAATCGGACATAGGAACATTCATTGCATTTCTAACGTCAACAGCATTAACTCCTTCATATGCAGTTTTATCAGCCATTTCATTGCCAGAGATACCTTTGTGGGAAGGCACCCATAGAAAGAAAATTTGAATATTTTTATTATGGTATTGGTGAATTATTTGTTTAATGAAATAAAGTATATAATTAGACTTGTATTTAACTGTGAGGGTACTTAAAGCTGTTATCAAACTCAAGGAATCAGAAATTATTAAAAAATATTTAATGTTATTGATTTCGCGAATACGCATTAATGCCTGATACACTGCATATGCCTCTGCCGTAAATATAGAGCAGGGTTCATGCAGAATAAAACTTGAAGAAAATTTTGCTTGTGGATCATATAGAGCAGCATGTACATAATCACTTGCTTTGCTCCCATCAGTGTAGATAACATAGTACATTGAATTTTCCTCCAAAAATTTAAGCATTTCTGAATTATTGTTTATTGTCTGTTGAACTATATTAATTGGATGTGAAATACATTGATAAGAGAAAGAGTAACATGGCCATGGAAACTGTTTTCTAATTTTAGAAAAGCTATTGTCTATTTCCAGGAGTATATCGGACAGTGTTGGAGAATTACCACATAATAGACCTTGTGCTGTTATTAATGGTCTTCTTGGTGTTCTATCTATATAAGGTACAATTTTATTTATTACTTGAGTATTGTTTGATGCTATTAGTTTGAGACAGTATCTTTCAGCAAGTAATATTCGCCTCAAAATCAAAGGCATCACTTTTGTCTCAACTTCCATGGCCCTTATGGGAGTTGAGCACATAGCACCAGATATTATTCTTAAAGCCTTATTCTGCAATATGTCTAATTTATTTACATGAGAACTATTCATATAAGCGAGTGAGCTATAATCTAAGTGACTTCTAACAATACTTTTATACAATATTGACAATATTTTAGGGTCTGCACCCCATGTTACGCCACAAAGTGATCTGATAACATTTAGTCCTGTGTGAGCATTTTTGGATACATATTTAATATGTTCTTCAAAAGTTAGTTTTGGGTCCAGTATTATTCCTAAAAACTTCTTTGAAGTGACTCTATTTATAATTTCATTATTGTAAATAACATTCGAATTTGAGGTTTCATTGCCAAAAAACATAACACTACTTTTAGAGGGGTTAATTTTTAAATGTAAACGATCATTATAATATTGTAATAGTTGAAATAAGGATTTGTTCATATTATCTATTGCAATCTCTAAGTTGTAATTACTGCTATATAATACAATGTCATCAGCAAATTGTAAAATATTTACATTCTTATTATTTACATATTTACAAATTTCACTTGTGTATATATTGTATAGTAGTGGAGATAGCGTGGCACCCTGCATTGTGCCTTTTGAGGCACATTTGGGTCCATATAAAATATTGTTATGCCTAGCATAGATTGTTCTGTTGTTCAAAAAATTAAAAATCCACTTACATAAGTGCCCGGGCACACCCAACCTAGACATGATTTGAACTAGTATACCAGGATCAACACTATCAAAAGCACTTTGAACATCTAGGAATACGCAAACAGTGTTTAATTTTCTATGTTTTGCATTTTTCAGGTCAGAGATTAAAGAGGTGAAACTGTCTGCACTACTACGCCCTCTACGGAAGCCATATTGTATATGTGGAATGAAACACTTGGATTCAACATACCAGTCAAGACGGACTTTCACCATATTTTCGAATATTTTACCAAGACAGGATGACAAGGAAATTGGTCTATAAGAACTAGCAAACTCAGGAGATTTGTCGGGCTTAAGTATTGGGACAACACACTGTGTTTTCCATGACTGTGGAATAGATTTATTACGCCAAAGCAAATTGAGGATGCTAAGAAACAACTTTTGGGCAGATACATCTAACTTTTTAATTACTATGTAAGGATAATCATCTAAGCCAGGAGTTGTATTTCGTCTAGAGTGCAAGCTTGTTAAAAATTCAGACCATGAAAATGGATCCAGTAAAAATTTAGAATTTGGGTTGTGATTGTTGATTTCAAAAAGAACGTTCAGTTGATCTACCTCAATTAAGTTGCTATTATCTGATAATTTATCCAAGAGTGGAGATATAAACTCATTTGTATATGATTTATTCTTAGGTCTTATGCCTTTAAACATTTTTAATAAATTCCAAATTTTACTTATGTGAGTATTTCTATTAAAAGTGTTACATAAATTATTCCATCCAATTTTTTTCTGTTCTGAAATTGTTCTCTTTTTCTGGGCATCTTTTCTTTTGTAATTAATATAATTTTCAATAGTAGGCTCTTTTCTATATAGTTTTAGTGCATTATATGAAGCAATAACACTTTGTTCACATATACTATTCCACCAGGGAGATGGTGGCCTGCTTATGAAAGTGTTTGTTTTAGTGAGCTTTGGAATTGACATTTCTTTAAGAGTATCTAAATGAAGACAGAAATTATTATAGGTTGAAATAGGATCATGTGATTGAAGTATGAGATCATTAAACATTGTTTTTGAAAGAGCTGTGTATGTTGCCCAGTCAGCTTTTTTATATATGAACCTATCTACAGGGGAATTGAGATGATATTTATCTACATGTAATAAAATCTCTGTTATTGTTGGATAATGGTAACTTCCCATTGTATCATCATGTACAGACCATTCACATAGTGGTGCGAGGCTGCCACTGATGAAGCTTACATCAATGGCAGAAGAAGTTTGTCTAGGGCGATTTATAGTTGTAGGTCTACCATCATTTAAAATACACAAATCTAAGTCATCAATTAAATTAAATAACTCCTGACCTCTACCTTTCGTTGACTGACAACCAAATGCAATATGATGAGCATTAAAGTCACCACTCATAAATATGGGTTTTGGTAGATCATTAATAATGTAACGGAGTCTATTAATTCGTATACGCCCACTTGAAGGTGGACAGTATACACAGAGAATTGTTAAACTACTATGTCCTGTTGATACAGATACAGCAACTGTTTGAATGTCTTCATAAAATCTGGTATTTAATATATTATACTTAAGGTATGGTTTTATCAGTATTGCAACTCCATTATGTGAATTGTTTGAATTTTTGTTGTAAATATTATACCCTGGTATTTTAAAATTATTATCTTTTAACCATGTCTCATTAAGAAGGCAAATATCAATATTTTGTTGTTTTAAAAATTGTATCAATAAAGGTTTTTTACTATTTGCACTTTGAATGTTATACTGCGCAATACGTAACTTGGATTGTGTAGAACTAGGCCCTACACAATCCATTATGTTAAGTTTTTTAATAATGCATCTTTAATAGTTTTAAAATTAGTAGGTATACTGTCATCTTTATTGGCTAATTCCACCAACGTCTGCACTAGGGCCATAAGTACATCGTTGTTGGAAATTATTTGACTTTTAAGGTCTTTAGAATGGACTGTTTTAACTTTATTTACATCTTGTACAGACTTATTTGCAGAGATATTTACAGACTTATTTACAATAACATTACTTTTTACAGGTTGTGATTTTGGTGATGGGAGTGGAGGGAAATCTGTTTCATTTGTGGTGACTTGTTTTGTAAAGGCGACACTTGCATAAGATATGTTGTTTTTCTTTTCGATAATCTTCTTTGTTTT
The DNA here is from genome assembly GCF_905220565.1 of Melitaea cinxia. Lineage (NCBI taxonomy): Eukaryota > Metazoa > Arthropoda > Insecta > Lepidoptera > Nymphalidae > Melitaea > Melitaea cinxia. The sequence goes on along the minus strand of NC_059395.1, from coordinate 12,890,325 downwards.
AATAGGACATAATCTAGATATCGCAAGATGAGGTCCACTGCAATTTATGCAGCTGATTTCTGTTGGTTTATCACATTCCTTATACAAGTGCTCACCTCCGCAAATACTACATCTTTGTTTACCGTTACAAATCTTTGCTGAATGATTAAATTTAAAACACTTATAACACTGTAATAATGGTGGAATGTATTCGAAAACTCTGTACGAGAATAGATCATATTGTACATTACTAGGCAGTACATTAGATAAAAAGGTTATGCTTACAGTCTGTAATGGAATGCGCTCTTGTCCTACTTTCTTTGAAAACCTTCTTATTGCCACTATTTCATAAATTGAAGAAAGTCTTGTGTAAAGTTCTTTGTTAGATATATTCGCTGGAACGAATCTAATGATGCCAGTTTTTTCTATTTGCGCTGCCGGTATGAACGCCTTCATGTTATATTTTGTGAGGAAAGTAGTGTTATTAATAAAGTTATTGGCCGTATTATATTGCTTAAAAATAACTGCTATTTTATTTGCATTCACCCTCTGAATACCCGTCACACCTTTTACATCCATTGCGAAAATATGATTTAAGTATATAGGGCTCTTGTTACCCAATCTATCGTCATTTGTGGATTCTACATATACTTTAAAATCTGTGTTTAGTGAGTTTTCCGGATACAGTCTTTTGTAATTCGGTTTGTAGTACGGTAAATACGCATCTCGCTCATCACCGCAGCCAGATGATACGCCTCCTCCTTCATCCGTAGGCCGTGGCCGTTTTTTTGAGGCGGGCGGGTGAGACCCGCCCCCCTCGTTTACCTCCATTGCTATTGTGCTTTTCAGCAGCTAATAGCAATATTTTAAATACACTTTAGCTATAAAAAAAATCACTTATCAGAAAAATTTTAAAATTAAATTTTAAAGTCAACCGCGCTTTTTCAAGGTTCCCGCCAAAGTCACACATACCTTTATATTTAATACATATCACGCCATCACGGTCTTCTTCACAGGTCTTGCAACAAAACAGAGTGGGGGCGCTATCAGTTTTCAAAGTGATTGAGTAGTAGCGTTGGGCGTTATTTAACGTAATCGGTTTCAGTAACTAGTTACGAAGCGAATAACCATGTACGTAGTTTCGCCGATACGAATATAACGATTATTTTACGTACGCAGTTTTATCAAAAACGTGACACAACGACCGGCGCATAAGCGTTTTGCCTAATAACGTAACACAATACGCAGATACGCTTACGCGTAGAATAAAAAGAGATGGCTATAAGTACTATAGGTGTATCTTTGTTGTCGAATATGCTCATGCGATTTTAAACTTAACGACTATGAACTTAAGTTTATTTTTATATGTACAGTTTTTAAAGAAATTTTAATTTCGGTCGTGTTTCTTTTTAAATATTTTCGAATTTACTATTTAGTATTAAGATTAATGTTATTGTCTCGCGTTGAAGTATATACTAAAAAGTGTGGGTTTTGTTGTATTTTTAATTATAATGTATGTAGATATCTCGAAAAATAATTAAAAGCTGTACATAAAATCAAATGAACTTCTAAATACGCCTGCATCGATTATTATGTCTATACAAAAATCAAAAAATGAATTTAAATAACATGTTTTGCAGCCAGTTATAAGCCTGGATAAAGTATGAAGGGAAGTTAATTTGATTATAATATCCATCAATATTAACGTACGTTACGGCATTCGTATGTGTTACAATTTATAACATATAACTACTTCATAACCATAACTGATGCTGTATACAGAAATAACTAGTTACGAAAAATAAGCAGTTTCGAAACTAGTTACGCGTATCCACGAAACTACGTATAACCGATTACACATAAAAGACGTTACGACCCACGACTATTGAGTAGGTATATAATATATACAAGAACCCGACAACCACCGTCGGGGCAGTAGCCAGACACCATAAATTATACACTTATATACTGGTAGACACAACACCCGTCTGGTCGGATGATCTTCCTTTTTCCTCACACTACCAAAAGTTTTTTTATCCACAAGAGTAGTTTTTTCTAAAAGTTTTAGCATAAAAATCTGGTTTAGCAAAGTATCTAGAATTTCCTGGACTGGACGTTCCTGTTCCTGCAAATTTTTTCGTGTAACTCAAATATAGGAAATAATAAGATATTTCCTCATGAAAGTCATCGTTAATTGCAGTAATTCAGCATATTCGCGATAATGATAGAGGATAGACTCATGGCACCCCTGACCTCTCTTTACTTTCTATGGCCACGAGGGCACCGTGGCAAAAACCCTTGGAACCCTTGGAATAGATGATTCTTTTTTTTAATTTATTATCTAATAGTTTGGAGTTACACTCCTCCGAAATGGCTTGACCAAGTCTCATGAAATTTTGTATGCATATTGAGTAGGTCTGAGAATCGGACAACATCTATTTTTCATCCCCCTAAATGTTAAGGGTAGTCCACCCCTAATATATATATATATTTTAATTTTTAGATAAATTATTATTTTTTTTTTATGATACAACATTTAAAAATACATACAACCTTAAATTTTCAACCCTCTACGATCAACCCCTATTTTTAAATACGTTTGCCGAGTCAGCCAGTAATATATAATTACCTATATTATATTATAATATCATCATCATCATCATTACAGCCTATACAGTCCACTGTTGGACATAGGCCTCCACAAGTTTACGCCAAAAATAACGCGAACTCATGTGTTTAATATAATAAATTAAAAATATGCAAAAGAATGCATTTAATGGTACGATAAATATCACAACTGTTTAATGTGTATACTAAGTTATTTATCAGTAACTCGTAGTATCAAGTAAGAAGATTTCATTCAAGATCATTATCATAATATTACACATTGATATAAATTAGGGTTTGGTTTGTTTGTAACGTGATAATTGAGTCAAATAAGATTGGGTTAGACGATCACGATTCGATCAGTTGGAATCGGAATCGGGAAAAGACAAAGATCGAGTCTAAAAGGTTCGCCCAATTGTGATCACCACCGGCCTGTCTAATTTTTATACCTACCTGCTTTGATTTCTATCCGAGGATTTCTAATATAACAGACTAACAAACAGTTAGTTCTTTGCTTAATGGCTTTTAGTTGTGTCAGTATGTGTGTATCTGTGGCTGTGATCATGAGCGATGTCATTTGTCAATAAAAAATATATCTTAAAAAAATTGCTTTTAAATTTTCTCTGTAATTTGTAATAAATAATTATTTTCTAGATTAGGAAGTTACTTCGTCGCGTTATTAAATTTATGAATTACGAATAAATTAAATATCTAAAATGTCTCATGTATCAGACATAAAAATTCTATTTTCTAGGTTGTGTACTATGAAAAATGGGTTAGTATTGTAAAATAAATTTTAACTATTGTTGTAATCGCAGTGTGGGTCATTATTTCCTTACAAATATGGTATTTCTTAATGTGAAGAAAAATTCCCTCTAGTATGAAATGATGAAATAATAATGTAATATTTTAATTTCACAAGTCAATAGTGTTAAATTTTAATCTAGTGAATTTTATCATATTTATATTATTCCAGATTACCTTCTCTTAAATATGGAAGTAGAAGCTTCAGTCAGAATGTGGAAAGACCGCCACAACCCTTACCAAAAGGAAGTGTAACTCCTCTGCCTCCATTGTCTGAGCCTATGCCTAACCTCCCTCCAGTGGCTTATGCATCTTCGAAATCTGAAAACTACACCACAGAAGTGACAACACTAAGTAATGGATTAAAAGTTGCATCAGAAAAGAAGTTTGGCCAATTTTGTACTGCTGGCGGTAAGTAAAAATACATGAATATATTTTATTTTCAATATATATTATATCAAGTGTTTTGCTTTTAAATACATTTGTTCTAAATCAATTAAAATAAAGTAAATAATATATTTTTTAATTGTTTTGATATTTTAAGTTTATTATTATAATAATTATGATTGATATTTTTTAGTTGTCATCGATTCCGGACCAAGATATGAAATTGCATATCCTAATGGAATTTGTCATTTTCTTGAGAAATTAAGTTTTGGTGTAAGTAAAGACTTAAAAGGAGGACTTAAAATTAATATATAATTATTGTACAATTTTGACAAAATTGCCATATAAAATTTTCAGGCAACCCACAAATTTGCCACCCGAGATGTTATGTTAAGAGAGTTGGAGAGACATGGTGGTATATGTGACTGCCAAGGTTCTCGTGACACCACTGTGTATGCAACCAGTGCTGATTCAAGGGGTCTTGAAGCAATAACACAGGTATTTTATAAACCATACATAATGCTTCACACATTTAATATTGTTTCTTAATTTTTAATGCTTCATATTGTAATATTATATCCATTTTGTATAGGACTTCAAAAACAAAAAGAAATTGTTATAATTGAACTACTAGGCCAAAGTTAAAATATTTTGATATAAAAAAACAGAAGTAGTATTAGTATATAATTCAAGTAAATATAGTCATTGACTGTTATATGAACTGATTGACAAAGTAATTATTAATGTTTCAATTAATTGCCTGTAAGAAAATTGATCACATCCATATTATTTGCAATGTTTTGCAGTTGCATTCAATACCATTCAAAAGTTTTGATTGGTTATTAATTGTGTGACTAGTAAAAGAGTAAATTTATGATATACAAATTCAAGCTTAAATTAATTTTTTTAAACTTTTATAGTAAATATTCCATTACATATTATTAATTTGAAAATCACTTTATAGGTTTTAGCTGAAGTTACATTAAGACCTCAGTTATCAACAGAAGAAATAGAAGCAGCAAGACAAGCTGTTGCATTTGAACTTGAAACATTGCAAATGAGACCCGAGCAAGAGACTATATTAATGGACATGATTCATGCCGTATGTGCTTAATAATATGCTTATAATAATACATAAATGACAGTATATATGTAATGATGACAATGAAAAATGACAGTAATAATGACAAGTAGAGGCAAATATGTTCAACTGATGTTAATGTGTTAAGTACTTAAGTAAATGTTAATTGTAATTGTTATATCAAGGTATTCAGTAAGTTGTGCCCTGCGGTTTCACATGCATTAATTTGAGGAAAAAAATGGCCTAGCCTATAGTGTTCCTCGGTAAATGGGCTATCCAACACAAAAATAAGTTTACAATTCAAACCAGTAGTTCCTAAAATTAGCATGTTTAAACAAACAAACAAACTTTTCTGAGTGGAATGAATGTATATCTGATGATAATTGGTGTTTTTAATAATAGGTTTTATAAATAAATATATTAAATAGGCTATTATTAATTTTATATATTAATATATACTATAATTCAGGCTGGTGCATATATTAAATAGAGAAAACTCAATACTGCCTTTTGTAAATATAAAAGAAAAATAGTACATTGATTGATAGATTGATTCAGCTTGTAACATCCCATTTTATTAATACACTTACAATTAATAATGACAATTATATTGAGAAATATTTCTCATATATTTTTTTCAGAAATTTTTGAATTATAGAGTATTTAGACTGATCATAAACAATAATAATATAAATAGCATTTTCAGTGCGACTTAGCCAGCCCTGCGATCACCAACCCCAGGTGCCAGCTGCACCGCGTGGTGACTATGGGCAAAACACATGAGTTCACACCATTTTCTGTGCGAACTTGTGGAGGCCTATGTCCAGCAGTCGACTGCGATAGGCTGAAGTGATGAACAATTGTACTACTACTTTTAAATTTCTTACAGGCTGCATATAAAGGCAACACACTCGGCATTCCGAAAATTTGTCCACAAGAAAATGTATTTAAAATAGACCGCAATGTAATAATTAACTACTTGAAAAATCATTACACTCCTGATAGAATGGTTGTTGCTGCTGTTGGGGTAAGTTTTTTAGTTTAAATAATTGTATAATTTGAATATTGCATGTTGTAGATAAAAGAATCGTCATATTTTTTCTTATTAATTTACATGTAAGTGATCAAATTTATATTTTCTTTTTTATTTGTTTAAATAAAATATTAGTTTTTTTTTGCATTTATAATTTTATCGACTACTTGCTGATCCGGCAAACTTTAAAGTCCTTTTTTTTTTTCAAATTTAATTCTCACAAACTTTATCCTGACAATAACGAGCACAACAAAAATACAATTATATAATCTGATGCAATCGTTCAAAAGCTAGACGCGTGCTTAGACTTCAGCGATTTATTTTATTTTATATGGATTGTATCTTATTGTTCCAGGTTGAACATGGACCCTTTGTTGAATATGTGCAGAAATATTTCGTAGACATAAAACCAACATGGCACACTGAAGACAGCGATTCATTTAAACCACAGATAGATAAGTCTATTGCACAATATACAGGAGGAATAGAACAAGTAAATACACAATTTCTGTATCTATATTTAAGAGATAAATACGGTTAACATTAATAGCAAAAAAAAAAAAAAAAAAACAATTTTATTTTTAACAGTAATAATTTAATTGCAGGAGGAATGTGAAATCCCACTCTATCCAGGATCTGACTTACCTGAATTATCTCATGTTGTTATAGGATTAGAAAGTGAGTAATAATATTATTATGTTATAGGAGAATTATTATATAACTATTAACAAAAATATAATTAGTAGATATATGAGAAGAATATCAAACTTGCTTTTACGTTGTTTGTGTAAATTTATCTAAGCAACAATTACTCTTAATACTTTTACTATTTACTCAGTTTCTCTTGAATATGATTGTAAAATACAAGCTTTCTTAATGGTTACATGTAGTCTAATCATATTATCTATTATACCAATTACAAGTGAAGCATATTGATTTATTTGAAATCACACATACGCATGTAAGGTCATAGTAATTCACAGACTATGCGTTCATGTATATTTGAGTAATAAATTGACTAGGTCTTTGGCGCTGTTTATTGCCGTGCTTTACGCGGGTTGCGGGTTCGATTCCTGCCTGAGTCTATGTGTAATATTTCTTTTTATATATGTATTATTTCTACGTATATTTATTTAAAAAAAATATATTTAGCTGTAACAGTCGGCTGGTACCTACACAAGCATTAAGTTGCTTGCCTAAGGTATTAGGAACAGACGACCGTTTGTGTGTGTGTGTGTGTGTGTGTGTGTGTGTGTGTGTGTGTGTGTGTGTGTGTAAAGTAATCGAATGTTCCAGGCTGCTCGCACGGTGACCCCGACTTCGTGGCGACGTGCGTGCTCAACATGATGATGGGCGGCGGCGGCTCGTTCTCGGCGGGCGGGCCCGGCAAGGGCATGTACACGCGCCTCTACACCAACGTGCTCAACAGGTGACACCCCACTAGTTGTCTGCAAATATTAACTATCTGATAACAACAGTTTGGAAGTAAAACTTCCTTACGTACGCCTGACTAGGGGGATAAGCTGGTGATTGTGTGATGAGAGCGCTACGAAAAGCGTGATCGAACGGAAGTTGAGAGGGTGGTATAAGTTAGATGAAGCAAAAAAGTTTTACTTCAGTCGTGAGGTCTAATGTTTGGCGCACCCCATACACTTTTTTCGTAGGCTGTACGTTACACACGTTAAGTTAGGCTGATCTGTCACTTTCGAAGGTGAAAGGCTAGATATAGGGTGATCTTGCATCGGTATTAAGCACACATTCAAGTTTTTTTTTATGAATCTTTTTTGTAATAACGTTTTCATAATTTACATATGGGTAGTTCACTAGTTTTTAAAAAATTACAAAAGAACTGGTCATCTGAATTATCATATTCAATCAGTGTCAACAGTGTTACAATACTATTCTGGGTAACTCATTCTACAGAAACGACAACAGGCAATCGAAAACTAGCTAGACACGAACGCCCAAAGAATTAATCAATTGATCATATCGTTAAAAGCTTCACCTGCGCCAGGTACCACTGGATGTTCAACGCAACGGCCTACAACCACGCGTACGGCGACTCGGGCCTGTTCTGCGTGCACGCGGCGGCGCCGCCCGCGCGCCTGCACGACACGGCGCTGCTCGTGGCGCGCGAGCTGGCCGCCGCGGCGGGCGCCGTCGCCGACGCCGAGCTCAGGGTCAGCGACCTCGCCTCGTGCATTCGCCCTGTCACGTCCCGCTGCTGGCCAGCCTCTTTCTCCGTGTAGGGTTAGCGGTTGTATACCCTACTACCTATGGGTATTGAGGCTATCAGGTGTCTATGATAAGACCGGGATTGATGGCTTTACGTGCTCTCTGAGGCACGGTGAGGAAACCCATGAGGACAGATACGCAGAACAGAAACAAATATTTGTACAAATACCTTTTCTAAGTGGTAATTACCAGTGATGAAACGGATAGCAGTTTGGCCGGATACCGGATACCGGATATTCGGCCAACCATGTGGCACCTGCACCGAGTAATAAGCTTTATCTATTAATTTTTTTTTTTAAAAAACTTTAAATTTATGTTGAGACAATTCCAAAATCGTTTGTGGTATTTTATTATACATGCGAACACCATGCTGATAGTGAAAACAAAGCTGGATAGGCTGGATACCGGATAGTTACCGGATATCCGTTTCATCTCAAGTAATTACCCCAATTTACCCCGATTTTTCGCCGCAGTTGTCAAAAACTATCCTACTCTTGACCGTTGGACGATTAAAACGCTGATTGACGAATGGGTGAATGTTTGTTAAAAAGTTACACGTGAACTACTAATTGGTTTGTGACGGAATTCTAAAGTAAATAGTTGAAAGACTGTATAATATAGGCTACTTAAATCCGTAAATTTCGATTCAATTGATCTTTACTAGTAAACTACAAGGATGAGAGCTTTAAATTAAATGAACTCAATCAGTACCAAAAACAAATTAGTTACATCTATACAAATAAATAAAATTAAAGTGTCTGTTTGTAATATTAAAATAACAGATTTGTACTAAATGAATATGGTACATATACCAAAATAATATTTTTTACAATTTTTGTCTGTCTGTTTGTTCCGACTAAAACTCTGAAATGGCTACATCGATTTTAACGGGACTTTCATTGGTAGATAGCAGATGTAATAAGGAGTAACTTAGGCTACTTTTATTTTAGAAGTATTTTTATTTTATAACACAAAAACTTTTTTTGTTAAATTACACGCGGATGAAGTCGTGGGAACAGCTAGTTAATTTATATAAATGCCTTATAAATTGCATTATGTATCTGTAAAATTATAAAACTATACCTTGAGGTGTATGTGCGAACTTGTATCATTTAATATCCGAACATTACGATTAAGATAACTCAAGATGCCTTTATTTATTTTACTTATCATCGAAGTATTCTTTACAGAGAGCGAAAACTCAACTACAATCCATGCTACTGATGAACCTCGAAGCGAGGCCGGTGGTGTTTGAAGATGTTGGCCGCCAAGTACTAGCTACTGGAAAGAGAAAACCACCTTCGTTCTTCATTAATGAAATCGGTTAGTTTGCCTTAATGTACCCGTGCTTTTCATAAATATTGTTATTAAAATGGCCCCCAAGGCAACACTTAAGAGATATATAAAGAGCTGCCTGTGCTAGAAGAAATAGCACATATAAAGACTGACTATAATAGTCAAAATTATTACATAAAAAATACTTTTTAAAAGGCAAAGGTATTTAATACAATTTTTCTTTGATCTATTTATCGATTTAAATTCTGCTTCAGATATATTACTTTATTTATATAAAATATTAATTGACAGAAAAAATCACCGCTGAGGATATAATCCGCGTGGCGAGACGCATGCTCAGTAAGCGACCAGCCGTCGCCGCGCGCGGCAAGCTCATACACTTACCCAGTTTTGAAGATATACAGGCAAACATGACTCTCAATAAGAGCGAATCCTCTTCACAGGGCCGACGACTTAATCTTTTTCGCGTTTAAAAATATATTCTAGAAATGTTATCGCATATACGTTGTATATGGATGTTAAATAAATTTATTTTAGTCTTATTTCATATGAAGTTTTTTTATTTTATATCCTGACTAGTGACCCACCCCGGCTTCGCACGGGTGCAATGCTGATATTATATATATATATATATATATACACTTGTTAGATATATAAAAATTTCGCGTCACGATGTATGTTTCAGATAAACTCCCAAAACTACTGAACCAATTTTTATTAAATTTTGTAAGCATCTGTAATTTGGACCAACTTGGGAGATTGGGTAGTTTTTATCTTAATTGGACCCGGTAGGTGTCGCTGCTATCGGTAAGTATCAAATTTGGTAGCTGTTTTCCAGACAGGACATCTGCCAGGTGTTATATCATTAATAAGATAAGGTTTCATTGTATCAAGATGATTGTGATGGAAAATAAATCATTATTATTATATATTGGATGGTAATTGATATCCCAATAAAAATCACCTTTGTTAATAAAAGAGAATATGTACACTTAATATTTATTTCAATGTACAAAAGAATGCTTAAATTTAAGAAGAACTAATGTATAATCATGGTAAGTGTCTCTGGCTGACAAGAGTACATTTTCAATTCTTTACAAATTTTATTTTAAAACGGTACACAAGTATGTTTCACACCAGAAAAATATTCATTTTTATTAATAAACACTATGTAACCATAATTAAGTATATACCATTAAATAAGTACAAATCATATTAAAATTATCTCAAATACAAAAGTTATAAAACTTAACAATGTCATAATTTGTGCATATATTCAACAATGTCTTTAATTCTTAATGCCTATACATATATTGTATTAGATTTAGACGTAAATATTGTCCTCATTCTTAAAACATCAAACGAGCTATGTTTTGAAGTTATATTTCAATTCGTTTTCTGGTCCAACTACATCTTTAAATTTAAATATAACTCTAACCTTTTATTTATATATAAACTAAAATATAAATATAGAAATCCATTAACACCTGAAGTTTCTATATATTTTTCTTTTATTGTGCCAATTTCACAGCAGTTTTAGCAGCTTCATCTGCATCGTTTATAATGCTGAATGGGAAACCAGATTTTTCTAAAATTGTTCTCGCTTCAGCAGAGTTTGTACCTTCCAGTCTAATAACAATCGGGTACTTAGGAGGATGTTCTTTGCATGCAGCAATTATTCCTTTAGCTATAGTTGCACAGTTTACAATTCCTGCGAGAACAATTTAAAATTTTATTTATATTATAATACTTATTAAGATTGTTAAATACACTGTAAAATGTTATTATGTGCATATTATTTTTATATTCAAAATATTTGATTGATAACATGTATATTTTTACTTACCACCAAACACATTAACAAATACAGCTTTTACTTTGGGGTCAGATTCCAAGATCCTTAAAGCGGCCGATACTTGGGCCTGTCCAACACCACCTCCTAGATCTAGGAAATTAGCTGGCCTTCCTCCACTTAACATTATAAGGTCCATGGTGGCCATAGCTAGCCCAGCACCATTTACCATACAGCCAATACTGCCATCCATATCAATGTATGTTAAATTGAGAGCAGCAGCTTCTCTCTGAAATTATTTTGAATAAAAAAAATGTTATGTTGATTTAATTAGAACAGAAAAATTAAACTTTCATAATTTTACTTAAACTTATAATTATTGTAACAAAAAGTTGAATTAATTATACATTTTAAAATAAAATTGACTGTTAACTTGTCATCAACATAATAATTATTTATAACTAGCTCCTGCCAGTGACTTGGTCCGGGTGGACTCTGCTCCTATTAGTCTTAGCGTGATGATATATAGCCTATAGCCTTACTCGATAAATGGGCATATAACACTAAAAGATTTTTTTCAAATCGGACCAGTAGTTCCTGAGATTTGAGAGAGAAAACGCACAGACGGAATTTATTATTTATTAGTCTTAGCGTGATGATATATAGCCTATAGCCTTACTCGATAAATGGGCATATAACACTAAAAGATTTTTTTCAAATCGGACCAGTAGTTCCTGAGATTAGCACATTTGTACACTAACATATAAATATTTTTATATTTATACTAGCTGACCTGGCAAACTTCGTATCGCCTTATTTTTTTTCTTAAATATAATAATTACATATATCAAAACAAAATATACCCTATCTTTCAAGTTGGATCAAACTGCACACGGTGTGCAAATTTGATTAAAATCGGTTAAGTAGTTTAAGAGTTCATCGCGGACAAACATTGTGACACGAGATTTATATATATTAAGATAATACATAACAATATAAAGTATAGTGTTTATATAATGTTTGATAAATATGCAACCAATTCAACCTATTCAGTCATTCTCATTTAAAGTATAAATGATAAGAAATACGAGATTGCCCTTGTTTACTTAGAACATTATTATGTCAAATTGTGATAAGCTTGAGATAAGATATATTTATCAATGTGTAAATATCAAAGTAATTTACATAATACCAAATCATTGACAAATATATTGATTCTAGTTTAAATAAAAAGTAAAAACACATGCCCATGCTGCTTTGCTTCATGGATGTTCATGCTACTGTTGTATTGCCTTGGTCGGGTGACAGTAAAGAAATAGTTTTTGAAATGATAACATCTTATAGGAGTGTAAACTGCTTTGTTACGTAATGCATTATGGCACCCGTCTGTCTGGCTTCCCTTTCTCTCACGCATACGGCAGCAGTAGGCAGACTCCTCCTCTCGCACTCTAACCCACAGTGCTAGTCGTCTTTTCTCAAGTTAAACGATTTCAATATTAATTAGTTCAACTTAGATTAGTTTAAGTTATCACTTCTGTCGGGTGTCCCAAGACGCACGTCTTTTTTTTTTCTTTTTTTTACTATTCCTTTTCTGTACTTTCAACCAAAGGACAATGAGGCTTAGTTTGGTCAGTTTTTCATTTCTTTTATATCCCAAATTTTATTATAATTACTAGAACTATTTTCAAGAATGTGATTACAACTACATAGAACAAATATTCATCAATCAATTTTTTTCATTCATAACTGACTTACCTCTCTTGGATCTGTCTCAGATGTGTCATCTAGAGCAAATATCTCTTGCTGTCTGAACTGAGCATTGTCATCAAAATTAATTTTTGCATCAACTGCAACTACTCTACCATCATCAGTCTCAACTAAAGGATTTATTTCCAGTTGAGTTGCATCCACCTAAAATGATAAAACAATTTTATAATACTTATGTTGGTGAATTCAGCATATCACATTTATTAAATCTTTATATACCTTCTGGAATAGTTGCCATAATTTTTTAATTTCTTCTGCACATTTATTTACTAAAGGACCTTTGAATTCTAGAAATTCAGCAATTTCTTTAGCCACTTTATCAGTAACACCTTCGTGGATGTCAATAGGGACTGTTTTAAGCAAGTGTGGGGTCTTTTCAGCTACTGCCTCAATGTCCATACCTCCAGCTGGAGATGCAACTAATGCAGCACCATTATATGTCCTCTCCATAACAATACTTAGATATGTTTCTCTTACAATGTTAACACTTTCTGCTACCATTACCTTATTTACAAGTATCCCATCTTTGGGTGTTTGTTTAGTAATAAGTTTATGTCCAATCATATTCTTAGCTAGATCTAGTATTTCATTTTGGTTTTTCGTTAGATGGACTCCTCCTTTGAAACCATTATCGAAATGTCCTTTTCCCCGACCACCGGCTAAGATTTGTGCTTTGACAACATATTCGTCAGCTTTAAAACCATTTAATGACTTTGGATCTAAAGAACTGTCAAGCAGTCGAAAATTTTGAATTGAAACTTGATGTTTTCTCAATAAGTCTTTACTATGATATTCTTGAAGGTTTAAATGTCTTCGACTTATTACTCGAGGAGAATAATTTTGGGTTAAGGTATGCAATACTTTAAAGTTCTTGGTTTTGGTTATAGCAGACATTTTTTGTAGTATAAAAGTAAAGAATTATGTTAATCACACTTTTTAATACTAAATAATATACTTTTATATTCCCGTCGTTATCGATAATAATTTAAATTAAAAATATTAGGTTCAAAAGCCACTTCAAATAAATACTACACTGGTTTGATAAGTATTAAGTTGAGACGTTTTGACGAACAGTGGGCTCGGCACCTTCGAGGTGAGAAACAGAAATATAATTTTATTTATTTTAATAATTTATTAATATTATTATCATTGGTCGGCACAAGTCGGCAATCAAAGAGTATAAAAGTATCGGCCAAGTATCGGCAATCATTCAATTGACAGTTGACAACTTTTTTTTATGGACTGCACCATGGAGCATAGAGAAAAGGAGAACGATCGCTATAGAAAATAGTGTCCCGAAAACATGGAGCATAGAGAACGACTGCACGTTAGTGCATTGCTAATGACGAGAAGGAATTAAGGAAAATGGTCAAAAATTGTGGATAACGGACAAAAGGAATTTATGACAGGATTCAGGATAGGAAGAAACAAAATAATATATTTTACGATGAAAAGAAAAAAAAATAAATAAAAAACATATACAATATATTAAATGTCTATATTATTAAGAAATATATAATCCAATACAATTTTATATATATCATATTTATTTCGTTTAAAATATTAGTAGAAATATGAGAAATATATACAGACACAAAATATATTATGATGTGTACACTTATAGCTAAAATAGAAAGTTCAGAACTGTACAGGAATATTAATTAAATTAAAAGGAAAGTTTTTCTCAATGAGAAGGCTACACCGCTTCTGAATCTTCTCAAAAAATCCTCTTGTCCGTTATCCACAATTTTTGAACATTTTCCTTATCCTTAATTCCTGCTCGTCATTGGCAATGCACTAACATGCAGTCCATAAAAAAAAAAAAAAAACGAATCGTGTTTCAGGTTTTTTTGACAATAATATAACCTAAATAATAATCTATAAATTGTTTGTACAAAATAATATCTTAATCACCGACTTTATTTATAAATTAAGTCGATTTAAATAAATTTAAACATGAGTGATCATATCATTAAAGTTGGTGAATATATTGTTATACAAAAACAAAACTACAAAAAGCTACATAAATTTAATAAACCAAATTCAACTGTAAATATAGGAAAAGACACGATAAATTTGAGTGGAATAGAAGGGTCGCAATATTTTTCTATTTTTAAAATGATAGCAACCGGTACAAAAAGAAATAAAGAATATCATTTAGAGCTATCAAAAGAAACTGCTAACCTCATCGAAGAAATTGGTTTAAAAACCTCTGGTACCGACAACAGAAATATTTACGACGATGGAAGATCTCAAAAACTATCTGCAAATGAAATTAGTGAACTTAAAAGTGATTCTACCAGCGCCTCTGAAATTGTGGAAACTTTAATAACAAATTCAAATACATTTCATAATAAAACCGAATTCTCACAAGCAAAATATTTAAAAAAGAAAGAAAAAAAATATTTTGAATATATTCAAATCTTAAAACCGAATCTTCGTAATATCACAGAAATATTGTACAAACTGGACCCAAGCAAGGTACAAGGTGTTCGAATAGATACTTTGTCCCAAATTATAGCATTTTCTAACATTAGTAGTGAAGGTAATCATTTGCTTTATGATTCAGGTTCTAATGGTCTCATAGCTGCTGCTTTATTAAGCGCAATGGGACCACAATGCAATGGAAAATTAGTTCATATGCATCCTGGAAATATGTCTCAGAAACAGGCATTGCTAGCTATGAATTTTAGTCCAGATCAATATAATAAATGTATATCAGTCAATGTATACTCAGCCTTGCGACAAGTTCATCAAGGTTGCGATACTAATACATCAGAAACAGTAGGAGGTATAACTAACTTGAAAAGAAAACGAGAAGAAAATATTGAACATGAGATTAAAAAACCTAAGCTTGAGGACTCAACGTTGGTCACCGAATCAAATGAAACCAATGAAGCTTCAGAAATTGCTCCGAAAAAACCAAAATGGCATTTTGATAATATAGCCGCATCAGAGGTGTTATCCAAAAAAGTTGACTCGTTAGTAGTAACATGTAAAGAAGATCCCCAAAATATATTTTTGGAACTTATGACATTTGTAAAACCTGGCAGACCATTTGTTATTTATTATAGTGTAGCTGAACCACTGCAAAACTTATATATGACACTCAAATCTTTAAGCAATGTTGCTGCTTTAAAATTAACAAATAACTGGATGAGAAATTATCAGGTATCTATTTTCATGTATTTGAGTATTATAAAATACTAGCTGACCGGACAGGCGTTGTCCCATCATGTCTAACTATGAATCAATATTCAATTCAATAATTGAATTGGTATAACTAAAAAAACAACCCCTGTCTTCCCGTGGGTGTCGTAAAAGGCGACTCAGGGATAACACAGTTCCACTACCACTTTGGAACTCAAAAATCCAACCGGGCGGGATAACCATCCACCTACTGGCTTTGAAATACACAGGCCTTCAACTCACCTGCCCAGCGTGGTGACTATGGGCAATACACACGCCATTTTTGGTGCGAACTTGTGCAGGCCTATGTCCAGCAATGGACTGCGATAGGCTGAAGTGATGAATTAATAAAAAGAAATATTAAAAAACAGTGTTTTAACCAACCTTCTGTCAATTCTATGTCAAACGTCATAAGGTTACATTAAAAAAGTTTATAAAATATTGTCCAAAGCGCTAAGGTTAGATTAGAAATAATTTTATATGGTGGTTAAGTATTTTAAAATTTTCTAATTTTTCGCACAATTTTCTTAATTTTTTCTTTCATAAAAACTTTCTCCTGACAATAACAAATACAACAAAAAAAGAATTAGCGAAATCAGTTCAGTTGTTGGTTCAGTTTAGTTCAGTGGTTGTTTGGTACCAAGGAAAATAGAGATTGATGTTTATTTGTATGGATGGTTATTAAATACTTGGCTATTGATAAATAAAGAACAATCTCTACTAAATCTAAAAAACGTTTAGTATAAAAAAAAATTGTTTTTGGTAAGATGGTAATATAAAATTTTGATATGTAATGCATACAATTTTCTTTATGATATAGTGTTGTAGTGTAGTATGTAATGTTGTACATACAAAAAGTGTATTATAAAACTGTTTTTTACACTTAATATTTGTTGCAGATTTTACCTGAGAGAACACATCCAGAAGTTATGATGAATGGGTCAAGTGGGTTTCTTTTAACTGGATATATACTTAAATAGTAAAGTTAGATTTTTCCACTATTTCACCTGCCAACCCGCAGCAGTAGAGGAACGTGGTGGATTAGGCTCCTACTATTCTCCTACATGGTGAAACAGGCCTATGCCCGCAGAGGAATGTTACGGGCTGAATCAATCAAAATTAAGATTTAGTTGATCATAAAAATTAAATGTTAAACAATGTAACAAGCTGTTTTTTATTTTTAAATGTAATAAAAATGATAAATTATATCAAAATGCCTATTTATAAGATCTCTTGCGAGTTTTCTATTACTAAAAAAGTTTATAGCTAAGCTAAATAACAATTTTATCTAATATGTAAAATATTTGAGAAAAATTGTTTATTTTTTTCTTTTAATGCAACTACGAGAAGAAAATGTTATTTTCGCAACAATAAATATTATTACGATAAATCAAGATATGATTTAGACTAAAAAATTGGTTACAAATTTAAAATATTCACACCAGCAGAATTAAATGTTCTTTATTAGAACAATATCATTTTTTCATTGATAGCATCACACTTTCAATATAAATAAGGTAATAAAGAAAATGGCTCGTGGATATGAAAAGAAAAAAAAACACTTTTTTAATAAATAATTTATTTTATAAGCAAATAAATTTTTCAATTGCTTTTTATACAGGATAAAATAAGGCAATGTTTTTACAATTCAAATCATATGAGAAGCATTTGGGCATACATTTATGGAGGATGAAAGTTATTTCACAAGTTAATATAACACAAAAGAAACCATTCATTATTCATTTAAATAGCAAAAAAGTTAAGGAATGTGTATCAGTCTGATTTTTTAATAGTCTAATGCATTAGGATTTTTTCATAAAATTAATATAAATAAAAATTAATTCAAACTGTTAACATAGATTTTTTTCTATATAATATTCGAGATGAATAGTGAATACATTTAAATCATTATCAAACTTGATAAAATCATTTATAATTTGGCACAAGAAATACTCCCACTGCATTTTTAATGATTTAATTGATTTATGCAAAATAAAAATTAAATTGATATTTTCAAATAAAGCAACTCATTTGAAACGTGATTGATTATTAAATATTACTTCGGTGAAGAAATATCACATTACATACAAACATTAAGCTAGTAACATTAGAACTGCACACTGATTATGAAATAAAAATTATATAGGTTAATGTCTATAACTGTTCTTCTCATTATTTTTTATTAAATATTAGCTACATGGAGTCCAAACTACACACAATTTTAATTAAGTAAATTTTGCAGAAATCAGTTATTGTGCCGTGGTGTTACAAAAACTTTTACTAAAATTATAGGTGTAAATTCTTTTATTGTTTATATTAAAATAAATAAAATTAACCAACTATGATATCTAACAAAAAATGTTTTATTGTTTAAAAAAAAACTAGTTAACTAAAGAGTAGAAGATATGCACCATTTTTATGAGCCCAAAGCTAGTCCAAAAGATAACCCTATCGATAAACTGGTATTTTTGTTTTCATACACAAATAGTTTGTATTGTATAATTTTTGACAGCCGTTTCTGTTATTTCAACATATCTCTCCTAATGCAATTACAATAGGCCTCTGAGAAAGAGCATGATATGCTACTTAGAGCTATAAATCTAATTTGAAGATATGATTAATCTGTAAAAAATATATAAATAAGTAGCCTAGTAATGCAATAATGGAGATCGTTTTTTTATTGATTGTTGATAGCCAAAGAATTAAATGCATTTAAATTTATCGGCCGATCATATTAAAGAAAAAGAAAACTACATAATACTAAATAAAAACTGGTTTTACAGCCACATAAATACTAATAATTAATGCTACATCTCTTAAAAAATATACATAAAATGCATATAGAAAATAAATAGAGAATTCATTTGATGATTAATTATTAACATGTCAATCAGTGAGGATATCAGTATAAAAACCAGAACATCAACAATGATACTGCACCACAATAATTTGATCGAATATTTTTTTTTAAATTGAACACACGTGCAGTTATTTCGATAATTTTTATATTACATATATTATGGAATAACTTTGGTATTGGTGTTAATATGAAGGCATGCCTGTGAGCAGCACAACGCAAACAGCAAGCGGACGGCGACGATCAGCCGTCGGACGTGTCGGACGGGCGGCCAGCGTCGCGCGGCTATGAGGAATCTTCGTCGTACCAAGTACGAAAGTCGCACATCTCATCGTAGTCATCCTGGAAAATAAATATATATATATATATATGTATATATATTTTTTTTTAATAAAAATAACCAGCAAAAGACAGGCGATTTACCTCATGTTATGCAAACATACGCGCTTCTGGTACAGCGAAGAAAAAAGAAGTTAAAAAAGAAAAGGAGATTTTCACATAATACGAATGTAGAGCTTTGTCAAAAATACATATTCAAAATGGTTTTTATTTTCAACCTCAAGTATTTTGTAAGTTTGTCTACAAACTGTCGTATACAATTTACGACGTAACATTTGCTCGTTAATACTACTTACGTAAGCATGACGTACAAAAGCTGAACCTGAGCTATTTATGGAATTTTTATTTGCCAACCACTATTAGATCGATTTCACAGAGGTCATTGAACCACCTGTAGTGGGCGCTAGCAAGCGTGCGCGTGGTATGATTTGTTTGACACAACAATATTTAATATTTATATTTAACCCTTTCATTTACAAGGACGTAGTTTCGTATGGTGGTCTCAACTTTACTAAATGTCAGTCTTATTAAAAATTGCTGTATGTTATAAATGGGTTCCCAATTGCTCTTTAACTTTGGATAGGCTTAATTATTAGTCAACAAAAACGTCTGTTTTTAGTAAAATGAAATTAAATGATTTGGTTTTTTAATAAACTTTTAAAATTATTCAATTATTTGTACCTATATCAACTTTTATCACACACATGTTGTTTTGGAATCTGAAATCGACTGATTATAATAATACATTGAAATAACTATATATTAGCTAATTAAATTTGGTATTCAATATTTAAGATTTTTCTTTGTATTTTAGTCAATAACATAACAATTTAGAATAAGTAATTGATACGTTTAAATGATTTCATTTTTTGTTTTATTTAACTGCGGTAAGGTTCTAAGCGTAATCCTTTATAATTGTTTTAAAAAAATCTATTTGAAGATTATGAATTATTCAATATAGGTACAGAACATGGTTCGCTCCCACTTCTTGAAGCGTGTGTACCGTCTACTGACCGACATCCAGTCGTGGTCAAGCACATCCTCGGCCGCGAACCGCAGCTCGGGCTGCGGGCGCAGCATGTTGGCGACGAGGTCGATGGCCCCGGCCGACACGCGCTCCCAGTGCGGCGCGGGGAACTCCAGCCGCGCCGACAGGATCGCGTCGAACAGCTTCTCCTGGTCGCCGTCCGCCGACGAGAACGGCGGGAACCCGCACAGCAGGATGTAGAGGATCACGCCCGCCGCCCACACGTCGATCTTGAAAACGAATAATATATTTTAATGTTTTAATTAATATTATATGCTAGCTGATCCAACAAACGCTGTCCTTTCTTTTGAAATGTAACATGTGTGAAGTTGGAATTGTCGTTATGTTAAATCTTACAATTTTCTTTTATTAACTCAGTAACGTGGGGAGGATACCAGGAAATATCATGCTAAAAATCTGGAGTAGCTTGACTGGGAAAGTACCTCGACCTTACAGAAGATCACAGTTAAAAAATACTGCTTTCAAGCAGTGTTCTGTTCCTGTGGTAAGGTGACCAGAGCTCTTGGGGATGATTGGGGGTAGGGTCGGCTACGCGCTTCCGATGCTTCTGGTATTTGTGGCATTTATAGCCTACAGTATTTGCTTACCATCACATGTGCCATACCTACGCTTGTTTACCAACCTAGTTGTATAATATATTTTCATTCTGTAAGTACCTTCTTTTTGTCAAATTATTCGAATCGATCTATTTGTTCTCACATTTAGTGCTAGACATTGAGTGTAGACACAATTCTATTTATAGAAGATTAAAAAACTGTACTCTTTTTTTCTTTGTAATATTGTATGTATACATATTACATATAATTATATATAGGGTATTCGACTCCTAATTACATTACTTCAGATGGGGTTTTGTGGGCGTTATAGATCATGTTCCGCGTAAAAAACAAATTCCTTTTACACCTGCAGAACCGACCATTTGAAGGAACGTAGTTAGGAGTCGAACATTCTGTATAGTATATAAAATAATACCTTGAGCCCGTATCCAGTCTCGAGCAGGATCTCTGGCGCCACGTACGTCGGCGTCCCGCAGACGGCGTGCAGCGGCCTCCACACTTCCACCGCTAGTCCAAAGTCAGCTAGCTTCAGTCCACGTATACTACCGTCAGGACCTACTTCAACCTACAACATAATCACACAATTTTATTTCAGAAACGGTTTATTATTTTGAAATGCATTATAAAATTTAATGTTGGAACACAATAGGGAAATTGTGACATGAAGAGTATGTCAATAATATTGTTTCCTTGCTTTTCTTATATCTAGATTGTGTGGTCACACATGTACAAAATAACTTTAACATTCATATTTGCAGGCATCTAATTGTATACCCCTGAGTTTTTACTACTTTGTTATTTAGCAAACATACTTTGATAGTTGTTTAGTTTTTCTGTGAAGATTAGTCAGCATATCAGTATCATCATATTCATATTTACTTGTATGATGACTTCTACATCAATGAATAATTAAGGTAGTGCATTTGGATTCTAAAAGAGGATATTAAACTTATTATGTTTTATATTGCAGCTAATGTTGTGAGTGTTACATTGAATGACAGTTAAATGAAGTCTTACCAAAAGGTTTTCGGGTTTGATGTCTCGATGCACGATAGAAAGCGAGTGTAGGTATGCAATAGCTGATGTTAGGTGACCTATTAGCAAACGCGCTTGAGGCTCGGAAAATTTAGAAGCAGCTGCGATACTATCGAATAAGTCTCCACCTAGAAAATATAAAAATCTTTGGCAATGTCCTTTATTTCTTATAAATTATTTAAAGTATGATAGTTTTGTTTTGCAGTTTTTCTATCTATATAAATTTATAAAAAAAAAAAAAATATTATTATTACAATTTGCTACGTTGATACTATTTGTTACTAGTGCGAATATTGTATCTACAAATTATAACTAATTTAGGTTTTAAACATTGGCCTTGCGTATCGCAGTATGACAAATGTGAAAGTTAAGAGGAATTAATGAATTGATATTGGTTGAGTAGTCTTTATAATTACCGCTAACTAGTTCCATGACGAGGAACAGCCATTCGGGACTGTCTTGATCTTCAATAAGTGAAACTATGCGAGGGTGGCAAAGCTTTCTCATTACACGCACCTGTAAGACATGAAAAGTTAATTGTTTTCTTGTCCATTTTTTAACAAAACTAGAAAATCAAATTTATCTTTGTTCTTTTGTAAGAAATTTTTCAGATATACATTTACTCAACAGTGTTATAAGCTCAAAAACAGCTTACCTCTGCTTCAACATAATGTTCTTTGCCTTTGCACTTTGCTTTGTCAATAACTTTGAGAGCATACTCCTTTCCATTCGTTTTGTCCTTACATATTCTTACAACTGCAAAGTTGCCATCACCTGCACAGGGTTAATTTTTTTTCATGCTTTAGATGCAAAAACAAATAGCCTTAATTTCTGTAGAATTTAGCAGTGAGTTCAAAAATATTGATATTAGTGACTTAATTCAGTAATTTTAATTTTATTAATTACGTAAATTTTTTCCCTATACAATGATAGGTATAATGTTTAGATCAAATCTGTTATTAATTATAGACGGACTTCAAAACTCATTAACTATAAATAAACAATTGTTTTTAATACATGTGAAAATGAAGTGACCATGAAAGAGAAGTTGTGTAAAGTGTATAAAAGTATTTTTTTTTGTTTTTTTTTTTAAAGTACAATATTATGTTGTTGCAACAGACAATCATCAAAATTTATATGTACTCTATTATTTGGATTTGTGTAATATTTATTTTCACATAAAATCTAATGCCTATATAATTCACAGAAAGCATTCAGAACATATGGACATAGTTCAATCACCTTTGACAATACAATATATAAAGTGTACCAAATAGGAAAGTGAAAACAATTGCAGGTTGGCAGCATGCCTTGGTGCAATTTAATATGTTAGAAATTTCAGGTCGACATTTTATTATAATTCTATCCATCAAAGTATTCAGCCTTGTAACTGATATGCTTTTACAGACATTTTTATTATTTAAAAATTGGTTCTTAGCAATAATTATGTATAGTATTATTAATATTAATTAAAACATGTATGAAGTGGACTGTTTTTACTAGCTTGGTTTGGTAGCGTTTAGTGAGCATTGATGATCGTAAACTACTTTTTGATGATCTTGTGTTATCAAGGCACGCATCTAGTTTCTTGTCATAGTACGTATATAAAATAACATATAATAACGAACAAAACACCCGTGACTATTAAAAACGTCGGATGCGAAAAACAGCAATTTTACAGGAGAGCGATTCAAAGTGTAAATGGTGTGTATCTTTTTACTTATTTTAAGCAGGATCATGAAATTTCAAAGTAATGCTGTACAGGCTATTTATGTTTAATATTATTACTAGCCGGTATTTAATGTGTAAATATGAGATAAGTCACTTGTTACATTTTTAACAGGTTAAGACTAATAGGTACTGATTTGTAAGAAGTACCACAACTAAATAATATATGCATAAAATAAAAAAATTTCTTCAGCTCTAATAGACTTGGTTATTTGGGAACGTTTTATGAAATAAACAAAAAATGCGATTTTGCAGTTCCGACGATGTTAATAGTCACTAGCGAAAATTACATTAAGTAATATAGTAATAACGTATTATATAATCATAATGGTTTATGGGGCGAAAACAATGCAAACGCAAAGCTTTAACACCAGGCAAGCGGCAAAGAAATGTGAATGAGCCAAGTGTCAACACTTTTTTTTTATACTACAAGTGTGACAAACAAACAAATGGTCCGTACTACACCTAATGGTAAGTGGTTACTGGAAAGTATAGTCACTATTATTTAGATGTGAGAGCAGCATTATTTAGATCTGATCTTCTGTAAGGTTGCAAAACCCTTAGGTGTCTTGTTTCAAAATTTTGAGCAGGATATATCGTGCTGTGCCCTACCTCAATAACAGATTTCATAGCAGCTTTATTTAGGGTAGGGAACAGAAGAGCGGACGTACCTATGATCTTGCCGACGCTGTACTTGAGGCGCAGCGGCTGGGGCAATAGGCCAGCTAGCGGCGCGTCGCCGTCGCCCGCCGCCCCCGCGCCCTCGGCCGCGGCCGCGGCCGCGCCCGCCCCGCCCGGCCGCACCGGCATGCGAGGCTTTGGGCCCGACCTGATGGAGGTATTACTGTTTTTATGTATGTTTATTGTAATTGTCATTAAACGTTATTAATGAAGTAAAACTGCTTTAGAATCGTTGTCTGTCGTCGTTATTTTGAAACTCGATTAAACGAAAATGCGTCATGATAAAGAAAGAAACACAATATGATAACGGCAATAATGATAATGACACATTACACAGTATTTTATATTCACTGTGAAAAAAAAAATCTCTCATAGGCTACTTTTCTACTCTCATGTGTGAAAACACACTGTTTTGTAAGTATTTAAATTTAATTTAGGATTGGATTTTAAAATATTTATTATTACTATTTAATTGATTGATTGATTTGTTTCCAATTTTGTAAACTTGTTTCTGTTATTTTTTTTATTTTTTATTTGCAACAATTTGTATGTAGTTGTATGAAGAATAGGCCTACATTTTCATTTTCATTTTATTTTGGAAACAAACAGTATTACATCAATATATAGAAATACAAAACACAATAGTATCACTTAACCAAAAATAGTTTCCGATAATAAGAAAGAATATATAACAAAGTTCATAAGAAATGCTTCACATTAATAATTCCATATCAAAAACCTAATAATAATACTAAAAACATTACTATAAATTGATTAACAGCCATTGAGAGAAAAAAAAAGTAATTAATAAAGAAATTCAAAAATCAATACGAGCATTATGGAACAAATAAATTAAAAACAAGTTTTTAAAAAATTACATTAAAAAAAATAATGAAATAGAATGAAATAAAAATAATAATAACTTACTATTTTATTTTTAGGTATTTTTTTATGTATAAAAAATAATTACCTTATATTTCTAGAAATTGCATTGCATTTACTTTTTCTACATTGTAAAACTGCCTTACTTTCTTCAAATTCCAGTTCAAAATCCTCTTGATTGACTCTGTAATGAAATAAACAAATCTAATAACTTTTTAATGAAAATTGTACGCTGCAAATTATTATTAATTATTATATTATATCATACCTTTCGCTTCCATATGCAAAAAATACATCTTCCTCTTCGAAAAACTGGTGTAGAGCGGTAACAGGTGTGCCAGTTTGTGTAAATACTTTGCGAACACAACCCGTGTCTAGTTTAATACAATCGGTGATTGCTGCCAAGGCATGTTCAAGAGTTGGGCTATTGCGCTTATTCAATAGCAATCTGCACACCTGATACAAGTTATTTAAATTAAGATAAATAAATAACACTAGCTAAAAAACTCACCGTACCTTAAAAAAATATTGTTACTGCATTTTTCAAATGTCTTTGTTTACATTCAAATGTGTTGTATAATGTGAATTAAATAATAAAGTTTGAATTTCTATTAGTATAAGCTAGTTAAAAATAAATTACAACTTAAATCTATTTACAAATATAAAAACTTATTTACCTTGCGGGGTTTCACTCCATTTCTAATAATAGTAACTATACGGGGCCGGATTACATTGTCACCAGCGGGGCTAACTCTTGGTGTCCCATTGCCGGTAGAATTACTACCATTTGTCTGAAAGATTTTTTTATTTTAATTTTATAAAAGTAAGTAATAAATAAGAAGTAATTACAAAGTTAGGTAAACCAAATTATTTACTTTATACCCAGTTGAAAATCTATTATTACTAAAATATTATTAAGTTACTAAAATAATTTTCATTAGCACCTTGAATTTTACAATGTATGTGTAAATAATTTATTATCTTTAAAGTGTTAGGAAATGATAGTATAAATATTTCCAGTCCTTGTGCTTGTTTATATAAATATTAACAATAGGAACAAACATATTTAATTCTCATTGAAGTGAAATTATTACAGATTTACAAATATGTTTAATTTTCTTAATAGGAATGGATAAGCTCAGAGTCAGCAATGTGTTGTGAAAGAAGCAATCAGCAAAACCTGACTATATTGAACATATTAAATATATTTTGTGTCAAAACTTTCTAAACCACTAAATATGTACAAGGCTTTTAAGTTGCTAAATTTAATATAATTATGATATGTATATCCATACAGATTTAATTTCTTTGAAATTGAGTATACATATTTTATTATTCAAAATAAAACAATTTTTTTAAGTTTGCTTTAAGAAAATATTATTTATGACAAATCCATTATGATAATTAACATTATTAATGTCATTTAGCGTAAAAAAAAAACCATTATCATTAAATTTAATAATCAAGTTACCTGCAAGTATCGGGACAGTCGGTTATTAGCTCTAGCTGGTGAAGGGCTTGCACTGTCACTGAGAGACTCCGGCCCACTCAGTCTAAATGACTGAGGTGTTACAGCACTGGCTTCGTAATCTAATCTCTTAAACGGTTCCCCAAACCCACTGCAAACATATGACTGACCGTCTTCTAAGTCATCCAGTTTTCCTACCTAACAAAGGGTAGTTTTATTTTTTTAAATATTATTTTCATTATAATAATTTATTAATATTTTTTTAACCTATAGATTTAGACAACTCATTATTTAATAAAAAAGATAAGTATTTACAGACAAGCTCTTACAACAAATATTGAAAGCATGCAGTAATTGAGAAATATTACATATATAATAAAAAATATTGCTTTTTTCTTAGCTAATTATTATTCTTATAATCTATAAATTATTTAGTATTTTACAATGATATTTTATAGGTTTATAATTCAAACACACATATACTGTACATATAAAATAAATGTGATACTTACTTTTCTACCTTCTAAAGAATATATTGTTCTAACACCGCTAGGCAATGTAACATTATCAACTAAAACCCTTGTTAAGTCTGCAGTTAAACTGTCAAATGATCTGAAAACAAATATTTCTATTATACAATATATTGGATATTATTTCATTGACGGAACTATGTAAGAAGCCAAAGTATTCATTAATCATTTCTATAACATAGATGTATGAATGACTCATTCTTAGATGTCAAGTATTGGCTCTTTAATTGGAAAGTCCATCAAGATTGAAGGGTACATAATAAATTTCAAGATTGATTTTAATTTAAGATAATTACTGTTGATTTTAGATATGGAGTTAATTTTTTATGAATATAATATATATACATATTTTTTTTTATTTTAAATATATACTGAAATATTAAAATAGAACACTACTATGTGATGAAATGTTTCGCTTCAATTTCCTTGAAAATGAAATATGCAACACAAAAATAATTAAATGTGTTCTAATAGGAAAGTGAAAGTAAATCCAAATAAGACTGTAAAATCCTATTTAATATTTTATCCCTACCTGTATCGTTCTGGCAAGACTGGAATTATGACTCCTGAATAAAATTTATCACCATTTCGAAAAAACCTGATTCGTTTTGCTTTTCGTGCTGGTTGTGATCGAACCATTACGTTGCGTCGATTCGTCCTAGATTTCATAATATCCATATCACTTAAGTCTTTTTCTAATTCGCAAACGGAGCTTGAATGGCTCCCACTACGACTTAAATTGTTCTCCATCCTGTTAACTTAAAAAAGTTAGAAAAAGTTATAATTTTGATAACGGAAAGTGTTAACATGATTCAGACAAACTCACCTTCGTTCGTTAGGTGTCCTTTTCATCGATAATTATTTATGTTTTTATGTTATGGAAATCATAACTTAATCGTGTCTCATTTTATTATGTTTAAAGAGTATAAACAATTTTTATATACTAAATACATTAAATTGAAGCGATTCTGTACTTCACGAACAATTCATGAAACACGGAAATTGCGGAAATCAGCGCAGGTTACAGATTAAAAATAACTAAAGATTATAAATAAATTTTGTGACCGAGATTTTTTTTTTCATTTAAATAATTAATAACCACTCAAAATAGTAATAAAAATTAAAATGTTTGTTGCATTATTTGAGTATAATAATATTTATTTTTTCAAATACATTCTTAGTTATAAAGCAGGTAAAAAAGTGTGTGTGTGTGTGTGTGTGTGTGTGTGTGTGTGTGTGTGTGTGTGTGTGTGTGTGTGGGTGTGTGTGTAATAGTGTAACTGTGTACATACTTATGTACGCAGTTACGCACGTAAGAAGTTATACTTCATTGGCTAGCTAATTAAACGTTGCTAACTTCTTCTTCATTGACTAGCTAACTTCAAGGTGAGGTTTTTTGTGCGCGCGCCAAAAGAAGTATAAATTCAAAAATATTGCAAATTTTGAGAACAGGAATTGCAAGAACTTTTGAGATCGTCACATATTATGCGTAGAAAAATAATCTGGAATTGAATTCAACCCCGCGGTAAACAAGTGATTAATGATAGAATACAAGCGTATGTATCAGAATAGAAAAAATGTGGTGGATTGGGTAGAATAATAATAATAATAATAAGGCCTTTCAATCTGAACTTCAATGCATATCATAATTATATGTTTTCTTGTTTTTTATAAAATGTCCCGAACTTCAGCTTGCCTCTTGGCATAGGCCTCCTCTAATACTTTCCACTGATATGTATATATTCGTGCTAACTTCTCCAGTGATGTCCTACCGTGAGTTTTAAGTCGTCTTCCCATCTTGTCTGTTGGCGTCCTCTACTTCTTTTGCCATCTCTAGGATACCAATCTGTGACTATTTTAAACCATGGGTGGAATAAAGTAATTACTAAATGTTCCTAGTTAAGTTGTTAGTAATGTATTATAAGTATATATTGTTTGTTTTTATTCCGAGAAATTTATGAATGAATATGTCAAACTGAAATATTTATGATTGTCAAAATCTAGTCAGTTGAAAATCTAAAAATATCTTATATGCATAATTATGGCATCGATTTGTTTCAGTTTTGCTTGAATCTAGAAGAACAGAACCTTATTGGAGCTTCGTTAACAGGATTAACTTATTTTACCAATGGTAACATTGCAAACAGGTGACGCATTTATCAATTTCGTTTTATGTCAAAAAGTACCTACAGACAAAGAGTGACTATTATTTTTAGTTTTCATACTAATTGTGTAAATTTTCGTGCAAAATGTCTTCAAGAAAAAAGGTTCTTTTAAAAGTTATCATCCTTGGCGACAGTGGCGTTGGTAAAACTTCGCTGATGAATCAGTTTGTCAACAAAAAATTTTCCAATCAGTACAAGGCGACAATAGGCGCTGATTTTCTCACGAAAGAAGTAATTGTCGACGACCGAATCGTCACGATGCAGATTTGGGACACAGCCGGGCAAGAGCGATTCCAGTCATTGGGGGTGGCGTTTTATCGTGGGGCCGACTGTTGCGTCTTAGTCTTTGACGTAACTGCCCCCAACACGTTTAAGTCCTTGGAGAGTTGGAGAGACGAATTTTTGATACAAGCTTCACCACGCGACCCAGAAAACTTTCCATTTGTTATTCTAGGTAATAAAGTCGATTTGGATAATCGTGCCGTTTC
This sequence comes from Melitaea cinxia, assembly GCF_905220565.1. NCBI lineage: Eukaryota > Metazoa > Arthropoda > Insecta > Lepidoptera > Nymphalidae > Melitaea > Melitaea cinxia. The sequence continues at coordinate 12,860,377 of NC_059395.1, read as the reverse complement.
TGCCAAACGAGCCCAGCAATGGTGTCAAAGTAAGAATGATATTCCTTATTTTGAAACAAGTGCCAAAGAAGCTGTAAATGTCGAACTCGCGTTTCAGACTATAGCGCGTAATGCTTTGGCGCAAGAAACAGAGGCTGAATTGTACAATGAGTTCCCTGATCAGATCAAGCTGAACGCCAACGACAATGGTCGCAATAGGGATGGAGATAACTGTGCTTGCTAGGTTCCATACTATTTCCATCATTGGTAATATATTAGTGTCTCCTTATTTTATATAATGTAATACAATAGAGTATATAATAATTTTAATTTATAAGTTATAGTTACTTTGATATTTTACTAATATGTAAAAAATGTATAGATGTGATAGGTCTTTCATTTTGGAGTTTTATACAGCCTACAGCTGCAGTTATATACTTCAACATTTATGAATTGAAAAATATGCTTTTATCACATTCTCATAAGCATGATAGTTTTTATTATTTTAGTAAAGTACAACTGGATTTGTTAAAAAAAAATGGAATCAATTATTGGACACAGTTTATAATCAATTTTATTTCCAAAGATAATAGGTAATAAAGGCAAAGTTTATTGTGATACTATTTTACTCATGTTGTAACAGAGAAAAAAAAACATGCTGGGTTTTTATTTAATTTGAACTTATAAATTGTTTTATGTATTAATTAGTAAATTAAAAAGTAACTGTCAAGTCAAATACTCCAGAAATAAAATATTTTCAAAAATATTATATAACTTTTTAGTAAAATGTAGCAGTCTTTGTGTAGTAGCCAATGAAAATGCAGTAATATTGGTTGATCATTTTAAAAATACAAAAACTTACCTTTTGTGAAATTTCATTCATAAAGGTATAAAAGTGATGATTATTTAAGTATTGTTGTAGTTCATATTTTATTTTGTTTTATAGTTCAAAAGATGTTTTGGTTTCATAACCAAAAGTATTGTTTTGTGTCTTTCTATTTCTAAAGATAATTATTACAGAATAACCCAAACAACAAAACAAAGTTATAGAATTTAAAATAAATCTTTAAAAGACATTTTTTGTGTTGATAAATTGTATTATTTATTTTATAAAGTTTTGTAATTCAAGTTTTGGCAATAAATCTAATTCTGTATTGCTTTAAACAAGTGAACAAATTAAACAGTTGTTTCTTTATTATTCATATATTTAATATTTCTGTATATATTTGAATTTTATATTAATAGTCATAAGTAGTTAATAGTAAATAATAACAGATTTACACGTACATATAAAGTTACTTTGCATTTTATAATACACTCATTCTTTTAAAAAAAAAGCTATATATTGTAGTAAATATTGTTACTGGTATGGTTATCTTTATCATAAAATTATGGTAAGGACATAATATATATGATGTGGCACCAATCGTCCATGCAAAACTAAATCATTTAGTCTTAAGATAACATGTGTTGCTAATATATCATTCATCTTGATATTTCGAGTTATTGCAATAGTTTCAACGAGCTCACGTTTGCATGGAGAGCTCAGTTTGTTTCTTACCTTAAGGTAGTTATATCAAAATATATCTTAATGCTCACAAGTAACTAATAAGCAGCTGTGCATTAATTACGAATGTTTTAGATCTGTCATAAAAGGTTGCAATAATGGCCTATCATTGAAATTAAAGATTGTTTTGAGAAATTGGGATGTCTGATAAGACCTTGCCATTGGATTACGAATATTTGTATTATTACTTGATACTTACTTGATTTTTGAGGGATCTTATTCAATTTTCAAACAATAACTTAAATTGTAAGGTATAATTTAAAGGTACAGAAATACGATATACGCTGTAATTGGTTGCTTCTAATTTTATATTAATAAAGAAAAATCCACATCCATTTTTGTTTCATTATATTTTTTTCGAAATATCGAAATACTTGGACCTGCACGATTGTGGTTTACCTGGATTAATAGCAAAATTTAATAATAGTACATATTGAGACCCTATGTAGGTTAATATGATATAGGTACATAAATACGAAATGCATTAATTAACTGAGGAAGGGTTTTGTAACTGGCTGGTTTTGATATCATATACATTTTAAAAATGAACCTAAAAAGTAAAAAATAGTTTACCGCCACTTTTCATTTGTTTTCTGTCTGCAAAAATGGGCGAATCCAACGAAGAAATTCTTACTATTATACTTTAAAAATGTGAAAAACGTGACTCAAGCCGCGAAAAAAAATTGTGAAGTTAGTGGGGGATAAAATTGGTTTACTAGCGTTTTCAGTCGGGTAATTTTGATGTCAAAGATGCATTTCGCTCTGGTCGCCCAGTGGAGCTAGATCGTCTTGCTGTGTGGTTACGGCAATAAAGAATATAACCTCTTCCCCTGGGGGTCGTAAGAAGTGACTAAGGGATAACACAGTTCCAATACCACCTTGGAACTTAAAAAGCCGACCGATGGCGGGATAACCATCCAACTGTTGGATTTCAAATACACAGGCCGAAGACGGGCAGCAACGTCAAGCAGCAGCAAGTGCGACAAAGCAAGCGGTTACCAACCCCAGCGTGGGCACTATGGGCCTGTCGCGAACTTGGGGAGGCCTATGTCTGCCAGTAGATTGGGATAGGCTGAAGTGCTAGATCGACATTTGAATAGTTAAAATATTACTGAAGATAAAAAAAATGACCATAAAACAGTTTTAACCCATTTGAAAACGGCTGGCTATACAAAAAAGCTCAATATTTGGGTGCCAAAGGAAGTCACTGAAAGATAATTAATAGACTCATTTGCGCTTCTCTTTTGTGTGTCACTTACAATAAGAATGTACGAAAGAGATCGTGGCCAAAGGTCGGTCAAACTGTACATATAATTGCGAAACCTGGGTTGACACGCAATAAGGTGATGTTGAGTGTATGAGTGGATTAGGAGAGCATCATTCATTATGAGGTTTTACCGACGGGCAAAAACATCGATACGGATTTCTCCTGTCAACAGTTGATGAGACTTGAGCTAGAAATTGAGAATAAGCGGTCAGAAATGGACAACGCCCGACCACAAACGTCTCTAGCAACTCAACAGAAATTGAGAGAATTTGACTTGGAAGTCTTAATGCATCCCTATAGCCCCGATCTTGCACCCTCAGATTTCTGTCTGTTTCGGTCTCCTTAGAATTCTTTAGTTAGTGTAACGTTAACATCAATAGAAGACTGTCAAAACTATTTGTCGCGATTTTTTTATGAGAAGTCCCAGCGGGCTAAAATCAGAGTTCGTGACCACTCATTGTGTGAATGTGGCCTTGACGATGGCACGGTTTCCCACATCCCCTTTTCCTATCTCAAATTCCTCCGTCCTATATATGACAACCTTCCTTGTGATATTCCCTGTCCTATTAATGTTCAATGTTTGTTAATGTTGGTGTTTAATCCTTACTTACTTTATCTATATTTGGACGTGTATATTTTGACGTCTTATAGATCGATGAACACCGGCTGCACGCAAAACGTTCCGCCTGAGCCTGAGCGTGCAAGCGAGAGCGCAGAACAAGCGATAGAGAAGCGTTGGCTCGTGACACATTTATCTCTCATCTCGCGTGACGTCAGAACTAGCAGTTCGAAATAATTCAGTTATGATACTTCAATTCAATTCATAAAAGTATGCAATTTTTGGAACGAAGTTCCTTACGGTAGGCTTGACATTTGGTTGGGCGACCGAACTGAAAAAAATGTGATACTAAATCCCTAAGAAAAATATATAACGGAAGTGACGTAATATCAGTCACACGACTGTATAATATGACGTTTGTAAAACTAAAATATTACTAGTAAACTTTTTTTTAAAATTATTTATGTAATTTTATACTGTCGACAAAAATAAATAAAGACACATGTTTTTCTATTTTTCACTTAGTAGTTTGAATTCTTATTATTATTATTTTGTTTGACTTATTTTATTTTACGGTGTTTGTTATTTCTTAAAATACTAAATTTCCAAAATACTTTTATGTACTTAATTAAAAACTAATCAACAAAATTAAAAAAAGAAAGAACTAGAAAATATATATAAAATTCAACTTTTTTTTTTCAAATTGTGTTGCTTCTATACTATTCCTTGGAACTTCGTTTCTACCTGGTGTCCCATGACACCACATAATTTTTCTACCAATGACATATCTACTAATTTACATTATGTACATAGATATACTTGCTGTACTTTTGATAGCATAGATTGATACTGAAGTTGCTCAAACTATGGCAGGCGCTACTGGACTAAGAAAGCAATTGTATTATTTGTTTCTGTAATACATTTATTTTTAAACTTATAAATATTAAATTGTACACTTTATAGAGATATATATTTATATACAACTACAAATTAGCAAACGTTGTTTTTCCATATATACCTATTAATAACTTCCTGTAACTTGTAATTTCATAAAAATCGGTCCAGCGGTTTCGGAGGAGTTTCGCAACAATCACCGCGACACGAGAATTTTAAATATTAGAATGTGAATATTTAGAAAAATATTGTTTGCTGGCAAACGAAAAAAAAACGAACTTCAATTACATCGACAAGTAATACAATGTAGGCAGTGTACTCCAAAAGATGTAATCAGATCTCGACGAAATTTAAATGTGACCACAAGATAAACATCGGCTTTCGATTAAATTAAAAATTATCAAAATCGGTACACCCAGTAAAAAGTTATGCGGATTTTTGAAGGATTCCCTCGATTTCTCTGGGATCCCACCATCAGATCCTGGTTTCTTATCATGGTACCACACTTAGGATATTTCCTTTCCAACAACAAAAGAATTATCAAAATCGGTTCATAAACAACGAAGTTATCCCCCAACACACATAAAAAAATATAAAATATACGGTCGAATTGAATAACCTCCACCTTTTTTGAAGTCGGTTAAAAAGATTTGATGATGATTAGTGTATGTAATGTGCATTTTTATTTCTTCACTAGAAACGACTGTGACTAAATCTTTCTATTTAGATTTAAAGACCGCGATAAAAGAGATCCTAGATACCCATTTAGGAAAAAAAACCCTTTTTTTAAACTGATTGTTCTAAAAAATTAATAAAAAATCTGTTTATAAAATTAAAAAAAAAATCGCTAAAAAGTAATAAAAATCTATTTGAGTTTTATTATAATATATTATAACATATCTACATTGATTCTGCCAAGTCCTTGAAAAGATCAACGACATCTTGGTATTGGTAACAATTATTTTTTAATTAAAAATACGTAAGTATATCTAAACAATCTTATAACCAAATACGCATTCACATTCAGCCTGTAACATCCCACTGGTGAGCATAGCATCTTTCTCCATGTACGAGAAGGAAATAACCATATACACAACATTGACAACAAACATTTAAGTATACATGAATTATAGGTAAAGAAAAATAAATAACTCGCGTGAAGACTTTAGATAGAGTTTTTCATCAATGTTTCATAGTTTTTTTTTTTTTCGAAGGTTCTTACGAATCGTCTCGCCGTGATTTTTTTTGAAAAAAAAAAGTTTTTGGTCGTCTGTAAAATGAATATTTTTGACCTGTATCACTTGTCACAGGAGGCACAGAAATAATTAATTTATCAAGTCGTAAATCTAATAAAACTAAACCATGTTCTTAATCATCTTTAACTTTTTATGTTCTTGTTTAAATTTCATTCGGAGATTTTGGTTGCTTGTAAGAATCAGTTTTGTTGATGGGGACATAACATTGTACCGAATACTTATGTGGTTTGTTTTTATACTACATAGTAGTTATCTTTTTTTTTAATTTTCGATAAATCTTATAAAAAGATTATTTAAGGTACAGGTCTAATTTAAAACAATCGATCTCAAACTTAGTGAAACTTTAGTTACAAACCCTATAAATTCAAATAAAGATAAACAGATATATTAATTTAAGTATGTATTCTGAGTGAAAATGATCTACAGCGATACCAATTGGTAAATTTTTAAATACATGTATCATCATAGCAAAATAACCATTCATCATTCATTATTATAAGGTACACGTAGAGAAGTACGTGAATTGTCGGGGTACGGAGGCTTACGTTTTTCGCTTCAGCTTGCGCATGCGTAGCGGGGAGGGGACGAAGCTCCAGCATTTCAGCCGGCCAGTCGGTTGTTCAGTCTCGCTTGTGACATGAAAGGGCGCGACACTTCCTCACAAGCATCACGGTGCTCCGAGAAATGCATCACCATGAACAGCCGCCTGGGATTGCATGTAATGGTAAGTGATATATTTATTTTCTTATTATTATAATATCATCCCAAATGATTAGTGTGTTAATATATATATTTTTAATTTTATTTCTTTATAGTTAAAATGTTTTTTTTTTTTAATAAAAAAATCGTATTTCAACCGAACCAATATAATCGTTTATAAGTAATATTTTATGTAAAAAATTTTATTAGTGTCATTTAAACCATTAGGTATTATAGATATTAATTAGTGTTAAGGCTTTTTAATTTTTATCTTAAATATTACTATATTTTCGAATTTACATTAGAATTGTAATATTTATCTATAAATGTAATATAATTTAACTTGAAGTAAAGAAAATAATATTTATGTTTAAAAATCTGTTTTTACTAGCCGATTTAATAATAACGCAACAAAAATGTAAAATGTTTCAAAGCTTTCGCATATTACGTTGTTTGCTAATTTATTACTACTATTTTACATCAATAATTTTTATAAGTATTCTGAATAATTTTGATGTAGATCCTCACAATTTTCATGTCCTCGTTGACCTTGCGCTACATGCTTGACGATTTGCTATTGACGAAGACTTACTTCGATGGCTAACAGTAAAACCTTTATTGCCCACTATTGATAGTCAGAGATATCTACATGTACATACTTCAATCGAATAATTAAAATTAGATATATAATTAATTATTTGAATTAATCTTATGTAAGAATACTTATAATAGGACTAATTCAAATAAGACGAATTCAAATAATTAACCATTTACAATACAGGTACATTAATTACGATGAAAAATAACATTATTTATTACTATATTATTTATGTTCAAAAATATGGATGATTTGTTTTACAAAAATGAATTAGATGGATGTATTTTTTTACAAGTAGTTAAATAGTTCAATGTAAAGTTTAGTTAGCTAATAGTTCCTTTTTTAACCGACTTCAAAAAAGGAGGAGGTTACTCAATTCGACCGTACATAATATATACATATATATATATATTATTTCGTCTACTTACGTTGTATTACTTGTCGATGTAATTGAAGTCGGTTATTTTCGTTTGCGAGCAAATACAATTAAATGTTCAATTAGGTCGGCAAACAAGCGTACGACCACAAGATAAACATCGGCTTTCGATTAATATAAAAATTATCAAAATCGGTACACCTAGTGAAAAGTTATGCGGATTTTCGAGAGTTTCCTTCGATTTCTCTGGGATCCCATCATCAGGTCCTGGTTTCCTTATCACTGTACTAAACCAGGGATATCTTCTTTCCAACAAAAAAAAGAATTATCAAAATCGGTTCATAAACGACGAAGTTATCCCCGAACATACATAAAAAATAAATTACCGACAATGATAAAAAAATATAAATAAATATAAAAAATAAAAAAAAATAAAAAAAGAAAAAATAATAATCGATCGCAGATTTGAACCATGGTCAATTTGGTCGATCGCGACCGACCGATTTCCTAACGGCCGAACCCAATATTCAATCTATCTCTGGTTATGTCCTACTAGAGACAGAAATATCTATCTATCATTCATTTTACTGACCCAATAAACTTGTCGACGATAGGCAATATTATCCTTCAAAGCTGTCTATCGACGAGATGGAGGATAGCTTACTAGAGATAACAGTTCGTATGACAATGACAGTGTAAGCGTCCCAATAATAATAGTTCTATCTGTCAGTAACGTTGCTTATCTTTAGTAACAACAATATCCGATCTATAGTTTTCGGGGGATAACTAAGATTTATTAATTGAAAAAGTATTTTCTTTGTTTAAAATATAATTAATTTCGAGTGAAAAATAATGGCAGACTCAAGTTCAAGTAGCAGTTCAAGTGATATTGCTCTTTTGCAACAATTAATTGAATAAAAATAATATGTTTCTTGTGAAATAATACTTACTTTACTCATCTTGTGAATAAAACAAACAATTTGGTGAATGATTGTACCTATAATTTGCAATGATTTGTATAATTTGAATTTTGATTTGTAAAAAAATTATACAAATTCAAACGAAACAACGATTCAATAAAGCGTAATGGCGTCGTAGCGTCTTTTCGTGTCGTGTTACGGCCGAACCCAATATTCAATCTATCTCTGGTTATGTCCTACTAGAGACAGAAATATCTATCTATCATTCATTTTACTGACCCAATAAACTTGTCAACGATAGGCAATCCTATCCTTCAAAGCTGTCTATCGACGAGAGGGAGGATAGCTTATCAGAGATAACAGTTCGTATGAAAATGACAGTGTAAGCGTCCCAATAATAATAGAGTTTTATCTGTCAGTAGCGTTGGTTATCTTTAGTAACAACAATATCCGATCTATAGTTTTCGGGGGATAACTAAGATTTATTAATTGAAAAAGTATTTTCTTTGTTTAAAATAAAATTAATTTCGAGTGAAAAATAATGGCAGACTCAAGTTCAAGTAGCAGTTCAAGTGATATTGCTCTTTTGCAACAATTAATTGAATAAAAATAATAAGTTTCTTGTGAAATAATACTTACTTTACTCATCTTGTGAATAAAACAAAAAATTTGGTGAATGATTGTATAATTTGCAATGATTTGTATAATTTGAATTTTGATTTGTAAAAAAAAAAATACAAACGAAACGACGATTCAATAAAGCGTAATGGCGTCGTAGCGTCTTTTCGTGTCATGTTAAAGCGTTCCGTTACTAGATTTACCATGGATTCCATATTAAAATAATATCATTTATTATAAATTAAAAAGTCTGTTTAAAAATTAATTTGTCCATATTTTTATAAAACAAGATTACTTTAATATGAATAAAATTTGTGTGACAAATTTAAATACTACAAAACATCTGTGTAACATAACTGAGGCCGTCTGTGACGCTGCGTATACTGGAATGTAAGGAAGAGCTCAGGTAGCCGGTCTATCTACAGCTAACTGGAGATAGTAGTCCCCTATGCGAATTATTGGGACAACTACAAAGGATAGATAGCTAGTTATTAGCAGTCGATGATAACTACCTATCTCTATCTTTAGATTGAATATTGGGTTCGGCCGTTAAAACGTTCCGTTACTAGATTTACCATAGATTCCATATTAAAATAATATCATTTATTATAAATTAAAAAGTCTGTGTAAAAATTAATTTGTCCATATTTTTATAAATCAAGATTACTTTAATATGAATAAAATTTGTATGACAAATTTAAATACTACAAAACATCTGTGTAACATAACTGAGGCCGTCTGTGACGCTGCGTATACTGGAATGTAAGGAAGAGCTCAGGTAGCCGGTCTATCTACAGCTAACTGGAGATAGTAGTCCCCTATGCGAATTATTGGGACAACTACAAAGGATAGATAGTTAGTTATTAGCAGTCGATGATAACTACCTATCTCTATCTTTAGATTGAATATTGGGTTCGGCCGTAACTAAGCTATTAGAACTTTAGTGACACTTGCGAAATTTACCTTCGTATTCTAACGATATTTTTTCATTGTCTAAAAGCTGGGATAAAACGACATTTTCTGAAAATGAATCTTAGCTAGATTTATTATCTTCCTCGAAATTCCTTGCATACTAAATTTCATGAAAATCGTTGGAGCCGTTTCCGAAATTCAGATTCTATATATATATAAAAATATTTTTTTACAAAAACAAACGGAATTAACTGAGTGACTCTCTGTACCCAGATAAACCCGCGAGGGTTTCGTGGTACTTAAATTGCAAATTATAATGTATTTGTTATGTATTGGCCAATAAATTGAAAAAATATATATATACAAGAATTGCTCGTTTAATAGTATAAGATATACGGTAACCTCCTCCTTTTTTGAAGTCGGTTAAAAAAAGGAATGTAGAGCGATTTATGAACATACACTTCAATCGTTCGTCATTATTTTTATACAAAGACAGTCTTATGATTTTTTGAATTCTATAGAGTCTTTCGTTTATTATATTCCAATACACAATCAAGGAGAAGTATCAACTACTGATACGGAAAACTGATGAAACCCCAGAGGACACGTTTAGGTCATAGCCTTATTGCGTGTCGCATGTAATTAGGACAGGAGCAAATCAAACAAAGGTTTCGCTCAAATGATGCGGTCTTGTTATCAATGACATTAATTTAACGACATGTCTTGTGTATCGAACTTACATTGATTGAAATAAATAAATTAATGAAAGATATCTTTATTTAATTTTACTTTTTAACTAAACGATTCATATTATCTTTAGACTAGCTGTGTCCCGCGGTTTTAGCAGCGTTATTATATAGCCTCAGGAAATGGACTATTCAATACAAAAAGAACAAATTTTTCAATTCGAACCTGTAGTTCCTGAAATTAGCGCATTTCAACAAACAATCAAACTCATCGGCTTTATAATATTAGTATTGGTAGGTATATATTTCGTCATAAGTTTCAACAAGACACTGAGGGTATGTTCCGATATGCACTGCGACCACTGTACAGTGTGACGTCAATTTAGTATACTGTGAAGCTGTTCCTTTATAGCCAGTTATACTGGTGTCTGGTTACTATTTAAAACGGAACGCAATCCCGTATACTGTCAGCCGCATTTTTTGACGCAGCATTCAAATTTCAAATGAGTGTATTAAACAGTTTTCTAGTTCACTAAAAAAACTGTTTTTGGGGTACTATCAAATTAAAAATATTTTAACTAATATTAATTTTAAATTGAATTTACAATATAATAAAAATAAGTAATTTTTCATTACTCAACTTATATTAACTTAGTGTATAAGTTAATGTACAGAGGTTATGTAGGGTAAAATTTAGGGAGTTTTTTTTTTTTAAATTAATATAATTAATATAAAAATGGCAAATTTACCTGTCTTTGCAACATCAAAAGTTTCCTGCGTAACTTTTAGCTCGTATTGAACTTTTTTAACACAGTCTAATACGGTTAATTTTGTGCAATTCTTCCATTGTTTTATTTACCAATCTAAACTAATTACAGAACTTTAGAATTTTGTCATTAAACTAGAGGTATTGTTTAAAAGACGTTTGGCAGCTTGCACTCGAGTGGTTTTGACTCATCACGTGATCAAAGTACTACGAGTACCTTACCTCAAAAATGCCAGTGCTCACAGTAGAATATGGCGGCGATTTATGACGTACTGCGACAGTATACTGGCAGTCCACAACGTAACGAATTTTTCTACAGTGATAATATACCCTGAATTCCTTAGAAAACATAAACTAAGTAATATACGCTCTATTTTAATACAACAAACGTTTTATTAAAAAAACTAGCTGTGCCCGCGACTTCGTCCGCTTGGAATTTAACAAAAAAAAATATTGTTCATTTCGCAGAGTTATAAAATAAATACATTTCTAAAATAAAAGTAGCCTAAGTTACTCTTTACTATATCAGATATCTGCCAGTGAAAGTCCCGTCAAATTCGGTCCAGCCGTTTTAGAGATTAGCCGGAACAAACAGACAGACAGACAAAAATTTTAAAAATGTTATTTTGGTATATGTATCGTGTATACATCCGTATACATTATTATTATTTTCTATAAAAAGCGGTTATTTTAATATTACAAACAGACACTCCAATTTTATTTATTTGTATAGATTTACTTATCTTTTATGGTAATCAATTTAATTCCCAGTTAATACTAAATATCAATCAAGTGATTAATATTTATATAGACATTTCTTTGAATTTAAAATTTAACCTTAAAAGTATTAAATATGGATTTGAATTGCCTTTTATTTAGATAAAGATTCGTGAAGTAATTTTTTAAAATTAAATTGAAAGCCGTTATCTAATTACGATCGGATTATATTTATCATAATACGTAAATCATCGAACAAATAGTCAAGTAACTACGCGTTATCAAAGATTACTCAAAAAGTAGTTATCAGATCTCGATAAAATTTATTTGTGGCCACATGATAAACATCAGCTTTCGATTAAATTAAAAATTATCGAAATCGGTTCACCCAGTAAAAAGTTATTGCGGATTTGAGAGTTTCCCTCGATTTCTCTAGGATCCCATCACCAGATCCTGGTTTCCTTATCACGGTTCTAAACTAGAGATATCCCCTTTCCGACAAAAAAAGAATTATCAAAATCGGTACATCCAGTAGAAAGTTATGCGGTATAATACAATGTAGTTCGACGAAAAAAGGCGTCAAGTAAAAACGAATTATTAGATATAACTCGAAAAGTAGTTGTTAGATCTCAAATAAATTTAAATGGAACCAAATGACACACACCACCTTTCGATTAAAACAAAATTTGTCGAGATCGCTCCACCCAGTCAAAAGTTCTGAAGTAACATACATATATATTATTATATTTTGGAAGTCGTTTAATAAAACAATAAAGTAATTCGTTTGTTCTATTTGATTGATATTGAAGCGGTAGGAAACTACAATAGTAACAAACTCTATAATCTGAGTCACGATTGCACAATACCTACTGGTGAATTATCCCGGTTTTGCACGCGCGCTGTATTATATACTATACGACAGACGTTGCCTACCGTCTTGCGAGTTGTCAAACACGTGCAGTTGAAATTATCGTTATAGTTTCTGAAATTTTACACTACCCTACCGACTTCAAACAAGGAAGAGCTTTCCTAAACCTTTATATTTATATAAAGGTTTCTCATTTCGACCTATCGACCTTTCGATATATATAGGTATATATACTAGCTGTGCCCGCGGCTACGTCCGCGTTGAAATCGGTGTATCACAAAGTTTCCCAGCAAACTTCCAGTGAAACTCTCATTAAAACCGGTTTAACCGTTTCGCAAACCTTCCTCTTGAAACCCTCTCTCTATTGGTGAAACCGCACGAAAATCTGTTCAGTAGATTTTGAGGGAATCGATCACATACATTTTTGGGGAATTTGTTTTATAATACACTAACTGTTGCCCGCGACTCAAATGGTTCGACCTCGAACAAAATGGTTCGTTGAATTCATCAGAATTGTTGTATGAAATAATGTAGTAATAATATGGTATTGTAGTGTAAATATGTTTAAAATATACTGCATGCAATTTAGTTTTTAATGTGGTTCTACGTAAATATATGCCACGGAATAGCGTAACGGACGCTCCTCCGTGACTCCGTGACGACAGGGGTAAATAAAATATCCTAGTAATAAATTATCCTAGTGACGTAAAGGTTAGATATTGTATAAAATATATTTTTTGTACTACTTATAAGTGATCAATATAAATGTTTTATATATTATAATTAAATAAATTTACTCTCCTTGTATAATACTGCTATTGTTACAGCTTTACATCATACTATTCTTATCTGAAGATAATTAGCTTACACAAAGTGTATTTTTCTGTTAAAATAAAAGTTACAAGAGGAATATACAAAATTAAATAATATTAAAAAATTATAAACGCTCCACACTCAATGAACCCAGTAGAATTACTCCTGTATCGGGGTCTGGAAACACAAATAATACACAATCGCAAACGTTCAGATCACGGCAAACATCCGCATGGCCAGTAGGTACAAATGTCGAATAAAAGTCGATGATTTAAATAATATGATTTATTTACATTTGTTCTAATAGCATTTTTTTATAAGACTAGGTCGGCAAAAAGCATACAGCTGACCTTATGGTAAGCTGTAATAGCTTATAGACGCCTGCAACATCAGAAACAAGCAGACATGCAGAAGTGTCGCAAGCGCATTGCCGACCCTACCCCCAACCCCCCCCGGAGCTCTGGTCACCTTAATCACCAAAGGAACACAACACTCTTTGAAAGCAGCAAAATCTTGCTGTAATATTTTCTAAGGTCGAGGTACTTTCTCAGTCGGGCTGGTCCAGATTTTGATCAGGATATTTCCTGCCGTGACCTACCTCAGTTCAGTAAGCAAAGCGTACAATATTTAAAACTTGAGTCACTAAATTCAATCTTTTTTAGGGTTCCGTATCCAAAGGGGAAAACGGGACCCCGTTAATAAGACTCCGCTATCCGCCCGTCCGTCTGTATGTCACCTGGCTATATCACATGAACCATGACAGTTGAATTTTTAACAGATGTATTTTGGTTGTCGCCATAACAAAGAAAAAAAACTGAAAAAGGGAATAAAATAAATATTTAAGAGGGCTTCCATATAACAAACGTGATTTTTTTGCTCGTTTTTGTTCGATGTTGATAACGGCAACAGGTAGACGCTTGAAATATTCACAGAATATTTAGTTATATACTCACTTTAAAAATAAATAATTAAATTAAAATAAAACAAATATTTAAGGGGGGCTCCCATACAACAGACATAATATTTTACCACTTTTATTGATAATGGTTCAGAACCCTTCGTGCGCAAGTCCAACTCGCACTTGACTCGATTAAAAATAAATTTCTGTAAATCGGCTTAAGCTTGAGAAGTGGCAAAAAAAATGTAAAAAAGGTTTTTGGACAAATATCTTAGTTACATTATATTAAATATAATTATTTTAATAAGTAGTCGCTCAGTGGTCGAAATTCGACCATAATAATCCAAGAGCCCGTGAGGACCAGACCTTCGTCATTTTATAAAAGCTGAAAGTTTCCCAGCGCATGCTCCCAATACAGGTTGAAGCAATGGCCAAAGAAGTTTAACTCATGGTTACTTTGGCAGATACTGACCACTACTACTGGTATCTGCCAAAGTAACCACGAGTTAAACTTCATATTTGGCCATCATTTTTATCGGTGTTGGGAGCATGCACTGAGAAATTTTCAGCTTTTATAAAATGACGAAAGTATGGGACCTCCTGGGCTCTCGTTCTATAATTAAAATTTTAAATTAAAGCTGCCGAAATATAATGAAATTAAAGAACCTTTTCTTAAATTTTTTAATTTGATTAAAGAGTTTGATAATCTACAAAAGAGTATAATGCTTGTGTGTGTCAAATACACGGTGTGTGTAACGTTTTCTTTATTGATTTAATGTATTTTTTATTCATAATTAAAAAAAATATTACCATTCCGCACTCTTTCTCCGTTCCGTCCGCGCAATTTTCGTAAAAAGGGGTTAATTGTAAGCCGCTATTGTTAGGCTTAAGCTTAACACTTTGGCATAAGCATTTGGTAAAAGTAGTAATATTATTAGTTTAGGTTTACCGTTTGCTGTGCGGTTACGGCAGTAAAGAATATAGCCACCCCCTCTCTTACCGTAGTTGTCGTAAGAGGTGACTATAAAGGGATAGCACATTTCCACTAACCGATGGCGAGATAACCATCCTAACTGCTGTCTTCGAAATAGAAAGGCCGAAGACGGGAAGCAGCATCTTCGTTGCGACAAAGCTAGCCCTACGGTCACCAACCCGCCTGCCCAGCGTGGTGACTCTGGGCAAAAAACCATTAGTTTGTGTCAAAAATTTCGGGCATCAGTTCCCAGCAGACTCACTATTTCCTGCTACGGCAGCGGTACTAAAGAACTAAATATTTTCAGATAGTTATGGTACAAATCATGTCCTATATTTACTGGAGTAATTTTAATATTTCACAGTTATAAGTGTCTGCCATGCTGAAACGATCGTAAAGGGGTTCGAATCATTTAAAATGTCGTTGGCCTAATCAGAGAGTTTTAACAATGTTCGCGTTCCGATTTTTCATTTATACGATTGGTAACGATGTTGTATAATTCTATCTCATACTTACTTTCGGGTACTAGTAATTTATGAAAAGTGAGAAATTTTTAAATAATTAATCCATCTTCTCTTTTTCTCTCCTCCTAGAAGATATACACTATTACTAGCAGATTTTTCTCGCTTTTTTCTTTATTCTTGTCTGTTTATGAGTGACTACCACCTGACATTCGAAATTTCTGATAGCTAGCCAATAACCGTAAAGACCAAAATAATTTTCCTATTTACTAGTAGAAACAATACATTATCTGGTGTTTATAATAAACAATAGTTTAAGATCGCATACATACTGTAAACATACATCTAGAGTAAATATTTGCGTTAATAAAAAGTGGTAATATTATTATATACTTATAAGCCTTGTTAAATATTTACATTATTAAATAATTCCTATCGATACGATTCATAGATAACAAATAAAAAGATAGGTAAATGAATTCTATGAAAATATATTTCTTGAAATTTCCTAGTAGATATAAATGTAACAGAAAAGATTCGTTGGTATAAAGATTTATAAAAAAAAAACTTAGTACACAGATTTATAAAAAAATACTCTTGTAACAAAAATATCCACGTAACAAATAAGTTCCAATGTGCATATTTGATGTGGAGTCCGCACTCTACATCAAACGCAACTACTGAATGCCATTGATGACTGACATGCTTCGAATAAAATAGGCGCCAAATAGCCACCGTCTATTTTAATTAAGAGTAGGTATCTACTGTATTTACTTTATGATGTGTACTGTAACGTACTGTAGTGTTGCATCTAAAAGAAATTTAACATTTAAACAACATCTATATAAATAAATAAATAAAATATATATAATATAATAAAATTGGAATGTCTGTTTGTAAAATTAAAATTACCGCTTTTTACTAAATGCATATGGATGTATACACGGTACATATACCAAAGTAACATTTTTTACAATTTTTGTCTGTCTGTCTGTTTGTTCCGACTAATCTCTGAAACCGCTTGACCGATTTTGGCGGGACTTTCACTGGCAGATAGCTGATGTAATAAGGAGTAACTGAGGCGACTTTTATTTTAGAAATTTATTTATTTGACTAGCTGTGCCCGTGACTTCGTCCACGTGGAATTTAACAAAATAATTATTCAGTTCGCAGAGTTATCTATACAAATAAATAAAATTGGAGTGTCTGTTTGTAATATTAAAATAAACGCATTTAAGTAAATTCATATTTGAGATTTCGTACGAATCTCGATTTTCGTGGCTTCGTTTTGGGTATAAAATCTATAGAATTTTGTAAATCTTAAACACCATGAGATCGACCTCCTGACAATCACCAAGTACTAAAACCTAAGCTAAGCTCGGTCATCCAGGTATTATCAGTATTAGTAGGTATTAGAAACAAACGTTTTAAAAGTTGACACCATCATTTCAAAGAACTGAACATAATTTAGATTGATTTTACGTGTACCTTACATATGTATTTGTCGGTTCATGTTTGGACTGACTTCGCACATCTAAGACTCTATAACTTGAAATTTACTTGACTTTAATTGATATCCAATTAAGCGTAGTATGTATGTAATTATAAATGTGTAATCAGAGATGATCCAATATAAGAATACATAGATCCAAACTGACGGACACTTGTTCATATCAGGGTTAGCATCGCCAAGTTTACAGGTATTAAGTTAGTCTTTAAAATTAATTTAGTACGCGGTGATGAAGAAAAACATCGCGAACCTGTGTTTCAGACGAATTTCTATAATATATTTTTAGCTTAATCGCTGCAGTAGAGCAGTGTAGATGAGTAGGCTAAGCTTCTTTTGTAGGCGAAAGCACATTTATTTACAAATATCCTCTGTTTTGTTATTTACATACAGAATTTTATATTTAATTTATTCTAAGTATCGTTTAAACTTATAATAATAATACTCTTTGTTTTATACCATTAGAAGACACAACAAAAAAAAAAAACAAAATGAAAGATGTATAATGGCGGTCTTATCGCTGAAAGAGCGATCTCTTCCAGACAACCTTTGGGTATAGGATATGAAATAGAAACTGCAGTTAGGTACTCGTAGTAAACAAATAATTGGTGTCCGAATTAGAATATTTTAATAAAGTACATATAGATAATATATAATAACAAACATACATAATACTTACATATATAAAATACATACATCTATAAATACATATATCATACAAAGACAAATAGTGACAAATAGTGTAGTTTAAGCTATTTTCTGAAGGAGAATGGCGATTGAATTTGTCTAATAGGAAGAGAGTTCCAAAGTTGGACAGCTTTAACAGAGAAGTTTGTTTTTGTATTTTTTTTTAATTTATTACCTGTGTAAGTAAATAAAAATAGTTCATTAATAAATAACTACTGACAACAAAAATGATTATACATTAGTTACGTAGCCCTAATCCCACAAATATGCTAACCTACCAAACTCATGAAAGCTTCTCAGGCGACCTTACGACTTTCCCGTATTAGCCCTTCAATGCCCCATTTTTTAATTTATAATGTTTTAATTTATCTTTATTAATTGTAATATTATTTTGATCACTCTTTAGTCCCACTTCGACTAAAGCAGTCATTAGTTAGATAAGATAGTTAGATTAGATAGTTGGGTAAGGTAATTATTGTATTAATATTTACCTAATTAACAAATAATTAATAATTATTCGTTTCTTTTTTTCACCACCTGACTGCCACAAATATAATTCATTGTACATATGCCACTGTGTGCCACATGTTAACTAATAACATACACATAAATTGTGATTCAGTGAAAGTGTTTTATATTTTCATTTATTTTAGTGATTGATTTAATTTGAATAGAAACATCAGCCGCCTACGCTTTTCATTTTACGAAAATGTTTTAAACTCGTTTTGACGCATGCGTGAAACATATTGATTGGTCCGTAGCGAATCCCATTCCTTTGAGTGACTTTGAAAATATTCTTTCTTACTTACCTATCTATTTTATTCTACAAACATAATTATATTGTTTTAAATGCAACTGCAAATGATATTGTCTCGGTGATTATGTAGCAGCAGATACAGTTGCTTGTAAAGTGATATGCCTTTTAATTGAACAATATTGCTTCATAGCTTTTAAAAGTTAAAATATCAAGTTTTGTTTCTTTATTATTATACAAAAAAGTAATAATTTATGTATTTTTTAATTATCATCTTCTTAATTGAATAATTAGTTCAAATGAGCGCTTTAAAACAACCAGATAGATAGTTATTAGGAAATTCAGCGTTCGTTTAAAGAAAGAGTAACCACACAATCGGGACAGTTGGGGAATTTAGCTACTTGTCTCTTTGCGTTTAAACAGAAAATTATAGGTTTGCTTGGTTTGTAATTTTTTATTTAAATAATACATTTTAATAGTGAGGAGGTACAAAGAATTTTATTAATTCTGCATCACTTTCATATCGATCAAAATTTCCTATTAAGCATTCGAAACAAGGTACTTGTCATGTGATCACGTGGTGTTTATTGGAGTGTTTTTTCGACACCCTACGTTGTATCCATGCCTCATAACTTTTTACTGGGTGTACCGATTTTGATAATTCTTATTGTAATCAAAAGCTAATGCTTGTTTTGCGGTCCCATTTAAACTTGATCGAAATCTGATGACTACTTTGTGAGCAATCTTTGATAACGCGTATATTAAACGGTTTTATTTAGCTCACCCCGTTTGTTTTATTTGTCTATTTTTTCGTCTACCCACGCGGTTTTTCATCGTTTGCGAGCAAACACAATTATAACAATTAATAATACTACGTTGTTATAGACTGTTACTTATATCAAACATTGTTGTAATGATAATAAAAGAACAAATTGTAATACCTGGAATAAAATGATTAAAATCAAGACTGTCTCATTTTAATCGGGACAGATGGCTAGCTACTGTATTTAAGACCGTGTTATATGAGGTCCTGTAGCGTCACAGTCTCAGAATAAACGATGGTCGCTTCTAATTATACCTACCATATCGTGACACTGTCTTGTAGCTTCATTTTATACGTCTCTTTCAATTTTAATATACCTGTTCTAAGCAATCAACTGAATTTAATAACCGTGTTATCAAAATAATTAAAATTGATATAAAATATATTAAGTTTCATTAATTTTTTTGTCTATTTTTTTTACTATTAACGATAGTACGTAATCATGATGAACGATGATAAATATGTTTTCTAATTTCTTTTACTACAAGACGTATGGTATCATTTTATATTACATCTTTTATAAGAACAAAAAAAATATTGTTGAAAAATTTTCCTGAATTCTTGTACATAAAATATAAAATAAAAATAAATTTATTGCAAGACAAAGTTCGCGCAGTGTTAGCTGTATATTTTCATTTGTATATGAAAAACATCTCAAGGACAAAAAGGACATAGTTACTCTGGCGACAAAACGTCTACAAATTTTACTCACAGAATCTCTAAACGCGGTCGTTTACCCTTACTTAAGAAACTTTGTCGGCAGCACTTTCCTTCATTACCTAATTCGGATATAAAATAACTTACATATATTCAATGAATATTCAAGATAATGTCTACTTTATCTCTATTATAAGTTTATTATAAGATATTGATATCTTTGTATAAATGAGACAGTCATTCATACGAATAATAAGACTATTAGTTTAATAAAATGTATTTTAATACTTCTGTACTATAATAATGTAAAACCTTTAAAGCTTTGTCAAGGACATAGTAGTTTTTGATTTGAAGACACTTGTATAAAACAGTCGTATACATTGAGTGGTAAGTTGTCAGTCCATCAATCAATTAGTCTTACGTCCCTTCCTTCAAGTTGACGAGTCAATGACTAGCCCGTTGGCGCAGTTTGTAGTGACCCTGCTTTCTGCTCCGAGGGTTGTGGGTTCGATTCCCACCTCGAGTCTGGGTGTAATATAAATATTTATTTATATATTTATATATGTATTATTTATAAGTATGTTATCGAAAAAAAAAATATATGTAGCTATATACCAGTCGGCTGTTACCTATAACACAAGCATTAAGTTGCTTACTTTAGGAACAGACGACTGTGTGTGTATTGTGTAGATATTTATTATTTATTTATAAGTTCCAATTTAAACGTTCAATACGTTTTGTTATCCGACACGTACCTCGTACACGTTTCGAGAAATATACTTGAACATTGTTATCATTGAGAATTGGAAACAATTTTTAACTTGTTAATTCTTTATTTGTTCTAGTACGTAATATGTGAAATAATTAGCAATTTTACAAGTATATTTTCGAACCAATTAATTAATAAAACAGAACAATAGTCTCAGACACAAATTGGTTATCGCATGTATATTTATTGCTACGTTGCCAAATCATCTAGTTGTGGATACAAATATTCCATAATTGTTCCTTATTACGTTCGTATATTTTATACCTTTGAAAATGGTAAAAGTAAAAAAAGAAATAGAACAGGATGAAACCCATTAAAAAAGGTAAGGCAATATAACAATAATAAAAGGAAAAATAATTTACGGGCAATTTAAGGTCGGAAAGTGGGAATGGGCTAAAATTTAAGAATAATATAATAATTAATTACATTTCATATTTTTTTTTATACTTACCGAGCGATAGATAGGTAGTTGATTATTATTAAAATTATTATCAAGCATATAATATTTTTAGAAAATAATTACATACTTATTTCTTTCATATATAAATGTTAATGACATTGTAACATCCCACTGCTGGACATAGAGAACACTAAATACACATACTCACTTACATACTACATATCCACCACGCTATTGCACTGCAGGTTGGCGGATATGATATACTATGAGTGCATGCATGCATGCATTCAGTCTATATCATCCCACTGTTGGGCATAGGCCCCTTTCTCCACGTAGGATTGTAGTTTATTCCACCAGACTGTTCCACCACGGGTTGGTGGATATGTTCCCTATTATGAGTAACGATCGCTATCAGGTATTTACGATAACAACCGGGCCCCACGGCTTAACGTGCTCTCCGAAGCACGACGGGCTGATCCACAAGGACAGACATCCAAACCGGAAAGGAATATGTATTACAAATACTAATATCCATCCTGAGCGGGATTTGAACCCACAAACTGTCGGTGTTTTAAGCGACTACAAACACTGCTGTGTGGTTACGGCAGTAAAGAATATAGCCACCCCCTTTGTCATAAGTGGCGACTAAGGGATAGCACACTTCCACTACCGCCTTGAAATTTAAAAAGCCGACCAATGGCGGGATAACCATCCAACTGCTGGCTTTGAAATACACAGGCCGAAGACGGGCAGCGGCGTCTTCGTTGCGACAGAGCCAGCCCTGTGGTCACCAACCCGCCTGCCCAGCGTGGTATATATATATATACTTCTGATCCGGTTCGGAGAACACTCCGGATGTCATTTATTACAACCTACAGAACCCCCTATTTGAAGGAACGTCGTGAGTCGAATACTCTATGTATATATGTACTAGCGACCCGCCCCGGCTTCGCACGGGAGCAATGCTGATACTAAATATACTACAGATTGTCATTATTTATAGTATGAAGCTAGCTTTTTAGCATGGTTATTAACATAATAACAACATCATTCAAATATGCGTCGTTAGATTACACGTTGTTACAGAATGCGTTGAAGAAATAAAGGTTCACTGCTCGTTCCCCGTAGGTGATAGCGTGATATTCTGTAGCCTATATGTTGACCCGACTTCTTAATAATATTCGTGCCAAATTTGAAGTAAATCCATGCAGTACTTTTTGAGTTTATCCCGGACATACATACAGACAAACAGACGAACAGACAAAAATTCTAAAAACTATATTTTTGGCCTCGGTATCGATTATAGATCACACCCCAAATATTCTTTTAAAAAAATTTTTAATGTACAGTTTTGACTTTTCTACCATTTTATTATATGTATAAATGTAGGCACATATCTGTATAGTAAGGAAAATTAAGGTGTAATAAATTGTTGTGTGTAAGTCGTAATGGCGTGTACGCCACAACGTTTACACGCTTTTTTTTCATTCGCTAACGTGTCTATTTGTTAGATTATAAGTGGATTGTATTTCGTAGATATTAAGGGACAGGTCAGGTGTCGAATCTCATCCATTGATCGGCGATAGGCGGGCGGGCGGGCCGCTGGCCGCCCACGTGTTGGCTAGCGCTCGGAATAGCCAGTTCGCCCTGAACCACTGTTCGTCTTAGACATTTTTTATCATATGTAATACGAGTCAAATAAAAGTGTCTTTTAATATATGAAATAAAATATAAAAATTCTGGGAAATACGAAGAACATGTCAGTTACGTTTTATCTTTTTATATTATCTTATTATAAGCTTTTGGTGGTTCGTTAAATTTATCAATGCTCAAAATTTATTAATTTTTAATAAGTGCTCAATTCGTGATAAACAATATTTTATAAATATATAGGACATATAGTGCAGTGCTACATATTAAATTGTGGTTGTGAAGTGTGGCTTAAGATAATAGGCAGATTCAATCAGTTATATTTATAAAGTGAGACTAGAGACATTTGGCTCGTTTTGTGGAGGTTGTGTTCTCGGTTGTGGCGCCGGCGCTGTGGAGGGGTCGCAGCGTGAACGTATGTGCGATGCGATGCGTGACAAACTGGCATCACTGCTACGTAGCTCGGTCAGTGCGAAGGCATATACAGAAAATACGGACAAGTTGCACAATGGAACTATTGGACCAGTATTGCTCTTCTCAGATCAAGGTTTTTTAGCCTGTCTTTATTTAAGATATATTAAACTTTTTAATACATATGTTCGAAAAAAAACGAAGAATTACGTTACATTGTAACCTTTTATGTATTTCTTAGTTGTTTAGTTTCAATCATAAATATGTATACATAACTTTTACATCGTCTTGCTTTCGTAGGGTATGTTTGGGTTTTGCTACGTCTATCCTGAAACGTTTAGTTTTTATTACTTACTCACGGTAGCAAAACCTGTCCTTTTAATTAATTGTCAAACTACGAGTATGTTCATACTTTTGACCCCTTTGATATGGGATCCTGAATATTCATATATTCTGTAGCAATATAAAATTAAAAAATATATATTGAAAGTGCTCTAATATCATGAATTAAGATAATATCTAGTTAAAACACTTGATCTTATCATTTCAGTCATACACATATCTAAAAACTCAAGAGATTAATTCATTTTACAATACAATAAAAATATTGTATATTATTTATTCTACTTTAATCGTTAAATTAATGAAAACCATTCCTAAGAAACTGAGGTTACTCTATGAAAAGTTATATCCCTTATAAAACGATTTGTATATTAATTCTGAATCAGCACTGGCGTGTCAGAAACGACTTGCACAAATTATTTGATCGGACTTTATTTATTTTCTATAGTATTTATAATTGTATCAAATAGTTGCATACATAATTTATTATGTACACAAATACATGTAGAGGAATTATTTTTAGTTGATAGATTTATAGCATTCATATAATTTATTATACAGGTACGATTACACGTGTGTAGAGTTAGTTATAGCATATTTCAAAAACCAAAGAGCAACAGTAGAATATTAAGAATATTGGTACTCATATTTAATATTCTTAAAAGGCTCAAACCTCGAAACCATTCATATTATTTTTTAAATCTTTGCAGGTAATTTCTCTCAGCAACCAATGTAACTTGATAGTCGAAGAGGAGAACAATAATGTGGTTGTTTTCTTTTCTTTTTCTGTTATTGTTTTCTTTTAATGTTATTTTGTAAATAGCATCAAGTTTTTTTTTAATAATTAAAAAAAAAAATATATCAAATCTCAAAATAACAATGAGTATTTGTACGGTAGATGTCAAGCGATAAAATTCTCGTTTTACGATTGTGTGATTTATTATATAAACTTTTCGTAGGACGTACGTAGAAATATAATTCTGGTAGGCACGTGACGGTCAGTATACGAGTATTGCGTCATTGGGAGAACTTCAGATAACACTGTTAACTTTTGCTAGACTTTTATGAAAGCTTTGAAATACGAATAATGATCGCAACTTTACTCATGATATTATTTTTAGATTTACTCTGTTGACTGAATTATCCAAGCATATTGAATTATTCGAATGAATGAACTTTACGCAATGGTTTGGAAATATTTTAGATTTCTATTTTCGTTCGGGTGCCATTTCAAAATTAGGACACACGCTTTATGTTTAAGATTGTTTTATGTTTAATATACTTTGCAGTTTTAGTGTCCCAATACTAGATAAATGCTTATTTTAATACGCGCTAATTTTTCAAGAACAATTAGAGTTTGATTCGCCACGCTGTTTCATATTAGATACTCGGATATGCATGCCACTGATATTTTTCGAAATATGAAATTTTTTGAGTTGTTCGCTTCTAGTACTGAGCTTATACTAATTGGTAACAAATATTTAGCAGAGCACTTGAAGATTCAGTTGTGATAGCGCAGACTTCTGTTCGAGGGCCTTTGAGTTCGATTCAGTTTTATTAACAAGGCCACCTCGATTCGTCGCCAGATGTAATACTTCATACTAGGATGGATAAAAAGTAGACGTGAACATAGAAATTATAATAAATCACTTCTAAACTCATTAAAAAAAAACAACCTGTAAAAAGTGCAATAAAACAAGAGTATCTTTACAAGCTTACCAAAAGAGTGTATTACGAATAATCATTAGATCTGGAGATATTATATGATTTGTGATGAAAATGATTCTAATAAATATTCTTGTAATTAGGTGCGTAACAGTTGACTGAGGACCTAAACTAATACAATAGTCATTCCTAATAATACCGTTGTTGTTACGTATTTTTAAAATTAATGTCTGTTTCTGAGTGTGTGTTTTCTGAAAAAAATTGTTATTACATGTGTACAATGTCAAATGTCAAATAAAATGTTCTTGAAAACATTCCAGAAATATATGTAGGTGGCATACGTGATGTTCGTACTGTAGTGTCTATGTTTTGATTACGTTGCGTCCGGCGTGTAGAGTGACTTAGTGCTTGCAGATTTGTCATCAAATCGAAACTCAACCGATGTGGTAATCTATACATCTATACAACTAAATAAATTAGAGTGTCTGTTTGTAATATTAAAATAACCGCTTTTTACTAAATGCATATTGATGTATGCACGGTACATATAACGAAATAACATTTTTGACAATTTTTGTCTCTCTGTCTGACTGTTTGTTCCGGCTAATTTCTGAATCGGCTGAACCGATTTTGACAGGACTTGGTAGCTGATGTAGTAAGGAGTAACACAGGCAACTTTTATTTTAGAAATTTCATCTATAATATATATAAACGCGAAAGGTCATTCATCACGAAATCTCCGAAACTATAACACCTACAAACTTGAAATTTGGCAAGTAGGCTCCTTATAGGACGTAGACATCCGCTAAGAACGGATTTTACGAAACTCGACCCCTAAGGGGGTAAAATGGGGGTTGGAAGTTTGTATGAGAGTCCCATGTTTTTGACGTAAGAGACTTGAAATTTAAAATGTAAGCTCTATAGATAGATGGTGAAAAGGTGTCCAAATAATGTATCTTTAGAAATCAACCCCTTTTTGGGTTAAAACGGGGGATAGTCGGTCGGCTCACTGATCACGAAATCTCCGAAACTATAACAGTTACAAACTTGAAATTTGGCAGAAAGGCTCCTTATAGGGCGTAGACATCCGCTAAGAAAGAATTTTACAAAATTCAACCCTTAAGGGGGTAAAAAGGGGGTTGGAAATTTGTATGAAAGTCCCATGTTTTTGAAGTAAGAGACTTGAAATTTAAAATGTATTCCTTATAGATGGTGAGAAGGTGTCCAAATAATGTATATTTAGAAATCAACTCCGTTTTGGGGTTAAAACGGGGGATGGTAGGTTGATTCACTCATCACGAAATCTGCGAAACTATAATACCTACAAACTTGAAATTTGGCAGGTACGTTTCTTATAGGGCGTATACATTTGCTAAGAACGAATTTTATGAAACTCTACCCCTAAGGGGATAAAACGGGGGTTGGAAGTTTGTATGAAAATCCTATGTTTTTGGAGGAGGAGACTTGAAATTTAAAATGTATGCTCTATAAATAGTGAGAAGGTGTTCAAATAATGTATCTTTAGAAATCAACTCCCTTTTGGGGTTAAAACGGGGGATGGTAGGTTGACTTACTCATCACGAAATCTCCGAAACTATAACAGCTACAAATTTGAAAATTGGCAAGTCGGTTCCTTATAGGGCATATACATTTGCTAAGAACGAATTTTATGAAACTCGACCCCTAAGGTGATAAAACGGGGGTTGGAAGTTTGTATGAAAGTCCTATGTTTTTGAAGTAAGAGACTTGAAATTTAAAATGTATGCTCTATAGATGTTGAAAAGGTGTTCAAATAATGTATCTTTAGAAATCAACTCCCTTTTGGGGTTGAAATGGGGTATGGTAGGTTGACTCACTCATCACGAAATCTCTGAAACTATAACAGCTACAAACTTGAAATTTTGCAGATAGGTTCCTTATAGGGCGTAAACATCCGCTGAGAACGGATTTTACGAAACTCGATCCATAAGGGGATAAAACGGGGGTTGGAAGTTTATATGAAAGACATATGTTATTAAAGTAAGAGACTTGAAATTTAAAATGTATGCTCTATAGATGGCGAGGAAGTGTCTAAATAATACATCGTAATCTATATATATAAAAGAGAAAGGTCACTGATTGACATCACGAGAACTCAAAAACCGCTGGATGGTCCATCCATCCAAGATGGACAAAGATGAAATTTGGCAGGGAGGTAGATTATAGTTAGTAGACGTCCGCTAAGAACGGATTTTGCGATATTCCATCGCTAAGGGGGTTTAATTGGGGTTGATAGTTTGTATGAAACATATACAGTAGCAACAAGTTCGCCTGATAGGTTATTCATACTGTAGCCTGAAAATAAAACTAAAAATGTGGTGTATAGAGAGGTTTTATAAAAATAACTATTAAATTATACTAAATTGTGCCTTTGAAAAAGTTACTCAGAGTGATAAGCATTTCAAGTGACTGAAATAAAAAAATAATTTGCGTTAAGCATCTTAATAGTAATGCATATCTTCATAACCTCGCGGACGTAGTCGCGGACAACAGTTAGTGTATTATAAAACAAAGTTCCCAAAAGCGTA
This sequence comes from Melitaea cinxia, assembly GCF_905220565.1. NCBI lineage: Eukaryota > Metazoa > Arthropoda > Insecta > Lepidoptera > Nymphalidae > Melitaea > Melitaea cinxia. The sequence continues at coordinate 12,832,318 of NC_059395.1, read as the reverse complement.
TGTGACCGATTCCCTCAAAATCTACTTAACGGATTTTCATGCGGTTTCACAAATGGAGAGAGGGCTTTAAGAGGAAGGTTTACAGAACGGCAAAGCCGATTTTGATGAGAGTTTCACTGGAAGTTTGCCGGGAAAACTTTGTGACAAACTGATTTCAACGCGGGCGAAGCCGCGGGCACAGCTAGTTATATTATAACTCTGCAAACTGAATAATAACTTTTTGTCAAATTTCACGCGGACGAAGTCGCGGGCACAGCTAGTAAGGATATCAGATCTGTTTGACCGCTATTTTATTTGTAGATTTGACATTTTCATCGATTATAAATACTTGCGCTAACTTTTGCGCCGGTTACAATGTATGTATTATTATTTTTTTAATATTATGTGCTTATATGACGATATTATAAAAATAAAAAAACCATAATTTATGTTTTTTTTTAAATCACAAACCGTTAACTGCTTTTACTACAATAACTATAAAATGGGTTCGTGACATGAAATATGTTTGTATATAAAATACGTATATATAAATATATATTTAAACAAATTCTTACATTATTAACAAAAACCTAAAAGTTCTGATAGAATATATACTAGTCCTTAAGCTATTTGAAAAATAAAAAATATTTACATGTTTTAAAAAACACCGATGCGTTTAAAATTACATTTGGTTTATAATTAATATCTACCGATAATAATAATATACTAATAATATACTTTATTGCACATCTAAATAAAGAACAAAATTCACATTACAAGCAATTATAGTCACAAATTGTACAAGCAGGTGATCTTATTGCTAATAATTGTGTTTGCAGGCAAACGAAACCGACTTCAGTTATATCGACAAGTAATACAACGTAGGTAGACGAAAAATTAATCAAGTAAATACGCATTATCAAAGATTACTCCAAAAGTTGTAATCAGATCTCGATGAAATTTAAATGTGACCACATGATAAACATCGGCTTTCGATTAAATTAAAAATTATCAAAATCGGTTCACCCAGTATTCTTAGGTTAAGTTTTTCCGATTTAAAAATTGAACCTTAAAACTTCAACCATGATATCTCTGTAACAACGAGGCTTACACGAAAATAGTTGTCCGGGAGGGGTGAAAAACCCACACTCCCTCCCACGCCCCACCCCCCTCTTTCCCCCCAACCACATAAATTTCTTGCCGGCGATGTACATAATTATGTTACCCGCATTATCAAAGATTACTCCAAAAGTTGTAATCAGATCTCGATGAAATTTAAATGTGACCACATGATAAACATCGGCTTTCGATCACACTGAAAATCATCAAAATCGGTACACCCAGTAAAAAGTTATGCGGATTTTTGAGTTTCCCTCGATTTCTCTGGGATCCCATCATCAGATCCTGGTTTCCTTATCATGGTACCATACCATGGATATCTCCTTTCCAACAAAAAAAGAATTATCAAAATCGGTTCATAAATGACGGAGTTATCCGCGAACATACATAAAAAAATATACATTGAGTATAAAAATATATATTCTCCGGCCGAATTGAGTAACCTCCTCCTTTTTTGAAGTCGGTTAAAAAAGCAATCTGTACTGTGTGGCTACGGTACTAAAGAATATAGCCACCCCCTCTCTTCCCGTGGGTGTCGTAAGAGGCGACTAAGGGATAACACAGTTGCGCTACCACCTTGGAACTTAAAAAGCCGACTGATGGCGGGATAACCATCCAACTGCTGGCTTTAAAATACACAGGCCGAAGACGGGCAGCAGCGTCTTCGGTGCGACAAAGCCAGCCCTGCGGTCACCAACCCGCCTGCCCAGCGTGGTGACTATGGGCAAAACACATAAGTTCACGTTATTTTTGACGTAAACTTGTGGAGGCCTATGTCCAGCAGTGGACTGTATAGGCTGTAATGATGATAATGATGAAAAAAGTAATCTCTTCCAGACAACCTGATAATGAGAGGGATATTGCTTTTCAGAAAGGCAGGTGATATATAAATATAAATAAGTAAAAATAGATATATATATATATATATATATATATATATATATATATATATATATGAATTATATATCATCATCATCATCATCATCATATATAGACTAATGTAATATGCTTTCAAATACTTTTTAAATAGAAATAAATTTTGAGTACGTTTTATAGCCACAAGTAAGTCGTTCCATAGCATCACAGTTTGTACAGAAAAACGTCTTTATAAAAGTTTGTTCTGTGAAGGGGTATCCGCAGTTTAAGTTTTTCTGATGCCCTTTAATTTCACTATGTGAACCAAGGAATTGGAACTTATCCTTGGTAAGCAGGTGTTGGCGGATGAAATACTACACAGTACAGAAGAGATAATTATACGAGAATTCCGGCGAAGACGAATGGGTATAATTATGATAGTATAAGCCTGTAGAAAATGCAAAATTTGGGTAGTTTTTTATTTTTCTAGCATAATTACTGGGTTGGCAGATATAAACAGGTATATTAATATATATTGATACTAGCTGTGTTCAGCCATATGTTTAATAAATATATCTTTTTAACCCCAATTTATTTTTAACATAGTAATTAGGTATAAAATAATTGTATCCGTTAAACAGATGGGTGAAGATCGTGTCTAGTTCGTAATCTTAGACCATAATTATTAAATACGAGGCGCATTGTCGTGCAAAAGCAGCACACCTTTCGTCAATTTTCCCCGTCTTTTCTGTTTAATGGCTTCTTTTGATCGCTCTAATATTGAAGCGTAGTATTCTCCGGTTATAGAAACACCTTTATCTTTATAATCGATCAATAATATTCCTTCCGAGTCCCAAAAGACCATTGCCATGAGTTTCCCAGCTGACTGTGATACCTTGAACTTCTTGGGGAGTGCTGTGCCCTTTTTATGCCACTGCATAGAGCCTTGTTTCGACTCAGGTTCATAATGATGAACCCAAGTTTCGTCTCCAGTAACAATTCGACTCAATACACCATCCTTGTCTTCATTGCAGAGATCCAAAAATGCACGTGAACACTCTACGCGTTGTTGTTTTTGCTGCGGCGTGAGCATTCTCGGTACCCATCTTGCGCTGACCTTAGTCATGCCAAGATGATCGTGCAGGATTTTAAAAATGGTTGTATCGGATACGCCAACCATTTCTGCGAGTTGTTTCTTCTTTAGTCCAGCATCGTTGAGTACAAGTTTTTCGACTTTTTGGATAAGTTCTGGCGTGGTCACCTCGATGCCCTGCCCGGTCTCGAGTCGTCTTCAAGGGATTCCCTTCCTTTTTTAAACAAACTGTGCCACTTGTACACCGTGGTTTTTCCTGGACAAGAGTCACCGTAAACCGATGACATCTCATCCATTATGGTCGCAACTGATTTTCCTTGCTTGGTAAGGAACTTTATAACGGCGCGATATTCGATTTTTTCCATATTTCACTTTTCACTTCTGATTATCTTGCTTGGTTGACGATAGCTCAAAGACTAATAGTCTAATAACAATGAAATCTCGTATTTATACTAAATATGAGTCACTAAACACGTTACGATCCTAATGAGCCTAATCACCCCCCTCCAACCCTCTCCGCAAACTTCTCCGCGTTCTTCCGCGAACTTAAAAACGCACCCTCGTATCAGGATTTGCAGGTTAGTCTCACAAAATTAAAAATGTTCATATTCACAGTGTCCCTAAGAGTTTTAAAACTTTTAAGATGGTTAATAATACAAGTCATAAAGAAATAAGGAAGAAAGAATTTTCAGCAAAATTTTGATTCTGTTTTTTCTTGGAACTCCTTAAGTAGGTATTTTTGTTTTGTTTGACAGACAAGTGCCAACAGTAATTAATTACTGTTAATGAAATAATCAAATATAAACACTTCTTTGGAGGTCTTCGTATTGGCACACACTTTGTAATCGTTACGTTTTGATCCGGTCAAAACCATTAACAAAGAATTTACAATCGTTATGTCGCCTGTAATTACTTCAGTGATTCGGAGAGAACTTTATTTTGGGTGAAATCTTCTAAATACATTAATAACAAGCTTAACTTTGATGTTGATTTGCACGATATATTGTAGAAAGGTAAAGCACTGAATGCATAATATATAGAGCTATAAACATTTTTATTTTTCAACATTGATTTTATTAAAGTGCTATAAAATTAACACAATTTTTCTAGATAAGAAAGATATTATTAGTTTTTGTAACCAACCGACGAAGTCTAAACTAGTAAAGAATGTTACGTTTCGAAGCTCGGGTATTTTGTTGGTTTGTTTGTTCATAACGATTTCCGCTTACGATTTTTCTTTAGAATTGTATAGTTTTAAAGCTTAGGGGATTATTGCATTGTGGGTATATATCACTTTCCTTTAATTTATTTTTAATTTTAACAAGATTAACAAGCAAGTAACAAAAATCTCAAAGAAAAATAACAATTCGAAATAAAAAAAAAAAAAAAACAATTTTCTCGTCTCGATACAGTACATACAGCGTTTCTTTATCAGTTTTGTACACTTAGCACCATTATGATTACTTACAGTCTACTCGTAATATAATATGGATTAGTTTCTACATGAAATATAAAAAAAATAGAATTATCTAAAACAATATCAATAAAAAAATTAATATGCTCTAGACGCCAAATATTTTGCTCGCTGTTATCCGATCATGTGACTTAGGTACATACATAAACATTATTAGACGTTATTACGTGATGATTAAGTTCGTGAAGATATATATCTATTTATTTTTATAAACACTGAAATAAAAAAGTATCATGGTAAAGAGACAGCTAATAAATTCTTGTCGATAATGATAGTCCCACTTCTTGAAAACAAGCTTCAGAGACCTGAAAGCTGGAACTTTAATTATTAGCTCTTATATCATCGGTTTGTATTTTATATTAGCAAATTTGAAAATACATACAAATTGCATATTCTGTTAAATATTTATTTCCAGATTATTATCAACGTATCGCGTGTTATAACAAAGACTAGACGGATTAGTTCCTAGTATCACAAATAATCCTTTAATATAAATTAATTAATAAAATAGAGCTATGATTTAGCAACATTAACAAAATATACTTTTTTGTTGAAGGGAGTGCACGCGAAGGCGGATTGGTGTGGCGCGGGTGTACCGCCGACTGCGACGCCGAAGACGGCGCGGCGGGAGCGCTCGCCGACGGCAACGCCAACCCAGGAGACAAGGTACAGGTCGTTAATAAAAAATTACAGGAAAATCTTTGCAATACCAATACATAATTTAGCATTTTAATTGAGGTAAAGGTATTTTTTTTTTCTTATTCATTTGCTAAGGAGTAGCATTTTTTTTGTGTACGTTACCTACATTTTTGCAAGCTCTGAATGAGATATATGATAACAAATTATCGTCGATACCCTTAATGAACAGCCACTTCTGGATAATAACTTCGCTCTAGATTTCCTTGCCATTAATCCAGTACATAAGCGTAGACTAGATCTATGCTAAAGGCATAGTCACATCACACTTACGAGTATAGAGGTGTAAAACAGTTCATTCAAGTTAATTTATACATATTTTTTACGTTATTGATGTTATTTTAAAGTCGTGAAATATGAATCGTGAATGACCGCAAAGAAAAAGAGTCGGTTAGAAAATCTTCAATATCTTCAAAAGTAACTGACCTATCTTTATAAAATAATGACTAAATAATAAGTGTATAACCCTGTTAATTATTTTTGATAATTGTATAAAAAAGGAAAATATAAAATAACGTTCATATTTTAATTTAGTACCAAAAAAAAATTGATTCATTCGCATTTGTTTTAGTTTTGAAATAAATGAGTTAAAAATAGTGTGTCTCTGCCTTATAAATTTTATTATTCTGAAGTTATCACGTCCTTAACCCCTGAAGAATGTACCAGGATACTGGCATGCTTGAAGATGGGCACAGTCAGCGAAATACAGCGAGAACTCTCTACAGTTTAATTTTTTTTATGAACATGACGCAATATTAGCCATATTTTCATATGACGAGTATTTTCAGGGGTAAAGAATTTTATTGCAGTTGTGTCACAATGGGCATTGACATCATAAAAGTTATTTTAACAGTTTGATTCTATCGATTCGATGGTGTCCTAGTGGTGATGTTATTATATCGTCTTATATTTAATTTCTGATAAATTGCTACTGATATAATTTTGTAATTATTCCAATTAAAAACATTTATTCAAGACGAAAAAGATTTACTCTGCATTTTAAGATGTATGTAGAGTGTCGCACGCCTAAAATAAATCTGGACCAACTTTGACTGGTGCTCCTTGCAAAACTTTTAATTATTAAGCTTATAAGCTTTAAAAACGACGTGGTTTAGCTGTGTTCGATTTTTACTTTTTATTTAAGTAAAATAAACAGCGATTTATTTTGACATAAATTTAATTATCTAACATCGGTATACATACATGTACGTCTGTTTGTTTTTGTCTGTTTTTTTTTGTGAAAATATTATTAGGCAGCGAATGGACGACAATATTAGTTAATTACTTCTAAATGTTTATACCGGTTAAGGTTTTCAGAAAAAGATAATAATCAAGGAAGTGTTCTCTACACCTAACAAGTCTAAAACAAATAGAAGTGTTTTTTCATATATAATTTTTGGGGGATAATTTTTAGGAAACGATGTGCCAATTAATATTGTGTTATATATTTATGTAAATAACACCAAATCTTATGAAACTTGTTTAACATTGTGATTTTGCAGCTGGAGGGGTCGGACGCAGCTCCGGACGACCCTGTTCACCTCAAGAGACGGGTGGGACTCTTCAGTGGGGTGGCTCTAATCGTTGGCACTATGATTGGTACGTACGCTATATTTCTTATAAAAACTATAAAATTTCGTCACGTCGTAGTTGTTTTGTAAAATTAAACCGATATTGGCCAGATCTTATATTATAATGTACTAAGAGGTACTTCGATAGCGTACGAGATTATAAAATCTATTGAAGATTTAACCTCTCATTCAAAGGAGGTAATTCTACAATGGATACCCTCTCATATTGGTTTGTCTGGAAACGAGGAAGTAGACATATTGGCAAAACAAGCATGTACTGATGGTGATATTGTAAACGATATGCCTTTCTTCACTTATCTGTTATGTCCGAAATAAAATGGCGTTAAAACTTCGACATTTTTTTGTAGTTTGAATATCTTAAAAACAAATTTAAAACGTAGATTCGAGGTCAATATTTTCACATACATAAATAACACATTAGAGTAACTTAAATATAAATATTCACAGCTAATAAAGTTTGACGCAGATAAAAAATTAGCTTTAACATATGTTTAATAAACGTTTTATAAAGAATAACATAAGATATCTGCGTCATTTCACACGGAACGGATAAAAAAAATGATTATGTAGACTATTATAAAGCATAGGTTCAATTTGTTCAATACATTTAATTTTCACAGGCTCATTTGTAGAACGTCCTTGCATTTTTTTAAGGTTCAAACAAAAAAGGGAAAATATTGATAAAACAGAAACAACCCAAAATATTATCTTTTTATACAAGTTTAAGATTGAAACGTTTTAGTTTTCAGAAAAAAAGCCTAGTAAGAGGTTAAACAAGTATATTGTTACTCAGTGTACCTTTAGCCCAGACCAACTAACACTACAAATAATAGTTTCCGTAACTAATGGTGTTTACATAAGATCTATTTACGTGTGTACATACATATTTAATACAATATGTAATACAAACGTTTGTTTTATAGATTACTAGCTGACCCGGCGAACTTCGGACCGCCACATTTTTGTTTCGTGAATATGATCGATTTTTTATATTAGATATATATTTCTTTTAAAATTAAAAATTGTAGTGACAATAACGAACATAACAAAAGAATATAACCAATTATTTGCTCGTTCGACAGTTATGCTCGTATAAACATTTCTGCGATTGGTTTTTATTTTAGGGTTTTGTTTTTCATCCTACCGATTAATATTTTGTAGACCATCACCAAGGTTTATGATAGACAACTGTAAACTAATCGATATAATGTAGTTTAATTGTGAAAAGCCATAACATATCAGAAACTTTTATCAGATCTGTAATCTGTGAATTTAGTCCTAAATATAATATTATAGATGATGATAGCCATCGAACAAACAGGTCACTTAGTCACTCTGTCTTAAGTAAACTTGTAGAGATAGAGGCTTTAACTATCGCTTCTAATGAATTAAAACCGCAACCCGGACCGCCTGGTTTCTGTAAAGTTTTACGGATAATCTTTAAAGCTCTCAACAATGTCTAAGAAACCTTTTATTTCTCAAGTCTTAAGATTAAGAAGTATTACAACAAGTCTGTATGATGACTATCTTACAAATTTAATCTCTTAATGGCTATTGTACATACTATGTTACCTATGTATTACATAGGTAACATAGGTCTGTATAGACAGAAATGTGTTCCATAAATCATTCTAATGCTTTTTAACAATAGGAATTAAAATTACGTGTTAAGCGTTTCATTAAAACATTTGGAACAAATAATAATTTTATTCACCGACCACTATTTTTATCAAACATCACGGTAAGTTTCCCTAGTGTATCGGTTCATAATATTCATTCGTAAGTAGATGCGCAATAGTGATTAGTTTACGTGGAAGGTGACGCCTGCAATTGGATACGACACCTCACAATCAGATAATAAATATAGGACGACACTACATAACAATTAGTAAGCCAATGTAGATAGACACATCATACAAATGCATGGTGTAAGTTCAAGGGTAAAGAATAAATAATGCAAAATATTGATTGATTTGTACCTGCCGTTGAAGTATAATTTTTAAATCAAAGAACAAGGGTTACGTAATTTATGTTCGACTTGTATGAGGACAAATATATATATTATTTTGTATATATTATCCATCTATAAAGTATTTTTCAGAAGTATTTTACTCACGTGATTTCTATTTATCGTTCAGTTCTTTTCAATTTTAGTTTAGATAGCTTTTAGTTGTGCTAATGGAGCGCGTCTGTATTCGCCAAATCACGTAGTATTTGAGAAGATACGAAGGATGTTTGATGCGAATTTGAATTAGAACAACACCATCAACACTCTTCGGTACACTATTTAGAACACATAAAATCTGAATGAGAACGTTTTTAACAGTACTTGCGTATCTTTTGTAAGATACTTTTTGAAAAGCTAATTATTAATTGTTCTATTGAAGGTTCTGGAATTTTCGTGTCGCCCTCTGGGCTTTTGGAGCGCACAGGCTCAGTTGGCATAAGCTTCATCATTTGGATGGCGTGTGGCCTACTCTCCCTGCTCGGTAAATATTGATATAATTGTACAAAAAATGTTCTTTTAGTATGCAATAAAGCTCTAACTTATTAAACATTAAAAAAAATATCTTATACTTGAAATTCAACAAAAAATATTGATAAAAATAAACTTTCTAATTAATGTGACTAAATAGTAAATATTTTCGTTTCTTGTATGTTTATTTTGAATCTCTATAAGCTATAAACCTTTATAATATAAATAATGTAACATATGCAGGAGCGCTCGCATACGCGGAGCTAGGAACGATGAATACGTCGTCAGGTGCCGAGTACGCGTATTTCATGGACGCTTTCGGAGGACCTCCTGCATTTCTATTCTCATGGGTGATATACACTTCCTTTCTATGTATATAAATATGTGTATTTTTTCCCCTAGCATATTAAGCAATATACAAAATTTCTTAATATTAATGGTAGGTGATATTTCTAGGTTTCGACATTAGTGCTCAAACCGTCTCAAATGGCTATCATCTGCCTGAGTTTTGCTAAATACGCTGTAGAGCCGTTCGTATCTGAATGTGAGCCACCAGATGCTCTTGTCAAACTTGTGGCCGTCATCTCTATTGGTAAATACATTTTTTATCTTAAGACCTAATTTTAGGTTAAAATGAGTCCAAGTTAATTCTGACCATTCAAATTTCTGATCAATACTGATCTGCCAAATGTGTGTTCTGTCAAATACTGATCAAATTGTAACGATCGCTAACATGTGTTTACGATAACAAGCGAGACCAAGAGCTTTGCGTGCTCTCCGGGGCACAATGGAGAGACACACAAGGAAAAAAACCAGATCAGAACAGGTATGTACATAAATAGCACTATTCCTAAGAAGGAATCGAACCTATACAGCAGAGCATATTGCTAACATAGGACCTATAAAAATATATTTATACATAGGTTACCTGCCAATTAGCAAAAATTTAGTGAAAATATTATTACGGTCATCCGCGTGACATTTAGGTTCGTAAAAGGGAGCAAAATATTACGGTTGTAGCAAAAGCGTAATTTGTCGGTTTTTACGGATGTTTTCTAGCATACTACGTTTATTATAATTATTTTTGTGAACTTCACACATAAAATGTCTTTTTTTTCTAGTAATGATTCTGGCGGTCAACTGCTATAGTGTGAATTTAGCGACCAAAGTTCAAAATATCTTCACTGCGGCAAAACTGGTAGCGATTGCAATAATCGTTTGCGGTGGAGCGTACAAACTGATGTTAGGTAATAACACCTGCGAATATTTAATTAAAGACATTGCGCATATCACATTTGAATCAACTTCAGAAAATTTGATTTGACCTAGTTTATAGAATCTAGTTTATATGTTGCTTGAGTAGCCATTTCATGATCTAAAATCATATTTTTTTGATATTAAGGCCATAGTATTATTTAGAATTTTAGACCATAATATTCAGATTCCAAATACGCTTTCATTTACAATATCAACCATTCGACTGTCATTACTCACGGCTCATAATTATGTAATAATAAAGGTTAAATATATTTGGGAATAGACTGACAGGAGGTTGTGTCCGTATGGTGCAGGTAATACGCGACATTTACAGGAGCCCAACTTCGCCAGTAGTACGGCGACTCTGGGCAACATCGCCACGGCCTTCTACACGGGCCTGTGGGCCTACGACGGCTGGAATAACCTTAACTATGTCACTGAGGAAATTAAAAATCCATCCAAGTAAGGAAGTTTATCTTGAACTAGTGTGTTTTATTTTAATATAGCTTTTGTTCGTGATCTTTTAGTATAGTAACGTCTAGAAATTAGACTTATACTGTATGCATACTTTTTATTTTATCTCTAAGATTTAAATTTACAATTCCTCCAACGTCCATATTACACTGCATAAAGTAATCCATATATGTCTTAAAAAGGTATTTATTAGATTAGTACATTGAAGTAGGGCCATAAAGCTGTTTTTGGACATTATCAATACGTGAATAGTTTAATCAGATTAATACATGTGAATTATCGATTCATACTAAGTTGTAAAAGTACCTAATAAGTATACGTTATAAAAAAACAGTCATTTTCACATTTTCCTACTAATAATTATTCGGCATTTTTCGCCAATATTTCGTTTAATGATATATAAATTGATATAACCGCTATAGGAACCACATAGACAACTAGTAAATTTAAGTTCGGGTTTACGATAGCTTAATAAGCTTTTGTAACACAAACATTCAGCCTTCGGTTCTAATTAAAACTAAAATATTGTATGTATTTCGCTTAGTAAAGAGTAACCGAATAACTATTTAAAATGACTTTGTGGGAATATCAAAATTATTATTGGATAATAATAATAGGAGAAAATATTATGACCATGGAGTTATTTTTATCGATTTATTTAAGTTAACTATGTTTTAGTGTTTTTTTTACTATTAATTTGTCTAAACTGTTGGCATACTATTTATTATATATATTAGGGACATAAAACATATTAGCTTGCAAGGAAAAACCCGAATAAATTAGTTTAAAATGATTGGTATCTGCTTCCAAATGAATATACCCTTGCTTGACGTAAGATTTTGTATTTCCAAATAAATTTCCAATCATTTTAGGCATCCCTTTACACATGACAAATCAATTTGATTAGAGATTTTTGGATAAAACTACCTGTCTCCTATTGACTTCACAAGTGTTGAGTATGAGACTTAGAAACCTTCCAACAGGAACCTTCCTCTGAGCATAATAATCGGCATCCCGCTGGTGACGCTGTGTTATGCGTTGGTCAACGTGTCGTATTTGGCCGTAATGTCGGTGAGTGAGATGGCCGACAGTGAAGCTGTGGCCGTCACTTTCGGCAATCGGCTGCTTGGTCCACTCGCCTGGCTAATGCCGCTCGCCGTCACCATATCTACCTTCGGATCAGCAAATGGCACCCTGTTTGTTGCGGGCAGGTGAGTTACAGTCTAGTCTCACATTCAAAGACCCTCTGGGTTTATTAGAGAATTTATATAGGAAAACAACAAAAAAATTCATTTAAACCATGAAACTTAACCAATATTCATTTTAATTCAATATTTAAAGTGAGATCAGAAATCACTTATCAAGTCGACCACAATACTTTATAAATTAATATTTTTAGTTTTATTTAATCAACATTCGTGAGAATATGTATTATGTATGTTCGGGAATAACTACGTCTTTTATGAACCGATTTCGATAAGTCTTTTTTTGTTGGACAGGAGATATCCCTAGTTTGATACCATGATAAGGGAACCAGGATCTGAAGATGGGATCCCAGATAAATCGAGGGAAACTCTCGAAAATCCGCATAACTTTTTACTGAGTGTACCAATGATTTTTAATTTAATCGAAAGCCGATGTTAATCATGTGGTCACATATAAATTTCATCGAGATCTGATTATAACTTTTGGAGTAATCTTTGATAATGCGTATTTACTTGACAATTTTTTCGTCTACCTACGTTGTATTACTCGTCGATATAATTGAAGTCGGTTTTTCTTCGTTTGCCTGCAAACACAAATAAACACTGATTTAGTCTTACAATAACACAGAGCTTGGTATTTAGGGATATCCTTTTATGAATTTTTTAAGTTTGCCTCTTAGATTTTGCCTGTAGAGTTCCACTTTTGATTGTCATAAAATTTATTTGAAGAAATTTCTGCTGCTGCTATTGGTTTATACTTTATTGTTGTAAACAGATTGTGTTTTGCGGCATCACGTGAGGGCCATTTGCTCGATATACTATCGTACGTCCACGTGCGACGTTTCACTCCAGCGCCGGGACTGATATTCCACGTAAGTATGAGACATACATCAATAACGTTCCCTATAGGTAGAGCACAGCAGGATATATCATATTCAAAATAAAGAAAAAAAAAATGTTAAAGAAGATCTTCTGGTGTTGCAAGTGTTTATAGGGTTGGCTAACCATCGGGTGCGTTGTAAGCTTGTTTTCTGACCTAGTAGCATAAAATATATGTCAGTCTTTAGTAGTTTATTGCGAGAAAAACTTATCTACTATTTAAACGTTATAGGATGTCTACAGTAAAATTTAACTGCCTATGTTAACCTAATTGTACAATTAATATATATTCATCAGACACCAGTGAGTCGGATGTATTATTTAGCATAGATGTTTAACCCTTTTTTCATTATCATCAAATTCCTCGTGATACGCAAAAAGACTGACTTGTCATGCAATCAAACTGACTTTAAAAAAGTCATCTTGTATCCGGTCCCTTAGCATCGAATAAAAATGTGTGGAATCTATATCAATAATAAATTTTCCTGCAGTCTCTGATCGCGGTCGCGATGGTACTGTACGGGACGATAGACTCGCTGATCGACTTCTTCTCGTTCAGCGCGTGGATATTCTACGGCGGCGCCATGCTCGCCCTGATAGTCATGCGCCGCACTAAGCCTCACGCACCCAGGCCTTATAAGGTATGAAACTTTTCGAGTCCTCGTCCTACGTAAAGAACTTTTTTTTCTTTATAACACACACAACATGGTATAATAACATGTAACATGGGTAAAATAATAGAGATCTCTTTTAGAGATAAATTCGCCCTGCCATTGTACTAATATTTTTGTATGTGTTTTTAAGTTCAATAAGGAATATAAATATATACAATAAATTTATATCTACCAGTATATCAGTCTCAGGTTGTTAACATTATACCTAATTTATTCAAAAAAGTTTTTACCTTACACCCATTACTTATTGTATATTTCAAGACGATATCTCTAACGATTTCTATGTCAATCTAAGCAGTTTTTAAAAGCTTTAATTTAATTTGCAATATAGTATGTAATTGTAATGAGTTCATATGATGATAGTAAACGTTTTAAAGAAAGTTTACTTTATTCTTTTTAGCGCATTTAAATAAAAGCTTGTTTAAAAAAATACCTTTAACTTATACAACTAAACAAATCTGTCCCCAAGAATTATTTATGTATTTTTTTGTTTTAAACATATAACTCGTGCTGTGTGGCTACGGCACTAAAGAATTTAGCCACCCCCTCTCTTCCCGTGGGTGTCGTAAGAGGCGACTAAGGGATAACAAGGTTCCACAACCACCTTGGAACTTAAGAAGCCGACCGATGGCGGGATAACCATCCAACTGCTGGCTTTGAAATACACAGGCCGAAGACGGGCAGCAGCGTCTTCGGTGCGACAAAGCCAGTACTGCGGTCACCAACCCGCCTGCCCAGCGTGGTGACTATGGGCAAAACACATGAGTTCACGTTATTTGTGGCGTAAACTTGTGGAGGCCTATGTCCAGCAGTGGACTGTATAGGCTGTAATGATGTAATGATGATATAACTCGATCTTTTGCGAATCAAATAATACACATTTTAAAAATTTGCTAACTTCCAATGACCGAATCTATTTCTTAATGCTTATTATAAAAATAAAATAAATAAGTAATAAATAACTGTCTTTAAAATACACACACTTGTTCCTAAGACAAGCAATTTAATGCTTGTGTTATAGGTAAGGTTATGATACCAAGAAATAATTTAGAATCTAAACGTTCTGAAGTAATGTAGCGAACTTTTTATTTTTATTCTCAGGGCAATTTAAATGCCGTGAATTCTGTGACGTCACTCTAATTCTAAATTTAAAACGTTTATTATAACAACACATATTTGCACTTGCTTCTGCATCACATGATCTTGAAAGTAATGCAATCAAATTATTTTTTAATTTTAAATAGTTCTAAATTGCTCTTTTTTATTATCTTTCTAAACAAAACGTTTGTATAAACCATTTTTTGCATTTAAAATCTTGTATAAAGTTAAAATTGAAAATATAATTCGATTCTAAATGATTTAATTACACTTTCTGTCCGTTTTCAGACGTGAATAGGTTTTTGCGTGCCCGTAATTGTTTATAGTCTGTATATTATTATAGTCCTACATATTATTATTGGTGTTCTAACAGATATATTGTTTTAATAAATTTTTTGCATTCTATTATATCGATAAGCACTTTTAATTAGTCTGATTTATTATATTGAAACAGAAGATTTATTATATTTATTATATATTTTTCTAGGTGCCGATATTAATCCCGTACATAGTGCTGATAGTGTCCGCTTACCTCGTGGTCGCACCGATCATAGACAAGCCCCAATGGGAGTACTTGTACGCAGGCGGGTTCATACTGGGCGGCCTGCTGGTCTACTTACCGTTTGTCAAGTGGGGATATTCGCTGCCGTTTATGGGTATGTAGACAAATATTCTGTATATTATACAGACATTTATCTTTTTCTTATATGAAAAGTTAATTAATCACGAAACTCATTCGTATTTGTATTTGCTCTTGAATAGATAAAATATTGAAACAATTTAAATTTTTATAATTTTTAAATGAAGATGTGTTTTTTTTTACATAAATAGAGCTCGCACTCCGTACCCAAAGGGTACTAAAGCTAACGGTAGCATTAATGGTAAATCAATACATATAATAAAAATGTAACGGGTCAATGTCTGTAAATTTAAGATATATGAGAAAAAATATTATTGGGACCTTTATCAACGCACCCAACAATAATTGTCAGAATTTTTGTCTGTTTATCTGTGCGTTTGTGCACGCTAATCTCAGAAAAGGCTTATCCGAGTTAAATGTGGTTTTCACTAATATAGTGTGGCAAGCTTAGCATTTAGTGTTTGTTTCATGTTAATCGGTTCATAAATAAAAAAAATTATGCCAATTTAAAGAATCACATTAAACATGTAAAGTCATTATTCGACGCAGAC
The DNA here is from genome assembly GCF_905220565.1 of Melitaea cinxia. Classification (NCBI taxonomy): domain Eukaryota; kingdom Metazoa; phylum Arthropoda; class Insecta; order Lepidoptera; family Nymphalidae; genus Melitaea; species Melitaea cinxia. The sequence goes on along the minus strand of NC_059395.1, from coordinate 12,816,256 downwards.
GAGGTTGCGAGCACAGCTAGTATAAAATAAAGTACAATAATAAGAAAATTGACGTACAAGAAAACTGTTTTTTTTTTAACATTTTTTGCTCGAATCAATCGAGCGGTACTGTAGCGGTAATGTTTACCATAGATTATTATAAGTTAATTTTAATAGTCGACCGATGACCGTCCAACTGCTGGCTTTGAAATACACAGGCCGAAGACGTGCAGCAGCATCTTCGGTGCGACAAAGCCTGCCCTGCGGTCACCAACCCGCCTGCCCAGCGTGGTGACTATGGGCAAAACACATGAGTTCATGCCATTTTTAGCGCTAACTATATTAGGCTTTAGTGATGATGATGATGATGTGATGAATTTTAAAAACCAAGATTGAATATATATTTTTTTTTGTTTCCAGACAAAATAACAGTGTTTCTGCAAATGGTACTGGAAGTGGTTCCAACATCAACAACCTTCGAATACTAGCAGTCTGCGCTGGACTATAAACAGCACTCGTTTTAATTCTCATATAATTTCTTATATCTTGTCATTTTGTCGAGATAACTTACGAATTCGGCCTTTATGACTTTATGTCGAGAGTTGTGCTGTATATAAGAACAATGAGCAATTCAATTTTCAAGGAATTTACAATTATTTATGATAAGTTTGACCGTTTAAACGTATTATAAAGTTAATTATTTTTTGACTGATATAACAGGTTTCTTATTGTACCCTAAAATTTAATATCTACAAAATATATTATATCATCAAAATTATTAATAACGTGAATGTTATCGCTGTTTTTGTATTATTTTTATTTAAAAGATTTTTTCATATAGCAATAATATCTTTAATCAATTTTTACTTTTGTTTACGTGGTAATTTGACTTCCTATATCTATTAGTTCTCGTTTTTCTGTTGTAAGGCCATTCGGCTTTTTTGTAGTTAAGACGTACATTTTTCATTTCATTAGTTTGCACGAATCATTCCTATATGGGCATTTGCAATGAGATTTCGCCAAGACGTTGTTACGAGTACAAATATTTAAAGAGGAACTGACGCGCTTATATTGATTAGTGTTAAAATTATGTTCCAAAGAAAAGAAATGTTTTAAAAGACAAAAGATAAAATAATGTGAGCGGTTTTTGTAATTGGTTTCTAAGAAATTTAGTTTGTTATAAATTATATGAGATATTTACTAATATTATTGTTTAAGCGTGCGTTGGTACTTATTGTTTGGTGTCGTTTGGTATATCGATAATAATAATTACACGATGATGATAAATTCTACCTGGCTGCCAAAGATATAATAAAATATGGTAAAAAAAAGATTTATTTTTCGCATCGATAAGAAATTATGTCCAACATAATTTAACACGTTTACAGTTGGTAAAGGAAATGACGTTTAAAGTTTTTTGAAGGTGTGGCAAATCTCGAGGCTCAAAGCCCTCTCGCGTCACTATGAGTGATTGTGCTAAACTCATAGTCTACAGTTGTTCATCTCATTCGTAGATAATCTTAGTTCTATTAGAGTAATCAAAGTCGTCTTTACTTACATTTATTGTTATCATTTGCAATATTTTTACAAGGGATAGGTAGCGAAATTTAATATTTTTACATATTAATATTTTTATCTGTTTTCGTAAGAAATGTATTAAATTGATATTTCGAGAAATATAGGTAAGTATATGAAAAGAAAAAAATTAATTTTAGGACGCATTTTTTAAAAGAGAAATATCAAAAATATGATAAAGAACTTGCAGATTTATATGTCATAGTAAGTTTTACTTACATTAAATAATTAATTTACGCAAAATTTAATAATATTCTAAATTTTTTTTTGAGAATTTAAAAACTTATTAACTTTATAGAATGAGTATTATATATAAAGCCATCGTTACACTATCCCACATTAAAGACTAAAGCGTGGTTTTAAGCTGATATTTCCGCGTTTTCCAGCTGACATTTTGCGACCGGTAAAAATTGGTCTCATCATTCCTTACCGGGGCAAAATAAGCTATCGCCGTTATTGTTTTTTTTAAAGTTATATTTATATTTTTGATATGTTGCAATTCAAAGAAATGGATAATTATAAATTTTTTTGTTAACACAAGTCGTCGTTTCTTCAGGGTGTCTGTTTTTTGTGACGGTGTACGCGCGCATCGTAACAAATTTACTCTCATCATTTTTCTCTAGCGCGCCAAAAGAAGTATAACTTCAAAAAGTAGTGTTTAAGCCCATTAGATAGCGCATGTTGCTTGAAATCCCATAAATTGCCCCATTGTAAACGATCTAATTGTGTAGAGTATCTACATATATCAATTATCTCCTATTTATTATCTGTAACTTGTAAGATGTCGGGCACACAAGTAAACAGCTAGGGATGTGATATTGTTATGGGTAAAACTGATGGTTTTATTTTTTGTGTACAGATAAAATATCAAATACCTATACATACATAAAATGACCTATGTACTCTTAATAAAGGACAGATTTATTTATTGTTATACACCACCATTGAATTAAATGAAATTTTAAATAAAGACAAGGGTAAATCGTAGACGCTGTTTTATTTAGACTCCATACTGCTCGTTCCTACGTCATTTTGTTTTCATAAGTCTTCCCCAATAAATAGACTATTTTTAAATCAGACTAAAAGATGCTGAGATTAGTATATTTAAACGGAATTTTCCATTAATCCCTACTAATATTATTGCAGAACAAAAATAATAAAAGTTGATGCAATTGCACCCACTACTTTCAAGAGTTTATCTAATTAGTATGACCATATTAAAAACAATAATATTTATTTCCAGTTTCTATTTAAAATTATTTTAACACCGTCGGGTTTTTATTTTATTTTCCTATCTACTAAAATTTATTCTTACGGAAATAAAATACAATCTTAGTTAGAAATAATGTGTTATTGTACTCACTAAATTAAAAACTTAAAAAAAAGTTTGAATAAATTTTATAATATTGATAAAAATAGTATACAATATTACTTTAATACTATTTTCATTTCATATATAAAGGTACTAGTACTATATAATACTTTTCTATCAGCTAAAAATAATCTTCAATATTGTAGGAGCGCTGGGATGGAATAAATTATACATATTAATAAAATAAAAGTAAAAGTTATATGTTCAACAATTTATTGTTGTCAATAAACAAAGATCACAGATCTTTGACCATTTACATACCATTTAGAAGAAAATATTTTAGATGTATACTACAAAATACAATTACTTGTATTTAAAATTATACAGCTTCATACCTACATACATTGGTCACTGGTACTTAAAAAAATATTTCTAAAACAAGAGAAAAGACAAACAGAAGGAATTAACAGATCTCTGAAATAATAATAAAAAAATTAAAATACTTATTTTATTGTCTTTTACTATATGGAAACGAGAAAGAAAATTAACTATTTATAAACATTTACAACTATTCTCCTCATATACAAATTAAAAATGATAGTTCGTTACAGCTATTACTTCAAACATCACACAATTATTAGGACAACAGAACAATCACTTCTTGCTACAAGAGAAAATGAATGTTATAGTTGGTATTATTCACAAACATTCCTATAACACGTGAACAAAACAAGCACGACATTATTCAAATTAAAATTGAAGGGTAATTTATTCGATCAAGGTTCGTTAAGAGAGTCGTAAATGTTCGAACGTGAATTATTGTCGTATAGCATTTGAATTAGAGGCCGCTAACCGTCCGCGTAATGATTGTTGCCGACTCAAATGTGCACGAACTCAATAATGGTCAATTCTGTTCATGTAATGAGTGTGCCTCGCGGTTTATCTCGCGTGATATTTCGATACTAGTCATTTTATTGAAGTAGTGATAGATACTTCACATTTTCATAGTTAAGTGCATGCCAAAATGTTTGCTACAAAATAATAACCCAGTCATATTGTCAATATGTACTGGATGTGCATAATTAGTAGTCTCACTTTACATATTCATCCCATTTTGAAACCTTAAACAAGATACACAAATGAAATACTAAATACATATAAAAAATGCATTCAATTCTTTGTTTGTTAAGTAACCATGAAAAGATGTCATATGTGACGGGAACACAAAACTATTTGAGAGCAATATTATTTATCTTCTGTATGGCTGAGGGTACTTATCCAGTCGGGCTGTTTCAAATTTGGAGTGTGGAGAATAAGACCTATGCTTAGGAGTAGGATGTTACAGCCAGGATCGATCAATCAATCATTTTCCTGCTGTGTCCTTTTTCAATTTAAATTACTTTCATATGAGATATAAAAGTAATTTTAATTGAAAAATTTCTTCCAAACAAAAGCTAATAAAACCTATTTCAAAAAATTTTCTTTTCCAGAATTTCATCCTCGTTTCAGATCATAAAATTTTTAGTGATTGTACGATTAGCCAATAAATAATATCTTTAAAAGCATTAGTTTTAAAAATCTCAGGGTGGGTTGCTCGGTTCATTTAAAGTTCACAATCAGAAATGACAGAATCTGTTGCGTAAGTTACGGTTCGTTAATTTTTCACTATAACAACCGCGTTAAATTTCTAAATGACTGATGACATTTTGTAAATTATTGTACTAAGGCTTAAGGGCTTATTTCATCAGTTGTGGATAACACTATTTGACGTATGACGGTATCCAACAGATAAGTTTGACATGTTATTCTTTCTTCACATCGAATTCCACTATACGAACAGCAAATTTTTATTCGCAAGTTAAATCTTAAATTACAGTTTATTGAGACTAGATGAAGATTACGGAAAATCCGTAAGTTGGGCGCGAACTTGGGAAGACCCATGTCCAGCAGTGGACTATGATAGGATGAAGTAATAAGAAGAAACAGTTTCTAATGGCCTATTGATATTCTATCTCCTGCTATTAAAATCTATTCGTAACTAATTTGCAGGATTAACTTCCACAACCAGTTAAACCGGCCTCGAATATACATTACTTTTGCTTTGTAAGATATTTATTTAAATCAAGCTTTTTTTGTAATTTGATATATTTCATGTTATTTAATAGAATAGTAAAAAATAATTTGGGATACCGTTTAAAATACACAAACAACAAATGGAATGGCCTCGATGTGATCTATAAAACACGGGAACGAATCTGGGTCAATGTGGACAATTTGTAAAAAAAAAAGTTTAGACTCCAGTTTGGGGATATATATAACTGTTGTAATATGTTGGTCCAAGCTATAAATATGCATCATACATTTAACAAAAGCATTACATACATTTAGCAAAATTATACGATCACTAGCTTTTCGCTGTTTCATCCGAGTAGTTTCCGATCCAGTGGGAATGTCGGGATAAAAAGTAGCCTGTGTTATTCTGGATCTCCAGGTATCTACGTACGAAGGGCTATGAAAATTGGCCCAGTAGTTTTTGTGTGAAAATAACAAACATGTATTATCACAAACTTTTTCATTTATAGTATTCAAAAGTTAGTAAATAGAAATCAGCCTTCGTACTGATATTGAGGGTTCATGAAGAGTCAAGAGTTAATGTATAAAACTATATACAATTCGAACATTTCACTATCTTCACCTATATTTCGAATAACATCTTCTTGACGGAAAAATGATTGATTATAATATAATAAAAGACAATAACTGCGCTCTAATAACGAAAAATTAAAAGTCTTATTAAGCTAAGCATAAAGATCAAAATATTCTTTAAATGGTATGAAATCGACTTAGACTAACTGCGTTTAAGGCGTTTGGATATTCACACGGTATAATAGTCTATAGGATAAAATTTTATAACTCTACAACAAACTTAGAACCTAAGGTGCGGCTTATTCTTCATCATGTGCCTGGAACAAAAAAAAATGTTTAATCTTTAAAATGTTATACAATTAACGGCAGATAAATAAATAATTCAAATTAAGATTGTTGATGTTTCATTTGTTCTTATAGTATTTTTGTTTACAACTAGAAAGAAAAGAAATATAGGAAAAATCTGCACAAAAACAATTCTATTAGAAGCAATAGCAATTGTCAACATAGTAATCTAAAATGCATCAAATCATTACAGTGACAAACAATATTGTCGATCCAAAACTTATACAATTTATAAACGTAGTTTTTTTTTCAGACAGAATGATGTTTTGGGGGTGCGTGAGAAACATGGTGTTGAGTCCCTCGTCCGCCACACAAAAGGGAGGATCCTCCAACCAGACGGATGTTGTGTCTCGTGGACTAACGCCCCTAACGGTGGTTGTCGGGATTTAGTATATATACTCAATCACTTTGATAACTTTGATAGCGCGATGTAGGATACATCAATTTTCTCTAGTTTGTATGGCGCGCGATAGATGTCGCTATACAATGTTATTTTTTAAGGCGACTTAAGGTCGAATTTTTTGACCTCATAACTTATTGCTGGGTGTACCGATTTTACTGATTCATTCTTAATCATGAGCTCGCCAAGCTACTAAAATTTGGTCGAGATGTTACGAGTATTTCAAAGCTTATTTTATTCCAAATCCATAATAATAGAAGTGTATCAACAAACGATGATATTCCATGTTCTTCTACTCAACCAAAACCTAACACAAGGCACACTTCGCCAACAAACACGTTAACATATAATACTAAGTCAACATGCACATCTTCTAATAACACTCAGACATCACATATGTCAACACAGACTGAATTTGTTACTATAATGATGGATAACGACATTGATACGGTATTAGACAATAACCTAGGTACGAACACTCAAATAGAAGAAATTTGTGATAAATTCAGAACACAATTTTCAGGAATAGACCCACTAGTCCGACCAAAATTACGTAAACTTAGATACAGTTGTCACCTATTTCAGCTAGTACATTAATCATGACATCCTGTTCCGCTTTATTTCCGACGACACAAAACTAGCCGACATACATACAATAGTGTATTGCGTAGCCTTAGTTATCTCCGAAGAACTTAACTATAAGATCACAGAAAATATTAGAAGCACAAGGCCCAAAGACTGTAATAAACCACCATGGCAAATAAGATTAGAAAAGGTCATAGAAAAACACAGAGCAGACTGTGGACGACTCACACAGTGCATAAATAACAATATATCCCGTAAAATCATTAAGCATGTTAAAACAAAATTTGAAACAAGAAACACACACACTAAAGACGAAAATAGAAATACAAAACCGGAAGTTTTTAGACACTTTAAAACAAAAATTAGCACTAAAAGTTCACAGACTTAAAAGATACAAAAAGGCACGGCAAAGGAATAATATAATTGTGTTTGCAGACAAACGAAAAAAAACCGACTTCAATTACATCGACAAGTAATACAACGTAGACGACGAAAAAATAGTCAAGTAACTACGCGTTATCAAAGATTACTCAAAAAGTAGTTATCAGACCTCGATAGAATTTAAATGTGACTACATGCCCAACAAACATTTTTGTCATATAATCAAACAATTATATGACTTTGAGTCTTATTAAAGTTATATTACAGTATTTTTTTAACTCTACGTCATGTTATGGTGCATTATGTGTCCAAATAGACGTATAGATTTTTTGTCGTATAACATTGTCGTATAGACGTTATTTCGACATTTCTTTACAATCGTCATATAATAGCGTCTATGAAGACATCTATAAAACTTACATATACAACTTTTCGTCGTGTAAACGTTTTCGTAGTGTAAACGTCATAATACTATTAATTTTGTCATATAATTACCTTTTAAACATCTGCTAAACGAATAGTAATTGTTTACACGTAGTACTTGTAACCATTATATATAAGTCGAATAAGTGTACTAGTGTAACTTGTATACATCCTAAAGTATTACAAAAATGATAATGACCACGGCCATTTCAAATGTGCGCATATCATTTCGATGAAGTCCATCTTCGATAAAAACCTATCAACATCCACATAAATATGGATCATAATTGTGGGGTATATCTAAAAAAAGGTATTATTCAGACTTAACTAAGTTATATGTCTCGTAAATTCTTCTGTTCAGAAAATATAAATTATTTGAAATAAGTTAGCTAGGCGTTTTATTATTTTATTATTGATCCCTAAATCAACTGTCATGGCGTACACATTTACAATATGTACGCAGTATATACGTCGGGAAGTTATATAGTTGTCATATAACGCAGTCACTTAATAAATTATTAATAAAAATATACGAAAACATTAAAATTTTAAAAGCGCATGAAAAATTTGTTACAAAGTTACCTCACATTAATCAGTAAATTTGATTGCACAATGGTTTGTAACTGATGAAATGGTTTTATCACCTCAACAAAGTAAAAAATACAATATTTTAACTCAGCTGTCAAAAAAACTGCCAAATTCAATTAGTGTGTGTTATGTTTATAATCTGTTACAATTTTTCATTCGTTCAATATAAAAGTATCATCTTTAAATGACAATAATACAACGAATACGTTAGATAAACGTCATATTGTGTGCCATTACTTGACACGAAGTCGAATACACGCCGCGACAGCTATCATTACATGACATGTAGTCAAATCGCCAACGTGTATATGACTCCTATGCGACTATATAGGTATTTATATGACTGTTACACGAAACTCTTAGCGCCTTAAGTTGAATAAAATGGGCCCTAATGCCGTCGAGTAAACGTTCTAATGTCGTTTATACGATTATACTAAATAACATTAAGTTGTCACCAAAACGTCTACTCAACGTCGTAAATGTTTGTTGGGTGATGAACATCAGCTTGTCATTAAATTAAAAATTATCAAAATCGGTACACCCAGTAAAAAGTTATTGCGGATTTTCGAGAGTTTCCCTCGATTTCTCTGGGATCCTATTATCAGATCCTGGTTTCCTTATCATAGTACTAAACTAGGGATATCCCCTTTCTAACAAAAAAAAAAAAAAAGAATTATTCAAATCGATATATCCAGTAGAAAGGTATGCAGTATAATACAACGTAGGTCGACGAAAAAAGCGTCAAGTAAAAACGCATTATTAGATATAACTCGAAAAGTAGTTGTTAGATCTCAAATAAATTTAAATGGGACCAATTGACACACACCACCTTTCGATTAAAAAAAAAATTGTCGAAATCGGTCCACCCGGTCAAAAGTTCTGATGTAACATACATAAAAAAACAGTCGAATTGAGAACCTCCTCCTTTTTTGGAAGTCGGTTAAAAGGTAAGTCGGTGATAACATAATGTTTAGCGCAAATGAAAAACTTTCTACAGAAACTTACACAATACAAAAATAGATACAGTAAACAGTCCTCTTAAGCCCACACAAAAACAACTGGAAACTTTTTGGTTAGGCATCTGGGAACAAATAGTACATCCCAATGATAAAGCCGATTGGATAATTGAAGAAGAAAATAAATGGAATTCAATAGAAGAAATGAAATTCACAGAAATAACTGAGACAGACATAAATAACATTACAGGCAGATTGCATAACTGGAAATCACCAGGAATAGATAAAATTCATAACTTTTGGTTCAAAAAATTATTTTCTTTACATAAGATCATTGCTAAAAATTTTACAGATATCATTATTGGTAAACAGAAAATTCCAGATTTCATTGCTACTGAAATAGCCTATATGCTCCCAAAATCACAGATTTCTCCACACCTTGACAATACAGACCTACCAACTATATATAAAATCTTAACATCAGCAATAACAACAAAAATCAATAAACATGTTGAAAAATACAATATAATAGCGGAAGAACAAAAAGGATGCAGGCGAGGCCACATGGGATGTAAGGCACAGTTAATAATTGATTCTACTATTCACAAACATGCGACTTCAAAAAATAGAAACCTACATAGCACATATATAGATTATAAAAAAGCTGTCGATAGTATTCCACATTCTTGTCTGATTAAAATATTACAAATATACAAAATAAACCCGAAAATAATTAACTTCTTAACGCGATATTATGTCTAGATGGAAAACCACACTTTATCTGACCGCGAATCGAACCAACATTACAACCAGAGAAATAATCATTAGGAAGGGCATCTATCAAGGCGATTCCTTGAGTAATCTATGGTTTTGCCTCGTCTTAAACCCCCTGTCACATTTGCTGCGTGGTTGTCGGGCCGGATATTGCCTCAAATACGATATACAAGATACAATAGTCTCTCATCTCATATATATGGAAGATATTAAGTTATATGGAAAGACAGAAATGGAAATGCAAAAATTAATAGATATTACAGCACAATTTAGCAAAGACATTAATATGGAATTTGGTTTGGATAAATGTAGAACATTTCACATAAAATGAGGCAAGATACGGCCGGGCCATTATGTAGTTAATGATACCGATATAATTACAGCCATGGAACCCACCGATTTGTATAAATACTTAGGATATAAACAACTTAAAGGATTAGATCACACAGAAATCAAAAACACTTTAACAATAGAATTTAAAAAACGAATTAATGCTCTTTGTAAAACTAAATTAATAGGTAAACATCGCATTAAGTTCATAAATACATACGCTATCCCAATTCTTACATAATCCTTTGGTATAATAAAATGGACGAAAACAGACATAGAACAAATAAAGCGGACGATACGCACCACACTCACTAAGCACAATAATCTACACGCAAAATCTGCAATAGAAAGACCATCAAAAGCGAATATGGAGGAAGGGGCCTTATTGATTTGAATCATCTCTGTCAAAAACAAGTCGGCAATTTAAAAGTTTTTTTCCTCTTAAAATCACAGACCAGCGAAATACATAAAGCCATAGTTCAAAATGATTTTAACTATACTCCACTAAATTTACACGAAGACATAAGCCCTCGAAATACCCAAAGTAACGCTCCTCAAATACAAAAATTAGATAGCTGGAAGCGAAAGGTATTACACGGCCGCCATCCTCACGATCTAGAACAACACCACATAAACACCGCCGCCTCAAACAAATGGCTTAAAATAGGAAACCTATTCCCAGAGACCGAAGGATTTATAATAGCGATACAGGACCAAATAGTCAACACTAAAAACTACAGAAAATTCATAATCAAAGACCCCTCAATACCAAACGATAAATGCCGCAAATGCCACGTTCAACCAGAGACCATCCAACACATTACCGGGGCATGTACAACACTCACACAAACAGATAACACGCATAGATATAACCAAGTAGTCAACATCATTAACCAAAAGTTGGCACTCAAACACAAACTCATACAGAACACAAGCACACCTTATTACAAATATAAGCCCCTAACAGTCTTAGAAAAGGATACACATAAGCTCTATCTTGATCGCGCAATACTTACAGACAGAACCATCCACTACAATAGACCGGATATAACGCTCCAAGAGAAATTAAATAAAATAACCTACCTGATAGATATTGCTGTTCCCAACACTCATGACCTACAAAGAACAATTTCTGAAAAAATCAACAAATATACTGAACTACTACTGAAAGGATGATGTAACTAGAATTTGGAACCAAAATAAAGTATACATAATCCCAATAGCTCTTTCCACCATAGGTGTCATCCCAAACCATTCGTTACATAGTCTCAAACTACTAGAATTACATAAATACATGTCGAATCGTAAGAAAGTGCTTGCAAATTGACGAACACGAAATTCCACACAACATATAATTTTAGCACACCACACGCTGCATTTACTTGGTTTTGACTCGTAAATGCAGAAAAACTAGCCAGACTGAGAAAAATTACCGAAAATAATGATAATGATTTATTTTCCATCACGGTCATGTTGATACAATGAAACTTTATCTTATTAATGATATAATTACAGTACAAAGTTTGACAACAAGATTAGCGAAACACTGGTGCTCAAAAAATGGTATAAAATACCTGTACTATAAGTCACCAGGTCCCCCAAAGTTAGGAAAACAGGACCATGTACACAACTAGTTCAAATAGAGACGGGCCTCGTAGATGATGGTATATATAAGCTTATTTACAAATCTATACAAAGACCCAAAAGGTCCACAAGAAAATGGACGTAAAAAGAGAAAAAAAAAAAAAATACATACAAACAATTATATACCTAGAGCCAGCTGCTTAATGAACAAGAAGGTTTTCAGTATCATTATATGTGAAAGATTTGAGCCAGTTGGTAATGGTGAATTTACATTTCAGTCTTGGAAAGTGATAAATGGGTACACAGGAGTTAACCCTGTTATACAGAAAGTTCGCCAAGTAAATAGTACTGTCTCCGAGCTAGAGCAGTTGAAACCCTGACAAAGGGGCATACTTTGTTTTTACGTCTATTATATTGTTTAATTTTAGGGTCGTATGAGAACTGAGAATGCTTTTTTTAACAAAATATGAGTTATAAAAAAAATCTCACAGGTAAGACATCCCAGGATTTATAAAGATCGTCGGTCGGATATCTAAGAGGAAGTGAAGCTGCTGTTTTAAGGATTGCTCGCTGGGTTCTCTCTACACCAATAAGGGCTGATTTACACGAACCACCCTACACAGTGATGCAGAATGTTATGAGGGATTGGCAGAGCGCATAGTAGACAATTTTGACAGTCTTCCGATCAGCTACATGTCTAAAGCATTGGAAAATGTATATGAGTTTCCTCAGTTTAGCCACAAGAGATAAAATATGAGGCTTGAAGGTGAACACACAGTCAATAATGACCCCCAATATCTGATACGGTCCACTCTTTCAAGGACCGGACAAACAGAACTGCTATATGAAGCGGAGTTGCAAACATGAGCTCGAATTGTGCCAAAAGATGGTAAGCCTTTTTTTAGTGGCGGAGAAAGCTAGATACTTAGTCTTAGTTGCATATAACGTCAGGATGTTATTTTTTAACCATGCCGATACACTGTCAAATCCACGCTGTGCAGCATTATACACATCTTCCCACGTACTGCCGTCAAACGGTAAAGCAGTATCATCTGCGAAGGAAATTATTTTTCCTTGTGGGATCTTCATTCGACAAAGTTCGTTTATGTACACTAGAAACAATGTAGGACCAAGAATGCTATCCCGAGGTACCCCATATGAAATGTGTACAATGTCACTGGTTGTTTGAGCTATCCTGACTTTTTGCCTTCGGTTTTGCAGGTAGTTTCTAAAAAGCAGAAGAGATAAGGCTCTCACACCAACTTCCTCCAACATGTAAATTAGTTTAGAGACAGCAACCGTGCCAAAAGCCTTGGCAAGATCTAGGAAAATTACGAGAAGTTTCCGTTTATTCTCAATACCAGACATTAATGTGTTCGTCATCTCGATCACTGCGTCCTCCGTTGATCTACCAGCACGAAATCCAAATTGTGAATCAGATAAAATATGGTTAGACTCAAGAAAAGAAACTAACCTTTTATGCATAAGTTTCTCTAAAATTTTGGAAAGAACTGGAAGAATCGAAATGGGCCTATAGTTACTGACGCTGGACTCATCACCTCCCTTGTGGGTTGGCTTGACAGTAGACATTTTAAATTGCTCAGTAAAGCAACCAGTGCTTAATTCAACATTACAAAGATGGGTGATGGGTGCATCGAGCAAATTACAATTACGCTTAATAAGCCAAACGGGGATGTTATCAACTCCAGCGGCAGTCTCATCTTTCAGAGACATGATAATGACCTTTATCTCTTCAGGATCAGTGGGCCAAAGCAAAAGAGAGTTGGGAGGTCGGGGGAAATCCTGTTTCCTTTGAGCAGGTGCGACACACGGCTGAATGAGTTTCTCAGCCAATGACTGTCCGATTTAGCAAAAATATTTATTGACAGAATTAGCATTAGCAACAGGATAATCACCACAAAGTAGGTTCGTAGATTTGTCCACCCTATTGCAAGTATAAGTAATGTTTCTTACTGTTTTCCAAAGTTTTTTTTTTAATCAGAACCAGCTTCATGAATCAGGGATCTTTCATATTGCCTTTTGAGTTTGTGAAGTAGGTCGGTACAGTAGTTCCTATATCGCTTATATGTGTACTTTAACTTTAAATTATCGTTATTAGGAGCCAGTTTAACTTTTTTATTTAGTCTATCGCGGTTTTTTAAGCAGCGTAACAGATCAGGTGTGACCCATGATTTTGCTATTCTTTTTCTCTTTGGCGCAATGACCTCTCTTGTGTTGGAATTCAGAGTATTCTGCTAAACATTAACTATAAATTTTGTAATATCATTAGCAATATTCATAGTGAATACGGAACTTAATTCAACGTTATTTAAGTAATCACTAGCACCACCTCGATCAACGATCCTTCTGCTATATGGACCACAGTTATAGTTCTGGGACTTAATATTAGCGCTCAAGGCGACACTCTCATGATCAGTTATATCAGATTCGATAATAAAACAGTATGATAGTTCTTTAGTTTTAATCATGGCATGATCCAAGCAAGTTCGACCATGGGTAGGTATATTATGGGCGACTAAATAAGCATATACAATAACGGAACAAGAAACAAATAAATATATAAATATGAAATATACAAATGAATGTTTGTCTGTACATCTTTTATAGAATCGTAAACTATGCATTTGATCATGTCATGATCTTCAGCAAAGTTTTGTGCATGAACCCACAAAGGTTTCTGAGTTGGTATGACCAAAAAAAAGTAAGTACACTACGAACAAGTTAAACTACGAACTTTATTACAGCAGTCACATTAATAACTCATATTTTGTAAAAAAAAAAAAAATAGATTAACAACTATGTTTGAATATAGACAGCGAATATTTTGTACACAATATGAGTAAAGGGTTGATACAGTAATTATTGAACCCAAACGAGCGATTTAAATTTTTCTACAACAATATGTTATAAGTATTCACTTCTAGGTAACGCATTACATTGCAACAAGTTAAAAGCGTCCAACAGTGAACAAACACTGCTGTCTTACAAGGATTAAAAATTAAATGCTGTTTTATTAATATAGTTGGTATTATTTTAAAACCTGTACCATTACCCTAGTATGTCTCCCTTCTTCTTAAGATTTACAGATAATCAATAATAAGAATAATCATAAATAAGATTTTTATAGTGGTCCACAATAAATGATGATTTAAAATATAATCAAAAAACAAGGAACAAAAATATTATAATCGATAAGAATTCCAGACCCCTGTAGTCTCGCGACCCATGGATGAAAAAACAGTTATTCGTAGGTTTATATCATCATGAGATAGTAATATATATTAGTCGGTCCCCGATTCGGGGTGCGTATTAGTCTATACAGTGCGCGCTTGTGTTTGTACCTGTGTGCGTGTGTGTGTGCGTGTGAGCGTGTGTGTGCGTGTGCGTGTGTGTGCGTGTGTGTGTGTGTGTGTGTTTGTGCGTATCGCGTAGGCGCTTGGTGCGGCTGAGGTTGAGCACGGTTACCGCCCAGCGCGCCTCGTTCGCTGTCTACACGGTGTGTACTGTGTACGTACTTGTCGAGCGTCTCCCAGAAGCCAAGCAGCACGGCGCGGTCGAGGTGGCGCTTGGTGCGGCTGAGGTTGAGCACGGTCACCGCCCAGCGCGCAACATTCGCATCCAGTTTCATCTCATCGTACTTCAGGTGGAACGCGCAGACTGGAACAAACGGAAAACATTATCATAATTGTTTAAGTAATTTTAAATTATTAATTCAAATTTTATTGCAATTATTTAAAAAACGATTAGTATGCAACTAGCTTTAGTGTAGTGTGAATCACATGAAGACGTAAAAATACCCACGCAATATTAGTCTGAGACTTTGGACTCAGGTTCAAGTTTTATGTATTATATATTTAAACTAGCTGTGCCCGCGACTTTAGCCGCGTGGAATTTCACAAAAAAGTTATTGTTCAGTTCGCAGAGGTATAAAATAAATAAATTTCTAAAATAAAAGAAGCCTAAGTTACTCCTTACTACATCAGCTATCTGCCAGTGAAAGTCACGTCAAAATCGGTCCAGCCGTTTCAGAGATTAGCCGAAATAAACAACAGAAAGAAAGAAAGAAAGACAGACAGACAGACAGACAGACAGACAAAATTGTAAAAAAATGTTATTTTGGTATATTTACGGTGTATACATCCATATACATTTAATAAAAAGCGATTATTTTAATATTACAAACAGACACTCCAATTTTATTTATTTGTACATAGATAAATGCAATAATAAAATTTTAGAGGTCAACTTGGCTTTACGAATTGTGTTTGCAATTTGCATATTATCAATTTTTTTGATAAAAAAATCTACGATTAATTTTAGAAAACAATGTCATATTAATTTTTTTATAAAAGTCAATATTATTAGTTTTTAGTTATATCATCATCATTTCAGCCTATCACAGTTCACTACTGGACATAGTTTGGCGTGAACTTATGTGTTTTGCCCATAGTTACCACGCTGCAGATGCGGGTTGGTGACAGCAGGGCTGGCTTTGTGGCATCGAAGGCGCTGCTGCCCGTCTACAGCCTGTGTATTTCAAAGCTACCAGTTGGATGGTTATCCCACCATCGGTCGGCTTTTTAAGTTCCAAGGTGGTAGTGGTACTGTGTTATCCCTTAGTCACCTCTTACGACACCCACGGGAAAAGAGGGGTTGGCTATATTCCTTACTATCGTAGCCACACAGCGAAGATCGAGATTTTTTTAATATCCAGCTTTAATTTGATATTTTAAATGTGGTACAGAGTATTTAAAATGCTGTGCAGTTGAAAGATTTCTAAGAGTAGTATGAAAGGTCACTTACTGTTAGCGAAGATTTGTACTGGGTTTCCATCCCATGGCCAACCTTTAAATTGCCATGCTGGTCCTTGGACGAAAACAGCAACAACTCGATCCCATTCAGCAGCTGACAATCTTCCTGGATTATCTACCACTCGATAAGGTACCTATAAAGTAAGATATATAAAAAAAAAAAAAAAATACTTTTGATATGTTTATAACATAAAATTTCTTTCTAGATGTAATATTTAAGAAGCATTGAAAGAAATGGATTCCCACAAACCGTTATTGTAGTTGCATTATTAGGCACATGGTCCCCAGTGGGACCTTTTCTTCTTTGTAATAATACTTCGTTTTCACGAACTGCTCCTTCTGCTTTTTTCTGCTCCACCGGTACAAATCTGTTGAAGAATAATCACTAAATTTAATCTCTGCACTTAGTTACTATACTATTCAGACTTCTTAACATATAAGCGTCATTTCATTTTAGTGATGACTAAAAAAATATAAGTGAAACGTTTCATACGTCATGTTATTAAAGTAAAAATTACTGAAAGTAAAGTAACTGGGTTGAATTTTATTTTTAACATTTTACATTACCCTTTGAAACTAATAAAGAATTATTTATAACGATTTATATATTTATTCATTTTTATATTATACTATATAGTTGGTTCAGAATTATAGAGAATATATATTTTGCCATGTCACTGGAGATAGCTTGGTAAATACACACTAGTTAATCATTACGCATATACCACAAGGATGGCAAACAAGGTTATGGGCCTACCTGATGATAAGCCGATACCCCAACCTAGATGCTTGTAACACCAGAATCGCAAGCGCATTGGCGACCCTGTCTCCGACCCACTATAGGAGCTTGGCTACCACTCACCACACGAACTCGAAGGGCATTTTATTTACCTACGGTCAATAATATAAATGAGCTACGTGCAAGCAGTATTTCTTAGCCATGGTCTTCTGTAAGGTCGAGTTAGTTCCCCAGTCGAACCGATCTAAGGTTTGACCAAGATATTCCCTGCTGTGCTGTGTTGTAAATAAAATATTAAAGTACAGGATAATGAGTGAGTGTTCACTTGAGTTCCTGCAGCATGTCCTTGACGTTGTACATGGTGATGAGCGAGGTGGCGGCGGCGGGGATGATGATGATGGGCGTGCGCGAGGGCCGCTTGGCGCCCACCG
Source organism: Melitaea cinxia (assembly GCF_905220565.1). Taxonomy (NCBI): domain Eukaryota; kingdom Metazoa; phylum Arthropoda; class Insecta; order Lepidoptera; family Nymphalidae; genus Melitaea; species Melitaea cinxia. Next base: position 12,798,376 of record NC_059395.1, on the reverse strand, counting down.
GCGCGCGCGCCGCCGCCGCCGGCAGCAGCTGCCGCGCCGGCGTGCTCGCTGCCGGCCCGTTCTCTGAACACATTCAATTCATATATTTATCGGAGGTAGTCATAAGGACGGAAATACGGAAATCACAAGGAAATTCTGCGTTAAGGCTAGCGGTACTGTCACGCAATTAAGGTGAGTAGACGTTGACACGTCGGACGAATGAGAAGAAATTTGTGAAAATCATTAAATGAAGATTATGGCGTTTACGACGTAGTTTCAATGCTCGATTATCCCACTCTTCGCCCACGTGATGTATGACGATAGTTAAAACATTTCTGTTTTCGATATATTTATATCGCCATAAAGTGTACACGCACTTAACGAATGTCACAAAAATATCTTCATTCTCAAAAAAACTAACAAAGATACAGAACAGTAAAGTCAAGACAGCAAACACAAGAATCAATTTGAATTTTGCTACATCTAAACATTACAAACTTAGGTATTGTATGTACCCAGTGTTATCCAGCAACCTTAAGAGCCATTTCACAATTTTTCGCTCTGTAAGTTTAGGTACATTTGGTCGTATCGCGCGAGTCGTACGAGCCGCGCGATCTTTGTGCTACTTTTTCTAATGTATAATAAAAATTCATAAATATGGTATAAAATGTTTTTTACATAATTAATTTGTTAAAATTTCAAGTATTCTATATAACAACAGCCAATAAATTTAAATTTAAAATAAAAAATCAATTTGAAGAAACAATTTTTTTAGATTGATTAGTTTTTTTGAATTAACGTATGAATCTAATATTTACAATATAAATAAAATAGCATTTTATTATGCCCCAGAAAATCTGAGTGTGAACGTGAGTTGCATAGTTTTGGATGCAAGTAGACCATCAAATTTTGCCGGTTTTTTTATAAACTCAATGACACCGACAAACATATTAATTAACAAATAACAAGACAAACAGATTTAAATGCGTATTTGTATTGATAATGTGAAGAAAAAAAATTAAATTATACATTTGTTTACAGAAATAATCATTTTATTATTTTACAGTAATTTTCGCATATTTCTTTATTTTTATGAAAGTATCAAATACGGTTTATCACACTATAACAACAGTCGCTTGGCGCGTGTGAGCGAAAGAGACGGCTGCGCAGAATTTGGCGTGGATCTCACCTCTAAAGGCGGGCATTGACGATCAGTTTTTCGCGTCAGTTTAGCTGATCAGTTTTTCGCGCTCTCCAACATTTGATCGTGAGTGTAAAACCATCGCTCCAGTTTTAACTGCCGCGACGCGCCACGAAAATCCAATCCAGCGCGTCAAGCCGAACTGCCCGTGTGTGTATCGTCCAATCGTTGTTCCAACCAATCGCGTCATTTTGCTCGTAGCATCCGCGGTGATTGAGAGTGCACTAGTATAGTTTTTATTTTTAAAATGTCGGCGTCGGTGTTCCCTAGACGTGTCATAATTTACAGTGTGACAAAATTTATTAAAAATATAAAAATTCAGAATATTTGTGGAAAACAGACGTAAATTATAAAATTAAACAGCATCGACAAAAAGTTTTATGTTACACACCTACTATTTTTATTTTTTATTTTTTTATATTTATAACATACACACGGTCGTCTCTTCCTACAGTAAGCAAGTAGTGCTTGTGCTATAGGTAACTGCTGGCTGATATAGATATATTTTTTTAAATAAATATATAGAAATACACGACACGACAGTCAAATATAAATCCACCTTAAGAAAAATATCGCTTTTAAAATTGTACTTATTTGGAAAATATTTGTAATTTTAAATTTTTTTTAGGATTAACGGAGATACAAAAGGAAAAAAAAAATTGCATTATGTATCAACATAATATTTTTTATACAGTTTTAAGGAAGAGGTTATAGAAAAATAGTACTTCAAAGTATACATTTCGACCGTTTACCCAGGGAGGCGGCTCATGAAAAGGTTAATAATTTTGTACACACAATATAAATCATAATTCTCATCTATTATCTTACTACAACAAAGGTTGCTCTATTATATTTCAAAAATATAAATTACATTTTTGCCACCAATACTGAGATTAACGACGTCAAAATATTACAATATCGCGGATTGTTACCGATTTTTGTAAAATGGCTCTTAACTTAGTTACATATAAAATTCACATGCCAAACTATTTAAAAATTAGCACGATACTAAAAAAATTATCCTGAAAGTACCTTACGATTAAATAAATAAATAAATATCTACACAGTACACACACGGTCGTCGGTTCCTACAGTAAGCAACTAAATGCTTGGGTTATAGGTATAGTTGCCAATTACTTTATAATAACGTAACCTACTTTATTTTTGGTAAATAGACTTTATACTTTTGCATACAAATAAAGTATATGAAAATACTTTATTTTCAACCTTTACTGTGATGCGTGAAACAAAATACTCATTATGGGTACTTAAATATTTAACGGTACACAGTATTATTTTTCTTTTTGGAATATTTTTTCATATATTTGATCCAATAATAATATATAATACTTGTACTATTTGAATGTGTGTAAAAGTTAAGTAATACAACAATTTTCTACATTTTCTTCTGATATACACATAGTAGGTACATCTGTATTACAAAACCTTAAAGTTAAAACGGATGATTTAAAATTACTGAACGAAATATTAGATGTCAGCTGTGGTGTTGTGAATGTGACAGAACAGGTGACATTCTGACATTTGTTACAGATGTCACTACTGACTATCGACGATATTGTACAAAAATTGACCGTTGGCTTTGTTAATGTAGTTAAGAAATCAATGGTTGGAAAAATGGTTTGATTTTAGCGAAGATAACTGGCTTTCAATATTTCCTAACGTGTCTTTAAAAAAGGAGGTTAAATTTAAACATTTTGAAATGATAATTACAAAGACCAAATTACAAGACAGATTAAATATTAAGATGGACGATATATGTACAGGTGTCCGGTAATTAATGGATAACCCGCAGGTGCTTGTAGAGGGGCATAGGGCCAACCCAGAAAAAAATAAAAAATAAATCTATCTGCAACAGTCTAGGATTTATTTTAAAAAAAATTTAAGTATGAAATTCGATTCTTTTGTTCAAACTTTTGGGCACTAAGGCTGCAAACTTAACAATAACGAATTGATTTTCTCTGGAAATAACTGTGGATAATGGGCCTTGCTAACGCGTATTACGAAATATTTCTAGCAATAACTGTTTTTTTTTTTTATACTTAAAAATGAAAAATGGTGTATTCGAATTTAGAATAGTTCTACAAGAGTCGGTAATGCCATAACATCCACTTTTTAAGGATAGTTTATTATATCAATTCTAATTTAGAAAACAATGATCACTTATTAATTTAAATACATTTGTCAGCTTAAGAATTTCATGCAAATACTGATAATCTTTTAAATGAATATCTTAGAAAAAATCACAAAAAAAAATTGCATTGAGCGAAATTGAAGAATAGGCCTCTGAGAGTAAAATGCTTTGTAATACCAGTGTTTTTGAAACAAAAAAGACTTACGTTGCATTTGCCTTGGATGGTTCGGCGTTTGTGATCCCCGAACACTTGGAGCAGGTACACTTGGGCCTTCCGTCACTGACTTTAATGTCATACCATGATATGTTCCCATGGTGTCAATTTTGAAACCCTCAGTTTCTGAAAAAAAAAAAACAATTATCATTGAAAATAACTTTTAACCGATTTAAAAAAAGGAGGGGGTTACTCAATTCGACCGAATCAAATATTGATATATATATATTTTTTGTATTCGCTAACTTTATTGTTTATGAACTGATTTTGATGATTCTTTTTTTTGGAAAGGAGATATCCCAAGGTACCATGATAACAAAACAAGGATATGATGCTGGCATCCCAAATGAATTGAGAGGGGAACCTTCGAAAATCATAGTGGCGACTAGTGAGTTTGTTAATTTTTTTCGTCTACCTATGTTGTATTACTTGTATATGTAATTTAAGTCGTTTTTTTTTTTTCGTTTGCGGGCAAACACAATTATGTTCTATTTGAGATATTCAATTATTGCTATATTTTTAGGTTACCTTCTTTTTGTCTAATGAATCTTTCCTGATCATATCTGTTGTACTGAGTTTGCTGAGCAGGTATTACCGTAGGTGGAGGCATAACCACTGGTTGAGGCCGGGGTGCTCCTGGTCTGCCCTCTTCTCTAGCTCTTATACTACCCAGAAGGGCTAAAATACTTTTAGCAAATGTCTGAAACATGTTAACAATAAAACATTATAATACCTCAATTTTAATAGTTGTTAAAAATATGGTTTTATAAGGCTAAACCAATTTCTTTCCATGCAACTGTAAATTATTTACTGCATGTAAGATTACAAATACTTGATTCACCTTTCCATTACTTTGTAATACTGTTGTTCGAGTCCTCCATTGCCTCTCTCGACTTATAATATCTTTAGTGAGATCTACATCATAGTCAAGAATGGCTCTCAGGTCAGAGCCTACAACGCCAAGAGTATCAGAATAATCATTGCTCTTAATGGTAGTCCTTTTCTTAGCTAAACGTTTGGCTTTGATAGCAGCAATTTTTTCAACTGACATAGCTTCCGATAGAGACCTTAAAAATATATTTCAATTTAATATTAAAAAAAATTTCACAAAATGTTTAAATATTCAGTGCATTTTTTAAATCTTTCCTAAAAAAGTATTTCTAACATTATGTAAATTAAAACAATTATCTTTAAGAGAATTACTCACTTGATGTTATCAACTGTAACAGAGGCTTCCTTAGGTGCATCAAGTCGTGCCGCCAGCTGTTCCCGCACTTTTTGTACATGTGTTTCCTCAATGCGAGGTTTTTTAGCAGCAGATTCGCCACTATCATTGTCATGAGTACGTTTAACCTTAAAGTATTAATTCAGACCAATCAATATAGTTACGAGGCTATTTCTATGTTTTCCATGTCAATTGATTTGTTTAGTTTTTACCTGTGTTGATATCTCTAATGGTGCGCTCTTGTCTATTGATGCACAAGTGGCAGTTTCACCATTGAGATAAGCAAGCAATTCTTTACGATCGGGACGACGTACTGGTGGAATATTTGCAGCCTAGAATATAAAATTTAATGAATTTCTATAATGGCTACAAATAACCTACCATTCATATAAAAATACTTACAGCTGCTTGTTTGACATAAACAGGATGAGGCAATTGTATGTTTTTGAGGATAAACAACAAACATTCCAGGGTGTAATACTCTTTTTCAATCCCCTCCTTACCAGATCTGTATGTTTTAAAGCAAAAAGTGTTAGTATTATGGTTGATAACTTCGGATTTAAATAAAAGATTAAACGCACTGTACTCACCCCCACATAAGATAATTAGTCTTCACATTTTTAGGCCAAGAAAACTCGCCAAATATAATTTGGTTATCACGTTCAATTATTTCTTTTTTATTTACATTATACTGGCGAAGTAAACTTAAAGGATCCGCCATGATTACGTCGTTTTTTGTGGGTTAATAAACACTTTACAAACGTACAAAGTAGTTAGGAATATTTAAAAATTACTACACATTTGTTATAAACAACACATAATTCCTTAAACGTGGAACACAGTATAAATATTCACTTTTGCAAATTAAACACTAAATCAATTCTGGCTCCGTGTCAAACATTCCATGTTCAAGTTTCGAGCCGTCAAATGCAGAAAACAACAGATAAAAAATATAACAGACTAACTTAATTTAAATCAATCATACATATTTATAATATAACACTTAAAATTTAGATTAACTATTATTTTCACAAGCAAGGAAGGGAGGTAATAAAAACTATTGTTAAATTTTGTGCGAAGATTTCAATCAAATATCAATTAAAAAAATTAAAAACATAAATTCAAGTCTCTTAACGTAATGCAAATAGTATTCATGAATGTAGTTTTATTCATTTTTATTATTTTAAACAACTTTCAATTGTTATAGAAAACATTTCATCTTGTTAGTAGATAGATTATAATTATCTGTTTGTTAAAAACCATTCATCTATATGCTTCTGCATAAACAAAATTTTGACAGAATAAAAATAAAATATGGTTTCTAATATGGCTGCCGGTCGATCCTTATTTTATTAGCATTTATTTAAACTTAATGAAACTTTCTTAAACTACCTTACTTCTGTTAATATGACAGTAAATTAAAAGAAAAGTTATGATGACTTCGACTCCCAAGTCAGAGAAATGCGGACAAGGTAAGCTATGCACTAGTTTTGTCTCATCTATGAGTAGGTAACATAATCTAATAGTATTTTACTTTGTCTTTTATAAATAGTTACGTTTCTAGACTTGTTTTTGTATTTATTGTTAATCGGTATATACTAAAGCTAAGATGTAAGACAGTTTTTTTGATTAAATATACACAGATACTTCGTATTAGTCAAACTACTTAACTAATTAATGAATGCGTTGTTGGATTTCTAAATACATAACTAAAATTATTTCTCTTGCAGCTACAAGTAAATAAGCAGTATCTTGTTACAAATTTGTTAGTAAAGTTTTATTCCCGCAAATAAACAAAGTTTAATTATGTGAGTTCTATACCTTCAACATTTTATACATATTGAAATAGTCCTGTATTTACTTCGCGTAACATGAATATGAAATTATTTTTATTTATTATAGCATTACAGAACTATAGGTACATAAAGAATGAATTACATTTTTTGAAATGATAACTTATAATTTTAATATTTCTCAAAATCTAATTTAAATGTTTTACTGTTTATATATAAATTGTTGTTATAAATGCAACTTTGTATTAGCCATTATTTAAAAAATTAAATAACGATAATTAACTGTAAAACTATTAAAACTGGTTATATCTTTGAGAAAATAATTCAAATCATCATAAACCAAAAGTATCTTTAGTCAGTAGTTTGTCAACTCTTAGTAATAATAAATGACTATCAGTAAAAAATCCCAGATTGATGCTATTTTTGAAAATTAATAATGAATGAATGGTGGTTGCCTTTTTAATGTGAATGTTTACATTAACACAACAAATCTAAGTTTGAGTATGTTACCTTTGAAGATGAGATACTAGTCTGATTAAAATAGTGTTTGTATGCTTACTTTTTGTGATTAACACGTTGGACGCCATGACGGACACCATATGTCCGACAGCATACTTTCGCCTGGGGCCACACCAATAAATCGAGAATCGTCAAAAAATTGTTAAGGTGTTTTTCTGCAAATATTGTCAGCGAAAACCTCAAAAATAATGGGCGACTGACGGAAACAGTTATTTACCCATTATTTTCCAAGATCTCAAGTGGCAGACACCAGCTATAACATTTTTGGAAACAATTTGTTAAAAAGCCTATAAATTCAAAGTGTTTTCGATTTTTTTTTTTGTGCTATGTGGCCTTATTGCACTGTGAGGCCGCGCGGGTCACTTGCCTTAGTAAAAACAGTCGAAACACTGTCTGTCGGCTCCCTAGAGGCTTCTGAAGTGATCGAGGGCATGCGGACACATGGTGTCCGACACGGCCTCTTGGACCCAATATAATGGCAGTCACATGGTGTCCGTCGCGGCCCACTGGACTAAACATGGTTTTTGGTCTGGCGTTCAACGTGTTAAGATTGGGCAAAGAAAATAAATTGCACCAAAGTTGTAACTCAAAGTAATAATGTAATCAGAATTTAATTTCAACAAACCAAAAGGCATTTATTAGTAGCATGTGTGTAATAATAATAAATTAAAACTCTTATACTATTACATCTGCGATCATTCTTATGTCTTCTGTATTAGTTGGAATGCTATGGAGTAGAGTAGTCATTGATGGGATTTTACTCTTCTTATTTTTGAGGATTTTAACTACCATTAATATCATTTTTATTTATTATGTACATTTAATTTGTATGTTTTTTATTTTAATAATTTTTTTTAATTCTTCCATAAACATTTTTTTATGAGGTTAGAGTGTTCAGACAAAGGAAACTTCCATTGTCTATGTATCTGTAGGGGTAGGTTATTTTATTTACATAGTTAATAAATACAATGTATATAATTATAAAGAAAATGGCATAGCTAGGAGGAGGAATGGATTACTAGTTGCTAATTGCTTCTATTTGTACCATCTTGTTTTGGTTCGAGAGGATAATCCATAAATAGGCTATTTGCTATTAAGTTCTTATTTTATTTAAGATAAATTACGTAAACAAAGATGACAAAAAAACCAGAAAACGATTTGATTTTATTTGCTATTTTCGAAATAAATAAAACTGTTCAACAATAAAACTTTATAAACAGTAAAATTTCAGCATTATGCATGTAAAAAAAATTACTGAAATCTCAAACAGTAATAAAAATATTCAACAGAGATTACAGTTACCAATATAATTTCAACGCTCGTCAAAGTTACGCCGCGGAAGATTTTTGCTTACATGGATAAAACACTAGCACCTACTTCAATGGTTTATGTGGCATCGAGCCTTGCACGGGGGGCACTTCCGATTATGATGAAATGCTAACACAATCAATATGCCCAACATAGTGAAATCGAAGCTGAGGCATGTATCCCATCCCATGCCATCGAGGCAACTATTACGTATTTGTTGTTTTTAGAAAGAATTACCAAAAAAATTTATATATCTGCAGTCTCTTATATATTTTTTTTTTATTTATGCATAAAATGTTTAATGCTGTGTGGCTACGGCACTGGGTTTAGAATATAGCCACTCCCTCTCTTCCTGTACCCACAGGGGCGACTAAGGGATAACAAAGTTTCATTACCGTCTTGAAACTGGTGAAGCCGACCGATGGAGAGAACCCATCCAACTGCTGGCTTTCAAATGCACAGACCGAAGACGGGCAGCAGCGTCTTCGGTGCGATAAAGCCAGCATCGCGGTCACCAACTCGCCTGCACAGCGTGGTGACTATGGGCAAAATTCATAAATACGTACCAAAAATTTCAGCCTTTAGTTCTTGGCAGCCTCACTATTCCCGGCTATTTTGATTACCGGTGGAGGCTGGATAGGGATCACGGAGGCCGATTGGCGTGAACTTGGGGAGGCCTACGTCCAGCAGTGGATTGCGATAGGCTAATGTGTATGTGTGTATATTAAATGTAATAAAAGTTCTTAAAATTATAAATAACTGTAATAGTTAAAACATACTGGGTACTCTAATTGTATGTAATACACAAATATACACAAACGCTCAATACTATATTTCGCGTAAATAAACTCGCAATTTTTTTTATCGACTAAAAAAGGACTAACTTCTTATTTCGATCTTTAAAATTATGTTACATACCTACATCGTACACTATATATTCTAAAAAGCAAACTAAATAACTGGACAGTTAGGTAACGAACTAGTACATTTTTTTCATAATTAATGATCTAAATTCTAAATACATATCGATGGCTCCTAAGTATACTGAGTCAACTAACAACTTTTGACTATTAATTTTTTTTAAGATATTAATAACATTTACTTCATTTCCTATCTACCTATGTAAGAAAAAAATAAAGTTATTAGAAGTAGAGTTGACTCAGTATACTTAGGAGCCATCGATATATATTTAAAAACAAAATCAAAGTATACTTAAAACTTTCATCTGTAAAAAGTATTTAAATGAAGTCTAAAATCAATTTTAAATAATTTGTAAACCATTTTTTGGGTCCAATAATTATAAAAACAGTCACATCCGATTACCCGTGGAATCGTAATCGATTCATTCGAAGTAAAATAAACATCTAAGTGTTTTGTGTGCCAATGCATTGCCGGATTCGATTGGGCTATTTGAGTTTCTATTCAGTTGTGAAAGTTTCGTTTATTCGTAGTTCCCCGGACACTTAAATTAGCCGTGAAGTGAAAAGCGGTGACATCTATGTTTTTGTAAAGACACGATTTGTCGATAATAAAATAAAATTTAAAAATAATACATGACGCTTTATAATAGGTGAAATTACTCTTGAAGAATGCCCGCAAATAATACTTTATTGGTGAAAATCAATGCTATTATAATAAAAATAAAAAATACATTTAAATATTATTAACATTTTTTGTAAATACATGTGTAACATCAATTTCATTATTATTCTTAACAATATTTACGGTGCTCTAAATGTTATATGCAATATCATTAATATATAATACAATAGTCTAATTTGATATTTAATGATGTAATTATTACTAATTATGCTGAGAAATACATACAAATGTCAAATGTCGGATCTATTAAGTTGTATTATTCGCCATTTGTAACGGCACTATTCTTGAATAGGGTTTTATCGGAATTAGACATTACTTTCTGAGGTTGAAGACGTTATATTATGTATGCTATTCAGCCCGCTTCGTAGCGCTGTTCGTCCGACTTATTTTATTAATATTCCTGTGGTTAGCGCTTGAAACCGCCGCGCCGCCGCGCCGGTCCCGCCCGACGGCTCATATAATAGCGTTTAAGATATTTTGCTTTCCTCGAAAAGAGGTCGAGTTCTTAACAACGATCATTTTTACAATTCGATTCTATAGAATACTGTATATACATACCTCAATTAAACTACATATAATACTAAAGTGTGGAAAACTTTTTTTAGAACGCAATCTACTGGTATAATTACCTACTATAATGGTATATACTGGTATATTGTACTAAACTGCTTACTAAAGAAAAGTAATTTTTACAATTTACCGGTAGATCTTGAACTCTGCACGTTCAAACAAACAAACTCATATATTAATAATAAGGTTTTAAACACACATAACTTCTTCTAATTAAAAAATAAAACGTACTAATTGAATTACCATACCTACTGTTTGAATAAATAGGTTACAAATTGAATTTAATGCGATATGCACAATACACATTATGTAAATAGATTCTAGCTCAACGTGCTCTGGCCTATCTGCTAAGGCACTGTAACGGGACCTCGACTGTCGACAAGAGTTCAAATGCGCAGCTTCCATTTCCTTACTGTTTGAACGTGCTATTATATTCGAAGCTCTTCGACCACACTTATTAAGAACTCAAAATATTCTCACGAAATTCATTTGAACATTTTAAACATTACAACAAATGTTAACTCAAGGTTACAAGATGCTATTGATTAAAATAATTATCAAGATTGTTTAAATAATTATCGTAATTTGTATGCGTTATACTTATGTAAATCTCAATGTCGTTTCTTTTATAGAATCTAGTGCTCGTCTTTGCGGTTTATTAAATTCTTAAGTAGTATTCGACTCGCATAATTGATTTGATAGTTATTAATGAGCTCAAGTTATTATTTATTTCTTGACGTCCCCCTAAAAATGTTTATATTTTTGACATCGTTTTAATTTTGTTATAATTGTACAGCTATTATAGCATAGCATATAAGTTGCATATGGCCATTCTATTTAAACAGCTTGTTGTAAAAAATCTTATAAATATTGGTTGTGGTTCCGGCATTTCACGAGTACAGTAACATTTATAATATCTCAGTAATTATAGAAAATTTATAAAAAAATATTTTTATTTGTAAAATTTTATAATACAGCTGATCTATCGCGGTTACGGCCATTTGAATTCCATAAAGTTCTTTTCCGAGGATCCGTTATAGGGAACCGATTTGTACTCGGCCCAAGTCGTTATTTCCTCAATTACCTTAAGCTCTTTGCATAATCGTTTGTTTGTATCTTACGGTGTACTCAAGCGTGGATCTTGATTTATAGAATTATCGCAGCAGGTGCTAGACTACTTTGCCTTGACTCCATCGGTAGCTTAAGGACCGTTATAACATCGTCATATTTACTAACGAAAGTGAAAGGCAAAACGAGTCCTTTGAGTCTGGTCTCGAATTATCATCAACTTATCAACATCAAATTCAAAATAAATGATACTCGACATGGTTACTGTTTTGATTAATTCGCTTGCAGTTCTCATGTCGACACAGTAAAATGTTTTTGTTTTTACTGAGTTATATGTAATTGCTGTGCTCGTTACATTGTTTCGTGCGTTGTTCTTGAATAGGATAAAAGATTGTTATACGCTATGTATCATCATAATCAAATACTAACCTCTTATTGTGATTATCCGTCGAAGTGGTCGTTTGGATTAAATTACTGTTAGAACATTTTAAATGTCATTGTAGATTCGGTTATCGTTTTATTAAATAAAGAGAACGATGCGTTATTAAGCAATATTCACTATAATATTCATCGGGATACTTTATCATCAGGCATTACTTTGTTACGTAAATATACAATTATATTTATGTAAAAATTTATGATATTACACATAATTATCGTTATATTTCATATTTAGAGCCTGTTTCACCAGTTGTGGATAACATTTATCCAGCAAATAAGTCACTTTTAGGCTTTAACAGCAGGGGGTAGACTATGCCATTAGGATCTGTTTCACGTCAATTAATAAACTATTGCTTTTAGATTCATTTTTACGAATAGAAAAAAAAGAACATTAAAAAACTTTTGTTGTATATCATCATCGGTAAAATAGCGTTATCCACAACTGGTGAAACAAGCCCTTAGTATGTTACACACGCAATACACAATGTGTAATTACTTACAGTTTATTCTTTAAATATATTGTTGCATTGTATTATGGATCCGTTAGTTATTCATAAATCATATTCAATTTAATCTTAGATAATTTTCTAAGTTCTTAAGAGCTTTGGGGGTGTCCATAAATTACGTGAGGTGTTTTTTTAAATTATCTGTCCCCCCTCCCCCTGGTGAGATGTCGTGAGATTTTATTCAACCCCCTCCTCCAACCCCCAATGTCACGTGAGATTTTTCAAAATGCGTGTTTCTTACGTAAACGCGTTGGATTGTTATTGTAAAAAGAAAAAAAAAAGTGCTTTTATTTATGACTAGTTAAGACTAGTAATCAGACACAATCAACAAATCAGACAGTCAGTAGATGTATAACGTCGAAGTATGAATGAAATTATTTTCTTTCAAACGGATTAGAGAATGATCTTAATCGTATTACGATTACGCTTAAGACTAAATCTTAAGCATGTACAATCTGGATTAAATGGACCAAAATGGTATAATTCTTTTTTGTTTCAGTCAGAAAAAAAATTGCGTGATATTTGCCGAGGCCCCCCTCTCCAACGTAAGATTAGATGAGATTTGACTCTACCCCATCCCCCCCTTAAACATCTCACGTATTTTATGAACGCCCCCTTTATGGTATACGATGACCTGCTAAAAGTCTGAGGTTGCCGAATATAATATACAATAATATTGAATATAATATCCCGCACAACAGCATTTTTGTTGCATGGAATGTTGCTGATTCTAAATCTGTACTCAGATTTTTGCTAGCAGCTCTACTTTATGAGATATGAAGGGTAGCTATTTTTATCAAAAAAAATTAAAAATAAAAACATGGTTTCCCGTCATATACATAACAATTTATTTAACTATCTAATTAGAACAAAACTTTCTTTTATGTGACTTTCTTGAATAAGTTGGAGTTTTACTACTATTCTGGACAATCCAACAGTAGCGCTCTTCCATGAAGCGAATATTCTGATGAAAGCGTTCTCCCTGCTCCTCGCTAAATCTCCAAGATTTTCAGGAAATCGATCTAGATGGCTGTGTTGCATCCAAGTTGCTGAAAGTATAATAGTAACTGCTTGACGTGGTCAGGAAAGTCTATGGACTTCTTATTTCTAAGTTTTTTACGAGACAAACAAACTCATTCCAGACATTTTTACAGCGGTTGTCATACTTTCAAATTTTTTTTAAATGGTTTATTAATTTTCTTATTTGTGGTTCTTCGAAAATTCTAGCTTTTAACTTCTCAGCACTAAATTTTGGAAATTATCTGGATATATACTGTACTGAGATGTACCTACTTGGTTGGGGTTCTAATGTATAATATTTTAATTTATATTTGTTCTGATGCTTATCACGTTTATTGGTCTGTATCTAATGTATGAGTTGAACGTAGGACAGGTCTAGTAACTGACGGCACAGTAGGATAAACCAACTTGGAATGATTTTGGCAGTTAATTCCTGTTCTGTGTACAACGCAGAAATAACAGTCGTCGTAGTGGTTCACGCCAAATCATAGGACTAATGAGGTTCAAGGGATCCCTCTTGTTATTTTTTCATAATCGCAGACTTCACACACGTTTTACACACTATATTCGGCATCCAGGGCTTGTCGTTTGTTTCCAATGGCCGTTGATATTACTCCATGTAGGCATTTTTTAAGAAGTCCGATACATTTAAACAGAATGTTTTGAATGTATATTCGCCACAAATATGACAAAATCTATTTGGATTGTATACACAGGTCCTTCTGGACGAAGTTTTTGAAAAAAAAAACAAACTAGGAAGACGTTGACGATAGCGACATTAACAGTCAAATGTAGAGTACATTTTAAGGGGGTACCTGTAATAATAATAATAATACTCTTTATTGTACACAACAACAATCAACACAATAACATATTACAAATAAAAAAGAGTGTACAAAGGCGGTCTTATCGCTAGAAGAGCGATCTCTTCCAGACAACCATGGGCATATAGGACACAGCGTAGGGAAAGCGGTAGGGAAGTGTACACAGAGAAGTGACGATTAATGTCACCTAGAACGATATCAATTATCGAGTACAAATATATACATACAAACACATACACACACGCACACGCGCACACACACACACACACATACATATATATATATATATATATATATATATATATATATATATATATATATATATATATATAAACATACGCATACTCGTAAATAATACAGTATATATATATAAAAAATGCTGTGTGGTTACGCCAATGAAGAATATAGCCACCCCCTCTCTTCCCGTGGGTCCAACTACTGGCAATGAAATACACAGACCGTAGACGGGCAGCAGCGTCTTCGGTGCAACAAAGCCAGTCCTGCGGTCACCAACCCGCCAGCCCAGCGTGGTGACTATGGATAACACAAATGAGTTCATACCAATTTTGGCGTGAGCTTGTGGAGGCCTATGTCCAGCAGTGGACTGTGATAGGCTGAAATGATGATGATGATGATAAATAATACTATACTTATAACGAAGTAAATATAATATGTATCTCCTAAACTAGAGCTGCTAGAAAAAAATCTGAGAGTAGATTTAAAATAAGCGAGCCTAAATTAGTAAACAACAGTTAAAAATCTCATGCAGCAAAAAACAAGTTCGATTTTGTTGTGCAGTGTAATTATTCAATTTTTATCCATTAAGTAGATGGGTGAAAATCACGTATATATAGTTCGTATACTATAAGTGATCTATTTTGAAATAATCTTTCATGTGTATTTTAAACTGTTGCTTGGGCGTAAACTCTGATAAAATTATTTTCCTTTTGAGATAAATATAATAAAAATGTACTATTCTATTTTTCAGCTCTCAAATGTAGAAACTTTCTAATGTTATAAATTTCTGTTAGAATTCGTTTTTAAAATATATGAGGTAAATGAACTTGGATTGTATATACCACATTCGTGATTCATAATAATCATTTAATAAATTAAAAAATAAATAATTCGTAAACGAATTGATTAACAGTTATTTATAATAACTAAAATAATATATAACTTATTCTTGTAGCACACACACCCTTTTGTTATTACGGGACAGGTAGCTAGCTGATTTCGTTACATCCACTCATTGCCGTATCCAACCCAAGGTTTGACGTAATTTACTATCATTACGAGTCGTGATGGGTATGCCATCGCAATGTTGAGTAAAACATGACGAATGCGTTTCTTAATCGTGTGAGAAGTGCTTTATAGTTTGACACCATTATATACTAATCACAGATACTAATGTATCTAAGTAGAATAATTGAAAGATGCCCAGCTATAATGGCTGGGCGAGTCAAGTAGAAGGCTAGGTGTAATACGATCCCGTTAGATTAGGTATCGCGATCAGGCTAGTTTATTGGAAAGTGAGTTGCTTGGACCGTGGCCGGTGGCCAAGTCAACGTTGTTGAGTTTCCTTCACTCGGAAGAAAAACATCTAACGATACTCATTACTCGCTTATTCAGTATAGTCAAATTATATTATAAATAATAATGTTTGTTTGGACGCTAATCCCAAGAACTACTATTTCGAATTGAAAAATTATTTTTGTGTTTGATAGTCCATTCACCAAGGAAGGGTTAGTTTATGCTATATGTTAGTATCTTTTTTCCTCAAATTAACACGGTTGAAAGCTAGTGGGTGAGATAATAGGAAATTAGTATTAAATTAATCCGATATGTAGGCATGATATTATACCGTATGGTAGCTTGTATTATCCAACGCGATAAAGGCTTTTTTTTTTGAAAAACTATTTGTATCCTTTCACGTCTGTTTTTACTTTGTAAATATACTTATTCATATTTGTTTTAGTGCAACGAGAGCTTTAAAATAATTTAAAAAATATATATTTTACAATTGACATAATATATTTCAATTTTGTTATCACTAATTTAACACGTTCAATGCCACTACGATTTTCATGATGTCTTCGCGGATGCCGCATACGTTTCACGTTGGACTCGCTAAGCGAGTCGCTGGCACTGCAATATAATTTGAATGGACTCGTCACGCGAGTTCACTGGCATTATGTAAGGGTAAAATTTATCTTTTGTTATTATTGTGGCCGGCTTAGTCTCTGTAACGTTTGTATGGGAAGTATAAAGTATTTGAGGACTATTCAGTGTGTTCTAACTTAATAACATGGCAAAAAACTCAAAGGATAAAATAAAAGGTAAATTTGTTTCGTAATTTAGGCAGTGGTTCTCAACTTTTGATACAGTGGTTAATTTTAAGATTATATTTTATACGAATAATATTTCTGAACAGCCAGATTTCCTATCCTATTGAGCACTTATGGGATAAACTAAAAAAAAAGAGTAAGGGCAAGAAACGCACCGCCGACAAGTCTAAGAGAGCTCCAAACCGCAATCAAGGAAGAATGGGACAGCATACCGCAGGTGTTTGTAAAAAAATATATTTCTAAAATGAAAAATCGAATGGAAGCGGTTATTCAGGCGGGGGGGGGGGGCAATACCTTGTATTAACAAATCATTGTCTTCGAAAAAATATATTTTTTTTAACCTTTTATACCTGCTCAACGTCTTACAAACCGAACTACCCGAACGAGTGAATTTGGGTAATTCTATTGTTTTGTTGCTATGGTAATGATTTCGAAGGTCAAAGCTGCACATATGGGTTTTTAGAAAGCTAACAATGTGTACTTCAATTTAATTCAAGTTGTATTTGCAAACAACATTAAATTAAAAAAATACTTGCGGTCAAAATTAAAATGTAGGGGTGTGCGATTTCTTTGCTCTCGAGTGTATTTCACTCACTCACATTTCATATCATGAAATTAAAAAAAAACTTATGTTAGTAAAAAAAAATCTTTTAATTTTCTTCTAAACGAAACTTGTTCTAACAATAACAAACACAAAAAAAAAGAATTATCCAATTTGATATTAGATTTACAGTGAACGCCACATCAACCCACTAAAAATCAAACATAAAACCATATCTGTTAATAAAACCGTAATTTATCTGTTATTTAGATGTTTGTGATGCTTTCATTCTGTTTTAGGTTCATATTATAAGTAGTATCCAAGCTATTAATTTGATGACGTTAAAGTTTGAGAATCTGCGGCATTGGACTCGCCTAGCGAGTTCATGGCATTGCAGAATATATTTTTTTCTTTCAAATGTAAAAATGTTCTTTACATCCAGGCCACCATGTAAATGTTTAAATAATGTCATATTAAGTCTACAATGTAATTTTGAACAGAATATACAGAAGCGTTTTGAAAATATTACCGAAAAGCACTGAACTCGCCACGCGAGTCACCGGCACTGGAATAAAATTAACGTAAACACGCAGGGCGAGTCGGTGGCACTGAACGTGTTGAGTTACGGCCTGACCAAGATCTTCGTGACTAGAGCTTTATTTATTTGTTATTTCGTCTGTCTCCGATTACCGTTTTATTAATAAATGTTGTTGCTGCAGGATAAGGTCACGCCACATGTTATGTTCTGTATCTATACAAATAAATAAAATTGGAGTGTCTGTTTGTAATATTAAAATGAGCGATTTTTGACTAAATGCATATGGATGTATTACATATACTAAAATAACTTTTTTTACAATTTTTGTCTGTCTGTTTGTTCCGGCTAATCTCTGAAACTGCTTGACCAATTTTGACGGGACTTTCATTGGCATATAGCTGATGTAATAAGGAGTAACTTAGGCTACTTTTATTTTAAAAATTTATTTATTTTGTAGCACTGCGAGCTGAACAAACGTTTTTTTTTTACGTTACCCGGACGAAGTCGTGGACTCAGCTAGTTAAAAAATAAATACGCTTATTTTTTAATACACATTGATAACTTGTCTTAAAAATGTTAATAATAAGATAACATTTTATGAAAACACTATTTTTCTTGTTTTAATTATATTCTATCGTATTCAATTAAATTGCGTGTTTAATACGGTTACAATTGCCTTGCGTGTAACCCTGGCGGTCTGGTAATGGTCAAGTGACACAGATCTTTGGCACGCTTCTATTTCAGTTATCGTCGTATATCATGGAATTAAGGTATAAAACGTTCAGTTTTATTTTAATTTAATATTAAACGAGCAATTCTTGTACATTATAATCTGAATCTCGGAAACGGCTTCAAAGATTTTAATGAAATTTTGTATGCAGGGGATTTCGGGGGCGATAAATCGATATAGCTAGGATTCATTTTTAGAAAATGTCGTTTTATCGCTGTTTTTAGGCAATGAAAAAATTGCTACAATATCGTTAGAATGGGAAGGTAAATTTTGCAAGTGTCAATAAAGTTATAATAGCTCAGGTGGGAAATCGGCCGGTCGGGATCGATTATTTTTTTCCTTTTTTTATTCTAATTGCACTCATGACTTTTTATTTAAATAACCAGTTCATATTTTTCTTATTATTATGTCGGTAAAATCGGAAAATATTATATATATTTTATCAATATGTAATTCGTATTTAAATATAATTTCCAAAAAACACGATTTACTAAAAATACCGAGCTAAGCTCGGTCACCCAGGTACTTTTAATTAATTTAGATCTAACATGATAAATATCCAATAAATCATTTTGTAAACAAGATTCCGTCTGGTAAGATTTACAAATTATAGATGTTATTATGTATATGAATATGAATAGTTAGAATATTTTAAGTTACGTCACATATTTGTACATTTTACTACACTAACTGAAATTTGAAAGTAATCGTAGTAAGAAGTATCATTAAGCTAGTTAACATAATTTTCAAAAACTGCAAATGTGCATACTGTTTCGTAATTATATATTTTATTGAAATTTACTATATATTTATTTTCTCGGGCAGTTGTAATAATAGTCAATAGTTAAACGTTAGGAGCGGGAAACGTAACGTGTATTAGATAACAGAAATTAAGTATCGTATATTATCGTGAAGCGTTCGCGAGGACAGGCGTGCAAGGCGCGGGCGCAGTGCGGGAGATGCATGGAGCTGGCACTTTCACTCTCGCTGGTGCGACAGCAGCGGCCCGGGGGCAACCGGCGCAGTGCCGTCGCGACTCGCGCCGCTGCTGCCGGCCGCATCGTCCGCGCCGCCGCACCTACCGCGTATCTTGCTAACCGATCCGCAGCTCGACATCCTGTGCTAATAGTACGCTTCGTTGCTCGTTACCTTGCCTACATGTTGATCTGCTTCATATCGAGATATTGTTGTGAAAATCTTTTAACTATTTTTAGAAAAGTTTATTAAGGCATTCTTACATAAAATTATCTCAGTGCGGGTCGGTATTCATAGTGAATTTTTGTAACTTAGAGCAACAACTGTAACAGTGCTTATTAAGAGGGGACTCCTCGCTATATTTTTTACGACATACTTATAATTCTCTGTGATTGAGTGAAGTTTGAATTTATTATTTGAATTTTGCTGTTTGTTTTTGCAGAGAAAGTAGGAGTTCCAACGCGTTCGTTTTGTAAATAAATGTTCTTATGACATAATAGTGTAGCTTTCTATAAGCTTTGAATACGTTGATGTTTGACAATTAAATCACTATATAATATTTGTACGTTATAATATAATACTTTTAATGATATCTTTTGTAATACTCAAAAAAAAATTGTATTGCCAAGGAGGACTCCATGCATATTGAGAGATTTCGGTAATATAGCGAGCGATGCGCACATAAAGCTTGTTGCGACGCTAACTGTAAATAAATAATGACCTAATTGTACCTTACGTCTTTGCTATTTCTGTTCCTGAATGATCGCTATTTGCTGATCTGATTTTGAATGTCAAGCAGTGTCCCACAGTACCTTGTAACGACCGTGTAGTATTACATCAATATTCAGAGGAGAAACTTGTTGAGAGTAGTGCCTACTTTCGAAGATTTCTACAGGGCACTCCCTTTCTCTATTATCGCAAATATCCCATTTCAAAGTGACTTTTTTTTGTAAAGGAAAATGTGATAATACCGTTTTTTGTTATTAAATAATATCATACTGTAAGGAAAGACCGTAATATGTATTACGCTAAAATGCCGCACTACGATGAGAGTTTTATACACGATGATAATCAAAATCAGAAGAGGAACAAACGAAGCTACCATGTTTATAAGACCGGAATAAATCCTTTGGGGTTTCTGGAATCCGGTGACGTAATACATGCTATAGAAGAAAGAGGAACTTCGGTCATTAAGCGAAATATAATGAACATAAAGCACCGTGGTAATAGATATAAACCAGAGCCGTCAGCGTCGCAAACAGGGATTGTGACTAAATGCAAAAAGCCAGACATACTAGCAACACATTACCCGGGTATTAGTACTTTCGATCCTCGAAAATATGATTTGCGTAATAATAACATTCCGTCCCTGACGCCATGTAAAAGTTTCGATAATTTGACACTGAAAAAGGGTAAGAAGGAGTTGATTAAAGATAAAATTAGAAACGGTACAAGTCTTCAGAATTTAGTGCATGACGAGTGTTTGAAATATTTCGTTTCTCCATCTGATGATTGCAAGACGACTCGTAAGTGCGACGTTAGGAATTCTTACTCGGTAGTAGAAGCTCGTCGACGACCTGTGCAACGTCGTTTCTCGCGGAACACTGCGGCTCCTGGTGTTGGTGTTTATCGGAAAATTTGCGGAGATGGCCTCACTAATAAACTTTTGTATGGTACGAATATTTATATAATACTTTTCCCGTTTCTTTTTTTAGTATAAGTATTTTATATAATTGTGCTGTTATTTATTGACGGTGTCCTTCGTTCGCTACATTGCTCGTGTTTAATGTCATCGTATATTGAAAAGTTTATTGAAACACGTTTTTAGCGTTCCGTATTTAATGGGTGTCACCGGAACGCTACTTCGATCCTCTGCTGTTGTGAACCGTAATAGTTACACATAAAATTTATTCAGAATATTTAACGGGAATATTAGTTTATGAATCTAGTCATGTCAGTAGTAGAAGACTATCAGCTGATGTAGATGATGTTGATTACTGTGGGTTTTACTTAAAGATAAATAATGAGTGCGGTATATACCTAAAACCACTTGACGTATACATAAATATATAAATGTCTGCAGCTCTGACAACTTAGAAGAAAACAAAGCTTAAATTTGAAAGCTTAATAAATTTAGCTTTTTCGTTTCCTTCAGGTATCATTTAGCAATTTTTTCTTAGGAAAAGATATGTATCTTAACGTACGTACAATAGGAACCTTTTAGGTACGATTTCGACTCGAACTTGGTCGGTTTTTTTACTTTATTTTTGCCGATATTGAGATGCATTAAAGAATCAACAAAATAAACTTACATGATATGGAAGAATTATCGTAAAAATAACCTGTTTAAGTTAATAGTATTTTCGAGATATTTTTACAAATGCATAACATGTTTATTACGTTTTTAAGATCTGACTACAAATATGCAAACAAACTCTATTTTAGTTGTATGAGAAAGTTTATACTACTACTTTTTATAGATAAGGTACACCTTCATAATTATACTAAGTCTTTTTATTCTTGTAGGCCAATAACCTCCCTTAAATATTGCTGTTACAGACAACCTTATTATTTAACGACACATAAAATTATAATTTCTAAAGCTGTATGGATACCGCTTACCGTTTCAGCCTGTAATATCTCACTGCTGGCCTTTGTCCCTAAGTAGGAGAAGGATCAGAGCTTAATCCACTACACTGCTCCAATGTGGGTTAATGGATATATTCCCTACTATAAGTAACAGGTGTACATGATAACCGGGACCAACGGCATAATGTGCTCTCCGAGGCACAGTGGGGAGGGTCACAAAGAATGCACAAACACCCAGACCACGGTAAACATCTGTATGGCCAATACAAAATAATATTTGTCATTTAAGGGGATCGAACACCCAACCGCAAACTTAACAGCCAAAACCAGTGCTGTGACCGTTGCGCCAACGCGTCGTCTGAATAGATTAATGAAATTTATTTATACAATACTAGTGGTCGCCTAGTGATCGAAATTCATTCATAATTGAACCACAAACAATTTTTTTTTTTAAATAATGTATTAAGTTTTTAAAATCAATACAAAAAACACACACAAACTACCATGTATTTGACACACACGCGTCAATCTGAGAATAAATAATGAGAATAGATTATAGACTATAGATTAATATTGTCTTTATTTAATGTCAAACATAATAGCTAATAACTAAGATATTCATGTCCACACTTATAATTTAAATTAATTATGGTCGAATTTCTTGTCTATGTGGCTACGGCATTAAAGGATATAGCCACCCCCTCCCGTGGATGTCGTATGATGCGACTGAACTTAAAAACCATGGAACTGGAAAAGCCTACCGATGGCGGGATAACCATTCAACTGCTGGCTTTGAAATACACAGGCCGAAGACGGGCAGCAGCGTGTTAGGTGCGACAAAGCCAGCCTCGCGGTCACCAACCCGCCTGCCCCGCGTGGTGACTATGGGCAAACATACATGAGTTCGCGCCATTCTGGCGCGAACTTGTGTGGGCCTATGTCCAGTAGTGGACTGCGACAGGCTGAAGTGATGAGCATTATATTTTTTTTACAATAACATACTGAACCCATATAATATGACTAAACAAACAAAAGTGAGAATATAAAGCTGATTTTGACGTAAATGCAACATTTAAATACAAACGTAGACTTTTTTTTCCTAACGGCCTTAACATTACAAAAACAATAGATACAAATACACAATTCTCTGTTCCCGCGTATCTTACGTTCTATTAAACAATATTAAGTACTCGTTGTATGCAACTCTACGATAAAACGACTGGAGTAAAAACCGAAAGCATTTCACGTTCTCTTCCGTTTCGCTTAAGGAAGTGAGAAATAGACATTTAGATTTATTTTAGTTGTTGTTGTTTTGCAAAACAGCCCGTTTTCCGCAACTCGACGTCTTAGTGCGCCTTTTTTGCGTGATTGGCTGGGGGCACTATTCGTGCCAGCCTAGCTCTTTGAGGAAGCCTAGCAGACCCTTCGCGTTGCCGACGACTTCCTGGAGCGACCTCGGTGTCCTGAGGTGTAGTGCCCTGGATTTATTTTAGTACTTTATTTATACTACGACTACGGCAAAGCCGAAAGGAGGGTTATAATTTTAGCAGTCCGTATGTTTATATGTTTATTTGTTCCCTCATATTTCCAAAACTACCGGTCATTTTTAGACAAATTAGTTATCATTAGAATCGTATTAATTGTCCGCTGGTTATAAGCTATATTGTGTCCCATGATATTGAATTTGGCGGCCCTCTAGGATATAAGTGACATACTAAGTTTTTTCGTAGTCTGGTTTTGATTTTTAACTTTTTTCTTGTATTTAGTCGTTTTTATTTCGTTCAAATATACTTCACACGTGTTTTTGACTTGTCAAGTGCTGTGTTCCAGCTGTTTAAAACTGGATACAAACTCCGTAGCTATTTTTTATTACTTAAAAATTGTATAAAAAAGTTGTTTGAAAATGTGTCAATTTCTAGTGTCCTATTTTTTTTACATGGATATATACCTATATTTATATTGCAATGTAATTAAAATTACAATATAAAGCTATATGTATTTCTTAATATAACAACTCTATAAAAGTAGGATACGAAAAAAAAACTGTCTTATTTCTGTGTTTAAGCAGCAATAATCAATATTAGTTTTTAACGACGCGTTGGCGAAGCGGTCATAGCACTGGCTGTTACTCTGGCGGTCGCGGGTTCGATTCCCGCCCACGACAGACATTTTTATCGACCATATAGATATTAGTCGTGATCTAGGCGTTGTGTGTGTGGATTGTTTCCGGACCCCCAACACAGGAGAAAATCGTACTGGGGGATCCGTTGAGTGTGAAGCGTTTATTATTATTATTAAGAATTATTAGAATGTTAATATGTAAATAAATAATATAATAATAAAATGAAAGTTATTTTGCTAATATAATTTATTGCGCCGTATTGTAAAACAAAAAAAAAATAACAGTAAATGTCTTGAAAAGAAAGTAAGCTCACCTTTAATAAAGGTGTATTGTCAATATTTTAACCGGAACTTATTACTAAAACTGGTATTTAAGTACATAGTCTTAAAAATTTGGCCAGAAAATTGTCGGTTGATATGTTAAAAAATCTAATTGTTTTGTTTGCTTGCATTTGCGCAGCAAATAATAAAAATGATGTGAGTATTTTTCAGTAAGTTTTGTATACTGCTTGGAGTTCTCAGCCTTATT
This sequence comes from Melitaea cinxia, assembly GCF_905220565.1. Classification (NCBI taxonomy): domain Eukaryota; kingdom Metazoa; phylum Arthropoda; class Insecta; order Lepidoptera; family Nymphalidae; genus Melitaea; species Melitaea cinxia. The sequence continues at coordinate 12,773,583 of NC_059395.1, read as the reverse complement.
TAATGTTTATATTATGTATGGCGGCTGACGCACTCGAGCCCAGGAAGCGGGCATGACCCGGCGTCCGTCCGGCGCGGGACGGCGCGGTGTCCTCCTCGGTTGCGTAGCCTGTCTCAGTCATCACGCGGCGCGGCTAGGGCGCGTCTTCGTCTTCGCGTATATTTTTAACTCGATCATCATTGATAATACTGTGTTTACTTATCCATCACGTCTATCCTACACGTCTCCTCACAAACTGAGATTTTTCGATGTTAATATAGAGGTGTGAGTGATATTATAAGTTGTTAAAAATACATTAGTGATTACCGTGATCGTGTAATATTCAAAGGTAAAGTAGATGTTTCATTTAAAATGTATTTGAACCAATAAGGAAAATTCAATTGTGGTTAAAACCAATAAATACGTTTGGGCTAGTGTTGTTTGTACAATATAAACATTTTACGGAAATAACTATTTAACAGCCTTGAATTTTAAAAATCTTTTATCACATTTTGGTTTATCTGTTCTCGAGTGATTAGTATTTCAAGGACTAGGAGAGGTAAACCAAAAGAAACTTAGGAATACCTTATCTACAATAAGACGATTTTAATAAATATAAGATTTACGTAAAAAGAAAAATTACGGTAGAGCACTACGGAAAGTCACTGCCCTTTAAATATTTATTTTAAGTTCTTTGTTTTTGGGATTCGTTCTTTTATAACATACATATTTGTATAAATTTTCCTTTAAAATATCTCAACGTGATAACAACACGGGAGGAACATTACAATAGACTTGGTATCACAGTTAATATTTAGTTGTGGGCTTATTTGTGCGCTGTTATTACGTCAACGATCCGTAGTGCCATAAATGGAGAGTAATTGTTTCTAAGGTCATTGCGCCTAATAAGGACCGGGTTATTGAAAATCTTTATAAAACAATTTTGAAAAGTAAGTTTATTAATAAGACATTATAATTAAATAAACTATTTCTATTAGAAAACCAGTGGCCAGTTTATGCCAAAAAAGTCATTATTGGGCACTAGGTCTCTAAATAAGGTCCATAATTAAATTGCAAGATTTTAGACGTTTTGTGTCAGAAAAATCTTGATCTTTTGCAAATGCATCATAAAAGCAATGGCGTTAAATTACTATGAGTTCGTGGTTTTAGTATAATATAAGGGAAATTCATACTAGTTAAAGGATCGTGGTCCTTATAAAGTCTTAGGAAACGTATGCAAGTAATAAAAAAATAAAAAATAAGATATTCATAAAAATATTTATCCTTATATATATATATATATTTGTTCAGTAGTCAACATAAAAGTAATTAAAATAAACTTATATAAATAAAATAAGAGAATTTTTCACCTAATAATAGTTAATTCAACAAATAACTAAAAGTCCAGTCCTCCGGTTACTAATCCATGATGATAATTAACTTATGTCATTACATATAAGCATTATAGTCAAACATTTGACTCTAATGATTATCAATAAATATATAGCTATTTATATAAAAGCCAACAGATCATACCAATTTTAAATCATCGTACCCCCATAAGTCCCGGCCCCTGTTTAGAGGTAGTAAAATGGATCTTATTAGGCAATTAGACATATCCCCAAATATCCTCAAAAATGAAATAAAAGCAATAATATTGGTCTGTCATTGGCCTTAGTCCGTCTATTGCAGACGATTTAGATAGTGTCAGAACGACACTGTCGCTTAGGTCACTCATCAGGAAAACGCAGGGTTGCCTGAGCTCTGCGCCACCCTCTCGACCTCACTGGCTAGGCCCACAGGAACGACGAGTAGATACTTGTGGAGCAGGTTCGGCTGCAGGAGTCTTTCGCATTTTAGAGCTATGCCACGAATGCTTGACTGAGTTCCCATTCCGGGTTTAAAATGAAGTTTTCCTTCTCCAGGACCCTGTTGATTTTGGGTCAGGTTTATCCTTCGGTCGCCTTTTATGACCCCTACGGGAAGAAAGGGGGTGGTGCTATTCTACTCGGCCGACACCACATGGCATAATAATAATATTGGTAACCTTACCCTATCAGTCCACGTTCTGATAGTATTTTATCATTACTATTGCGGAATTATAACATCAATCGGATTTTATTACTAAACGATCTAAAATTGTATTGTTTTTGTATCGGTGTATTTTATAATTTAACTAGCTGACCTGGCGAACTTCTTATCACCTTATTTTTTTCTGAAATATAATAATAACATAATATATCAAAATAAAATATAGCCTATCTTTTAAGTTGGATCAAACTGCACACGGTGTGCAAATTTGACGAAAATCGGTTAAGTAGTTTAGGAGTCCATTGGGGACAAACATTGTGACACGAGATTTATATATATTAAGATAATTTTAAGTAAGTTAATGTTTATATAAGGTATATTAAAAAAAAAAAACACCTAGGTGTTAGAGTTAGAAATTATTTATAAAATTATTTCACTAACATATTTTTTTCGCTGATCTACTCTTTCTCTCGGTATTTAATATTTTTCATTACGTTCAAAAGTAGAGCAAAGTTGGTGATAAGCTGTTATTACTCGTATGTATATGACAGTTTTATTATAATTAAAGTTTTAATTTTTTTATACATAACTCTTTTATATAAGCAGTTTCGACATTTAAAATTACTCTTAATACTTAAAACGTTCAGTATTTTCACATATGTTTTCATATGAAACAATCGTCTATAAGATGTTTACAGTTCGTCCTTGACCTATACTATTTATTTCGCTATAAATTGTTTTTTATGACGGTGACTTTTGAATCTTTGTATTTTAAAACGCCTTTGCGAACAATTCAAGTAACCTAAATTTCCTAAACAATAAACATAACTGTTATTTCATCTTCTTTTTGTAGTGATCATAATATGTATGCGTAATACGAGTTGTCGTATTCGGTCTGGATATTCTTTAGCGTTCGTTGCCTGCCTTGATTGTTTGGCCTCGACGTTGATTAGTTGATTTGTTCATGTTGATTTATGCGTCATATATTATTACTAAAAAATCATAGGTATAAGGAATTTATCACTAAATGTAAACTATAGAAAGACCATGAAGAGGATATTATGCAAAAATAATGCATCTATTGATATAATTATGAATACCTTATATGGGTTTTTTTCTTTATTTTTATGGAAACCTGATTGTTGCATTTATTTTTATATTTATCTTGCTATTGGAGGGATCTTTCATTGGACATTATCGTTGACTCTCAACCATCGGGATTGCGGGATGCGTAATGTGTGACAAAACCTTTTTCCCGCCAAGATCTGGGGGCACGGTAGTGCCCCCGCCAAGACGAACCAAAAAAAAAAAAAAAAAAAAAACGAAAAGCACTACCTATCTTTTCTCGAAGTGCTTCGTCGTTTTTTTGAACCCTCATAACTTGGGTTTGGATTATACTAGATAAACAAAATTCTGGGGATATGATGTCAATAGTAAACTTATTAAACATATAAAGTTTCAATTGCATAGCTCTTATACTTTAGATTTTATTGATATCTAAAAAACCCCGATTTCGCCACTCACTGATGATCATCAAAATTCTTAGAGTACTTCCTGAAGTCCCAGAAAGCTGAAATTCGGTATGTAAGCTAGTATTAGTACACAAACAACAAAAAAATTCTAAAACCTGGAACTTTCACCCCCCAACCCCTTAAACTAGGGGATGGAAGTTTGTATGAGACTTCCGCAAATTTTGATGCTAGAGGTCTGAAAATTGATATAGGGACTCCTTGTTATTAATAATAATAATAAAATACATAAAAAATAAAAATTGGTTATTAGTTTATGTCGAAAATTTACATTTTGTAATTTTGGTATTTAAGTTTTGGCGGAGAGCACCGTTTGCATATCAGTTCAACATAAAATCAAAAACAGCGTGCTTAAACCGAATATGGTGAAGATTGGATGATATTTATGGTATAAAATGTGTCGGAGGTAAAATGCAACTATAATATTGTCATAAGCAACTTACAAAAAGAAGTGAAATCCCACCAAAAACATTTTCATGTAAAATGTTGCCAAGACGAGATCATATGGCTCGCACTGTCAAAAAGTTATCAGATCTCATGTAGAGCCAAGCTTCTAACTCTACACGCCCTAACTCTACAAACCCTAACCTCACAAACTCTATACCTTAGTCAAAATATGTGGCTTGGCCGTTTCGTTACTACCGGCTGCCGATGTTGTAGATGACGACTTTCCTGTCTCATTCATATAAATATATTTTCTCTTTTTATTTTTATTTGTATTATATGTATATCAATTATTCTTCTTCTTTTTATTTTTTCTTTAATAGAACTATTGTATGACAGAAAAGTAAAAAACAGTGAAAAACATTTTCACCTTACGCCCACGTGACGGTAGCGAAACGGCCAAGCCACATATTTTGACTAAGGTGTAGAGTTTGTGAGGTTAGGGCTTGTAGAGTTAAGGCGTGTAGAGTTAGAAGCTTGGCTCTACATGAGATCTGATAACTTTTTGACAGTGCGAGCCATATGATCTCGTCTTGGCAACATTTTACATGAAAATGTTTTTGGTGGGATATTAATATTCTGATAACGAATGAACTTTTTTGACACGTGTGATATTCTCATAATTATATTGATTATGTTGTGCACAAAATATGTCCTATTCCGTTACCTTTGAAGTAAAAATTCTTTACGGACACTTGACTTGGGGTGTAAGCTGATGAATGCGTGACGAGAGCGTTATGGAGCTAAAGAAGTTTTACTTCAGTCGTGTGGTTTTATCACACTCATTCTTTATTTTTTTTGTTTATTCATTCATTTGGTATAAAATGTATAACAGCTTCCAAACCTAGTTTGTTATGTTTGCTATATTAGTTATAATGACATAAATCTTCGTGATTTTTTGCGCATGTAGTTGTTGTAAAAATTTGTCAAAAGTAATGATAAAATCTACTTCAATAGGAAACTTAATAATTTTTCGATTAATACTTATTATAATGAATTCCTGTGGCGGGAAAACACGAAAACCCAGACCACGATATCTGCGTGACTTTTACAAATATTTGTCATGCATGGGGATCGAAATCGCGACCGCTAGAGCAAAAGGCCATTTTTTCATCTCATATGTTTTTGGTGTATTAAACATTTTACTAACTAAACTTACTTATTTATAAATAATTGATTATTTTAAGTTAAGTTAAAGTGTTGTTGCACGTAACATAAATAAAAGGTAATTCGAATAGATTATTATTTTTTTTTCGAAGTAAAAAATATTTAAAACAAATCAATGATGGAATTTGGCCGTCGACCTAACCTTGTAACAATGAAATGTTGTTATTAAACAAATTTTAATGTTTGTTAACACATAATCACATCACGAAAGAATTTAAATAGACGATGTGTAACCCCGAACTAGCAACGCAATTAACATTGAAGAATTTACTCCACGAGCCTACGCTACCAGTATATAGAGTTCAATTCAATTTTAAAACATATTAAAATTGTTAGTCCTTATTTATTGATAAAGCACGATCTTTGCTCATACGAAATTGCTTACGGGGCATAATTATAATGCCCTACGATTTCGTCATTTGTAAGACTTAAAAAAATTCATTGTTTGTTGATTTGTGTTCCAACCTTTTTTCAGATTAAGCATACCATACCTTAAAATACATTATATTTTCTTATCATATTTATTGAATGATACACTAATAGCGATACATCTCTTACATGGAGAAAGAGGCCTATGTCCAGCAGTGGGATGTTACAGGCTTGTGGGATATACAGGCAGACATATTGATCTCGGACAAAAAAGGACAATATCTCGCGAGCTTAACGAGATTTTAGTTACATTTTTTTCTTTCTTTCATATCTTTCTAAGATACGCAAGGGTATTTCATTGCAAGAAGAACTTCAGGAAACATTGACTGCTGCGTTCAAAGAACATAGAGACAGAAAACTAACTACGAGTTCTCTGTAGGCATTAATAAAAAAAGAATGAAATTTTTACAGTCCGTCAATAACTGTCTGAGATCTGTGGTTCCAACTAGCGTTGAATCCGAAAGGGCCTTCTTAGCGGCTGGTTACCAACAAAATACGCTATAATATAAGCCGTTTAGCAGACGATTCCTTGACATTTTGTGCTTCTTAAGAAGCTACTTTCAAAATAATTCGTAATAATGGCTTGTGATTTGAACTGAACAAATCATTAATTTGATTAGTATATTTTGGTACTTAATCTGTAATTTCTAATAGTCTGACTAATTGGTATATTTTGTTAATTAATCTACAATATCTCAGTTTAATAGTCACCTCAACTTAGTTAATAAGTTTAATTTCTTTTATACTTCTCGTTGTTTGCTATAAAAGAACTGTTTTATTACTAAAAGATTTTATTAGAAGAGAAGACTGTTTCTTTCATTTCTTATTTGACAGATACGTACGTCAAAGTTTACTAACTAGAAACAAACTTAAAAGAGACTTTATGACTTATAAATTTAAGACTCTTATGCGTCAAACAATGTTTGGTAATTGAAAAAAAAAATAATAAAGTATTGAAAAATTCGTGAAGTAAATCTTTATCTTATAATACTTATAATTTTTTGCCTAATTTATTCAAATATTGTGATTATTTGCAAAAGAAACACAAAAAACTGCCAATCTCGCGAGAGTTCGAAATTGGCGAGATCTCACAGTATTTGTTATTCATAAACTCGCGGGATCTCGCTTGAGCCCTAATCTCTCGAGATTTGTATTCCCTAATCATCATCGTTGAGACAAAAATATAGACAGATTATACATTCAGAATACTATATTAGGAACGTAAACTAGTTAAAGTGTTTCCATATTTGGATATGTTTACACAGAGAACGAGGTTTGCGGTGAAGTGGGGTCGGGGCACCGCGGATCACTGCGCGGCGCCAACAAACTAGCTCGACGCGCGCGCTCCTTCAAGGACGACTTACTCGAACGCATCTCGAACATGCGCTCGCCGGCACAGTCTGCCCATCCATCGCATCTCGCCCCCAATATCAGGTCAGAGCGTTATCTAGCGATTGACGCGTCCGTTGACAGGAACGCGGCGCATGGTGCGAGAGACGGCGGATTTACACACTTAGCGCCGTTTAATTTACTACACACTTAAAAGAATAATAATGTAAAATTTTCTGAGGTACTTCCAGATTTTCCTACTAGTTCCGATAACTATTGCGCTTCAATTTTAGATAAATTTCTTTGTGATTACTTGTAAATGTGTGAGTTGCTCCTATTTCTTTGTTAACAATAAAATACGTATAAAATTATCGCATATTTAATGGTCATTTAAATACTACTGATGAGCTAAATAACAATTAACTTTAATAATTAACGATAATAATAATTTAACGACTCCATTATAAAAAAATTTACCGATATACGTTTTTTTTAATACTACTAGGTCGGCAAGCAAGCGTACGGCCCACTTGATGGTAAGCGATAATAGACGCCTGCAACGCCAGAAACATCGCAAATGCTTTATTGACTCTACCCCCAATCCTCCCAAGAGCTCTTGGTAACCTTTCTCACCACAGGAACGCAACACTGCGTGAAAGCAGTATTATTTATCTTCTGTAAGGTCGAGGGACTTCCCCAGTCGGGCTACTCCAGATCTTGAGCAAAATATTTCCTGCTGCGCCCTACCTCAGTTACGTACTCGATAATTTAGTAATATATCAGTCTCATTTTACTTATTACATAAAAGACGACATTATTATTTATTTTATAATAATAATACGTACACGTTATATACGTTCTCCTAAACAGGCTTCGTTCTTATTTTTTAAAATTTTTAATTGTTAACTCATCAGGTGTCATTAAGTTTCACTATATTTGTCACCATAAATCGTTATCTTTCCAAGTTGTGTACATACTACATAGCGATGAAATCTACACATCAGCTATTGCTTCTTATCTAATTATAAGTTGATAATAGTGTTGCATATATCACATAACTCCTTTATCTTACTGGCAGCGATTCAAGAATATGTCTGTCATTTTAACAGTTTTATCTCGACTTGTAAGGTCGAAAATCATATCGTCATTATTGGTGTCAATCGATGTAAATTTATAATTAAAATCGTAACTTTAACCTTTGTACGGTGTTGTAAAACATTTTTAATGCGTTAAATGTAGCGGTTATTATGAGTCACGGTCGGCTAGACCGTCGCGCGCATTAATGACATTGTCCGCTGAAATCTCATTAGTTCGGTACGTGCAATGTTAAGTGATTACATTTTAATGTCCACGACTGCCTGTGAGTGAATTGTTTTATTTACTGTGTCCGAATGCGTATTCATTGCCAGAGGTTGTTTGAAACTAAATTACTGTGTGAACTAGTGTGAATTCAAACTAGTGTGATCGAGTGTCGTTACGGATCAGGTGTTTGGCCGGTGTCTAAATGTCGAACACGGCGCGATCTCCAATCGGATTTTGGATAAACAAGAGCACTAATAAGCTTCAGCGCCTCACCTACAATGGAAAACGGTACGGAGTATGAGGATCATAAAACTTAAACGCTTGAATAAATTTGATCTTGTCTAGAGATGTCTATAGTCGTATCTACGTTGGTTTGTTAACGGTACGACTAATATCTTTCGTAAAGGCACTTATTCTTTTATTGTATATTTCAATAGATTCGTGACCCAAGTTTGCAACGCTTGACCTTATTTTTTGTCCAGTCGAGTTCAAATTTACACTATTTCCTTTTTATTGTTTCGGTGTTATGGAAAGCGATCCTACATTATTTTTAATTAAAATGTTATCATTGTTAATGTTTTATCTAACTCTTTGTTTATTACACACATTTTACCCTGCTTCATATGGTGTATTATGAGTGTAATAATTATGGTAACAGTTTTTCTCATTATTTTTAAATTATTCAATGTGAAAATCTCCCGACACTTCGAAAATGTGTGATTTCTCTTAATGATAATAAAATATTAATGCGTTGTATGTCTATTGTAATATGTATCTAAATTAAGAAAATATTTATATGTAAATGGTTTTAGAAGTGTACCTTTACGCATGGTACGACATAATTATATATTATTCCATAGACGCTAGTGTCATTAAAGCTAATGTTATTAGAATGTGTGTAATAATGCGTACGCTATTTGAACATACATTGAGTAAAATGAACCGGGACTTTGTATATCAAATATAGCTTAGCTTTGTCATTCGCGACGTGCTGTCTTGCATATTGAGTGGTCTGTTTCGCAACACTAATATTCCAGTATCTGAAGTACATTTGAGTGATATTTTTTATGTAACGTCGCTGCTTAATAATTTTTATCGAATTGCTCAATTGCTAATTGTATACGCAGCGTCGTGTTGTATAGTTACGCAGTTGGTTTTGAAAGCGGCCGCTCACGAGAGCAGCCGCCTGTCACTAAGATTATTAGCATTATATAAAAAAGTACTAGTTACTATTGCTATAATCAAGGTCGGAAAACGCATTGCGCCAATCTACATGCGACTAACTGCTTTCGTTAAAATCATTCGAACAAAATATTTTTCAAATTACGCGAGTAAAATGATACGGTAAACGATTTTTGTTGTTGTGTATAAGTATTTTGTAGTACATCAGACCGTAAACAATGCGATTCTCACATTAAACAACATGTGTTAATAATGAAGTGTGAAATTAGTTTTTTATTACGCAGTTTTTGGTAAGACTTTAAATTGCTTAAAAGTGCTCGTTTTGATTTTCAGATCGCACTCCCCTCTTAGTCCGAAACTTCGGAACATGGGTGCTAAAACTGTCACGGCGGAGGAGGGTGAAATCACGCCTGCCAAAGAACTTGAACGGCTAGTCAAAGAGGTTAGTCCTTACATAAGGTGTATGTTATTTATCCACTGGTTGTGTATAGTTAAAAAAATGTTTTGTTTTTTAATAATAAAAAAAAAACATTCAATTTCAGGTCACATTCGGTTTAAAGCATTTCTCCGATGTCATCACAAAGAGGAAACTTGAAATGTTGCCGGGCAACAGCACCATTGTTTTCGAATCGATCGCAAATATACACAAAGGTGAGTTCATAATGCAATTTTTTATCAATGCATGATCTGTTTTGTTTCTTGTTTTTGTGCATATACAGGCGGGCTATTCTTATTACGTATACATAGGGTTGCCAGCCGTCAATTAAATTGCCAAAGCTGGCCCATGGAACAAAATTATATTTTACATATTAAGTCGTGTCTCCAAATTTTTTACTTTGATTTGTTGTGAAATTTCTTCGTAACTTTAAAAATATCCCCCAGTTGGATGAGGTTTATATGAATATACAGAGTTTTCATCCGTGCTGCCTATGATCTCGTTTCTACGAGTCTATGTCGATCTCGAAAAGTTTATCGAATAAATAACATAAATGTAAACTTTCAGCGATAAAGCCGTACTGCAGCCGGTCGCCGCAGCTGACGGGCGCCGTGAAGCGCCTGTGCACGGCGCTGGCGATGCTGATCCGGCTGTGCGACGAGGTGACCGTGGCGAGCCTGCGCGGCGCGGCGGAGGCGGACGCGGGCGCGGAGGCGGAGCTGGCGGCGCTGTCGCCGGAGCACGCGGGCGCCGTGGTGCGCGGCGTGACGGCGGCCGTGGCGGAGGTGGCGGCGCTGGCGCAGCAGCACATGGCGCGCCCGGCGCTGGCGCCGCGCCCCGCGCTCGTGTCGCCGCGCGCCTCCGCGCAGCGGAACTCGCTGCCCGGTACGACACACGTTCCGATTATTGTTTATAGCACGACTAAACACCTTCTTTTGAGAATAGTAAAACATTCCTATTGTTAACTCAAATAAATGTTATTACATTCTTTTAGCCAACGAACCTCTAATTTTCAAGAAACAAGAAATGTTCTAAATTTAACGGTTCTTTAGCAAAATGAACCGTTTTCGTATAAGGGTTAAATATCGATTCGTTTTACTCAAATCTTTTCTCCAACATAAAATCAATTTTGAACATGTCGTGTACCAAATTTCATGTTTCGTAAGCAAAGCTTTCTTTGTCATATAGAATCCGTGTATAAACGATAGTTTCGGTCTCGTTTAGCCGGCGAGCAGCAAGTGCGGAGACCACTACTCGTCTATTCTATTAATCTAATTTGTACAAATGTTATTTAGCATAAAATTTATCGTTGAAATAACGATTTAAAAGAACAGTAAATTTTTGAATAAAATAGGTTTGAATATACAAAAACATTTGTTGTCACGGAACAAAGGTAAGCTTAGTATTTAATTATATGAAAACCATATTGGCTATGAGTTCTACATTGGAATCGACTAAGGTAAACTGAAAAACCCTTTCAGTTCGTCTGCTTTAGGACAATCTCTCTATACAGACGTAGGATTAAAGTTTAATCTAGCAATCAGTTCCATAGCAGATAACTTTACTTACTACTAACTCTGTGCTAGATAACTTTTTTGACAGTACATATTTAGGTAGTTATCAGAAGTCAATGATTATATCTGTGATAATTGCTCTTTGCTAATGCTCTCTGAAACCTATTATTTGTATAAAGGTACAAGGAAATTGCTTTATATATTGGTATGATCACCAATATGTGCTTTAAGCGGCCACCGGAGTAAGTTGTAGCTCTATTACCACTTCCCAGTCCCTATTAAGATAATAAATTCTCTACTTACAATTAATTGTGTGCTTTTCAAAATTTCTGTGACCCAAAATAAGTTACAATTAATATTGCAAGGTATTATAAATCCACAATGTGACAGTATCGGTTTTCTTATGATGTTTTTTCTATCTATTTCAGATATCCCTCTAACCCCAAAAGAGTTGTCTCTACTAACTGGTGAACCGGGGACGGAATCAAGTGGCGTGCGTGCATCGCACTCGTCCGAGTCAATACTGGACGCGCCCGAATCGCCGCCGCCCAAACCCGCCCGCCCTAACCGGTAACGTCATTTGACGACCAATATTTACTTTAAAATTGAATTCTTTAAAAATATTACAACGAAAACGCTTGGTTACCCTACTTTATTTTGATATAATTATACTATGTATTATTGCATTATGGTGGTGGTTATAAGCCAAAAAGAGCTAAGATTAAATGTTAGATTTTTTAGTGGGAAATAAAAGTTATGTAAACATGTTTTAGTCAAATATCAGTGTAAATATCACATGTTAATGTTGCATAAGAATGAGATAAAAACAATTTTCGACATAATATACAAATTAATTCTTACTTATTAACATTGATTGGCATAAAATATGTATGATTTAAGACGTCATGATTTCACGAGAAATTTATAATAACTAGTATTTTATTTTTCTAATTTTAAAGTAAAAAATATCCAATAATAGATTACATTAGAAATCAACATTTCCATAATTCATTGACCTTGACCTCACATATACAAATTTCTCTTTTCTTCTTATAATTTAAAATCATGTTTGGTGTGTAAAAGTGAAAGTTTATTGCAGGAAAATCGAGTTGGCCCCTCCTTTGCCGCCAAAGCGCAAGTCCGCGAACGACAACTCCTTACTAGGACTGTCCATAGACAGGTATAATTGGATATTAAATTATAATATTACTATAATGTCTCACTTTCTTTTTGACGTGCATATCTACTATAAATGAATACAAATGAGATGCATTAAATTAAATCACATACACTACAAACTATTTCTAAGCTATATACAGAAAAAACTGAACAAAACTGACATATATAATTTACTATATGCGAATATCCTGTAAATGGCTTAGTCGAAATGTACAATTTGTACTCATATAATGTCTTATGTGCTGTTGGTGTTCCAAATAAACTAAAATAAAATAGAAGCAGTAGTTGAATTCCAGTTGTTGTAATGGTTCAGTTGTCAGTCCTATCTTATGATTAAAACCTATCTAATGCCTCTTGCTTGTATACACTATTCCAGAGCATAGCAAGCATACATAATGGCTGTTTTAAGTTCGTAAATTGTATAACTATGTCCGTTACACATTTTATTCTTATTATTTTAATATTCATAATGTGTAATGAAAGTAAAAGTTACATTGTTTTAAATTAGTGTGCTGGTAGATTAATATTTGTATCTATAAATTATGTAACAAAACTATTACTTTCAAACACGAAATATTTGATTTCAGTGGTTTTTGAAGCAAATGTCAATCTTCACACATTTTTTACCATATTTTTATAGTTTATTGTTCTTACTTTTAGATTGTCGCTTCAGTCTCACAGCAGTGGCTCTCTAGATTCAATGCTCAACGTGTCCAACGATGAAGAAAGAAACACACACGATTCTATGAATCATGAGGTGTTTGTAACTCCGCCTAATTCTGATCTAGTTGGTAAGTTATTTCTAACATATATAAAAAAAAAAATATGAAAAAAGTTATGTATGAAAACATTTTATTAAAGAATACCGGATAAAAGTGTCAAATATTATATTATAGATATATCAACACCAAATCTCATGCTTTTGTACCATTAACATGTTTAGTATTACTGTTTGTTATCAAATACCCTGGGCATACAATATTTAACATACATTATATTTAAAGTAGGTGTGACAAACATTGTATGCCCATTAGTGGCAGGAATTAGGTAAACACCACAATAAAGATTTCTATTCTTTTCTATTCCATGATAATAAAAAATAATTATTTTTTGTAAATAGGCATATGCAGTTGCAATAATATGAATGAAATGAGATCATCGATAGAATCACACGAGTCTCATATGAACAATGTTCACAGTCAGTCCAATCACAATCGGTAAGTAATCTATCCATATAAATAAAATTGAAGTGACTATTTGTGATTTTAAAATAACTATGTTTTTACAAGTGCATATAGTTACTTACACGATACTAAAACAAATAAACCAGTCTGTCAGTCTTTCTGTTTGTCCGGGCTTATCTTCAGAATGGCTGAAATAATTTTTATGGGACTTTTACTAAAAAATAGAAGGAAGTTGTGGAGCATCATCAAGACTACTTTTTATCCCGGAATTCCTGCGAAATCGGGATTAACGCGGGAAAAACCGTGTGACCGCGGGCGAGTACTTACAGACCAGATAGATATTAAATAACCAAACGTTTTCTATTATAAAAGCTAAAGCTTCAGCCTGTAATACTCATTGCTGGGTATAGGTCTCTTGTCCCATGTAGAAGAAGGTTCGGAGCTTAATCCACCACGCTGCTCCAATGCGGAATGGCGGATATATTCCCTATTATGAGTAACGATCATTATCACGTGTAATGATAACAACCACAACCGACTGCTAAACATGCTCTCCGAGGCACGGTGGGGAGACCCATAAGAGCTGCCCAAACATCCAGACCACGGCATACATCTCTATGGCCAATACAAATGTTTGTCATGTGCGGGGATCGAACCCGCAATCGCCAGCGTAACAGCCATAAACCAATGCTGTGACTTTTACGCAAAAGCGTGTCAAAATGTGTTCTATTATATACGACAATTTTTGCAACCAAATATATACATTTGTTCTAATAATATTATAAAGTTAAAAATTATGTTTGTACGCACTAATCTCAGGAAATACTGGTTCGAATTGTAAAAATTTTTTTGTTTTGGATTGTCCATTTACCGAGGAATAGGATTATTTTTTCCTCAAATTAAAGAGAGTGAAAACGACGGGACACGCTAGTTGCTAATATAATATTATTAATAGATGTTTGTAAAGGTATAGATTATAGAGTTTAATTTGATTCACCAATATGTATGAAAATGAAGTTATTGCTCATTGAACAATATAATTTTCTTACCCTTTTCATTTGCTGAAACATTTAGTCTAATCTACAGTCTGGTTTAGCCGCTTGTATATTAATACAATATGTGATATCATAACAATATAATCATGATATGTACCAAGTTTCTTTCATATACAAGTAAGTCTAGAAGAATAAAAATAAAACAAGGTTCGGACATAAAAACAGTCTTACTAGTTTATTATATAATTTTTAACCATCATAAAAGAATAAATGATCAGTAGTCTAGCATTTTCTTTTACCTTTTCCAATTATTTATTCTGTTCTTTGTGCTTTTTTATTTAAAGCTTCTCCAACGAGTCGGGTTTCGTGTCTGTCGGTCACTCGGAGATATCAACGGAACACAGTTTCACGTCGACGTTCTCGTCGCACCATTACTCTAGTCATACGGACAGGTGACATATATATTGACATCACTCACGTTTTGTTTCATTAAACTCCAACACTTGTTTGTTTTTATGTTGTACACTCACTGATTGTTTTGCATTACATCAAAGGCACTGAGGAACTTGATTTGGTATCTTTATGATTTATTCTGTTTTTAATGTATTTCACTTATTCACGATAATATGTAGACATACCCATGCAAGCTGCTTAAAATAATTTTAGTGTTATGATTTTTCTTATGCCATATCAATGTCCACATTGGCTGAACTATAATTTCACAATTAACTCTTCATCCGTCTCGTTTTGACTGTATCTTGTCATGCTTCCCGTTATTGTTTGCAGTACTTTTGAAAGTACAGAGTATGTGAGCGAAATGAAGTGCACAGTACAGAGCGAAGGCCGAGTGTTCAGTGTGAACTCGCTGGCCGCGCACTCGCACAACTGCTCCAAGTGAGTGACCGCACTTTGGGCAATATGGGGTATAGTGATGAGGCTACGGGAACCGGAACGAAGGCTTATTTACATATGTTTTCTATATATCCTAGAAGCGCCTAATACGTTTATTATGGTTAAAAGAACGACAAAGGTATCTTTAAGATACAATTTATTAGCTAGAAAAATATTTTTATATTTGATACAAAATTGTCTGAAAAAGAAACAGAAATGAGAATCTGAAAAGATTCTTCTGTTAAAAGTAATGTGTGTGTGTAACTGATTTGAAATATTTACAAGTACTTAATAATAAATGCTTACTAATATATTAAATAATATATACTCTTCTTTGTACACCATAAAGAAATGATTACAAAAAAAGTAATACATAGAAAGAAAGATGTACAAAGGCGGTACTTCTTAATCTATAAAACATGAAGAGAATTACATAAATCACAATATAGGCTTTACAGAGACAAGCCAACTAGGAAATAAGAAAGGAAAAATATTAATTCGACTTAGTTCGTAGTTAGATCTTAGTTCGTCTTAGTTAAGAATATTGGAATTCATTTTTAAAATTTATACTAATTTACTTGTCATGACTTGTGCAACACACTGCAAAAAAAAAATGTTATCTAAGTTTTAAAGTGATCGCACAATGTTAGACGGAGAACTCCATTGGTTAGATGCGCCATTCTGGTTGCGTGGCCTCATACTGATTTTATTGCTTTATCATCTCTTTTTACTACTGATTTTACCCTGTATGTTTGATTAGAATATTTTTTGTTATGCTCTCATATTTTTTAGGTTAGATGCAAGTCTCAAGCTTCTATTAGACTAAATATTTAGACTAAGTTGTAAATTTCAAGTTAAAATAAATTTCTCGTCGTTTGTTTTACTACGTTGATCATTAAAAGTTTTAATTAATTCAAATAAAAACAAGACAACAAAAAGTTTAAATACTGAAAACTTAATAATTGTATAGGCGATCTTGTTATTAATGTTTTTAACTATTACTTTTTGCATGTTCTAATTGTACACGTGATTGTCGAGAACTATAAATTGATCAATAATACAATGACTTGTTTTACTTGTAACATAATATGCTATACATCCATTGTGGAGTAACCCACATTATTTAAATTTACCTGCCAACATCTTATAGCATAACTTTCATAATAAAAGGCAATTTGATATAAAAAAATCAAATAGATTTTAAATAATGTGACTAATAGGATTACCTTTATTATGACGTCATGAATTGTGAATTGTATTTATATGTATTTTTGTGCTCTGGTTATTGAAGTTTGGTGAGAGTAACAATGTGATCTAATAAAACGTCGTTATCACTACGTCCTCAGGTTAGCGAGTATAACTTCGGACGACAGCGAGACGCCTCCCGAGCTGCCCGTCAAGACGCGCCGCAACATTCGAGCGGAGATGCAGCAGTGTTTCCCCAATGTCGAAATCAGGTATATTGTTTGACGATTTGTCTAATCTGATCTTATCGATATCTATCTTTTTTTTTTGCGTATTTGGTTTGTCAATAAAAATCTTTAGGTAGCTTAAATATTTCATCATAAAGATCAATTCCATTTGGTAGTAGATTCTTTTTTCCCTCTTAACTTTTTTTACATCTACAATTTAAAAAAAAAATGTCGAAACTAATTACATTAAGTGCTTGGAGAATACTGGATGAGGGATGTATATTCTTAATTTTCTTGTAAAATGATTTAAGTTACTGAAGAATATTTATCTTACGGTAGATTAAACAAAAATTGCATGTAACGAGATTATTCCGTGCTAGGACGAATTCCGATTCTATTTGAATGTTACTGAGGTAGGGCACAAAATCTGGAGCATACTGACTGGGGAATTATCTTAACTTTACAAATGATCACAGTTCAATAATTTTACTCTCAAGCAGTGTTGGATTCCTGTGGTGAGTAAAGTGACTGGAGCTCCCGGGGAGGGTTTATTATTATTTTATTTCCAACCTTGTGGTTTATCCCGGGGAGGGTATCAAAATCAAAATCAAAAACAACTTTATTCAAATAGGCCCCGTGAGCACTTTCGAATCGTCATTTTACAAATTAAAACTTTAAAAATAAATTATTATTTTTGTAATAGTAAACCTACCACCGATTTGGAATGTAGATTCTGCAGAGAAGAATCGGCAAGAAACTCCGCAGTTACTCTTTTGAAAAATAATATATACTCTTTGATGGTTCGCGGGAACACACAGCAGGGCAGGTTCACTTTCCTCCGAACCGTCAAAGAATACTTATAACAAATGGACACAACGATAAATAATAATAATATATACTATAATAATAATAATATATACTATTATGATAATAATATATAACTTAGTATCGGGGGTATAGAGTCGGCAAAGCGCTCGCGATGTTTCTGGTGTTGCAAACGTCTATGAGCTTCGGTATTCGCTTGCCATCAGGTGAGCCGTAAGCTCGTTTGCCGACCACTTGTAAAAAAAAAATAGATTTAAAATATGACGTGACGTCCGCAGGAAGACGCCGCCGTTCTCGCTGCACGACGCGCGGCCGCACACGCTGGCCGAGCACTCGCACCAGCGCCCGCCGCCGCTGCCGCTCAAGAAGAAGCACAGTCAGTACCGCCCGTACCTGCGCCCGGCCGGCCTTCCGTGCTGAGTAGTACTCGGTGCCCTTAAAGTGGCCCGTGACCAAATAGGACATACTAATAAACTACGTGCTACTACTCAGTACCTTACGCATTCAGCCTGTAACATCCTATTGCTGGCCATAGGCCTCTTTCTCCATGTAGGAGAAGGATTGCAGCTTAATCTACCGCACTGCTCCACTGCGGGTTGGCGGATATATTCCCTACTATGAGTAACGATCACCATCAGGTATTTATGATAATAACCGAGACCGATGGCTTAACGTGCTCCCCGAGGCACGGTAGGGTACCCACATGGATAGATATCCAAACTGGAAAGAAATATTTGTACAAATCAAATATCCCCTAATCCCGAGCGGGAATCGAATCCGTGAACCATCGATGTTTTAGGCGACTACTTGCACCACAACATCAGAGCGGTTGTTACTTAGTACCTTACGGCCTACATATTACCTTTTGTTGTATATAGGATTTATAAAAGAGACTCAAGTCAAACCATTATATCGTGAAGTCAATCTTCAGTTCAAACCGATTCGTCAAACTTTTCTTTATACCTTCAGTGTAGATATGTCATGGTTTACTTACAATTTATATTAAATTGTAATAAATTATCCTCATTTGTCATAAATTTTAATCGGTTGGATTAAAAAACTATGATTCGTAAATTCATACACAATTTGGATCATTCAAATCGAAAGCGAAAATATCTGTGGTATTGGTTCTATTTATTTGACGTTATCTATATAACATATAAATTGTTATGAAATGTAAAATACATAGTTTGCATTTAAAACTTTTCGTCTACAGCTTTAGGTGGTAGAATATTTAATTAAAATAGTACAGTAACTTAATTAAAATTATTAAAAAAAGAACTTGAAATATATTTATTTAAGATATATGTAATATATACTTGTTCATTTATTAGTATAAAATGTTCTTGTGTTAGATGTATGTATCAATGTCTCTATAGTGAATTTTGAGTGCACGTAGCGTATATGTTACAAATACGAATGCACTCTTATTCATATAAATCTATGAAGTGTACACAACTAAAGTCAATGTGTGTCTGATTTTCTACTTCCTTTATAAAAAATGCGATCAAAATTGATTTTGTGCCATAACTCTAATTATTATGACATCTTGCCTTAATTTAATATATGGTTACTGGGAATTCATAAAGTGAATTATCAATTAAAGGAATACAGTTAATTTCATCTCGGTAAATTTTCTCATAAATCTTATTTCTTTCTTATATGTTTCATTCATTTATTTATTTTTAGTTTGATCATCAATCATTCATTGATAACTTTATTCCTTTAAATTTGTGTGGGTTTTATATAACTGTATAAATAAAACGGGGGCTATAATGGCATGTTTGTCTGTTGTGCCGGTGCGGCGTCGCAGTGTTTCAAAGCGTCGCCTACAGTGGTGAGTGGAATGCATGTTCGCTAGCGCCTGCCACAGCCAGACACGAGATACCAACCTAGCGTCATTAAGCATTCTGATACGACGCTCTAACTAGTTGATAGATAAAAAAATACAAAATTTTAATATTGTGTAAATATATTTTCAATTATATGCTATTAAATTTTTGTAACTGGTTGGACCTTTGTATCTTGATGTTCTTTTAGCGGTGAACTAGCGGTTAGCTCGTCGACTCCAAACATCTAGACAGATTGGAGAAGTCCGTGTGCTTCTAGCTATCACATTACGTTTTAATAAGAGTTAATTGCTTGCTTTATCACTTATGGCTTACGCTGCTTAATTTTGTGTCAGTTAATAACTCAAACGGAATTTCGCGTAGTTAATTATCACCTAAGATGATGGATGTTATTAGCGCTTCATTACGGCGCATTTGCTGTTTCATTAGGCGGCATAGAAGCACATGTTACGCCTTTGTTATTAGAACACGTTCTTTTTTGCTATAATAATTTTTATAAGCTTTATCTTATATTTTTTGTAAAATTTTTTTTTTTAGTAATGGCTTATATGGAGATGTTCGGGAACTGCAGTCACACGCTCAACGCTCACCCTCCAATCAATCCAGAAGCGCCACCAGACATGTTCCGACATTCAATACACACATATAATTTAACAAGGTATTTTTTGTAAAATGATGCCTAACATTTTAAGTTCTAGAAAATATATATGATAATTTTATGTTTTCTCAATAATAATTTAAAAACAAATTAATAAATATAATCGTCATATCTAATGCGGAGTGCAAGTGTAGGTTGGCCGGTTTACGATGTTGTTAATTAACACAGATTTTATATGTGGGTCAATGCTCAACAAATGTCATATCTTTTGTTTAAAAATAAATATGTTTGTAGATATGAAAGATGAAACAGTTTAAAAAAAAATACTAATGTGCACTTATAAATTTTAGTGCGCAACATTCTAGTTCCGGTACGATAAGCGTGGGTCACCACCAGATGCAAAGGACTATGGCTTCGTCATTAACAGTCCAACACCTGAGCACACCCCCGCTAAGGTTGGTAAAGTAATGGTTGCTTTTTAATATATATAAATTAGGTTTGTGGCTTCAGACTATGGTTAGAAACGTAATTTCCAATTGTGTTCAATTTGCGTTGCTCTTGGCAGTGAAGATAGGCCATTCAGTTTTTCTCAATGGTGAGAAGAGTCAGTTACTTAACTGTGAGACCTGAGACGTGTTTTGTAAGTTTTAATTCATTGATAAATATATGTAATTTGGTAACAGCGGTTCTGAGGACAGTGTCAGTATGAAGACATCAAGCAGAACCAGTCCTGTACCTCCCGAACCCCCTGCGCTGCCACCAAAGATGAATAAAACAAAGCAAGTAAGGGAAAATTGCTTTAAGTATGTGAGATGCCGAATGAATTAAGTTGTTCTCATGGTTGGAATTTTAGAATATGTATGGTTTTTAAAATTTTGACTCAGCCTACAAAATTTTGTAACTACTTAATATTCTACCAGTCACGTTACGCTTTAAATAAATAATATTCAAATTATTTGATTTAAAAATATACTAACTTTATTCTAATTATAGATATCAATGAATTCAAGCAACGAATTGTTGCCCCCGCCTTCGCCCCGGCCGTCTTCAAATAACAGTTCCACTGACGAGTCTATGCTGAATAATGTGGTAATTTATTTTACATAGTATATTTCTTTTTTGCTGCATTAAATTTTTCTGTCTTGTTTAAAATATTTTTCAGTTTACTTACAAGAATAAGCATTTTATTAATAGGCAATCTTAGTCAATGTATCTATGTAAAGTTAAGAATTGCAACTTTTTACTTTACTTATAAAATAAAAAATAATAAAATAGTGCTTGTCAACATTTTTTCTACTATTTTAGAAGTAATTGAATTTTCAAACTGGTTAAAAATTAAAATTATATATTTTTTTGCTATTTTACTTTCAGAGTTCGGATGACCTATACGTCACTTCATCGTCCCCTGGCAAGTTCCCAGTGGACGAGGAAGAGTTGGACAGGCTTGTTCCCCTTCCTTCTCCAGTACCGTCACAGGTACCAGAAACTTAATAATAATAATTGTGTTTGCTTGTAAACGCAAAAAAGACTTAAATTACATCAGAAAGTAATACAACGTAGGTAGATGAAGAAATAGTCAAGTAAATACGCATTATAAGACAAATATTATAGAAATGGGACCACGTAACAAGCACCAGCTTTCGATTAAATAAAGAATCATCAAAATCGATGTATCAGTAAAAAGTTATGAGGTATGATGGTAATGTATGTACACATAACAATACAGTCGTATTGAGAATCTCTTGTTTTGAAGTCGGTTAAACATCGTACCTATATCGTGTTGTATATCACACATAATTTTGAAATTTTGTGACACAACAGGGAAAATAGCATTTTTTTTTTCTTAAATAGCAGTCTTATGTAAAATATTTTTTTATTATTTGTCATCTATAAAAAAGTTTTTTTTACATCGCATATTACATTTGAAAATTTTATTCATTGCAATCACAAGACATCAAAATGATTTTATTCACCACATCATTGAATGATTGTAATTGGATGTTTCTAAGCAATAAAATTATTTGTTTCAGCGAAGTGAAAGCAGCACGGAGCCAGTGCTCCCCGCGAACGAATCGAATAACGCGGTTTCATCAGACTCTGAAGATATAATTCTACAGACAGATGTTAGTTCTTGGCTTCTCCTAAAGGGGACTACCAAAGAAGGCACCGAAGTACGCGAAGTACGCGGTGGACATCCGGACGCCTTAATTGTGCTTGCTACAAAAGCTACCAAAGGTATAAAACAAATATTTCGTCTCTCATTACATTTTATTTCATTTGGGACGAGGCCATTTAACTAATGATTGATATCATACTTTTGCAGTATTTAATTTAATGTGGAGAAGGGTTTTCAAAATTTCATCCAAAGATAACAAACAAAAGCATGTATTAAAATTACATAAAAAAATAAACAAAAAATTAAAATTTAATTCAATATGATGCAGTTAACTTTAAAGAAGAAAACTGGCATCCCTTCTAACCTCTTAACTTTCATGCTTTCACTTTACAGAAACGGACGAGTGTAAGTGAATCATAGTATGAGGGCTGACAGACACTAGCTGGTTGAATACTAATATTATTATTATAGCTTAGCTGGTCTCGCTTGATATGGTTTAGAGGCACTTTGATATTTGAATTATATATGTACTATATTATCAAATATAATAACTTTCACGCGTTTGCTGGCGTTGAGACTTACACGACTAAAACAGAAAAAGCATGAAAATTTTATTTTATATTATAAACTACTCAACTTATACATGTATCTATGAAATGTTTCGTGATAAATAGTAATTTGCATAGCGCATTCATGCACACGCCTTTCGCTTAGCGTTAGTGTGACATATTTTGTTTGTTACAGTTTAAGGATAATAAGTATGCAAACAAAATCGTGTCATAAGTTTGATAATTTTGCTTATTTACCATCACACTTTGATGTGAACGATACTTGAAATTTTTTGATACGGTAAGTATGTCACCTAATAATATTAGGTGACATACTATAATTCTAGCAAATAAGAAGAAGAGCCAAAATTAAAGTTATCTGCGACACAATTACATTTGTTAACAAGTGATGTAATTTCGAATCACATTTTAAAATTAAGATAATCCGTAACTCTAATCGTTACGACGATCGATTCGTAATAAACGCAAATGAAGACAATCGTTCACATCACGTGCTGCGGACGTTAGGTCTCGAGCCTGTACCTCGATATTCGCGCATGCGCAGATTTCGCGTACCAGGAAGCGTTCCTGGCGACGTACCGCACGTGGGTGTCGCCGGGCGAGCTGGTGCGCAAGCTGGTGCGGCGCGCGCACCACGCGCGGCCGCGCCCGCACGACCTGCGCTCCACGCTCGGCCTGCTCACGCGCGTCGTGGCCGACCTCACGTGAGTGCCGACACGCACACCCATGCCCATACTGGCAAGGCATCGGTGACTTGTTACTAGGTTTCTCCTTTAGTTTTACTCACCTAAAGCCCGACATGCTTTCTCCAAATTATAGTATTTTGAAAACGAGCCCAATAAATTATAAATAATAAGTTAATAAGTAAACGCCTCACACTCAATGGCCAAACCACGACAAACATCTATGTGGCCAAATTAAATATTTGTCATTTGCGGGGATCGAACCCGCGACCGCCAGCGCAACAGTAAGTGCTGTCACTGCTGCGCCAACACGTCGCCAATCGTCATAACGTTGTCAGAAAATATATCCTTATACAAGTTTATCTCTCATAAATAATTACAGAAAATCACTTCAATGAGAAAGGTACAAACAATACAAAATAAATATCTAAGTATGAAGTGTTACAAAATTTAATATTTACGAAGGTAGATTAAAAATATTCATAAACTAGCTGTGCCTGCGATTTCATCCGCGTGGAATTTAAGAAAAAAGTTATTGTTCAGTTTGCAGAGTTATAAAATAAATTAATTTCTAAAATAAAAGTAGCCTAAGTTACTCCTTATAACACCAGCTACCTGCCAGTGGAAGTCCCATCAAAATCGATCCAGCCGTTTCAGAGATTAGCCGGAACAAACAGACAGACAAAAATCGTAAAAAATGTTATTTTGGTATATGTACCGTTTATACATCCATATACATTTAGTAAAAAGCGGTTATTTTAATATTACAGACACTCCAATTTTATTTATTTGTATAGATATCAGAAGAAAATTCTTCTATAATTGCTATGAAATGTAGAATAACGACAGTATAGTAACATAATTTTATTTAAAAAATCAGTCATTAACAATTTGAATAATCAATAATTTATATCATTAATAAATTAGTATTCAGGAATTATTGAAAAACAATATTCAGGGTTAAAATGCCTGTCATACCAATAATTTTTTTTTGTGTATTTCTAGCAGATTACATTTATTTTTAGAATGGCTGACCTTGATCGCACTTTGATGCAAGAAATTATGGAGTTTATCTACTGGCTAGTTGAAGGCGAAGAACTCCCTATATCGAAAGCTCTGAGACAAATACTCGTCGATAAACAAAAGCAATTACACTTTCAAAACGTAAGTATTCACTGTTTTCTTTTTTAATACATAGACTAGCGCTTGACTGTGATCTCACCTGATGGTAAGTGAAGATGCAGCCTAAGCCTAGAAGATGCCTATTCACCCTTGATTTAAAGATACCCTAGTTATAGTTAGTTGGAAAAACGGAAGTCGGAAGGGCATTCCAAATTTTTGCGGTGCGTATTAGGAACGAGGAAGCAAAGCGCTTATGCGCAAGCGATTATTAGTGTGTTACGCTTAACGGTTCCTACAATGATACGCTGTGTTAATATATGCACTATGAATACAATAACCCAGACTACAACAAAGATCAGCAAGACCAATACATATGCTTGTCCTGACCGTGTTTGAACCCGCCTCTATGATAGCTAATCTATGATAGTTAATCAATGTGATAACTAAATATTTGTATTTTTTGTAGGCAAACAACAAATACGAATATGATATGCCCTGCTACGGTGTCGTATCTCTACGTCGTGATACGTTGTTAGATTTCAAGGCCAGCGAGCTAGCCGAACAGATGACGCTGCTGGACTCGGCGTTGTTCGTGCGTATCACTACCGCGGAAGTGCTGTCGTGGCCGCGCGACCAGTCTGAGGAGAGTTCCCCGAACCTGACGAGGTTCACCGAACACTTTAACAAGATGAGCTACTGGGCGCGCTCGAGGATACTGGAACAAGTGAGTAATTTTATTTTGCAAATAACATTGATAACAGAAATAATTAGACTCAAAATTTGAAGCAGCCAGTGGGGAAATAGCTTAACTTTACAGAAGATCACAGTTAAACAATACTGGTCTTAAGTAGTGTTGTGTTCCTGTGCTTGAGTAAGATAGTCGGAGATCTTGAGGAGGACAAGGGTCGAAAACGCGCTTGCAATGCTCTTAATGTTGCAGGCGTCCATAGGCCACGATATTCGCTTGACTTCAGGCGGAGACAGAGGGTGCGCTTGTTAGTCTTATCTTCTTCTTAATATAAAAAAACAATAGTTGTTAATGCATATAGCAATATTAATATAATAATGCGCTTGCGACGGTAAACTCGCTGCTAACACACGCTTCGCTTGCAGTACGAAGCGCGCGAGCGCGAGAAGTACGCGAGCAAGGTGCTGAAGGTGATGAAGGCGCTGCGCAAGCTGAACAACTTCAACTCGTACCTGGCGCTGGTGTCGGCGCTGGACTGCCCGCCCGTGCGGCGCCTGGGCTGGCCGCGCGCCGTGGCCGACGCGCTGCGCGACCACTGCGCGCTCATCGACTCCTCGCACTCCTTCCGCGCCTACCGCAGCGCGCTGGCCGACACGCAGCCGCCCTGCATCCCCTACATGTGAGCCCCTACATGTGATACACTCATACACTATCGCAGTAGGGTGATACCAGCGTTAATCAGTGCGCTGCTGCCAACTTATTTAAATCGAAGTGTGCTATATCGTGAAATAAATGCTTCCAAGATAAATTTTAAAAAAGTTCTTGTATTATTATGCTTACCCGCTCTGGTGTAGTGGTGAGTGTTATGTGGGCGCTTACAGACTGATTGCTTCGGATTTGATTCCCATTAGGGATGGACATATTATGTACTATTATTACAAATATTTCTTTCTTCCCATCGTGCCTCGGAAAGCAAGTTAAGCTGTGGGTCCCGGTTGTTATCATAAACACCTGATACCAATTGTTACTTATAGTGGCAGATAAAGATAGATAAAGCTCCAATCCCTCTCCTACACTGAGAAAGAGGCCTATGCCCAGCTGTGAGAAGTAACAGGCTGCATTAATAATCAAATCAATCATTATTATTTTTTATGTTCTTTTAAAGCATACATTTCTTCGTTTTATTACAGTGGTTTATTCCTTCAAGATCTTACGTTCGTACACGTCGGTAACCAGGACTTACTTCCCGATGGCAGTATTAATTTTACGAAACGGTGGCAGCAGTATAATATAATGGAAAACATGAAACGTTTCCATAAAGAGTGAGTATGAATTTTATAGACATAAATAATGAACATAATAATATTGAATAACAATAATAATATTGAACATTATATATGCAATACGTGTATGTTTATCAAAAAAATAAAATAAAGCACAGCCTCCTCGGGCACGTGCAACCTATATCCGTCGGCTGTTACCTATAACGCAAGCATTTAATTGTTTGTTAATGTTTTTGCATGTTATAGATTAAAAAAAATAGTAACAAAATGTGCGCCCGGTCCTTGAGCGGTCCGACCTTCCGTCTGACGCAAGTTCTCACCGGGCACGGCTGCTTTGGTGAATACTTGTGTCGGACGGCCCAAAGAGAGCCGACGACTGGATGTTACGATTATGGCGCGGCGGTGGACTCGGCCCAGCACACCCTCGAGGTGTGCCCGAGATGGGCGGCGCTGCGTCGCGATCTGACGACAGTCTTCGGAGGGGACTTGTCACTGCTTAGTGTCATTACCGCGATGCTCGGCGACGACGAGTCCTGGAAGGCGATGGTCTCCTTCTGCGAGACAGTTATGTCCCAGAAGGAGAATGACGAGCGGATGAGAGAGCAGGCCACCGACGAGGCCTCCGTCCGCAAGCGACGAACGGGGGTGCGTAGGAGGCGCTACTTAATGCGCCTCCAATAACGCCCTGTTGTTGTATAACGTGTGGGGCTGGGATGGGAACCCAGTCCTGCTAGACACGGTGTCGTCGGGATTGTTCAGAGGTGAGCCGGACAGTCCCCATGGATGAGAAGTTTGGCCTTTTCGCCGAGGCCAGCTTGTCGTTGGAGCGATCCTGTTGCCTGCAGATCCGGGACCCTCCAATTAAAGCGGCTGAAGGCTCCTGCAGGGGTTTTGGTCGGTATTGCACCTCCAAGTGCTGAAGCCGACATACGGTCTAGGAATGCCTATCCGGGCATCTTGGATATCACCCGTAAATGGGTTCCCCTGCGATAACAAAAAAAAGTAACAAAATGTGTTATTTATTATCTGTTGCAGGCAGTACAAGTTCAAGAAGAACGAGCGCATCCAGGCGATGTTCAACGAGTTCGACGACGTGCTCAGCGAGGAGACGATGTGGCAGATCTCGGAGACCATCAAGCCGCGCGGCGGCCGCTCGCGCGCCGCGGCCGCGCCCGAGCCGCCCGCGCCGCCCGCCGCCGCCGCCGCCACGTACGACAGTTGCTACATTTTTAATTGAAACTTCTGGAAAGCCTGCCAACTCGAAGTAGCCATTTAAATTCGAACTGATTATATATTATATATTTGCAGGTAATGCGACACAAATCGAATGACTAAAGATGGAGCAGAGAAGAGAAGAAACGACTCGACATATATGTGAGATTTTATCTATGAGGAATTGTTTAAATTAGATAAAATATTGTGATTATCTGTCCTAAAATGGCCTAATTATTTTTAGTGTATTTATTGGTAAAAAGCGATTTCAACTGTGATCGGTCTGATTGTGTATAGAATGCTTAAAACATGTTAGCTTACTGACACTTGGTTTGAGACTATTGTAGTGTTTTGAAGCTATATTTTTTATCACCACATAACGAACTAAGCGATGGGCGCTAGTGTGAATTTATTTATAAATAAATTATTTTTTTTATAAATATCAGTTGTTACAATGAATCAAACAGATGGTAGGTCAAAAAACCAAGTGAAAAAAAAAACGCAAAATTGACTTCAAATCGAAATAAATTGTTAATAATAATTCCTATCAGTATTCGTACCGTTACTGTCTTACATATCAGCATGTGACTTGCATAGATTCTTACAATGAAATAGCGATGCATAGTTTATAACCGATATTCTTCTAGTTGTTGTGATTTGCCATTGATGTCACTTTATAACAATTGTAATTATAAGTAGACTTCGAAAGCTAAATCTTAATACATCGAATTAGAATTCTTTTGAAGTTGTAAGTAGTTGGCGAGTTGCTATGATTAGCGATAGAGTTACGCGTAGCGCATGCGGTCAAACCAATTTTATGACATTTGTATTCTATACCTATTTGAAATAACCAATGGTAATTTTAAGAAGTGCATTTTGAATAAACATAGATCTTTCGCTGTTATAATAGTTTTGTGTATTTCTATCGAATTTTTAGAGATTTCGACATTCTATGTGATATTCGAATTTTAATTAAATTGTCTTGTTAGATATTTACCATAGTAAATGTAAAATGGGACAGTTTCATTAAATAAATTCAGGAAATTAAATCAAGTTATTTCTAATTGAAATGGAAGACTTGTTTATCAACAACGTTGCCCCTTAAACATAAATAATAGAAATAGCACTAAAAATTCTTTAAATTATGACATAAGTATGTTATAAAATGTATGCCTTTTTAGATTAAGATTGTGATGAAATTTTACATTTATGTTTGAACTAAACAGACGGATTATTTGTACCTGGAACGTGAACGTTGAAAAATGTTTGAAATTATATACATCTAGTCAAATGGGGCTTCCATAGCTAAAATGGTGAACACAAACCCCATGCTATTTTTTCAGGAAATAATCCAATATACATATCATTGTGTGCCAAAGTTGATAGTGAACGAAGTGTCCCATTTCAAATAGAAATATATACTTTCAAAAGGTTCGCGATTGCCTTTAATAGTACAATTAGCTGACTTGAATAATTTAATGTGTCTAAAAATTAGTAAACATTACTTATCGTACACTCCGCACTAAGAAGACTTTAGTTACATTTTATTATTGTAGTCAGTGATATAAAGTTAAAAGTACTACAACGTCGGTTCTTGGTATTCTATTTTATGAATAAATTTACACACGTGTACTTGTAGCGTTCGTGTTACATTTATTGCGTCTTCGCATACTGTTTAGGTAGCTTAATAAAGATGATATAACTGAGAGAATTCATGTCAGGTAATATAGTTTCATGTTTCGTATTGTAATAAGTATACAGCGGAGACCAGGATATCTGTCGGCCTGCATTGCATTATGTTGTTATTAATTTATCTTGTAAACGACGAAAACGACTGTAAGGCTGGAGATATATTAAAATTTTGTCCCAATACAAGTTGCGGTTTTGCTAAGCTTAAGACGTCAACACGGCTTATATACACATCAGATTTCATTTAAAATAAGTATATTATGCGACGCAATATTTTAAGCGTGTTCTTATAATAAAATTTGATACATATTATTATTTTTGATAATCAGAAATTATATTTTTCCTATGAATTGTCGCCTACAAGGTGATAAAATGTTTACGAGAAAACATACTTTTGAGATCTAAAATTGTTTACGATGGAACCGTTTGTGTAATTTTACTATTTATTGAAAGCTTAGGACGCAGCAAAGGATCTATTGTAGCGATAATTAGGATTCCACTGTTTCTACAGTGTTAAAATCATAACTACAGTTCAACCATTTTTAATATTAATAATAGGTAAAACAAAGTAATCTTACACGGTTAAATTGATTTGCCTTAAGACGATCGAGTCTTGAAATAGCAATAATTTTTGTTATCGTAGAATCGCTTCACACGTGTGATGATGTTCACTCGTTCGGTTCGAGTGCCGCTTACTACACGGTGGACGTCCTCTTATATGTAGACAAATTATACTAGACAAATATTAGCCTAAGCGTACATAAACCCCATTTATCTGCCGAAGCGTTGGTGATAAGGATAATTTTTGGTCGCTATATTATAATTAATTGTAAGACAAGTTATTTCATTTTCGACGAGCTATCTCCATTTGTAACTTTGAATGGGTCGTCGAAGACAACTTGTTAGGTATTGCGGCAGACCTTGCGGAAGCGTTCACAATAAATTCACCTATTTTTCGCCTCACTAATGATTTATAACAACCGCATGTTAAAATTAGAATACATTATTATTAGACTATATTTATCATTTCGAAGGTCTGTCACGATGGTTTTAATTTTACAAAATGTGTAGTCATAGTTGTCATGACACGGTATATTGTATTGTGCAGTGTAGTTTGATAACGTTGCCACAACGATTTGGTAATTCATGTATCGTTTGGGGGTATAGAACCCACGCAATAAATAACTAGACCAATATTTAGAATATTTTACAGTGCTTTACTGATACGATGTGTTGATATTGTAATTTGTATGTGAAATTATTTGAATCGTAGCTAAGTTGGTAAGGTATGTTACCATTTTTATGTTTGTTCGTAGACCTATTTCGTAGAATTTCAAAGAGACCGTCACTATTGATGACTTGATCGAGACGAAAACAATGAAAGCTATTTGTTAAATAAGTTTATAAAAATAAATTGTAGCCAATTATTTATAAATGAATGAATTAGTCCAATAACGATAGTCACTTTAAAAAGATACGTAATAAGGTCGCTTGTATCGTATATATTTATTTAGCGTACCGTAATATTTTGTAACGTTTTGGTACATAATTAATTGAAATATATTAAAGACTGCCTAAATTAATTACTCATTAATTGATGTGTAAACTAGCTACAGCGTTTCTTTGAATGTCTTTATTATATCGCTGTGTAGTTGTTGTTACTACGAGTATTTAGAGAGAATCGCCTATTGCAATTTTGGTATTGTAGTTTCTATGGTGATTATTTCTTAGCGATGTCGATATTTATTGAATTTTTTATAATGACGTCTCTTTAGAACAGCGTACACTGTTGTATTAGCAAGTTCAGTATTATGTTTAAAGAATGCCATACTGTATCAAATGGATTTATATTATTTCGTTTTATATGCGATTGTTTACTTATATAGTTTACTTATTATTTTTTATACAATAGATATGATTAATTTGTACATTTCTCTTAATTAGTTTTGCATAACACTGTATTTGAATTGCATGCTTATTGTACAGTTTACATTTTGTGTGTCAAGTTTTCTTTGTAATTATTTTGTAATATAAATATAGCACGTTATTTACAATCTGATAATGTGTGTAGTTTTATTTGTCTTTATCTTCTATTCAATAATAAATGATTATTTATTACTCGTAAACTTCTTTTTACCAGCGTTGTATTCTGGATATTTTGATAATTTCGAATATATTAACAAATAGCTAAATGAAATGCAGGAATTGAGAATAGAATAATTTTTTAATTTATATAATAACCATTAAACAATCCTAAGAACTATTTGCTGACCA
This sequence comes from Melitaea cinxia, assembly GCF_905220565.1. NCBI lineage: Eukaryota > Metazoa > Arthropoda > Insecta > Lepidoptera > Nymphalidae > Melitaea > Melitaea cinxia. Next base: position 12,741,671 of record NC_059395.1, on the reverse strand, counting down.
AAATCAGTACAGATGTATGAGATGTATGAATATAGTATATGTATGTTTTTATGTACGTGTATATGTTTATGTATGTATATGTAGTCTATGTATCTGATGTTTTTTTAAATCTTCTGTTCCTGCACTACTTTGCCCCGCGCTCACATCATTTCTCACTACCATGGGTTGCCTGGAAGAGATCTCTTTTAGAGATAAGTTCGCCCTTGCCAACTTCCTATATTATAATGACTGTTGTGAAATTACTTAGTGCAATAAGGAATATATATTAATATACTATACGCTGTGTGGTTATGGCAGTACAGAATATAACCACCCCTCCCTTCCCGTGGGTGTCGTAAGAGGCGAGTAAGGGATAACACAGTTCCACTACCACATTGGTAATTGTAAAACTTTAAAAAAAATTTTTCATAAATAATTTTTGATACGCTTAACTATTTTTAAGCTAGAGCGAAAATTTGAGAACAGTTTCGATCATATTCGCTACGACACACAATACAATTTATTAACAAAATTAAATAAGATTAAACAAAATTCTTCGATATCGTTTCAATAAATATTTTAAGAAAAAAAAAAAAAACGAGTGTGTTTTAGACCATACGACTGAAGTAAAACTTCTTTAGCTCCTACAGTAATATACGAAACGTAACTCGCTATCTTTCTGTCTTCACTTATATCTCCTTCTTAACTTCCGTTCGCTTCGCCCTATCACACTTTTTTTAACGAGCTCGTCACGCATTCACTAGATTACTCCCCAAGTCTCCTCAAGTTTTACTTCAATAATATTATTTTATCGTTACGCGACGCGATAGAATATCGGTGACGACATTATAAACACGAATATGTCACTACCACGTGAAGTCTTGTGGTATAATCATTGTAACAACATAAAATAAATTAGCTTTAGCTTGTGACTTAGTCTGCATGGAATAGTTGCTTGGGTCAACATAACATATTTTTATCTATATATCTACTTATTTTGCAAATAATATAATTACTTTCTATCAAGTTTCTAAACACCATGTATCTTGGCCTTATCTTCAACACGACAAACTTCCATACGAAATTTTATCCGCTTTTTAAACTACTTTAAGCTTCTTAACAAATAAAGGTAATTTAAGTCCTTTCCACACTGGTCGATTTTTCAACAACGCTTGAACAATTTTTCGAGTGTCTAAAAGATTTTCGGTATTTTGATTCGACGTAGTATGTATGATAGCCACTAAATAAACATTTTCTTTTTTTAAATAATACGTATCTAAGCATACGTCTTAATATTCAATGCGTTAAAATTTGCTGATACGTAGATACTAGGTACATAGCATTTCCTGAAATAAGGAATGAATAGGATTTTTATTTTATTATACAAGTAGATAAATATAGTGAAAATAATAAATAGTAAAAATTAAGCTTTAAACACACCAAAAAATTATTCTAAAATACTTATCTTAAATATCAGACTATTTTTAAATGTAAAGAAAATCGAAATTTACTTTTTTTGTCAAAAACTATTTATGAAAAATATATAAGATAATTATAACGTCACCACTTTTAAAGTAAGTCATGAATAATAATTAATTTTGTAACTGAGACAACATAAAAGAATTTTTTAAGCAAATGACATTTATATTTTTATATTAAGTAGTTTTATTACAAACTCACTTGAGGCATTTTAGTGCGCGACAAAGTGAGATATTCTCATGTCTTCACAACAGGGTTCTTAACATTTACTCGTAAAATAGATAATCAATATGGCGAAACCTAACTAATTACAAACAGCATGGGCTTAGATTACTTATCTAATTAGGTGATCGATGCGTCCCGTTGTTACTATTTAAAAGAGGCGAGAACATCGTACTACTTATTTGCAAAGAAACGTACCTGTTGTAGGTATTAGGAAATATATTTCACGATGATTCTAAAGTTTGTTGTTGGTTTAGTTTTAGTAGTTTTAACGAATGCAGCCCCGGCAGCTGTAAAGTATGTATTCGATGTTCAACAACTTTTTGCAGATAACGGTAAATATTTTACACTTTCTGATACGAAATAATATTTTTATACGGTGTTTTAAGCATGACTGAAAATAATAAGTTTTCTAAATACATATTTAGTTCTGTAACTTGCAGCAGCGTATCCGACTAGCTTTTGACTACTTTTTTACTACCCTTATAAAATATTCAACCTTTTAAATCATTTCCTTGTTTTTCGTTCATTTAAAATATTTTATCGGAATTTATTTAGTGGTTACTTTAGCTTTTACGAATAAAATGTTGTTATAGGATTTCGTTTACATTAGTATAACAACAAAATTCAAAAGTTCGATCGATAAAATCGATTTACCTGAGGTTGTTTAGTGAGTTTAGGGCCTGATAGATTTAATAATAATTTTTTTTAAATATTTAAATAGTATTCAAAGATTCGTTTAGTTGATTTCAAATTTCGAACATTTCACTTTTATGCTATTGTAGACATTTTGGATAGGTATGAGTTAGACGAAAGTAGAGCACAAGAATTAGTAGAGACAAAAATAAAATATGATTTGGCATTTGTAGATGATGTAGATTCAAGCACAGATGCAGAGTTAGGTGAGCACTTCGAAGGTGACATGTTCTTATCTTCTACCCAGCGGGAAGCTATTCAGCAAGCTGGAACTACACGCAATGGCTTAAGAAATATCACCAAGCGTTGGCCGAATCGTACTGTTGTATATCATATTGTTGAAGAAGATTTTGGTTCGTAATGTGATTTTAAAAATTATTGCAGTCCACTTATTATACTTATTTTGTATGTAGCCGAGCACTTTAAATGTGACTTATGGTCCGATTGAAAAAATAACTGTTGCATTAAATCTATATACCTTTGCGAATAGTGAAGAGTTAGAAATATAACATTACGATTACACTCATCATAAATAGTTCTTAAAGCTTAAGAACTTAGCAAACTATTAGCTAACATTAAAAGCTATTGCTTTTGATGTTACCTAATAATAGATTGCATTTGGTTGCATTAATTTTTGCCATTTTCATTGCTAATGGCAAAAATATTATTCATATCTAGTTCAAGTAGTTATGCTTTTTAAAGCTTATTTTTAGGCGTTATTAATGATCATTCATTAATAACACCTAAACATTCCGTAAGCTTTAAAACATATACAATTTTTGATATTCCAGATGAGAAGCAAATTGATATGATCGAAAACGGTATGGCCGACATTGCGAACAAATCTTGCCTCAAGTTTCGGCGAAGGGTAAAACAAGAACACGCAGTCATTATTCAGGTAAGTAGGTTATTTCACAGTGATATACTAAGTGACTAAATGTTTCCTATGTCAAAATTATCGATGTTATATAGTAAAGACAGTACTATCAACTGTTAATTACAGTGTTTCTGTGGTGAAACTCTTTGTCTATTATGTTTATGGTTATAAAAGTACTGTAAGCAACTGTTTATTAATATTTTGATCGTACGAGCTTTATAAAATTTTACACTAATGATGACCGTTCTCTGTTATCGAAAGCCGATCTCGATTACATCGACAAGTTATACATCGTAAGTAGACGAAAAAAATTAACAAACGCACTTGTCCTCACTACGATTTTCGAGGGTTTTCCTCGATTTCTCTGGGATTACCAATTGTTTGCATGTTTTACTTCGTCTACACTAATCTAGTAATCCTGTCTAGACATTTAAAGAAAAGACATTCGTATTCTTATACCAGTTATACCTACATATTTTTTTCGAGTTACCATAATTCTCTTTTGCACACAAATTCTTCACATTTTTTTGTCTCTGTTTGAATTAAGGAGAGAATGTAAAATTTACGTTAAGTTCGAATTTATTAAAGTAAAATATTTTAAAAGTGAATCCTAGTACAGGTTTACATTATTACAAATGCCTACCTATATGCAATATTACTTCTACACAAAACACTAACCATAACGTAGTAAATAAGTAGTAACTTACCTAATTAAAAGCACACCAAGGCGATAAGATAAGTCAGTAATGTCTTGACATGCCTTGTTAAAAATACTAGTAGTAAGTGGTGTTGAGTTTCTACGTTATTAACCAACTTCATAAAGGAGGAGGTTACTCAATTCGACGTTTAAATATGTATTTTTTTATGTATGTTCGGGATAACTGCGTTGTTTATGAATCGATTTTGATAATAATTTTTTTGTTGGGAAGGAGATATCCCAAGGATGGTACCATGATAAGGAATCCCAGAGAAATGGAGGAAAACCCTCGAAAATCGTAATGACGACTAGTGCGTTTGTTAAGTTTTTTCGTCTACTTACGTTGTACTACTTGTCGGTGTAATTGAAGACGTTTTTTTCATTTGCTAGCAAATATGTACACGAGAAATATATACATTAAGATAATTATTTTACAAAGCTAACACTGTCAGTTTAGAGATTTTTTTTAATACCTAAATGTATCCACCTCTATTTTAAAATCTTCACAGTGTTGTACAAAAATACTGGTTATGTTAGTAATACTAGATCCTTATATGCAATGAAAGTGGAAAAACTACTTTCCCGTTGATAGGTTACGCGATAAAGAATATTTTGTATTTCTATAGTGGTGTTTGTAGTTTTCGTGTGTATATGTAGTCACATAATCACGTTATGGACATGTACCTATGCCCTAGTCGCTTCTACTTTTAGGTGTCATGTCGAATGTATTTTAATTGATTAAAATATTTTAATAACAAGGTAGGTACCTAAGTATTAAAGAAAATACAAAAGGTATTCTAGATTCGTATTTGCAATTCTCATAAAAATATAAAAATTGTAATATCATTATATAATAAATTACAATTCAAGAGGTAATTTTTAAAGTTCATTATCCCCATTTTTCAACAATTCCGGTTATGACGACATTAAAAAAATTGTTTCTAATAGGCAATTTGGTATTCATACTATGTCCATATGTTGGTCAGTTTGAAAATAATTAAATTTATTTCAATACACCTAAAAATAGTTTATATAACTTAATTTTCTGTTATCACTTTTAAAAAATTTCCTCCTGAATTTATGACCGTAACCAATACTATCGCCACCAGGGATCGGCAAGTGGTTGTTATTCAAGTGTAGGTCTAAGAACTGGTGATGACGATTCTGAAGAGGAAGAACAGGATCAAGTATTGAACTTGGAGAAACGTTGCTTCAAGCACGGGACAGTTGTACACGAAATGCTTCATACTCTCGGCTTCTACCACATGCAGAGTACTTACGATAGGGACGACTTCGTACAGATTGTGTATGAAAATATAAAACCAGGTGATTTGTGTCTTTTTACGTCTTAAATGCTAGTCTAAATAAAATTCCTAATAGAAGTAACTTTCACATATAACTGTCCAATATAGTAATGTAGGTTTTTAGATAAATACGCACAATATTTAATAATATTTTGAAGTTTTCTCTGCGCGTTAGCAAAATCTTAAAAATTATTATATGAATTATCAGTTTTGTATAACAATATTTCACAATTGTCTGTTTGAATCAATACATATAATAAAAAGGCTCGCTGTCTGTACATGGATCAACGCAAATAAAAGCACCCATAACAATGATTGTTAGAATTTTTTTGTTTGTCTGTGAGTTTGTGCAGGATAATCTCAGAAACGGCTTATCCGATTTAGATGTGGTTTTCACTGATATATTATGGTAAGCTTCACTGAATATTTAGTGTTTGGTCCTTACATAAAAAAGTTACGCCAATTTAAAGAATCACGTTAAATATGTAAAGTCACGCTTCCACGCAGACGAAGTCGCGAGCACAGCTAGTTGTAAAAAAATATTAAACATTGTGTTTTTGTAGTTTTAGGTGTAGTGGTTTAGAATGCTTTAACGAAACCGTCATGGATTCGAACCGATTTTTTTGCTTCTATGTTCCCAGTGGCGGATTTATAAATTTGTCGCTAGTTGGCTATTCAATCGTGTCGTAAGAGGAGATTAAGGGATAACACAGTTCCACCACCACCTTGGAACTTAAAAAGCCGATCGATGGCGGGATAACCATCCAACCGCTGGCTTTGAAATACACAGGCCGAAGACGGGACGACAAAGTCTGCCCTGCGGTCACCAACCCGCCTGCCCAGCGTGGTGACTATGGGCAACACACATAAGTTAGCGCCATTTTTGGTATGAACTTGTGGAAGCCTATGTCCACCAGTGGACTGCGATAGGCTGAAGTGATGACGATGAGGCTATTCAATTGATGTCAGTCAGGCGCGGATCCAGTCCTCAAAAAGTTTGTGGGTCATAACCTAATATCCCACTGCAAAATCTTTATCATAACTTTTCATATTATTGGTCTACTACTGTATGCACCGTTGATTGAGAACCGTATCCATCAACGCATGCCATTGAGGCTTAAAAAAAAGTTTATTTTTGGAAAAATTAATTCATTTTAATTAAAAGTGTTTGCGGACACTTTTTGACTGGCATCCTGTTATGAATGTATTTGCCTATTCGTAAAGGTTTACAGAAATTACAATTTGATTATCAACGTAATGACCGTAATGATTACAGCCACCCGAAAAGCTAGTCGCGATTACTTTCGCCGACCTTTTTTATACAATAGTCAATTCGAGGGAAAATATATTGCGACTGACCTTTTTTTAGTTATCCATTGTTGTACAAAGGCAGTGGTCATGCCCATTGATTTTCTGATTCTATATAATAATATTTCAAAAACGAAACGTAAAAAAAAATTACTGCTCTGGGCTACACCTACTCAGCTTACTAGTAAACTCGACACTGTGTGTTACACTGATAATGGTTGATAGCTGTTTTTTAAGACTTTGGAATTCAGTGAACTAACACTAACTTATTTCAATAATAGTTATTTAATTATTCTTGCCAGAATATTATATCAGTTAAAAGAGTTACTGGCTTGCCTACAAACACGTAACCCATTACAAAACATTATCCAAGTAAGAGTTACATATACCTATTAAATAATTTAAATAATTATTTTAATTGAATACATAAAAAAAAACTAATATTATAATATGTCGTTCTACTAGGCGCGGAGCACAATTTTGCAAAGTACACCGTTGATACAGTAACTGACTTCGGAGTACCATACGATTACGGCAGTGTGATGCATTATCCATCAAAAGCATTTTCTAAAAACGGAAATAAGACAATCATACCTTTAAAGGTAAGTAAAAGTTACAACTAACTCATAAAATATTATTTTAGATTACAGTAGATATAATTTATTAAGTGTCTGCTTGTCTTCAAGTGTGTTTCACAAAAATAAATATTTAACCTAGATTACGGTTAATTTATCAATTAAGATAATAACGGCAATAGATACATTCTCATTGTATTGTTGCGTGTTTTTGATACGTTTCTTGCAATATTTTACGCCCCAATTTAATTATTAACAACAATGTACGGTGAAATAGATTTTTGATAAGAATTCATGTAGTAAATGTTCAACAGGAAGACGTCAAAATAGGACAAAGAGTTGGACTATCCGAAAGTGACGTATTGAAGATTAATAGAATGTATTGTGAAGATGAGAAGTCTGTTAGTTACGTTTCGAAGTAAAAATATATAAAATTGGCACGTTTTGAGTTTGTTTAAAACAGATTTACGTGTAATACACCTATAACCAATTAAAATATATTACGGAACACGAGACTATTAAATGTGGAATAGTAAAAAGCATTGCACCAGATAATTGAGTTTTATTCTTCCTGATTATTACGAGACTTATGGTCAATAAATGTTTGCGTAACATTTAATACATCGGAATTATTTTTAAGCAACTTTGTTGTTTTTTTTTTAAATTATTTTTATGAATTTCATAACTAGACAAATTTAAAGTAATTTCATTCATCAAGTGACACGGACCAGTCATGATTTTTATGAAATACAATAATTTAGCAATTATTTTATAATAAGCTTAAATTAATACACGAAGATATGACGACATTGCTATTTTGTTACGAAAATAAGTACCTAGTTGATAGGGAATAGTAGGGATATTAAGGCGGCCAATAATTTCAATTAGAAATAAATTCTCTATCGCACACATACCCACTACCTACTAATTAAAATTACAATAAGTTTTGAAAACTTATAGGAGATTTCGACGCTGTATTTTTACATAAATTAAAGCTACTAAGCTGAAACGATTTTAAACAAACATAATAATACATAAACATTAAAATAATTTGTGCTTTTAGACTACGTAAACAAACGTATACGTAGTCTAAAAGCACAAATTATTTTAAACAAATTTTTTTAAAACAAACGTACGTAACGTAACAAACGTTTAAACAACATTTCTGAATTATTTTTTTTATAATATAGGTACATATAAGTGTAGAATAGTATCTACTTTATAAAGGCTATTATGTTATGCATGAAAAATTAGCGATTATTTTGTAACATCTCGAAGGTATTGAGAACTTGTGTTCATTTTTTACATTCCCAATTTAATGTGAAAGCGTAACGAAGTTTTATAATATTTCGTCTTGATCACCAACATCGAAACAATAAGGACTTTAATACTAGTAAAAAACCATTGATTATTTTTACGGTCAAATGTTTAAATAATGCATTTAAAGAAACAACTTAATTATTTAATATATATCTATATACCTACACAGGACTTACATCAGTTTATTATTATAATTGTATTGAACAGTTCAAGCTCCGACTCGATGAATAAATAATGCGCTGAATGCATTATTTATTACGGACGTTGCGCGTTACAGTTATTATAAAGGGTTTTAAGGTTAATAAATTATAGTAATTTTAACGACAAACCGGATAACCTTTTTAAAATTTGCAATTTAAGTAAGAAAATTTAAGATACAATTAGGCAAACAAATTATTGAAATCAAGGTTCGTTTCAATGATACAATAAATCGAGCAGTAAATTTAGCAATTGTGTCTTGCATGGGAGGCGTTGTCCGTTACCACGGCACGGGCGTGCTGTCGCAAGATACTTCTGCAGTAGCGCGCCAACACCTTGTGAAATGGTCGTATCTAACACTATATTAATTCCCGACCCGCCTCGGTGGGTTTTGTTCGACAAAAACTTCACGGTGTAGTGCAAAAACTTTAATTCGCAAGGTTTCCGTTGCAACTTTATCAAAACCGTGTAATGTGGCTGTACCGTTAAGGCGACACACTTTTCAAATGTTTGAACTACTGTTTGCGCGAGGACAATAGTGATGTATTTATTTACAATTTCACCTAATTGACCTAAAACAGAACTTCAAATATGAAATTGATCGGTATTATTATTTTCTCTCATTTTTGTGTGATGAAGAGCTTAGCGATGTCCACGAGGGAACTTGAAGATTTCAGTAATTTCTTAAAAGAGACATCCCAGTTGGATCAAAATGTGAAAAGTAAGGTTTTTCTATTTTTCAAATAATAATATTAACGAATTCATATTCATATCACATTTAAAGGTAAACATTATTGAGTCATTAATAAAAAATCAAAATACTATAGTTTATCGCTTATCTAAGTAAAGTTGCCGCGCGTTGACCTTGTTTACTATTCATGTGTGAGGTTTAAAAGCTTAGTCATGTCCTAGCGTAGATTCGAGGTATATTCGATGTATATATACTAATTTCATCAAAATCAGTTTAGAACTTTTATAGATTTGTGTTTTCCTACCAACGGACAAACTGATATAAATTATAAAATTATTATTATTTAAGCAATAGCAAATCTCTACAGAACTGACGTCATATGACATTATGTGTAAAAATAAAACAAATAAATAATTACTACAATATTTTATTACTTTTATTTAAACATATAAAAACGAATTTATAAAAGGTGGCGTTCCCGAAGATTTTGACGATGACACGCCAATATCTGACCACGCTTGGGAAGAAAGTGGTAAATTTGAAGGCGATCTGATTCTAAATGACAGGCAGAGGAGAATGATAGTCGCCAGCGTCGCTGAAGGCCTCGCAAGAAATGGCATTTCAGATACAACTAAACGTTGGCCAAACAATGAAGTTATTTACTTCATACAAGCTGACCATTTCTGTAAGTTAAGTAAACCTAATTTTAACATCTTAAGGGAAAGGGTACCTGAGAGACTTTTGAAAAATAGGTATTTGAATAAAATGTCCCTGTCTCGCTGTATGCTCCCGCCGTGCCCCGAGCCAAGGGGACAGGGGTAGCTGCAGCTCAGACCACTTTAGGTAAGTAGATAATTATTAACCAATATGAAAACAGTATTTCGTAGTCGACTATTTTTTTGAGTTTTATAAGACACGAACACGTAAAAGTTAGATATATATAGATCCAATTTAATTTTAAAATCGCTCCTTGATAGTTGAAATTATTCAATATCAGTTTAATGTTATCCGTATACGCAACGAGGCTCAGTTAGAATGCCGAGAAATGAGGTGACAGCTATGGTTGCAAGTAATTCTGTCAATAAACGCTATTGTTGTATTGTTACTGTTAAATTGAAATGTAATATTTTTTTTTTAAATTAGCCTTTCAAAGAAATATGCTATTTGGATCTTTGTGATTTCAGCAAGCGATCAGATAGAAGCAATACACAATGGGATAGACGATTTGGCTCGATCTTCATGCGTCAAATTTAGACCTTATGTAAAAGGCGATCGTGACGCTGTAGTAATTCAGGTAGCTATAAATCCAACAGCCTGTAATATTATGTATTTTAATTTTACTGTGGGGCTAAAACTTCTTCTGTTAAAAAAAAAAAAAAAAAAAAAACTAATCGTAAGATAAGAGGTTCTGCCTCACTGTCTTGTTTTTGGAACTATTTCAAAAGGCTTAAGTTTTTCCATTACATTTTCCTTTCCTGCCGAAGAAGAGATTGATTGATACGAAGAAGTTAGAAACAACTGAGAGTAAAATAATAGTATATTTTTATGAGAGACCAGAATAAATTTTTAATTTAACATACTTTTAGGGTAGCAGAAGAGGATGCTTTTCGCAGGTAGGGTACCAGGGAGGGTATCAAGTGTTGAACCTCTCGGCACGCCATCCGACAGGTCGCGGCTGCTTCCGTCATGGTACTATTGTACATGAAATGCTACATACCTTGGGCTTCTATCACATGCAGAGTAGCTCCGATAGAGACGAGTTTATAGATGTTGTATGGGAGAACATTATTAGAAGTAAGTAATAACCTATAATATATCGTAAAGTTAATAAAAGTTTTAACAAATATCACACTATAATAATTATGTAAAACAAAATCAAACGTAAGATTAAGGTAAAAAAAAATCTTTTGTGTAAAATTTTATTTTTAGACAGTAAATAATAATAATTATTCGTAATAATTTATAAAATTTGTAAGCATATAGATGTCTTCATGACTAAGGTTACGGTGTTAGAGATTCGCTTTGTATGACCTGCATACTAAATTTCTAGTTTCTACTGTAACACTTATGCAAGCCAAATGCTTTGTCAAAACAAATTATATATAGGTACCTCAGTTTCATTCTACTAAGCATATAAAGATATAAATGTATATATCTTACTATCCATATGTATATATGCAATTCTTTTGTACGTGTTTACGTCACCTAACTATTCTTAACAGGTGGCATTTCGTGTGTATATTTAAATAAAAATACGATTTCACCCGGTAGGTGGCACTACCGTTAGTATGTCAGCAATTAAATTTGGTAGCTGCTATACGGGGCAGGATAACATCTGCCGGGTCCGCTAGTTCACATATAAATGTTTATTTTAAACAGCATAGATCATAAATAACCATGCATTCTACTATACCTACCTACTATCTGATTCAAGAGACATTATTATTTTCACCTTAATAATTTAGCGGTATGAAATATGCAGACCAAATTCTCGTAGCCTCTGATAACTCGGTATGAGAACTTGGTCTGTATTTGTCCATGTTTTTATATTATGAGATTTGAAGATGGCTTATGAGATTTTTTCCAATATCGCTGAATCAGTCTGGAATTTGATAAAAGTAAAGCAAATAATTGTTATATTTTAATCTACTCTGGAGCACAAAGCAGATTTGTACAGAGCAGATTTTTTTGTATGCGACTCTATCATGCAGCACAATTAATTTATTTCACTTTCTAACATTGCCTTGCGGGCAAAGAATTTATATAAACGATAGTAAGAAATATATTTATTGATTGATAAAAGCAATATATTGCGCCAATATTAATGTTTACGTTACAGGTGCGAGACACAACTTTCGCAAATATAATTCGTTTGCAGTTTCTGACTTTGGCGTTGGTTACGACTACGATAGTGTTTTACATTACAGTCGCAAGGCTTTCTCTTTGAATGGCCAAGACACACTGGTTCCTAAGCAGGTACTTCAAATATCTAATTTATTTACTTATAACTATTGTAGTATTAGCCCTGAGTATTGATATGTTTCTAAATTGAAAATCCTTAGTCTTGGCCGTGTGGTGCCGCCAGTATAATGACTGTGGGCAAACTTCCCCATTATGGATAATCACAAAAAAGGAAGGCCTCAATTCACGGTGGTCCTACTATTCCGGCAGCAGCCCTAGTTACGGTAGGATAGCGGTGTGCTAGAAATCTACGATTCCCGGTCTACGAGCGTATAACCTGCGCAGTCTACGACTGATCCTTGTGGTAGAATTAAGAAATAAAAGGTGGCACATTATAGGTTTATGCGAAGTCCGAAGAGAGGTTGAGGATAGGAAGAAAGCAAACAATCACAGGGTGACGAGGGGTTCCTGGTCAACAAGGTTCTCCCTGACAGCGTGATGGAGATCTGTAGCGTCTCAACCCGGGTAGCGTACCTTGTACTAAAATGAACCGAGAGATACTCTCTTAAGATCGTACAAGTATATGGGCCGACTTCAAGCAGCTCGGATGAAGAGGCTAAGTTCTTATTTGAGGACATAACGAAAGCTATGCATAATATCACCAAGACTCACTTCACTGTTGTTTTAGGGCGTAGAAACCAGAGATATCAAATGCTGGTTAACTTGCTCAGCATGCAGGGGCTGTTCTGTATGAACAATTTCTTAAGGAGTTCCCACTTTCGGAATAGGTGAATAGATAACAAGTAAAAACTTTCAAGCGAGATTTTGGAGCAGATGTGTCTTCCAATGGAAATGCCAGAAGGAGCCTTATCAGACACCCAGTCTCTCAACAAAAAGATCCATACTTTGGCGAGGCTCCACCTTCAAAGCTGGAACGCCCGTTTTATACATGAAGCAATCGAAAAAAATCGAGGGTCAAAGGTCTTCACCAAGAAACTGGCAAGAAATCACATGACAAGGCTTAAAACTTCGAATGGCAAAACCGGCACATCAGCTACAGAGATATTTGCTGAAATTGAGGACTTATACGGAAAACTATATGCTTCGCATGCACCGAAACCTTCACCTGACGCGAATATTCCGAGAGTCCCACTTACTCGTCATTTCACGGACTATCTCCCAGACGTAGGTGTTCACGAAATAGCGTTGGCTCTTGAGCAGCTTAATAATGCAAAGGCCCCTGAGTAAGATAGAGTTACCTCTAAGCTCCTCGTGACTGAAGGAATTCCATTCTTGAGGAGCTTAAGAGGTTGTTTAACTCGGCAATGTTAAACAGCATGATCATCCCAATGGCGTGGAGGAGAGGTGTACTTGCTTTGTTTCACATAAAAGAAGACAAAAGAAATATTTATCTGATGGAAACAATGTCAGTAAAACTTCAGAACCACCAGACAAGACCCATCCAGGTGTTTCGAGGTGTAAGACAAGTTGATGTTATATCCCCGAAACTCTTCAACAACGCACTGGAGGATGTCTTTCAGGCACTGTCGTGGGAAGGAATGGGCTTCAATGTAAACGGAAAGTACCTCACGTATCTTCGTTTTGCCGATGACACAGTGTTAATGGTAGAATCATTGAAAGACGTACAGAGGATGCTGTCTAGCCTTCAATATTGCCTTAAGGCGGATTGGGCTCGAGATGAACTTAGATAAGACCAAAGTCATGTTCAACGAGCACGTCACTCCCAAAACAATCTATGTCAAAGGTGTAGCTCTTGAAGTTGTCCAAGAGTATATCTACCTCAGACAAACATTGCAGTTGCACAGAGAGAACTTTGAGGGCGAAATTGCGAGACGAGTGCAACTAAGCTGGGAAGCGCCTGGAAAACTGTGTCACATGTTTGGACATCCTTGTCATAATGCCTCAAGACCAAGATGTTCGATCAGTGCGTCTTGACAGATATGATATACGGAACCGAGACGTGGAACTTGGCGGTGAAGCTAGCCTATCGACTGCATGCCACTCAGAGAGCTATGGAGAGGTCTATGCTCAGAACCTTACTAAAGAATAAGGTCTGAAATGAGACTTACCACCAGAAGACGAAAGCGACAGACGTAATTAATAAGTTTAGCAAACTGAAGTGGCAGTGGGTAGTTGGCAGTGACTGGATGGCTAAAGCTGGTAATCGGGCCTTGTTGCGTACCTTAAAGGAGGCTTACATCCAGCTGTGGACTGCAAATGTCTGTGGACTGTAAATGGATGATGATTGATGATGGATTGATGAGTCTTGGCTAATATTATACTCGTAGAACGAATGTCTTTACAGTACGTATAAGTATGTACGTTGTTTATTAGTTAATCAGTCATAGAATTTATTAATAATACTACTAATAATAACGTTTTATCAGTGAGATCGTGTACTTAAATGTTTTTTTTTTTTTCATTTCAGCTTGGGGCAACTATTGGTCAGAGAATAGGTTTATCAGAAAAAGACACTCAGAAACTTAATAAGATGTACTGCGATGCAGAACCCGATCACCAACTCGATACCGACTCAATAGAAAAGCCCAAGAAAAAGAAAAAAAACAAAAATAAGCCATTTGAAGGCCATGGCTTAGGTTACCAACAAGGTAAAACAGTAATCATAAAATTACCCAAGGTCGAAGAATATCAAATTCAGGGTTCTCCTCAATTTTCTATGTTTGATTATTTTAGTAAAACGACGCAAGAACTGCAACCGGCGTTTATTCCGGGAACTGGAAATAGAAAAGAAGTGATTCCACAACTTTACAAGTCTACAGTTTTACCAAATATTGAAGAATATGGAAAATCTTATTTTAAAGAAAATCCGCTCCGATCCGAATCCGAGAAACAAGTTACTAATAGAGAACAGTCAGTTATAAAACCACATACTGAAGAAAAGCATGAAGACAAGCGTTCTGATGCTGAATATGAGGATTTATCAAATGCATTTTATAGATTTTCGCAAATAATAAAACCGGGAGACTTTTCAAAACAAACACAAAACGATGATAACTATAAAGAACACTATAACATTGAAAAGCTGTTAGTTAAGGAGGAAGAATCCCCTTCTAAATATGTAGGACTTTCACACCGGTACCAACCTGAGTTAAGATCAAGTTTTATTCCTTTAGTTAATGAAGAAAAAGATAGTTTTACTTTTTTTGGCCATCATATTCCTCGAAAAGAGAAATGGCAACACGGAAATGAATATTACAGAGACAGAAACCCAACGTTATCAGAAGTTTATAGATAAAATTAAAATGTATTTACATATAATATTTATGGTACGTAGACAGGCCCAACGAATGACTACAAATTACGCTCGACGTTTGCTAGCGCATGTAGTATTAGCATTTTAGTTTTATTTTCTAACGCATAAATGAACGTTAACGAATTGAAGTTATATGTGTTTGTTGACTCGGAATATACGCACGAATATGTAATGTTATTTGTTGATAATTTCGTTTTAATTTAATAAAAAGTTTATTAAAATACGCGTTTTTTTATTAATAATATCTGTTTAATTATTAATCACTACTGCTGGCTTTGAAATACACGAGCCGAAGACGGGCAGCAGCGTCTTTGGTGGGAAAAAGTCAGCCCTGCGTTCACCATCCCGCCTGCCCAGCGTGGTGACTATAGGCAAAACACATGATAACACGCCATTTTTGACGCGAACTTGTGGAGGCTTAGGTCCAGCAGTGGACTGCGATAGGCTAATGTGTGTGTGTCTGTGTGATAACAACCGGGACTGACGGTTTAACGTGCTCTCCGAGGCACGGTGGGTCTCCCAAAAGGACTGCACAAACTTGGCACAAACACCCAGACCACAGCAAACATCTATATGGCTAATACAAATGTTTGTCTTAATTTTTGTATTAAGTTTGTTAGCTAATAGATACCATTTTAAGTATTAATTTATGTATTTTTATTATGTTTTAAATTTTTCAACCTAGGTTTTTTATAGAAACTTAATGTTTTTCTTAGGAAACGTGTACAAGAAATAACAAGAAAATATTTCAATATTAGGTAATATTTTTAGTTTTTGAAGACTCCTACTCCCTATGATTATGAAAAAAACCAATACATAGGGGCATGGTTATGGCAGGTAAAGATTTTATGTTACAAAAATATTTGATCTAGTGTCATTATCCAGGGAGGAAACAGTCGACTACGTTTGTATGGAGAATTAGCCGCTATCCTTTTCTTTTAAGCCTCTCTCTTGACTATAATATATTCGTTTAGTTCAAACTTGATAGACACAAAATTTTATACATTTTAAGCGCACTTTATTTCAATTCAATATATTCGCATTCGGAATGTCAAAGTCAATTATTCATTTATCTGTATTCGTTGGTGTTGACACTGTTCACATTTGACATTGACAATTTGACATTAAATCAATTAGCCCAGGGGCACAGGCAAGGCATAGGTGTTTTGAAATTGAGATGACAAATAATGTGACGACTGTTATTATTGTTTCACTGCTTTTAAGTATTCGTTATTCTATACTCTGAAATGTGTCTATTTTGATATCGTAACGATAAAGTTATTAGCAATGTTTATTCTGGGACGGTGACACAAAAGATCTTTTGACAACTGTACGATTTGTGATCTTATTTCCTTAACATTTAATGGGTTGTGCAGTATCAGGAATTCAGCGCACCATGTCCTTGTTTAGTAGAAATTCGAACAATTCTCAGGACATTAGAGCTAAGTTGGAAAGAAAATTGTACCTTGCACGAGAGTCACCAGAACCAGACTTCAATTTATCGGACTGTGAGATGCGCCGCCTGCCTTCTGGTATATTTTCCATATGCAAGGTATTTAGAAAAGACTATTTATATCTGCACAATAATCGCTTGCAATCGCTCGAAGATGGAGGGCAGTTGTCAGATCTCCAGTTAATTAAAGTTCTAAATTTGAGCTACAACCAGTTTTCATATTTACCCAACGATATAAGATATTTGGTAAGCTTGACTGAACTATATCTTCAAAATAACTGCCTTGAATCTTTACCTGATGGAATAAAATATATGGAGTGTTTACAAGTATTAGACGTGTCAAATAATAAATTAGGCAGATTAAATCCAATGTTAGGAAACTTAAAAAGTCTCAAAATATTAAAAATCTCTGGCAATAAGAGCCTAAATAAGTTGTGCCCAGAATTATGTTATGCTGTTAATTTGGTTTCCATTGAATCAGATGGAGAAAATTTTATTTTCCCACCTCCAGATATAATGACTAAGAGTACAACAGAAATAATGAAATTTTTATGCTTAGAAATGAATATTGAATATTTACCACCTCTTCCTACCACTTTGGACATTTCACCATCTCAAATTCCAAGCACTAATTATAATGTTTTTGAAAAACAAGTAGGTATTACATGGGAAGAACAAGAAGCTAAAATGATTGAGCAGGAAAATAAAATACACAGAGCCAATCAAGTTCAGAGAGAAAAGTTTTTGACAAATTTTTTACAAGAGCAGCAAGATTTAGACAGTGAAATAGCTAAAGTACAAGAAGTTAGAGATATTGAAAGACAAAAATTAATGAAGACTATTCAGAAAGACGAACAAGATATAGAATGGTTGGTTAAGAATTTCATTCAGACTGACAGGCTAAAACCAGAAGTGATTCAACAACAATTGGCATATGAACAAGCAGAGCATAACCGCTTGCTTGAAATCACACGACAAAATTATGATAATGTTCGACGAACTGATATTTTAACTGCAATGGAACAGCTTATTGAAAATGATTATCATATTCAATATCACAAGAAAAATTATAAGGATGGTTTAAATAATATTAAACAAAGCTTATTGTCTCAAGAGTCCGAAGGTACTAATAAATTGGTTCATATATTGAATGCTAAAGATGAATCACGGACAGTATTAATTCAACAAGTTTTAGAGGACCAAGATATCCAGAAAGCTATTGTTTCATCTCTACTCGATCGAGTTGATGCAAAAAGTTGGAGTCTCAACCAGGAAATATCACTGATATCTATGCATTTAGCTAGGTTAAGTGTTATTGAACAAGAAAAGAAAAAAATGCAAATTGAATTTAATTACAATGAGCTTTTAACACAGAGGTTAAAATTAGTGGACTTCTTAGATGATTTGTTGGATCAGAGAAAGAAACGCAGGAAGCAATTAATTAATACTTTAAAAGAAGCACAAGATGAAGGAAATCAGCCTTCTGATTTTTGGTTAAAAAGTTACCAGAAACTTTTGGATTCTGCTCCTAAATCTTTATTTAATGTACGGAAGCTGGATCCTGTCTTTGCAAATTACCTCTTACAAGAAGGAGTCATACACTGCTTACCCTTCTTGGCAAAGTATCTTTTTTCTGGTGAATCTTTATTGAATATAACTCATGAAAATTTAAAAGAGAGTGGGGTTTCCTTGACTTCAGATAGAGAGAGTATTTTAAAAGCTTTAAAACTGTATGTCAATGAAAAAAGTCAAAATTATAATGATGCTGATTTAAATATTAAGTCGGCAAGTCCTAATAGCCCTCCTTTGGACACTAAACAAAACTGCTCGGGAGTTTTGAATGTTGATGAAAAAGAAAGCACAAATGTCGAGGGTGAATGTGTAATCTGTATGGATGAAAAGTCTGAAGTTGTATTTGTACCATGTGGTCACATGTGTTGCTGCCATTCATGTGCACAAAATGAATTAGAAGGCTGCCCTATGTGCAGAACAAAGATAGAAAGAACTATTAGAGTCATTTTGTCATAGTTATATTGTAAAAGCAAGATATTACAATATTGTCATTGTGATCCTATTTATAAGATTAAATAATATGTATATTTCCTAGTTAAAATTTTGCACCTATGGTGTACGACTGCTAATTTAAAATACAAATTTTAATTAACTGTTAATGTTTGAAATAAGTCAGCCATGTTATTGTATCTTAATGCAGAAAAAAAATTAAGCAATAATTTATATCGTGATATAATAATAAATGCAAATATATATATATATATATATATATATATATATATATATATATATATATTTTAACTTTAATATTAGTATCAACAGGTTGGTTTGATTTGTAAAAGATTTAGTAAATTGTGAATACATAATTATGAAATATTAATTTGAGAATCATATAGTTTCGTTATTTATTTTTCAATAATCTAAATATTAAAAGATTTTAATTCAGAAAACAAGTCATACAAATTATTTTTTCAAAACAATCTACTACCTCCTCTTTGATCTAATGAATTTCTGAACATAATGACAATTGAGTTTAACTTATGATACTTAGATGTAATTTGGACAAAGACTTTCTAAAATCGGTTTAAATTGATAACAAACACTCAAATGACATAAACAAGTTTACATTTCTAAATTGAAGTATGTAATATAAATCTGATTGGCTAAAATTAACATTAGAACTAAAACGGCTAGTCACAAATAGTGATACACTCTAAGTCTGATATTGTTTCTTAAATGTATTTATTTATCATTACGGTATATTTAAAAAAGTCAGTGCCTTGTATGTATGCTCTTTAATTTATTTGAATTAAAATCTTACAATTAGTCTTGCATACTATTGTTATATGAGTACCTATAATGTTCACATAAAATTGATGTTTGTTTTTAGTGATTTTGTTACAACAATAACTGAAGATTTATTCTAATACATAGGATTTAATGTCTAATTTAAGATATTGTTGTTCAGTTTGTTTCGATATGTGATATTTTTCCAAGTATTCAAAATATTAGATATATAATGCATTAATATTCTTAGAAGACATTATAATTTATTAACTATTAGATATGTTTTTGTTATTTTACGGTTCTTTATAGCTCACAGTATATGTAGCACCAACAATATTATTAGTGTATAATGATTACGTATTATATGGATTCATCCACTAAATATTCCATGTTTTGTTATTTCAAATAGTTGTTTTTTTGCTTTACCTACAATAAATTTATTTTGATATTGATTGTAGTTGTGTATAATCCACGTATAATCTAGTACATATTTAAAGTTGACTTTTAAACACCTTTTTAGAATTAATAGTTAAGTAGCATTACATAACCATACCACTTGTTTTTTAAAAATACATTTTAACGATAGCACATATCGTAGTTTCATTTTTAATATTTTTAACAATTGATTACAATGGTTTTAATTTTAATATGCTTTTAATGATTTTAGGTTTAATGATTACAATAAATGTCATTGCAATGGTTTTTAATATGCATATGTTATAGCCTGTTTTTTTTAACAAAGGAGGAGGTAGGTGGAGTAGGAGTAGGTGGGTATACTCAAAGGGGTTTAAGTCGGGGTTGCGCGCTGCCCTCTCTATATGTGTGATACCGACTACTAGGAAAAAAAAATTTGCAAACATTATCTGAGCTGTATTGCGTAAAAAAATCAAAATCAAAAACAACTTTCTGTGTTTCCCGAAAGCTATGACCTGGGGATCTTTAAGTCGCGAGTGAATAGGCTACTTCTAGGTAAGCGTACTCCATCTTAGACCGCATTCTCACTTATCATCAGGTGGAATAGCGGTCAAACGCCAGCCTATCTATGTATTAAAAAAAAAAAAAAACTTTATTCAAATAGGCCCCATGAGTACTTCTGAATCATCATTTTACAAATTAAAACTAAAAATGATTATTATTTTTGTAAAAGTAAAGCTACCATTCTGCAAAGAAGAAACGGCAAGAAACTCCGCAGTTACTCTTTTGAAAATAATATATAAATTGTGTTTTAGTAGAAAGTTAGTAATATCTTGCATGAAACTAATTACACCTCACACATCACATCTTTATCAACTACTAGCCGACCCGTGCCCACTTCGTTGGGCGTTAATTATTATTTTAGTGATACAAAAATATGGAGTAAAGTTTTCATCTCGTTCGCATTTCTTAGATTTGATTTA
Organism: Melitaea cinxia; assembly: GCF_905220565.1. Lineage (NCBI taxonomy): Eukaryota > Metazoa > Arthropoda > Insecta > Lepidoptera > Nymphalidae > Melitaea > Melitaea cinxia. Next base: position 12,720,480 of record NC_059395.1, on the reverse strand, counting down.
CATATACTATTACTTTTCACTGATTTTTTTGTTCAATAACAATAAAATTTAGATTATATTACTCCTGAATAGTGTAGTTTTCGGCTAGTGAAAGAATTTTCATGATCGGATCAGTATGTGCAAAGATTACCACCTACAAACAAACAAAGTTAGAAACTACCTCTTTAAAATATTAGTAGGTATAGATGTAATCCTGCACCGAATAATACGCTTTATCTCTCATTACAGCCTATACAGTCCACTGCTGGACATAGGCCTCCACAAGTTTACGCCAAAAATAACGTGAACTCATGTGTTTTGCCCATAGTCACCACGCTGGGCAGGCGGGTTGGTGACCACAGTACTGGCTTTGTCGCACCAAAGACGCTGCTGCCCGTCTTCGGCCTGTATATTTCAAAGCCAGCAGTTGGATGGTTATCCCGCCATCGGTCGGCTTCTTAAGTTCCAAGGTGGTTGTGGAACCTTGTTATCCCTTAGTCGCCTCTTACGACACCCACGGGAAGAGAGGGGGTGGCTAAATTCTTTAGTGCCGTAGCCACACAGCATCTATTAATTTTCAGCAGCATCTATTAATTTTCTATTAACTTTAAATTTATGTTGAGACAATTTGTTTGTGGGATTTTTTTTATACATGCGAATATCATAAGCCAGAAAGGAGACGTTTACTTTGCCCAGTCGGAGACCAGGAGTTACAATTCTGTTATTCCTTCTCGTGTTTACATAAACATGCATTCTCACCCATGTCCACAAAAAATGGACCAACGTAGTCATTCAGAATTTCAATGACATATCTTTGCTGTTAAAGTTCCATTTTCACCACTAGCCCCACCCTCACCTAACAATTTTCACTTTGTCAATATCGGAAATATACGAGGACATACTCTCTATCGGAAATATAGGAGTACTCATTTGTTAAAAAAACAGACTATATTACAATAATTACAATTATAGCGCCACCTATTGTCATGAATTCGAATAAACTCGACTGCCAACGGAAGGATTTCATTATGGACAAGAAATTAACATTTCCTTTAATAAAATGATTCAGCCACGTTTGGTTATGATTCGTAGAGGTCTGCATGTAACAAGGTGTAGTATTAAATTGTTTTCGATGCAATTTGGTACAAATGTGCAGGACACAGTACATCCGAGAGTATCGATACTGAGAAATAAGTTAAAAAATTCAATAATTATAATGAACCAACTTTTTTGGATTTTATCGCGGTTAATTAAATTTTTTAAATGCCCGACATTTCGGATACTTTACAGCAAATTGTTTCATGATAAATAAGCTACAAGGTCGTTTGCACTTCAAATAAAAGAAATTGCATGATATCTACCTACCATGATGTTTACCTATTTAAAGTAAAAAATGTGAAATTGCGAAGCGTAAATAATGGTAAGCACGGGTGATATCGACATGGTCGAGGTAAGCAAAAATTTACTTGATGACACAGTATGACCAAATTATGTTGTTGAACAACCGCTCTGGTGTAGTGGTGCTAGTAGTAGCCTGAAACACTGATGGTTTGCGTCGGTCCCGGTTGTCCCGCAGTGGAGCAGCGTGGTGGATTAAGCTCCAATCCTCCTCCTGCATGGAGAAGCAGGCTTATGCCCAGCAGTAGGATGTTACAGACTGAATGCGTAGGAAGCGCTTAAACTACTTAAACACATGCAAATTAACTACCAGTACTCAGTAAATACCAATACTTATATAGACAGTGTATTGGTAATGGCAACTATGCAGTGTTGGAGAAAAGACGAAAAAGGAAAAGTTATGTATATGTTATAAATTTTGTAATAATGGACAATAAGCAATTTTGTCAAGACTTAGGAGAGAAATCTCTACACAATCTCAAAAAAAATCACGATTTAATAGGTTGAGCGACAATAAAATCAAGACCTGCTAACTTACAAACTGATGTTAATCTCCATTTTTTAACGAAGTACCGATCTTCGTGTAACCTTGGTGTTTTGAGTCGTTTGAAAATCATACCTACTTACTCCACTACTGAAAAACTCAATTTTACGTAGATACTTTTCTCGAATGAAGTATTTTTGTTCAAATAGTTTGCTATAAGCACAGATGATGACATCATTTTTATGAATATTTACCAGGAAATTGTTGCAGTCTTACACAAAGTTGGATGTAATGTAAATGTGTTTACCTACTTGCAAACGATAAAAAACGACTTAAGTATATTTACGTCGACAAGTAATACAACGTAGGTAATCGAAAATATTTATAGTCAACTAGCTGCTGCCCGTCGTTTCGTTCGCATAGAAATTGATTGTATTAAAGTAGTGCTTAATTATTATTATATGATACCTATTGACATCTCTTTTTATGGTCACAATTATCGACTTTTGTATGCTAGAACTACCTAACTAGACAAGGCAGGGCAACTAGGGCAGGTAGCTTTTAAAACCAAAAAAATATATAAGACGCTGCTGAACGTCTACGGCCTGTGTATTTCAAAGCCATCAGTTGGATGGTTATCCCGCCTGTACGGGTCAACGCACATTGAGCAATATGATTGTTTTGCTAATTAGTAACCTCTTTAATTTAGCTGATTTATTACGAAATTGTTATTTTTCTTATGCAGATTTCTAATGAAATTGATATTTGTTTGCTACGAATGACGTCAAATGACGTCTGTACTTCTGCCTATATATACTCAAAATAATCTTAATAAATTTAGTGTTAGATCGACTTTCATTGGGTTTGGTTTCCCTCATAACCTTCCCTCACATGTCATCTCTCACTCAACCATAGACTGTCCCATACAGTTTTTTGGTCCTTCGAGGATTCATACAGAGAATGCAGCCTTGCTGTTGACAAGATTCATAGAGTGTTTGATCGACTTTCATTGGGTTTGGTTTCCCTCATAGCCTTCCCTCACATGTCGTCTCTCACTCACACAGACAGGACCATACAGTTTTTTGGTCCTTCGAGAATACAGCCTTGCTGCTGACAAGCTGCGCAGTCATTCTGAACCTGCAAGCTAGAAGACAACAGTCTTACTTCGAGGATACATACAGTCGTGTTGATCCTTCGAGAAAAAAAAAAAAACAAATATTTCTTCGAGAAATCACTCAAGAAAACAGTCAATCAAGACTATAAACTCTACGGATTTCCATCGACATTTGGAAAATCCACATAAAGTGGCCACAACGCTCACGTGGAATTTGTGTGACTGCGAATCGGTTGACTGGCTTCCCAGAAGCGGGTTCCACCAGTTAAATTGAGAAGGCGCAATCAAGGTCGCACTATCCACTGAGAGATTGGCCTGGACCCCTGAAGACGGTCCTATCAATTATACATCAACGTCAGCATTAAAAAATGATGAAAATGGAGGGATCACTTCAAATTTCAAATGCCACTAAGACCTCACCGACGGATCGAGGTCAGGCAACAGAATTAATGTCACTCCAAAGAACAAACTTCCGAGCTTTTCATCGACAAATAAATCGCTTGAAAGTAGATGAAATCAACCATAAATGGGAGCTGGAAGACGAGTTACGCAACATACAAACGCGCTGGAACGCAATAGACGCTTTGCACTTGCAAATAGATAATATCCTACAAGGATCGGATACCCAGTACGATAGTGAGTTTTACGCCTACGAAGATTCATACAAGTCAATCAAAAAGGCGTTGAATCTTAAACTCACATCGACCATTCATCACGAAAAATCGACACCACAGATCGACTTGCCTACGTTTACAGGCAAATATACGCAATGGCCTACGTTTTATGACTTATACGTAGAAAGTATTCATAATAACAATTTGATTACAAAAACTCAGAAGATGCAACACCTAAAGAGCAAATTACGAGGAGATGCTGAACGAATCATCCAACATCTAACTATCTCAGCGGACAACTACGACACAGCGTGGGAATTGTTGACACACAGATATAACAATCCACAATTGTTATTTACTAAACAAATCGAAATCTTTATTAATCAGCTAGCCGCTCAAAAACAATCAGCGTACGAGATTAGACGTATTTACGACACGTCAATGGAATGTATCTACGCTATTAAAAACCTGGGTATCGATACAAGTACCTGGGACCCATTACTAGTTCATATTATTACAAAAAAGCTGGATACAGTCACCTATAACGACTACAAGGAAGCCCGGAAAATGCCACGAGAATTACCTTCACTCTCGGAGCTAATGGACTTCTTAGAGAGCAAATTCATCGCTTTAGAACCAAGCGGCATAAGAGATAGAGAAATGTCGTCATCATTCAAAAAATATAATCAACAAAAATCAGTTAATAACAAGACTTACAAGCCTCAATTTCAAAAGGAGCATCGGTATGGAAAATTAATAAATAAAGAATATCAAAGCGTTGCGACATACATGTCAAATTGCCCGATTTGTGACAAGAAACATCCCTTATACAAATGCGAAAGGTTTATCAAATTAACACCGGGCGAACGTTATCGAATTATCGAAGATTTTAACCTTTGTCATAATTGCTTGTACACACATAACAAGAATTTATGTACGTCAATGAAAAAATGCAAACTATGTAAAAAGAGTCATAACACAATGTTACATGACGCCTATACTATAAACATTAATAAGCAGTCTACAAACTCGCTGACTGACATGTCTAGTGGGTCATCAACCCAACTGAATACTCCAACTCCGCAAAAATATCAAGTCTCGTTGCAACAAGATGCTAAGCAACATTGCGTCAATCACGTCGCTACGGATGAAGAAGAGATTTTACTGACTACCTTGTCTATCAGAGTTAAGGCCCTTGATGGCACATATATGACATTGAGATGTCTGCTCGACCAAGGCTCTCAGATTTCCCTAATATCGGAAAACGCCGCTCAGATGCTGGGCTTGCCGCGGCAACGGTACCATGCTTCGGTATCTGGTATTGGTAACGGATCGAAACATAGCAAAGGAGTCGTCAAGCTCGAGTGTCAGTCTATTTACCAAGATTACGCGTTTACGACGCAAGCATTAGTCATCAATCACGTCATTAACAATTTACCAAACATATCCTTCAAGAAAGAATCGTGGCCTCATATACAACACATACAACTAGCCGACCCGGAATACAACGTATCTAGGCCTATCGATCTATTACTAGACGCAAGCATATATTCAGAAATTATAATGAGCGGCCTGATCAAAGGTCCGAACATGGCTCCAATAGCCCAACAAACAAAGTTAGGCTGGATACTATCGGGTAGCGTGAAAACGTTTAAATGTCACGTGATTACTACAGACCTGTCAGCGATTTCTCAATATTGGGAGCTAGAAGAAGTCAATGATTCGTCTATCGAAATGACTCCAGACGAAGAGTATTGTGAGCAATTCTATCAATCAACAACAAAACGTTTATCAAACGGACGATATGAAGTGGCCCTCCCCATGAAACCGGGATTTGAAAAGGACCTCGGTGAATCGAAAACAAAGGCAATTGCTCAGTTCTACAACTTAGAAAAGAAGATGAATAAAAACGATTGCTTCTCGGAAAGCTACAGAAATTTTATGCAAGAATACGAACAAAGTGGTCACATGTCTCCCGTTACAAAATGTAGTTCATTTGTACACTATCTTCCTCATCACGGTGTACAAAAAAACGACTCTACAACAACTAAACTACGAACGGTATTCAATGGATCATCAAAAACATCAAGTGGATTCAGCTTAAATGACTTGATGGAGCGTGGTCCGAATTTGCAAAAGGATTTACAGCATCTCATCTTAGTATGGCGACAACATAAGTATGTCGTTACTGCTGACATAGAGAAAATGTTTCGTCAAATAATGGTTCGAGAAACCGATCAACATCTGCAACGTATTGTCTGGAGAAGCATACAAGAAGCCCCCTTAAGGGAGTACCAATTGACTACGGTCACGTATGGTACAAAGGCGGCCCCTTATCTCGCTATGCGTACTATAAAGCAGCTAGCTATGGATGACGCACACAAGTTTCCCCTGGCAGCTAAAGCGCTAATGACGTCATTATACATGGATGATCTGCTCGAAGGTTGTGATAATATCTCTCAAGCAAAACAGTTACAAAGAGAGATCATCGATATCCTGAAGGGAGCCGGCATGAATATTCGGAAGTGGTCCAGCAATACAAAGGAACTGATTGAAGGGCTATCCGCTAATCAATTAGACACTCCGCTAGATTTTAAGGGCCTAGAAAACCGAAAAACCTTAGGCTTACGCTGGATTCCGTCGTCAGATATTTTCGTATTCAAAAATATATTCGAAGATGAAAACAGTGATGACGTCATAACTAAAAGACAACTCCTTTCGAACATTTCCAAGGTATATGATCCCATGGGATTTCTCAGCCCCCTTTCAGTTCGCGCAAAGCTTTTATTCCAACAAACTTGGTCTGAAGAAATCACGGATTGGGATACACAATTGTCGAATACCATAACGAATGAATGGATAAAGCTGAAACGTGACTATCAACAAATAGACCAGTTTAAAATTCCTAGATACATAGGCGATAAAAATCATTATACAATTCATGGATTTTGTGACGCATCCGAAAAAGCATATGCTTGCGCTATTTATGCCGTCACGATAAATTCTAAGGGCAAGTACACATCGACGCTTGTGACTGCTAAGACCAAATTAGCACCCTTGAAGAAAAAACTATCCTTGCCAAAACTTGAGCTATGTGGAGCACTGCTACTATCACGGCTTATAAAAAAGGTAATTCAAACCTTGCCTGATAATCTACAATTATTTGCCTGGACCGACTCCATGGTGGTTCTTGGTTGGTTATATGGAGATGTCAATAGGTGGAAACAGTTCGTGGCTAACAGAGTTCGAACTATCCTCAATATAATTCCATCATCGTCATGGCATCATGTTAAATCTGAAGATAACCCTGCAGACTGCGCACTGTCGAGAGGACTGTCAACACAGCAGTTATTGGAGCATCATTTATGGTGGCAAGGCCCGCAGTGGTTGTTAACATTTAATTCGAGTACAATGAAGGAAGAAAAATATCAACCACCACGCTTAGAAATAAAAGCATCCAGTGTGACCGCAGCCTTATCTTATAAAAATGCTTTAGTATTGCAATTATTAAATGAATGTAGCTCAATAGAGCGCTTAATCACTATAATCGGCTGGCTCACACGTTATACACAATGGTTGCGACGTAAACAAATACTTCAACAAAATTATCTTTCGTCATCAGAAAGAAAAAACGCGATGAACTTAATTATTAAGACAATACAAACAATTGAATTTGAGGAGGAAATTGAACGACTACAAAAACAAGAAGGTTTAAGTAAATCTAGTAAACTGCTAAGTTTACTACCTTATCTAGACCCATGTGATGGGTTACTTAGAGTTGGGGGGAGATTAAACAATTCCTATCTTAGTCACTCAGCTAAGCACCCCGTAATACTACCCAGTCACGGCAAACTCACTGAACTTATTGTACGACACGCTCATTACACCACGCTTCACGGTGGACCAAGCCTGACTTTGTCTTATATACGAGAAAACTATTGGGTTATCAGTGGGCTTAGAACAGTAAAAAGAGAACTTCGAAAGTGTGTCAAATGTCGACGTTTCAAGGCAGAGAAGATAACGCAGATTATGGCTGATTTACCCGAGCCTCGAGTTACTCCTTCACGCGCATTCTATCATTGTGGCGTTGATTTCACTGGATCCTTCGATATCAAATCAAACAAAGGCCGTGGAATACGAACACAGAAGGCCTATGTTGCAGTCTTCGTTTGCCTCTCGACAAAGGCCGTTCACCTAGAGCTAGTGTCTGATATAAGCACACCAGGATTTTTGGCAGCATTCCGACGTTTTTGTGCCAGAAGATCCACCCCGAAACACATGTACAGCGATCAAGGAAGGAATTTTATTGGGGCATCCAAAGAACTGAAGAAGGAATATAACATTCTCGTTGCTATAAATACAGACGTGATGAATAAGATCAATGACTATGACATTCAATGGCATTTTAATGCACCAGCCTATCCCTCAGCCGGAGGGCTATGGGAAGCTGCCGTCAAGAGTTTTAAACACCACCTACGTCGTGTAATAGGTGAGCAAAAGTTAACTTATGAAGAATTCACAACGCTCTTGTACCAGATCGAGGCATGTCTTAACTCTAGACCTTTACTCGCCTTGACTGAAAATCCAGAAGATGAGTATCTAACACCTGGGCATTTCTTGGTTGGAGGATCCCTGATAGCAAGACCACAAACCGACTCTAACCACATGAACTTAAAAACAAGATGGCAGACTATTCAAGCAATGAATAAACAGTTCTGGAAAAGGTGGTCATCTGACTACTTACAACAGTTACAAGTTCGTACCAAGTGGAGAACACCCTCTAAAAACGTCGAGGTTAACGATATTGTCTTAATCAAAGACGAAAACCTGAGTCCCGGCAAATGGTCCATGGGTAGAGTGGTTAAAGTCCACCCTGGCAAAGATGGATACGTACGAGTTGTATCCGTCAAAACTAAGAATGGCGTTATACAAAGACCCGTTTTAAAACTGTCAGTTCTACCCGTAAGAGAAGAAGGTACCGGAACTCAAGCACAGAACCGTATCGATAACATTTCAACAACGACATGCGGCGACGACACAGGCGTCGACTCGCAACAGAGGCAACGAAGGGGTAGACAATTAAGAAGGCCTCTCGGAACATTCTTTACTATGATATTGATGCTAATTCTATTTCTATTTAAACCAACTGAATGTTCATACAACGTTACAGCTCTGAACAGTAATCAAAACATTTATTTCGATAAAATGTATGACATACACATAATACGCGATGAATGGAAACTAATCGCTTACTACAATATGAGTACCTATTGGTCGGCATTACGTCATGTGAAAGATTATGTCGGTCATTTGGAAGAATCATACTTAAGCCTCGATCTACTTCCAACACAATACAGGAGTATCATATATCAATTACAACACGAAATATCGGAAATCGAACATTATAACGCAATTTTCAAAAAACATATATATAAAAGACAAAAACGAGGACTGATTAACGGTGTAGGCTATGTAGCGAACTCACTATTTGGTGTCTTGGATGAGCGTTTCGCTAAAAAATATGAAAAGGATATAGAAAAAATTTCTGTAAATGAGAACCATCTACGATTCTTATTAAAAAATCAAACAAGTATCATAGAAGCGCAATATAACATTCTTCAGAGGAATGAAGTTATAATGAACAAGCAATTCGAAATAATACAGAAATGTCTAAAGAATCTTACCTTTATTACTAATCGAACTGAGAAGGTGACTAACAATGAATTACAAATTTTGTCATCTTCAGTCTCAGCTATGATTATTTTATCAAACCTACGACGCTTGCAAGAAAGCGTTATAAACACTTTAACAAGCCTCGCAAACGGTCATTTAGATGCACATTTGTTGCCGCCTGAACAATTGGAAGAACAATTAAATATCATATACCGACATATACCGAATGACCTGACTTTACCTGCCGATAAAAACGATTTTAAAGAACTTTATAAGTTAATGAAGGTCAACGGCGACATTGGTTCTTCTTATTTGATAATCGAAATCAAGATCCCCTTGGTAATTAAGGAAAATTTTGAACTGGATAGAGTAATAACCCTTCCTCAGCAGCATTATAACGTAGAATTTATCGCACCATACATTGCATTCAATCTACAAAAGGACTTACTACTCATCTTGACAGAATCAGATGTAGAAAATTGTGTCCACATACAGACAAACAAATTATTATGCGCTCTCGATAAGCCGATATACGAATTACAAATAACCAGCGGAATGTGTAACTTGAGTATACACAATACAACAATATGTAAAACAAAGGAGGCACCATGTCGCGTGCGCTGGGTCAAGTTACATAACAATAACATGTGGCTTTATTCCTGCTGTGGGAAATGCACAGTGCGCATATTTTGCATTGACACTGGAGTTGTATTGACAACACTGACCGGGAATGGCCTTTTACAAATCGGTCAAGGTTGTACAATAAAAGGTGACACCTTCTCTATATTCACTCAAAATAGTTACATGAGCCAAGTTAAGGTCCAAGAAAACATACCGATCCCAGCCGATTATTCAATATTAAATTCCATAATAAATACTTCGGATTTCCAACTGTTTACACCCGAGGATCATGAAGACTTGTGGCGCGGGATGAAGTCTCAGATCATTAACCTCAAGGAGCAGGAAAACGCATCACTCAGTATACACGATATACATCAGTACTCTGTCTTGTATATAATCTTAGGGTTTATCATTGTTGCGGGATGTCTCTACGGTACCATGCGATATCGCAGAAACAAAATTATACAGAGCAGTGCTGTGAAAGACGTCTCCACGACCGCAGTTCCAGTTGCAGCAGATAAGAACGAAGACCAGGAGGCCCCTGCTCCCCCGAGCGCGCGACCGCGATTCGTTCGACTGGACATACCAATTAAAGAGTAGTGCAGTGATGATTATTATATAAGTTATTTAAATCTAGGTACTTAAATTTTAATTGTATTGTTATTATTGTTATTGTAGATTTTAATATCAAAATTATCTTTCTTCTTTGAGTCGGCAGGATGTACGGGTCAACGCACATTGAGCAATATGATTGTTTTGCTAATTAGTAACCTCTTTAATTTAGCTGATTTATTACGAAATTGTTATTTTTCTTATGCAGATTTCTAATGAAATTGATATTTGTTTGCTACGAATGACGTCAAATGACGTCTGTACTTCTGCCTATATATACTCAAAATAATCTTAATAAATTTAGTGTTAGATCGACTTTCATTGGGTTTGGTTTCCCTCATAACCTTCCCTCACATGTCATCTCTCACTCAACCATAGACTGTTCCATACACCGCCATTGGTCGACTTTTTAAGTTCTAAGGTGGTAGTGGAACTGTGGTATCCCTTAGTCGCCTCCTACGACACCCACGAGAAGAGAGGGGGTGGCTATATTCTTAATGCCGTAACCACACAGCAAAACTTTACATATACATGAATATAATTCAATATTGTAATATTAAAAAAAGTGACATTTTATCGTCATAACCAAAATAACGGAAAACAAAAATTATTTATCTTTAGGGAGTTGGATTATAGACAAACTCTTTAGAGATTTACTGAGTGTATATAGGTATGCTTAAATAAGTGCTCAAATTTAATCGTTTAGGCTAGTATTAATAATGAATCAGTCAACCGCTGGGTTAGAATTAGCTATTTTAGTAATTATAGATAGGTAAGCGTTGTTTGTGCGTATGTACCTTACATTATTTGTAATTTTTTTACGTTGTAAACACGTCTCCGAACCTCCTATCGAACGTGACTTACATAGAGGAAATTGAATCCAAGGATCAATAACACATATTTGTTGAGGCTATTCGTGTTTTTACTTTCGAAGGTTTGGCGAAGTTTTTGCTAAAGTTGCGTATATTTGACAAAACATTTTTAGCTAGCTTAGAATAATTATATATTTTATTATTATAATAGACCCCGAATGTTTCAAACGATTTGTTTTTCACACACAACAATATCACTCAGACTGATAATTAATGTAATTATCTCAAATACTCGTTATATTTTGTTTGTGATTCCGTTTTATTATTATTATTATTAAAAAAATATTACGGTTTTATAGAAAAGATGTAGGCACTTTGGCGCTGAAAGTTACATAAAGATAGAGTATTGTTTTCAATGAATTATCTCCATCTTAGATAGACAGATCCCAAGGGTTTACAATGAAGGTTGTATAAATTATACAAGTAATTGATATCGATTAGGAAAGCTCCGCTGCTCTTTAAAATAGCTTTTGCTTGAGAAATAGGACACAAATCTTTGTCTCCTTCATGTAGATTGCCAAAGACATTTGTCAGTTTTGACTTTTTTTGTGGATAGTTTCAGTGTACGTACTTGATATGATTTGTGTTTTTCACCATCATGTTCAGTTTAAAAACTCTTATTCTATTATTTTGTGATGCTGATTAGTAGGTATGTAGGAGAAAGATCAGAGCTTAATCCACAACACTGCTCTAATGCGGGTAGGTGGATATATTCTCTACTATCAGAAACGATCGCTATCAGGTGTCACACATCACATCAGCCTATCGCAGTCCACTATTGGACATAGGTCTCCACAGGTTCGAACCTAAAATGCCGTGAACCTTTGTGTTTTTCCCATAATCACCACGCTGGGCACGCGGGTTGGTGACCACAGGGCTGGCTTTGTCGCACCGAAAACGCTGCTGCCCGTCTTCGTCTTGTGTATTTCAAAGCCAGCAGTTGGATGGTTATCCCGCCATCGGTCAGCTTTTTAAATTCCAAGGTGGTAGTAGAACTGTGTTATCCCTTAGTCGCCTCTTACGACACCCACGGGAAGAGAGGCTATATTCTTTAATGCCGTAAATACACAGTAAACAGCATGGTAACAACCAAGAGCGATGGCTTAACGTGCTCTCCGAGTCACGGTTAGGAGACCCAAAAGGACTGCACAAACACCCAGACCAGCGCAAACATCTGTATGGGCAATACAAATGTTTGTCATGTGCGGGGATCGAACCAGCAACCACCAGCGCAACAGCCACAAACCAATCCTTCTCCTACACGGGGAAAGAGGTTTATGCTCAGCAGTGGAATACAGGCTGAAGCGCGATTAGTAGGTAATTAAGTTTGTTAGCTAATAGGTACCATTTTAAGCATTAGTTCCATGTATTTTTATTACGTTTTAACTTTTTCAACCGAGGTTTTTTATAGATACATAATGTTTTTCTTAGTAAGTATGAACAAGAAATAACAAGGAAATATTTCTTAAAATTTCTAAAACAAAATATAAACAAATGTTTTTCAATGAGAATAAAACAAGACATTTTAAAGATACTTTCGTTTTGCTCTTAAGTTGTTTTTGATTTAAAAACCGTGTTTCATCATTATTTTACGTATTCAAAATGTAAGAAGTTATTTAACGGCATTAAGATCTTTGTGTTTTTGATCCTGATAAAATATGCACAAAGCGAGCGCACTGATCACACTTAAATGATGGGGATTTAGCGGGCAGTTCGTCGTGAATATGGGGCGGCAGTTTTGAGTTTTAACGACGAGACTTTAGCGCAGTCTGCTCCAGTTGTGAAGAAGTTTGGTAATGTTGCCCCTTTTAACTGCTTTTATAATCTAACATAGAGGTATACGAGTACCCAATGTATTTTTGGTGTGAAAATTTTCATGTCAAATTAAAGCTAGAAAACCAAAATTATATTTTACGTACTAAATGTTTTTATTTTTATTTTATGTAAGTGATATATCCACACGCTTATAATGCCCGTGCTTTTGTTATACCATATTTTTTAATTTTTTACGTACGAATTGTTAGGTTGTATTAGATACAATTTAAGTTACATAGTTGTGTTATATGGTTATTAGGTTTTTAGTGATAAATTTAATTGTTAACAGGTCTATAGTTATAGCTTGAAATACTCACTTACTTCTTTCACTTTACTAATTATAATATCACATTTTTTTTATAATGATAAGTCATCATCGTCACTTCAGCCTATGGCAGTCCACTGCTGGACATATACCTCCCAAGTTCGCGCCAGACATCCCGGTTTTCCGCAATCCTCATTCAGCCTACACCAGCAATCTTACGTAGATCGTCGGTTCAACGGGCCGGAGGATGTCCCACACTGCGTTTGCCAAGACGCAGTCTCCACTCCAGGACCCGTCTAATCCAACGGCCATCGGTCCTACGACACAGATTACCAGCCCACTGCCACTTCAACTTGCTGTCTATGTCGGTTACTTTCGTTCTTTCGCGAGTAGTCTCATTTCTAATCTTATCTTTGAGAGAAACCCCAAGCGTAGCCCGTTCCATTGCACGTTGAGTGACTTTAAATTTGTGGACCGGTCCTTTCGTCGGTGTCCACATCTCGGCCCCTTATGTTAACACAGGCAGAACGCATTGCTCGAAGACTTTTGTCTTCAAGCATTGCGGAATCTTCGAAGTTAAGACTCGACGAAGCCTGCCAAACGCCGCCCAGCCCAACCGAATCCTCCTGTCGGCCTCCTTCTCGAAGTTGTTGCGGCTTAGTTGGATAGTGTGGCCTAGGTAAATATAATCCGGAACAACTTCGAGAAGGGTACCATCGACCGATACCGGTCTCGGTATGACTTGGTTGTTAAACATAACTTTCATTTTGTCCAAGTTCATACAGAGACCGACACGCTGGGGGGACTCGTTTAGGCCGGCCAGCATGTGGCCTAACTCATCCAACGTCTCCGCACAGATGACAATATCGTCGGCGAAACGAAGGTGAGAGATGAATTCACCGTTGACGTTAATGCCTCGTTCTCTCCAATTTAAGGTCTTAAAGACATCCTCCAGCGCAGTGGTAAACAGTTTCGGTAATATTACATCCCCCTGTCTTACTCCACACCGGAGGGAAATAGGTCTTGTTCTTTGGTCATTGACATGAACGGTCATCGTCGCCGCGTCGCACATACATTTCAGTATCTCGATATATCGCCAGTCGATATGAAATCTCTGCAGAGAGTCCAAGACAGCTCAGGTCTCGACAGAGTCGAAGACTTTCTCATAGTCCACAAATACCATACACAGCGGTTGATTATATTCTTCTGTCCTTTGAATAATCTGCCGAACAGTATGGATGTGGTCCACGGTGTTGTAGCCATTTCGAAACCCAGCCTGCTTTGGTGGTTGTAATTCGTCGAGTCTAATGATAAGTAATCGAGATAAAGATAAGTAAGATTACAAATATGTTCTAAACACGTAAATGCTCTTTAATTATCTTTAAACAAAATATTTGGATGATGCTTGCTATATATTCATGTGCTATGGGTATCGAAAGCTGCGATGTAATATATTATAAATTAGTTAAGATGGAATTATTTAAAAAGTACTGATGATATTGTACGGAGCGAATTTTCATAGAAAACTTTTGATGAAGTATTCGTTCCATAAATTAAACGTCAAATTTCATAGCTACTGTGATTGCTCTTCACGACAAAGTTTCAGAATAAATGTACGCAATAAACAAGAATGATTTAGGTAAATTGTCTTTGATGATGGCTATCAACATAATTGACTATCGTGGTACCATAATTTTATTTTTTAAAATTCGATTCTAATATCAACTCCATGTCCAAGTACATAAGTAATAAGTCGTTTAAAAGCAATATAGTGTTTCTAAATTATATTAAATCAAAATAGAATTTTTATACAAAAATGTACTTTGTTCCAAGATATCTTTTATAATTGTTTAGCCTCGTTTGAAACATCTGCGCTATTTTGTTACAAGATTTGAAACTTTTTTAATAAGATTAAAGGTTTCGGCATATTTCGCATGGCCAGCTTATGTCCAGCTGCTGATCTCCTACTTAGAAGTCGGTTTTTAATATTTCAAAGTTCTTTTTGTAGTTTTCTATATTTATATTTTATACAATTGACTATCTGGCTGATTCTTCTGAGTGGAATGTAAATTTTAAGCTAATTTACAAAAAAGTTACTAAAAATGATGAATGACGCCGCGTTGGCGCAACGGTTACAGCCATGGATTGCACCTGTTACGCTGGCGGTTGCGGGTTCGATCCCCGCACATGACGAACATTTGTATTGGCCATACAGGTGTTTGCCGTAGTTTGGGTGTTTGTGCAGTCCTTGTGGGTCTCCCCACTGTGCCTCGGAGAGCACGTTAAGCCGTCGGTCCTGGTTGTTATTATGTACACCTGATAGCGATCGTTACTCATAGTAGGGAATATATCCGCCAACCAGCATTGGAGCAGCGTGGTGGAAGCTCTGATCCTTCTACTACATGGGGAAAAAGCTTATGCCCAGTAGTGGATATTACAGGCTGAAGCGTATACTAAAACTGTCATATGAATGATTTTTTTAACAAACTCAGTAAACACATGAACTGTGGGAAAACAAAAGTTTCTCACTTAAATGAAAACAGAATTTTTCTGCAAATAGTTCACTTTTTTCTTTCTATCCTAACGAGTACAGAAAAAAATGAGTTAATGTGAATTCATGATGCATTTTTATGCTCATATTATAAACCTGAAACGTTTGTTTTTAATCCGGAATTTAGCCAACTAAAAGAACTTATAGTTAGTGTATTTATAGATGAGGGAAAAACCGAGGGACGTAAAGTATAAAATAAAAATCAATAAAATAAATTGTTACAAGAATACTCATTTATTCTATAAAAATATGAACATTAATTATTTTTTACTTATAATTAAAATGTACAATTAAAAACCTATTATAAATGTAGTCTTAAACTCTGAACTTGATGATTGTTTAAAAACATTGATGCATTTAATCTCTTTAAAAAAAAATTAACACGTCAAGTGTGGGTAGCAACACGTTTTTAAACGTACTTAAATTGGTTGTGATATTTCATTTGCAAATTTTGCATGCCAGTGTGAATTTATTTCATGCTGTTTTTACCTAAAAATAGCAATGCATATTTCGACTTTATTAATTTGTATATTATTTTCAGCTATCGAAATACAAGTATAGTGAAACAATTATAATTATAAGGAAACAATAATGCAGGGAATAAATCATAAAACTAGTGGCTTGCTTTAACTTGCACGTGTAGATAAAAGATATAATGTAGAGTCTAACCATTGAATATGTGTAACTGTCAGAGTGGCGGATGTTATGTTAACAAATGGATCCAAACTATATTGAATAAACGTACGTTATTGTACGTACACACTAAAACTTGTATATATATGTAGGCTGTTGCATGTGTATTCTGTCATAACGCATTCATCATTCATCATCATTACAGCCTATACAGTCCACTGCTGGACATAGGCCTCCACAAGTTGACGCCAAAAATAACGTGAACTCATGTGTTTTGCCCATAGTCACCACGCTGGGCAGGCGGGTTGGTGACCGCAGTACTGGCTTTGTCGCACCGAAGACGCTGCTGCCCGTCTTCGGCCTGTGTATTTCAAAGCCAGCAGTTGGATGGTTATCCCGCCATCGGTCGGCTTCTTAAGTTCCAAGGTGGTTGTGGAACCTTGTTATCCCTTAGTCGCCTCTTACGACACCCACGGGAAGAGAGGGGGTGGCTAAATTCTTTAGTGCCGTAGCCACACAGCACAACGCATTACAGTCACATAATGTACAGTATAGTATCTTACTGTTACAGTTCGCAAACGTTTGTACGTACGACCTATCGTATCTACCCTATCCAACTTTTTTTATAGATGGGGAAATGCAATTTACGCACTAGCTCCGCCACCTGAAGGCGATGGGAGTGTGAAGCTCCCAGTCGAATGTGCAATGCCAGACTGTCCACTAAAATCAACATCTTTTTTCCGCCTGTACCTTAGTAGGGACCCCATGGGATCGCTTTCGCACACTACCACGACGCCCCTTTCGGCCCCATCGGAAGGGAGGCTTAACCTTTCAAAGTCAATCTCTCCACCCCTGCTAGCTGCCTACCACCTGAGTTCAGGCGACCATAAGGTCCAGCCCGTCCTCGTCACGGGGCCATACTTAGCAGCCCCGCAGAAGCTGTAGGACGCCCAGTAGGGAGACCAGTAATCCTCTGGGATAACCTTTCCTAGCTATTCTATCTCCTGCCAAGCCGATCCACTGCAGGTTGATGGCTAAAAATGTGTCAAAATTTTTTAATACACTTTTTAAATTTACAATGTAAAACTTAGAATTAATTAATTAACACCCAAATAATGCTGGCAAGAATGCTGGCATCATTTTTTCGTTTAATCGAAATACTGATTCTCTGTCCAAAACAATGCACCAGGCATTCTTTCTATTACCGGTGGAAGCTATGCAATATTGGGTCAATACTTCTAGACTTTTGATGTTCTCCTTTGAGTCATCAAAAGTCTTAGAGAGAGAATTATAACGACAATATTTGTGCTAATTAATTATTTCAGCTCTCTAATTTACAAAAATAAACGCCATATTTTAAATTATGTCATTTTTGTTTGTATAATTAAAATGACTCCTAAACCGACCGACCGACCAATCCGACTTCCAAAAAAGGGGGAGGTTCTCAATTCGACTGTATTTTTTTTAATGTATGTTACATCAAAACTTTTGACCGGGTGGACCGATTTCGACAATTTTTTTTAATCAAAAGGTGGTTTGTGTCAGTTGGTCCCATTTAAATTTATTTGAGATCTAACAACTATTTTTAGAGTTATATCTGTTGCAGTCAAAACTCTTAACCAGTCAAAAGCACTTATGACTAGCAAAATCAGTCAGAAGTACTTTTGACCGTTTGCTTTAGTCAATAATACTTTTGACTAAAATAACAGTTAAAAGTACTTTTGCCCAATGGAGTTGGTTAAAAGTACTTTTGACTAAATGATTCCGTCAAAAGTGGTTTTGACTGGTTGTATCAGTCAAAACTCTTAAAAAGTTAAGGTGGTCGATAAAAATAACGACAAACGCACATATAAACTTTTATATTATTCATTATTAGTGGAGAACGTGCTGATATTAGAACAAAAATGAGTGACTACGAAAAGAAAGAAGGCTTTTTGCAATGAATTTTAGCGATGGAAGATATGAAAGATAGTCATTTCAATGTGATGACAAAAGAAAAATTTGAAAAGTTTGCAATGGATGTGGAAGACGCGAAATTTAATGAAAAGGAAACATCATTACAGTACAGTAGACTACAACGCTTTAACACATTGAAGTTTGTGGTATAAAAAAATTAGTTACAAACACAGAACCTGTCAAATATTTTTGCCGGCTGAGGAAATCTACGACATTATTGATGCTGCTCATATTTCTATAGGGCATGGTGGTCGCGATAGACTTAAGAATGAAACGGCAAAAAAGTACGCTAATGTTACAAAAGAAATGATTAATATATATTTATCAATGTGCGAAGTATGCCAAAGGAAGAAAAGCAAGAAAAGGATGGGTTAGGTTTAGAAACCGATCCTGCACACTGAAATGAACTGCCGCTGCCAAGTCGATCTGATTGACATGCAGTCGCAAGAAGATCGCGGGCATAAATTTATTATGGTTTATCAGGATCATTTGACTAAATTTATTCACATCTAACGAGTTAATAGTGCTTTTGACTGACGCTTTTTTCCAGTTAAAACTACTTTTGACGGAGAGCGTCAGTCAAAAGTATTTTTAACCGCGAATTTGCAGTCAAAAGTACTAATAACCAATAATTTTCAGTCAAAACCACTTTTGACCAACTTGTCCAGTCAAAAGTACTTTTGACTGATTTCGCTAGTCAATAGTACTTTTGACTGGTTAAGAGTTCTGACTGCAACATATCTAATAATGCGTTTTTACTTGATGCTTTTTTCGTCGACCTACGTTGTACTACCGCATAACTTTCTACTGGATGTACCGATTTTGCTAATTCTTTTTTTTTTTGTTGGAATGATAAGGAAACCAGGATCTGATGAGGGGGATCCCAGAGAAATCGAGGGAAACTTTTTACTGGGTATACCGATTTTGATAATTTTTAATTTAATCGAAAGCTGATGTTTATCATGTGGTCACGTATAAATTTTATCGAGATCTGATAACTACTTTTTGAGTAATCTTTGATAACGCGTAGTTACTTGACTATTTTTTCGTCGATCTACGCTGTATTCTTCGTCGATGTAATTGAAGTCGGTTTTTTTTCGTTTGCGAGCAAACACAATTATGTACCCTTTGGTTTACTTACATGTGTATTGCTAATTATTATTTGTTTTATATAAAAATATAGTTACTGAAACAAAATGTTTATTTATTTACCTACTTACGAATTTCCAACATTAGACGTACTCCTTCAAAAATAGGAAACAACATTCTTATAAAATTTAGGACTAAATCTTAAAAAGACTAATTAAAGTTAACATTTAATTACATTAACATCTCAAGGCTGAAATGAAGAGTTTTAAAAAGAATACTGACGTTAAGTCGAAGTTTACTTATGTAAAGGTTTAACAAGCTAAAAAAAATGTACACACTTTTTCAGGAAGTATAAGTAAATATGTTTACTCGAAAAGACGGTGGGAAAGTTGGGTGTGAAACTTTGCGGTGGCAGAACAGCAGCGTCACGTTGCCGACCTTTCCTTATGGGAGTTATGGGCCCACGCTAATTAAGAAGTTCCAGTTCCCTTCGATGGAAATTCTGCCAATTCAAAATTGTCACGAAAAGTTCGTCTTAAAATTAAATTAGTTAAAAGACGAACTGGATTTATAATTTAAGATTCGAGTGAAGGGTACCGTTAATAGTATTTAGTACAGTATAATTAACGTCATAGAACAAACAAAAGGAGTAATTTTATATATATAATTTAAGCTCTGTAATTTGTTAAGTTAATGATTCACTAATTATTATTTGTACCTACTTCGAGTTTTAATTAAGATGGTAATGAAATTAAAATAACGCTCTACCCAAATACGTAATACTAGATAAAAAAGTTTCATAATTGCGGACGAAATTAAAATAAATAGTCTCCTTTTTTTCTTAATTTACATTTCTGTCCAGTGTAAATATTCATGAATTCATGAATATTTATATGGAACAAAAATGAGCCGGTTGATGTCAAATAACACAACTTTTAGCAATGTACAGGTCCGGCCGTAAAAGTTATAGATTATAGCGATGCAATTTATAAGTATTTAATATATATTCTGCGTCAAATAAATAACTAGACTTCCACATTTTGATAAATTGTTTATTATTAAAATTTTCAAAATATACGTTTTTGCAGATAATAATTTTATTGTATAACAGATCGGGGAAAAAGTCTTTTCGTATTTTGTACTAAAAAGTTGCAATAATATATTTTTGGTTTTATTGTTTGTACTATAACTGGTTTTGATACCATAAAGAGATAATTTTTAAAAATGACATTAAAAAGTAAAAAATAGTTTCCCGCTTCTTGATTCTTTTCATGCCATATACTTAAGTATAAATACAAAATAAATTAATAAAAAATAGCGTTAATAAAAAATAGCCTTTAGCCTTCCGCAGTAAACGGGCGAACTTTTGAATCGAGCTTTATAATATTAGTATAAATGTAGATTTGCTCAAAAAATTGTTTATAGTTGATTTATAGTTACTAAGTTATATAACTTAATAACGAAACACTTTTATATATATTTTAATTATACATAGTAATATATAAAAAAAACATTCGAATTAAGAAGCTACTCATTTTTTGAAGTTGGTTACGAAAAAGAACAAAATCAAAAATGTATGCTTCAAACGCAATTTTGAATTGTCATTTTATGTATTGTAATTATGTTTATCTACACTAATGTTGTAACATTCTACTTATGTTTCCAATACTTGACTTATAATTACTACTGTTATAGCGCAGAATACAAAACACTCAATTTAAGCAATTTCACATGATGGTATAATATCCACATCGATATCGTAAAATCTCATTATAACATCGCGCGCATGCGCGCAGCTGCGCTCTCATTGGTTAGATTTTAATGGCGGCAAAATCACTGTGACAATACACGTACGCGTGAATTTAATTTAATAAATTAAAAGTTAAAAATGGATAGCGACGATGATATTTGTACGCCTCCGGATATTCTAGAATTGGCAACAAAATTAACTCACAATCTTTTGCCAGAAAAATCTAGAAAATTATATGAAAATTAACATTAACTTTCAGAATTGTACCATCCAAAATTTGAACAATTATTATAAATAAACTATTGTCAGCTTTTACTCTTGTTGTTTGATTAATTGCATTAGTGAAGATAAAGTAGTGTATGCAACTGCATATAACACGGGTATTAAAACACTCGTTACTATTATGAAACTCGCTACGCTCGTTTCATAAACTCACACTCGTGTTATAATACCCTTCATTATATGACAGTTGCATAAACTACTATTATATTACTGGTAATTATATAATACGGTATCATGTATACCTACGTTTCTCATATGAATATTTTATTCAGGAGATCTAACTCAAAATTTAGAGCAGCCCGACTGGGGAAGTATCTCAACCTTACAGATGATCACAGATAAATAATACTGACTTAAGTAGTGTTGTGCTCCTGTGGTAAGTAAGGTAGGCAGAGCTCTGATAGAGCATAAGGGGCTAGGGTCGCCAGCGCACTAGTGATATTACAGGTGTCCATAAGCTACGGTATTTGCTTTCCTTTACAATATAAAAAATTTACCTTTCCTTTAAATACGTAAATCCAAGTAGCGAGTTTCGTGAGTAAAATTTAATTTATTTGTAACTTATTTGTATTAAAACGGTATTCGATGTCTGAGTTAATATTTGACATTTAATCAAATTCACAGAAATTTAATAAGGAAATCAGAGGCGCACCATTATGATCATCGTTTCATTGAGGCAATGATATTAAATTTTATCTCAGAGCTGATTTATGAGAGCACGAGGAGCAATTTCCTTGGCGGAAGTGTCGTCATGACACTGTAGTTGCGTCACCTTGATCATGCTCACTTTAGTTGGAGGAAAGATTCCTTCCACGTTTTTTGATATCGAGTTTGTTCATATTAATCTACTTGTATTACATTAAAGAGCCATTTATGTATTTGATTTGTTTTAGTATTAAATCACAGAAAAGTATGCTACGTTTTGTCTTCATTTCATTTGAAGCCACCTAAGTCGCAAAAGTATTGTTAAAATGTTATTGTTTATTGATTGACATTAAATTAATTATTGTTGTAACAAAACATGTACTTCCTTACCTTTTAATACCACCTTTTAACTTTGTTCATCATCATCAGTTCAGCCTAATACAGTCCACTGCTGGACATAGGCCTCCACAAGTTCGCACAACAGTGGAGTAGACTCATGTGTTTTGCCCATAGTCACCATGCTGGGTAGGCATATTGGTGACCGCAGGGCTGGCTTTGTCGCACCAGAGACGCTGCTGAACGTCTTCGGCCAGTGTATTTCAAAGTCAGCAGTTGGATGGTTATCCCGCCATCAGTCGGCTTTTCCAGTTACAAGGTGGTAGCGGAACTGTGTTATCCCTTAGTCGCCTCTTACGACACCCACGGGAAAACAAGGGGTGGCTATTTTCTTAATGCCGTAACCACACAGCAACATAGTTGCAAGTAGAATAATTGTTACATTTAATATATCAAGCACCCATTAACTTTGTTATAAAAGATGAAATCTATAGTTTGTTACTGTGATATATTATTTATATAATTATAATATAACAATTAATATTATTATCTATTACAAATCTAAACGAGAAAATATGATACCTACTTTTTTTATATGCGCATGTAATAGCCACATTTGTATTATTTATTTATGAATGAATTTAAAAAATAGTCTTAATGTGAACAGACATTAAAAGTATTTTTTTCAACTTATATTCCAATCTCAAGTCGCTGCTGTACTGGTGTTAAAAAAATATGAATTAAAAAGACTTCTATCGATATCTTGTGGGATGATTACATTAAACTTGGCAACGAAAAGCAAGACAGCTTTTCTTGTGAAGTAGTGCGAAACTGATATTAAAAGCTGACCGGCGCGGTTTCAATTCTTCTTCCGTTGGAATATTTTTATTTATACCGATAACTATTTCTTGTTTGTTTGATTATTTTATGTGTTTATCCATTGTGTCTTAGAGCATGTTAAGCTATTGGTGCCGGTTGTTATTATAAAAAAGTCATAAGTATTTTATTTGTTTTAAGTTGGTTCCGTATAATTTAGGACATAAATTTGCTTTTACAGCAACTTGATATCTTAAAGTCTTGGATAGGTGTATACTTCTTGATGATGATGAAGCTTATCTATCAAAATTGGACAACTGTGTATTTTGTAGCAGCAACTGGAGGATGTTTGACCTCTTTTATTCGATGTCTCCAAAACTCTAACCAACTAATGTATACAGACTTATAATATAAACATCATTAATTGTGACACCAACACCGTCAACTCAACAAGGAAATTGTAGGTATCTATGGTATAATATATACTAGATATACCCGTGCGAATAATTCGCACTAATTAATTATAATAATTATCACTTTTCAAAATTACAAAAAAGTATTTATACGTGAGTAAATTGGAAATTGAACAAAAAAATTACCGACCGTCAATCATGTTGACATTGTTTCAAAATTAAAGTCATCATCATATGTATATAATTTTAATTAATTTACAAAAACAAAAGCAATAACAAAATTAGTTGTTGATGCCAGTAGAGCAAGCAGTTATCTATAAAATGATATATAATTTATGTGGAGCAATTATGAGGTTTTTTTCAAAAAAAGGGAGGCACACATCTTAACCTTAGCGTATTAATATAATTATATGATATATACATTTTTTTAGATATCATGAACCAAACACTAGTGATTACTATTAATACTCAGCTAGAAATACATACAAAACAAATAATTTATAAAACTTTTCATCTCTTAAAAATTAACTGTACGGTGTACATTGTACAGCCGAAGTACAAAAAGGGTTCATTTGGGTCGATATGGATATCCTTACTCTGCGACTTGTGTCTTGGGATCAGTAGGTATTAACCCACCCACGCCGAGTTTGTATGCTTGGTTTAAATGATGAATGATGACAATGATTTTATTACTGCATTACAGTACTTAAATAATATAATCAATATAAATTTTGTAAGGATCTGTAATCCGGTCCAACTTGGGAGATAGGGTAGTTTTTATCTCAATTATTGATCTCTATATTTGTTATTGCAAATTAAATGTTTATTATACGACTTTAGTGTGTATTTATCGTTTAGTTCTATAAAATCCTAATAGATGGCGGTTTGGCATCTAAGTTGCACATATATCCGGTGGATGGCGCCGTATTTTTATTTCTAGAATATAGAAGGCGCGTTTGAATATAGAATTTACATATATTTTAATAAATTAATTATAATTACTGAGCCACAGCAACGCTGGGTTAGTTAGCTATATAATATATAAAATAATTTTCTTTTTTACTTTTATTTTCTTGTGTTGTTTATGTTTAAGTGTTGTAGTGATACTTTTTTTTTTTAAATGTAATAATTAAAATTGAGTCAAAATGTAGGATACATTTGAGGTTAAATTACACCTATATATTTTGAAGACTGCTGTAAAATATTGGATCTCGAAACATCAAATATTGTAAATTATTTTAAGCTGAATATTATATTATTAACAATTTTCATCAAACACGTTCCACGATAGTGGTAATTGACAGTATAAAATTTAATTAACGTATAAGTGACGTGATGATATGAGTAAGATTAGTACCTGTGACATATTAAATAACATATATTATAGGTATCTGAAGTAAATTATATATCAACTAAACCGAATCAACCTTTAACGTCCCACAACTGGACAAAGGTCTATCTTTGCATATAGAAGAAGGATCGGAGTTGAATCCACCACGCTACTCCATTGCAGGCTGTCGAACCTGCGACCGATGTTTAGGCGAATGTTCAAAATACAATAGAACTTTATTTATTTATTTATTATTTTTATTGTACACCACAAAGGATTTACATTGATCTCATTTAGTGTAAAAAATTAAATAATGAAATAACTGTTATAACTGTATCGCAGACAATACACCTGTTAAAAGTTTTCGATTGAAACACTGCATCTAATATCTCGTATCCTAAGGGGTAATAAAAGTTTTACATGAATTTTAAATATATCGTTCAAAGCTTTAAATTAATAGAAAAGTGCATGAATTTTCCATCGCCGCTGTGCAGCGTGTTCACTACAACTTCATCGACATATGTATCACAGCTGCATATGACGCGGGCAAATATTCGATATTGCGCCGCTAACTCGCTATTCCCCGTCAAAAACAAAGTACCAATATTGATTGATTTGAACGTTGAATACTCCGCATTTAAGAGATTGTTTTTATAATTTGTCGATGTTATTATAAAGGGAAAACGTTTGTTTTTATACGTTATTGAATCGTTGAACGTTTGTTCTATACGTTATAGAATTGATTTTAATAAATATGTTAATATCGGAATCCGTTGTTATTCTGAATTTGCTTCTATGCTAAATTTTTGTTAGATAGTTATATATATTTATATATATGTGCTGTGTGGCTACGGCACTAAAGAATTTAGCCACTCCCTCTCTTCCCGTGGATGTCGTAAGAGGCGACTAAGGGATAACAAGGTTCCACAACCACCTTGGAACATAAGAAGCCGACCGATGGCGGGATAACCATCCAACTGCTGGCTTTGAAATACACAGGCCGAAGACAGGCAGCAACGTCTTCGGTGCGACAAAGCCAGTACTGCGGTCACCAACCCGCCTGCCCAGCATGGTGACTATGGGCAAAACACATGAGTTCACGTTATTTTTGGCGTCAACTTGTGGAAGCCTATGTCCTATGGACTGTATAGGCTGTAATGATGATGATGATGATATATTTATATATCATCATATTATCATGTATTTTATCATAATTATCAAAATATTAAGAATTAAGTACGAACGATATTCTTTAACTGTAAAAACAAGTTATATAATTAATATTATTTATACGGAATAAAGGAACAACAGCTTCAGTGTTTTTAAAAGCATGACGCCAACATAGCTGATGTTACTAAGGGTTTCTTGGTTGACGCTCATCATAGAAATAATACTGAAAAATAGTCTCCAAAGCTTCGTTTATTAAGCTGATAGCGTAACGAAGTCGTAGAGAGGTCCAGTAGCTGAAGTCCAAATGAATCAACACACTTATTGCGGCCGCATTTATACACTTCATTGCACGTACATGTGCATCTTAACTTTTTCAATAAATTAAACGTGAATTAAAATTTAATTTTCCATAAACAATCAATATAGCTTATAAAAAAATGAAATTATCAAAATGAATTAGTTCAAATGAAACGCACTATAGTTATTGCGCCGACGTACATATCAAAAGTAAGGAACATCAACCGACCGACTCTAAACTGTAAGATAAAATATCGATAGATTTTATTAAAAATTTGTTTTAAGCTAACTAAAATTCAACACAAACTTAATAAACACCTTTCGATTTAAAGGATGCCACATAAATGTTTTACGCTTAGCAAAAGGCTAATTTAACCAATTTAGTTATGAGCGAAAGAATTATATTATGAAAATGAACTGCCAGCTACCGAAACGACTTGAAGAAACCTCTTGTATTTACATTTTACAGTGAAACAAAAAATTCTTAACTTTTCTGAACTACTCGTTACATAATACAATATAAATGAGAGGTCTTTACTAGTAAAGCCAAAGTGTTTTTTTTCTTTGTCAGCAACTACATCTTGTCCTTAATTTACTGAACCTGACGACACCGATTACGACACAAGTCACGGTGCTATTTAATTTTTACGACAAGTTATTGAGTTTGATTATATACATATTTATACGCACTATTTTAAACGCAAATCAAAGACTGTTATACATAATTTTGTATTTATTTATTTATATATTAAATTATTTTTCTTTCGACTTCTTACACGCTTCACGTTCACATATAGCCTATGTCGCTTAGTGATAACGTACACAGAGTTTTACTGGTGAAAGAGAGTTTTTAAAATCGGTCCATTTGTTTTTGACTGTACCAATTACAATAAAATAAAATATCAAACCTTTCCTCTTTATAGTATCAGAATAGAAAACATATTATGAATTTATATCGTGCGTTCAAATCTGCCAACGCATGCTTTTTGAATTTGATGACAATGACATGTGTTGTCACCATTGTGCACTTGATTGTCCTCGTCTTTTTATATCAATTAAAAAAAATGCTTATTTAAAAACGTAGTGTTACAGCTGGGTGAGAAATACCGCGAGTTCGCTATAGTTGATTCTGTAAGTCACTATTATGGGATTGTTCTGAACTAGGTGAAACCGGAGCAGTGCTTAGTCATAGTATTTGTAAATGGTGATACACGGCAAAATACATATAAGGGTGTACCTAGACTCGGGCCGGGAATCGAAGCCTTGCAGCGGAAAGTGGAGTTGCTGCCAAGTGCGCCTACGGGCTGGTTAATCTATTACAATTATAATATTTAGTTCGTTAGTCTTCTCATAAAATTACATTTAATAGCGTCCTTATCTTCCACACCTTGATGGTATCGTTTTTCATTTACAGTCCATTTCTATAAAGTAGAGCGAGGTCTTGTGTTATAGTTATAGCTTTGATCATAAACCTATAATATACATCCGCAAGTTTCACATTTAGTTTCTCTTTGTAGCGAAAGAGAAACATAAATATTTTATTTCATGTGATGGTTGCTCCGTATTTTATTATTATTTCTTTCCTTTTTCGTAATAATTTCAAAACCTTTATTGAATTTTTCAGTAATAAAAGGGAAGTTATTAATTTTTCATTAAATACTAGCGGACCCGGCAGACGTTGTCCTGCCCGGAAAACAGCTACCAAGTTTGATAGCTTACATACCGATAGTAGCGCCTCCTTCCGGGTCCAATTGAGATAAAAACTACCATATCTTCCAAGTTAGACAAAATTACAGATGCTTACAAAATTTGATAAAAATTGGTTCAGTAGTTTCGGAGGTACGTACTGATAGCAGCGCCACTTACCAGGTCCGATTGAAATAAAAACTACCCTATCTCCCAAGTTAGACAAAATTATAGATGCGTACAAAATTAGATAAGAATTGGTTCAGTAGTTTCGGAGTTACAACCAATAGCAGCGCCACCTATCGGGTCCAATTGATATAAAAACTACCCTATCTCCCAAGTTGGACCAAATTACAGATGCTTAAAAAATTTGATAAAAATTGGTTCCGTAGTATCGGAGTTACATACATTTAAATTTTTCATTGTTAACGCCCACCCCCGTAATCCTTATTGGGCATGAGTTATCCTAAAATCCGCTCATCAATCATTTCTACATCACATATAGGAGATTCGTACCAAATTTGGAGGCAATAGTTTAAAAACCGGAATTTTCCATTGTCAACGCCTCCGCAACAATATAATAAGTAATGTGAAATAGCTAGTTAATACCATTTTTACTGTATGTAAATTTAATTAAAATGCGGTCTACGAATAAGATCAATTTAAAATCATTAATAACTTACGTAAAACGCGCCCTAATATATTATTTAACATGAATTTTATTGAATAGCAATAAAGTTCAAATTTACTCTACATTTTAATTAGAAAACGTTTGTATGGGATAAAGAAAAGGGCTGTTTTTAGGGTTTTCACGGAAATAATTTGAAATTTTCTCACCGTAAAAACCATCCTTAACGAACATCTTTAACGAACATTTAAAAAAAGAATTGGTAAAATCGGTCCAGGCGTTGTTGAGTTATACGCTTACTAACACATTTTACGATTCATTTTTATATATAAGATATTGCGTAATTAATTTTTTGTTTCATTCCTTATTTTTAGGGTATCATGCTCAAATTTTTTTAATGGAACCCTATTTATAGACTCAGTTATTTGTCCGTACTTAATAATTATTGGGGCTTATTCTGGAAATCTTAATAAGTCTTTCTTATCGAGTCCTAACTCGCATAGTTTCTACATAGCGTACAGATTACTACGTTTATTATAATAATATAAATCTAATAAAAAAGCTAAATTATTTCCAGCAGAAGATCTATTCTAATAAATACGTATTTACTTACCATAATAATGGTACAGAGACCTTTATGTAAGTAATTATTCGATATACAAAATTTTTTTTTCATTCGTTAAAAAATCGTTAAGTTCGTATAAGATATGGCGGGTAACAGAGTTAATACTTGGGCATCAAAAGATTATAAGAGTTTTGTAAGTTCCAAGAAGCCGCAGAAGCGTCCAGGAAATTTTAATTAAGCCGCCAATGCTTTTATTAAAATTACAGGTAAGAGAACTAAAGCAATCACTTCGGATCGTCCCTTATACCTAAACGTAAGTTCTCTTAGACGTATTTTATTGCGTTTTTGTTTTGTTTTAATTATCTTAGGTTAATTCTAATAATTTCAAAAGTCGAAGTCTCTTTGTTTAATTTCGTCCAAGAGTAAAATAGGACCACCATATTTATTTAAGCCTGACTTTGTATTGACTGGTGAACGGTTCATTTATATTCATTGGACAACAATGAGATGAAATGAGACTGATGATACGATTTAGGTATTTAGTGTATTTTGCACATATAGTCTTGCTTTTACATCGCTGGTAATTAGAAATTAAACTTCGAAAAGATCGTTAGGTTCTGTGTTTTTAGAATTAATTATATGTACCAAAAGTGAGTTATTGATTTACTAAACCATTAAGAGAGAATAGTTCTAGAGGAAAAACTTGTATTTAGGATATACTCACTGCGTTTAAAGGTTTCAACGGTTGATAGTTTTAAATTAAAATATATTGATATGAGTGAGACCTGATATAATTCTTAAATAGTTGAATAATAAAAATGAGATTTTTTTTTAAACATTTAAACGTATATACTGTAATAGACAGTCAATTCTGAAAACAACAGTGAATAATCTGAAATAACAGTGGGCGAGTTAAGAATGTTTTCGAATGGAGGCTATGGCTCGACATGCTTACTGAAGAGGGTTAGTTGGTAGTGATTGGATGGCGAAAGCGGAGGTCTTGAGGCGTACGCTGGGGGAGGTTTACGTTCAGGAGTAGACTGTAATAGGCTGATGATGATTATTATGTACCTAATGGGTTTTTTTTAGCATATTTTTAGTAAACTAATATCAAAGGAGTTTTTGATTGATTGATTGGTTTAATGGCTTTCAGTTGTGCCAGAGAATCACGGTTGAAAAAGAAGTTTTTAACCTTTTCAATAATAAAAACGAAGTCTGTCGTAGATACGTAAGAAAAAGAGTGACATTAATCATACTTCGTTAAAAACGAGTTTGTACTTTGTTGAATTCTATTAAGTATATGTCTGGAAAATTTCCTAATTACTAGTATGCGACACGTCATCTAAATTTATATAACACATTCATATTAGAACATGTCACTATCAGTACGCCTACTACCTTGAATGTGTCATTTGGAATTTACAGGACAAACGGGCTTAGCCTCAACTATGTCATACATGCTATAAACTATAAAATTATTCGAAAGAGGACTATTACGAAAAAAGCACTATTATTATACATATTATATTTATATCTACTTGTAATATCAATTTATTCCTTCACGTTATAAATCAAAATTTGATAGTAATTTATTACGAAAAAGTCGTTAAGCTTTAAAGAAATAATTTCTAAAAAAAAACTGATGAAGTGCGAGTTAACATCGCTCACGTACTTTATCACTTTACTATATTAAATATAGTTTATTTTAAAATCGAGCTAAAATTACTAAAAATATTCGTTTCTATTCACCACGGATTGAAGACGCTCCACATTTTCGTGCCCTAAGTACTAAGACTTCTTTAAAGACTTTTTTTTTAAGAATTTGATAATTTATATTTTTTTATTTTATTACTAGCTGCCAGGACAGACTTTCGTTCTGTCAAAAAGTTCATCATTACAGCCTATACAGTCCACTGCTGGACATAGGCCTCCACAAGTTTACGCCACAAATAACGTGAACTCATGTGTTTTGCCCATAGTCACCACGCTGGGCAGGCGGGTTGGTGACCGCAGTACTGGCTTTGTCGCACCGAAGACGCTATTGCCCGTCTTCGGCCTGTGTATTTCAAAGCCAGCAGTTGGATGGTTATCCCGCCATCGGTCGGCTTCTTAAGTTCCAAGGTGGTTGTGGAACCTTGTTATCCCTTAGTCGCCTCTTACGACACCCACGGGAAGAGAGGGGGTGGCTAAATTCTTTAGTGCCGTAGCCACACAGCAGTCAAAAAGTTAATGGTAAATTTTTTTTTGAATATTTGTCTATTTTTTTTTTATTTAAAACCGTCCGTGGGCTTTAAAGAACATAGATAAAAATTTGCCGCTTCGTCGAGCCATTCTCGAGTTATGCAATTAGGAACATTCATTTTTGATTATGTAGAAGATTGTAGGTAATAGGGTTCGTTTATTTAAGAGTTTTGGTTTTCGATATTTGATTATGATTATATTCTTTGTCGTGGAATTAACGACATCACCTAAACTTTTTAACGTCATTTACTGATTCACTGAATATTTATTTACTTTTAATTAGTACAAATTTAATTTTAGGTAATAAAAAGAAAGTTGAGCAATTCTAAACTTTCGATGGGCGTTGACGCGAAATTAAATATCTGTCTTTCTTTTTTAAGTGATTTACATACTAAAAAACGGGATTTGTAAAAGAAAAACAAGAAAACTTTATCAAAATACAAATGTAAATGTGTATTGTTTAAAAATAATTTACTAATTTGATATATTATATTTGTGTAACGATTCGAACGTTTCGAATGAACGGCCGTTAGTGGTAAATAACAAAAAATGTTTATAATGAAACCACGATCCACACCTCCATCGGTAACAAAAAACAGGAAGTCACTCCTGTTAATTTTTTTGGTCACAAAATCATAACTGCAGTTCAACGAGCAGTTGCTGCCAGCATTCTTGTCAGCCACGAATTTATCAACATCTCGATAATATTTTCAACCTTAAAACTTATCTTATTGCAAGCGGAAAAGGATTTCAATGACAATATTTTAGCAGTTAAGGAATTAAATGAGGATAAAGAATAATAAAGCGTTTTAAGTATTAAACTTAAGTCTAACTCAAAATAGCGATAATGGGAATATCAAAGAAAAAAAAAAATTACTGAGGTAATGAACAAAATTAAAAAGTAGATAGTAAAGTAACGAAATGCTTGATTTTTTTCTATGAGAGCGGGTTACTAAATCTGCAATGTATAAATGAAATGAAACGTATAATGAATAAAATTTGAAAACTACGTAGCGGAGTCTTTATAATTAGTTTTTTGCATTGAAATATATGTATGTCGGCACTTGCATTGTCGTACGCAATTAGTAAGGAATTTATAAACAACAGATGCACCGATCACGCCACCTAGCACATCGTTCGATAGTCACCTACCCTTACATTATATTACTCGAGTTATTCTGACGTGTATAAAACTGCAAATGTCGTAGCCTGCTAGTAGCTTTACCTAGACTCTTTCAATAACTTATTTGTGCAATCGACTTAATTGTTACATAACGATTTATAATTTGGCTAGGCAGGGCGGACAACTCGAACAGTGAAGTTGAGCGTTGATGTACATCTCAAAGGCGATCTCCTTAAACCTATACCTAGGTCGAAAGTCCTAGGAACTGCTCTGAGTTTCTCCCTCTGCCATACGATGGACTGGATGGCACCCGCACGGTGAATCCATCGAATGCTAGGAAGTTCTCCGCCCCGTTAACTAAAAACTATCCCGTGTTCCGTGCTGCGTACCTTTCTACTAAAATAACTACCTTTCTGCTAAGTGATTCCTGTGTTATAAGACATTGGTGATATCATAAATTGTGTTTACTTGTGCCAACATTGACCACTGAAGCCCACAGTAGACCGAGTACTTTGAGACGATGAGCGAGAGAGATCTACCTTTACCGACATATACGTATATGATAGCAGCTGTTGATACATCACTCCATAAGTGAAAGATATATGATCATAGTCAAATTACCTAGCTAGACATATCTAGGTTAAGTATATAGTAATAAATATTATAAAAAAATATAAGACGTAAAATACGTTAATCTAAGAGAATGAAATTGTTAATATTTACTAGAAACCCTAACTTAAATTAAGTAGAGACCTAAAGGCGACACAGATTGCGCTGAATTGGTCCAAAACTTCTGACTTTGTCACCTGACAAATGAAAATTAGTACTGTTAGTGTTCGTTAAATTGTCTCATTTAAACTGTAGTCTTTTTGTTTAGAACATTTTGTATTTGAAACAGAATTTGGACCAATTGTGTTTGTGTGGGCTAAAATCTTGGAACAAATTAATTAATCAATAAGTGAAATATGTTTTTCCTAAAGACTTTAGTTGTTATATTTACTTATGAAATTAATTACTCTAATTATATGTCGTTTAATTATAATTAGGTAAAACGTAATCCATGTTTTATTATAGTCGGTTGAGTTAGAGAGTAGAAATCTAAATGAATATGGACAAATACCAACATTCTTTATTAAATAGCATTTCTAATCCTTGCCTTTCTATTAAGTTATTCTTTAATTAATATTGTTAGATAAAAATGTTGATAATTGGATTTAATTTATTGATATGAATATTTATTATTTATTTTATCTTCGTTCAAGCTTTTCTCAAGGTAATAATTTGGCAAAAAAATAAATAAACAGATCTATTACAAAAAACAATAACTTTTGACGGTTTGGCAATTTTACACCGAGGTCAGGAATAAATTTAATAAACGGGTCCTTCGTTGATATAAAAGCAATTGACAATAATTATCCTTGACTGTCTGCGGCGTCAGAATATTTTATGAAGAGGACCAATTAAATTGAATTTCTCTCAACAAGGAAAATTGACGCTATTTTATTTTAGTATTTAGGAGTCGTCTCAGTCTGAAAATACGTGTACTTATAAATGTAAAATTAATATTAGTAATAAAAAATATATTAATCTAATATATAAAATTCTCGTGTCGCGGTGTTTGTAGTTAAACTCCTCCGAAACGGCCTGACTGATTCTCATGAAATTTTGTGTGCATATCGGGTAGGTCTGAGAATCGAACAACTATTTTTCATCCCCCTAAATGTTAAGGGTAGTCCACTCCAATTTTTTTTTAATTTTTAGATAAAATATTTATTTTTTATTTTATTATGGTTTGGCGTTGAAAAATCATACAACCCTAAATTTTCACCCTTCTACCACCAACCCCTATTTTCAAATAGCGGCAAGACAACGTTTGCCGGCTCAGCTAGTATTTTTGTAATATAATACTTTTATAGTTATTTGTTTAGTTAAGTAAATTTTTATTTAAAAATATACTTAAAATTGTGTGATTAAAAAAATAAAATCGTCAAAGTAGGCCTAATAAATTATTATAATGTACTATACTATGTACACTCTACTTTTAATACACTAATAAAATTAATGAATTTTATTTTACACAATATAGCAAATTTTTAATAGCATTATTTATACGCAATTTGGCGTCTTGTTAGTTAATCAGCTTGAGACTGTTCTTCTGTGATAGATCATGTGTATTCATTACGTCTAAGCATATTAGACCTTCTGTAGAAATTTAAATAGTAATAAGTTTCCTTTTACGCTGTAAAATATAATTATTATTGTCACTTGGCGTTGATCAAATTTACTGAATTGATGAAATATACACCTATTCTAATGTTTAATGTGTACAAAAACCTGCAATTTATGTATGTTTTTCGCAAAAAAAATTAAAAAATTTCCCCATACTAAGTTTCCCTATATTACTACACAAGTGGGCACGTAAGTCTTTTAAATTTCCATAATCAAATTACGAAAAGTTTTAACTGTGGACGAGCGTGAAATTTATATATGCAAGTTTATGTTTATTTTTTAACCGACTTCCAAAAAAGGAGGAGGTTCTCAATTCGACTGTATTTTTTTATTTTTTTTTTATTTTTTTATGTATGTTACATCAGAACTTTTGACCGAGTAAACCGATTTCGACAAATTTTGTTTTAATCGAAAGGTGGTGTGTGCCAATTGGTCCCATTTAAATTAATTTGAGATCTAACGACTACTTTTCGAGTTATATCTAATAATGCGTTTTTACTTGACGCTTTTTTCGTCGACCTACGTTGTATTATACCATAACTTTCTACTGGATGTACCGATTTTGATAATTCTTTTTTTGTTGGAAAGGGGATATTCCTAGTTTGGTACCGTGATAAGGAAACCAGGATCTGATGATGGGATCCTAGAGAAATCGAGGGAAACTCTTGAAAATCCGTAATAACTTTTTACTGGGTGTACCGATTTTGATGATTTTTAATTTAATCGAAAGCTGATGTTTATCATATGGTCACATATAAATTTTATGGAGATCTGATGACTACTTTTTGAGTAATTTTTGATAACGCGTAGTTGCTTGACTATTTTTTCGTCGATCTACGTTTTATTACTTGTCGATGTAATTGAAGTCGGTTTTTTTTTCGTTTGCGGGCAAACACAATTATTTAG
The DNA here is from genome assembly GCF_905220565.1 of Melitaea cinxia. Lineage (NCBI taxonomy): Eukaryota > Metazoa > Arthropoda > Insecta > Lepidoptera > Nymphalidae > Melitaea > Melitaea cinxia. The sequence goes on along the minus strand of NC_059395.1, from coordinate 12,684,387 downwards.
TTTTAAAATCCAATACCTTTTATATAATTTTAAATTAGTATCTTATTTTACTTCTTAACTTTAATTAAATTGATATAAAATTTAGTTTTTCGTGAACTATTATTTTAACGCTAATGTTTTCGTTTTAAAAAGCAGGGAAGATTTAATTATTTCCGGAAATATATTGCCCGTGCGCAACAACAACACAACAAGAATGAGATAGACCCACCAGCAAACCGGCAGTTTAATATTTTTCCGTTATCAGAAACACGTATGGCGCATTAATATATTGCCTGTGCGCAACAACAACACAACAAGAATGAGATAAACCCACCAGCAAACCGGCAGTTTAATATTTTTCCGTTATCAGAAACACGTATGGCGCATTAATATCTGACGCGCTCGAGTACCTATTTCTTTGTGAGCAACTAAAAGATCTACTGCTGAAACATACAACCTTTTTTTTTTCTTTTTAGCACCAAATCTAATCTTCATAATCCAATAGGTACGTCTCCACGACGCTCAAGTAAATCCATATTTAATATTATGGCCTCCACTACCACAACAATACGAATAAATTAAAGAAATAATTATTTGATTTAATTTTTGTGACGTTTTAAGGTGCAAAGAAGTATAAACGCTTTAGAACCGTTATTTAAGTCTCAAGAATGTTAGTTAACTATTACTTAGCAAGTAAATTATTGCACTCCACGGTCGTTAATGAACTTGAAGTGAGATGTTGTACGAACGTGAGCGAAAATGTTGGAAAGTATTTATAATCTTTATCATAATATTAATCTTTTCTGTATAGCTTGATGTAAATTAGCTTTCGATTTTTTGTCTTTATTTTTGTAGCATTGATATTTTTGATTACTATTATTTTTAAACATGCTGCTACATTTTGTAGCCTTTTCCAGTACGTCCACGTTTTTAACTCAATTTTTTTTAAACTGCTAGATTCGGACCAGTAGACATTGAGATTACAAACCTGTAGATGGCTTTTCTTTTTCCAAACTTTGCTCTATTACTGTCTATTATATGATTATAAAGAAGCCTTGGAATTTAATCCAGTCGAGAGCTTTGCTTTTGTTTGGCAAATATATGTCCTCGTATCTCTTGAGAATCTACAGAGTTTTTAAATTATTTATACGGATAATTATAAAAACAATTTCGCTTTAAACATTAGTTAAGTACGTGCAATTAATTCCTCACTGCAGCGTCCCCTCGATCTTAATGAGCGGGTGTAACCGCACTACAGGCTTCCCACATGCAAATATATAACAATTCTTCTCGCAACTTACGGTCGTAATGGGTAGTGATCGAGGCTCGTTAAGAGGCCACGTTTTAGTGGACAAAGATAAATGGGTTTAATGCAAAAGCGAACGTGCCACTTGTGAAGAATTTTAATTCGTCCTTCTAGAAGAACGTAATCAAATCTAATACGCAATAACCTAGTAATCTAAATATCTAAATAGAGTATTAATTAAAAGTGAATTTCGCGTTTTTGCCCACATGATATACAATTAAAATAAACATAAAAATATATACAAGTTGTCTGAAGTCAACAAAAAAATATGTACACGTTTTTAGCCGGATTTTAGTGACCTATTAATAATTAATAAACATATCAGTTTTACGAAAATTTTGATATATTCTCTTTCTACTAAGTCTGGTTCGTTCTTTGCAGGGTTTTAATATTTAAATAGACATGTTATATTAAACGAACGGTGCATTGTCATTTACTTACATTTGCTTTCGATTATAGTTGTAACTTCGTTAAGTCGCGTCGTGATAGAAGATGCGAGAGATATACACATAGCCTTTTCTTTTAAAATAAGCAGACTAAATATGAAACTAATTTTTAAAAATAGTTTTGTATTTAGTCTGCTTATTTATAATATAATGAACGATAAAGTCTGAGATTTGGGTCTTTAAGAAAACGTAAAGCCATTTATACACAGTTATACACAGTTACAAATTAGGTTTACACCGAGACAATTGGTAAGCCTGACTTGACATTCATTTAGAAAAGCTTATTGACGTTTTCTGGCTATGAAGTAAGCTTAATAATCCAATTAGTTTAAGATAAAAATTAGACGTAACATTCACCTATCTGCTTTATGGATAAAAATTAAATAATTATTATCTTTAGTATACGATTCAGCCTGTAGCATCTCACTGCTGGGCATAGGCTTCTTTCTCTATGAAGAAGAAGGATTGGAGCTTAATTCACTACGCTGCTCTACTACAGGTTGGCAGATATGGTCCCTACTATGAGTAACGATCGCCATCAGGTATCCATGATAACATCCGGGACCGATGGTTTAACGTGCTGAGCAGCACGGTGGAGAGACCCAGAAGAACAGGCATCCAAACCAGATAAGAATATTTGTATAAATACAAATATCCATCTCGAGCGGGAATCGAACCCGCAAACAGTAGGTGTTTTAGGTGACTACACGCACAACTACACCAGAGCGATTGTTTAAAGTATATGAAAGATAAATCGCGAAAAAGTTGACTGGAAAATTTGGTTGGCTAAAAGTCTGGTTTTAATAGCGGTTGCCGAATATAATATAACCTGGCCAGAATTTTTCAGGCAACCGTTTCGCGATTACTTTTCTAATATACTAAAATAACTATAAAAAAAATTCATCCTTTAAGTAGATGGGTGAAGTTCGTCTCTATTTCGTATATCCTACTACATAGATATTTGCAAATACAGCTTGGTATCGTGCATTTTCAGGCGGCGAATAGCTTACATTTATAGCATAATGTCTTCCGAAACCCACATTCTAAGAGCTGATATATTACATACACAACAATGGCTTTTATTATACTAATTAACAAATATGCGGAGCGCGTGCTATCAACATGATGAAAGCTGATTGCATCTGGAACCTACAGTTATTATGTAAACTTAATTATGTTTCTGGTGAAGCTCTTAATTTATTTGTAGTTTATTAATTTAAATATTAAGAAAGAAATACTATTTACGCACTGGGCCCTTCACCGAGCTCCCACCCAACTGTCAGACTATCCATCAAAATCCTATCTGTTTCCATCGGCCGACCTCAGCTACCGCATCGCACCGTGCAGCTCTGCAGAAGCTGCAGAGTAGCTGCTACCCTGCAAAAAGCTGCAGCGAGCCAGCGCAACTCGGCCGATATGTGCTTTAAAAGCCTTAGGGCGACGAAGCGAAACCGAACAGCCACCCGTGCCTCAAGTAGAAAGTAAATCCCCTCACCTCTTAACGTCTTTGCGGTGCCACACCCTCTGCACCTTAGTGCCCACCACGTATGTGTTCACAAGTCCACTTTGATAGGGCGAGAGAAGTACCCGGAGCACACTCCCTACGTGCCGGTTGTTAGACGCGATTGCGATAGTTCCGCAACTGAAAAATTGCTGCCAATCCCGTTGCCCAGGGTGCACCGTGAGAAGGTTACCAAACATTGGCACCCATTTTTCAATTTATTTTAAGTTATATGTTAAAATAATTTAAAATTAAATCTGTTGTCAGTTTATCAACAAATTAACGTGTTTTATTACTAATATTTCAACGTGACATAAATATATAAACTTAGTATTTTCACAAAATTGACTTCAGAATCTACCACAGAACAGAACCAGGATGTATTTAGAATAAATGAGCTTTAGAGAACTCGTGTCCTTCTTGTTGTAAAAACTCGGTAAAGGTCATCGTTCTTCGTCGGGAAAATCAACCTGCAGTGGAGCAGCGTGGTTAGATTAAGTAAAATGAATACTTTTATAACAAAAAATGTATCCTATCCCACTCATTTCACTCATGGAAAAGTTCATTACTGAGATATTTATGTTGTTTCTTAATGAATATGTACCTTATATTTGTTATATACTTATTATATACGTATTTGTTAGGTACAGTGTATATATGAAGCTTGGCTTTGTTTATGCAATATGGCTACGGAGTTAAATTATAATGAGGACACTAGATATTAGACAAGATAGTTAAAATAAGAGCACATTTGGCACTCATCTGTATTAGTACTTTTAGTACGAAGAGGCAGTTGAACCATTTGAATTATTTTAACACCCCTCTATTGCCATTCGACGACATGATTGCCATTATCGTCGAGTGGTTTAAGTGTGTGTTAAACACTAAGAACCATCAACATTACATGCACTAAAATTAATTTCAGTAGTTCGTTTTTGCTATTTTGAACATTTACCAAGCGATGCTTTTAATTTATTTTATGTGGTGATGTTATGTACATGAATTAACTTGAAAGGAATGAATTTAAACAACATTAATATTCTAATGACAATTTTTCAATAGCACGATAATTATGTTTCTGTGTAATTTGTTGTTATGTAAACATATGAATACAGATATATGTATATATTATAATTCGTGATATATAGACAAGAATGTACACGGTAAAAGAAAAAGATAAACTTATTTTACGCGCATTCGTTGACCTGCAAGTTTTATCTAAGGTCCGCAGCGAGCTAAAACTTACATTATTCGTAGGAACACACATTCCAGCGTCAATTCTATTACACAAATAATGTGCGAGGTGTCGGTTGTCTCGCGCTAACCGGCAGTTTGCGCCGGACTCGGCGGTCGACCGCAATAAAATAAACACTACTACGATGTTAGAACGAAATGTGACGGAGAAATGTAAAAAAAGTAAAAGAAAATTGCCAGGACTGTAGTTTTAAATTTTTTGAAAATCTAAATTACAGTCCGGCAATTTAAGTTGAAATTAAACAATATTACAAGACGACTGATAACAATATAATGTCTTGGAAGCTTCAAGACAAACAATAATTCTTAAATACATCCACAGTGTGAAACAACATAAGAGTACAAGTAACAAGATGCAACTGCACGCATATGTTACTTGCCGTTTAGCAAAAGGGTTGAGACCCTTTCATAATAATTGTTTTTGCACGCAAACGAAGAAAAAACAACTTCAGTTACATCGACAAGTAATTCAACACAGGTAGATGAAAAAACTGTTAAGTAAATATGCATTATTAAAGATAACTCAAAAAGTACTTGTCAGATCTCGATCAAATTTAAATGGCTTCATTTAAAAATAGAATTATCAAAATCGGTCCACTTAGTGAAGTTCTAAGGTAACACACACACACATAAAAAAATACAGTCGAATTTAAAAACCTTCTCCTTTTTTGAAGCTTCTTAAAAATGTACACAGTAGCCTCATGTTGTTGTAAAACCTTTTTTTTTAATAGCACGTCAATTTTGAAACGGCAGCGATAAAGAGTTTTGAATCCCGGGTTTTCGAGAAAAAGAACACTTCCAGGTTACCAGGATTATAATCTTTAGGCTCGTGTTAGGAAGACAACTTCAAGAGTTGGGCCGCGGTAAGAAATATTAAAACGGCTAAATGTCGTTAATATTTATCACTAATAGCAGTGCTAAATTTATATAATTTAAAATATTGAACTTTGCATTATTTAACCTTTGCTAGAAGGCCCCTACCATTTACTGTACAGAAAACTGGGATTGTGATTCAAACAGCTAGCATTTTCAATTTATTCTACAAGGACATCATTTGCATAATAATTTTATCTATTAGTTATTATTATTTATCAAGCTGTGCTTTCTATATCTGCGTAATACAGTATTTTTATTCGATCTGATATGCACAATCTTAATAAAACCTTTCTTATTGCCAAGTTACGTAAGTAATTATAAACATCCAATATCGTTACAAATTACTTTCCTATTAAAAAAAAAATTAAATACATGGAAATTTTATCACATTTTCACAGCTCAACCTACACAAAAACTGTATACGCAAACACTCATAAAATAACGTTATTATGTGAATACAAATCATTCACCGTAGTCTGCCTATTAATTACTTTATTATTAACTTCTTGTTTTCTAGTTTAAAACGTTTGATTAAAAGCTTTTCCGGTAACTTTCGCTCCTCTGCCTGCTGCTGCTCTTCTTTCATTAAAATTGGAGTCAGGAAATAACTAACTTTAATATACTCGATAAAAAATTGTTAAAAATATTTACACAACTCTACACTTAAACATAAATTACATAACAGAATTGATATTTTTTGGATAATGTTTAGTAACTAAATATAAAAGTAAAATAAGATCAAATATTTGAAACGTGAAATAAAAAAATCGTTTTTCGTACGTAAAAATTCGTCCAGTCTTCACTTCGAAGATTCCGCAATGCTTGAAGACAAAAGTCTTCGAGCAATACGTCCTGCCTGTGTTAACATATTGAGCCGAGACGTGGACACTGACGAAGGGACTCGTCCACAAGTTTAAAGTCGCTCAACGTGCAATGGAACGGGCTATGCTTGGGGTTTCTATCAAAGATAGGATTATAAATGAGACTATGTGCGAAAGAACGAAAGTAATCGACATAGCCCACAGAATTAGCAAGTTGAAGTGGCAGTGGGCTAGTCATCTGTGTTGCAGGACCGATGGCCGTTGGAGCAGACGAGCAGTTGGAAGGTCCTGAAGTGGAGACCGCGTCTTGGCAAACGCAGTGTGGGACGTCCTCCGGCCCGTTGGACCGATAATCTACGTAAGATCGCCGGTGTAGGCTGGATGAGGATTGCGGAAAACCGGAATGTCTGGCGCGAAGTTGGGGAGGCCTATGTCCAGCAGTGGACTGCAATAGGCTAAACTGAGCAGAGTACGTAAATACTAATTTTGCTGGTACAAATAAAATTGTAATAAGAGCGAGTATATATTTTTGTCTTAACTGACTCTGAAATGAATTTCTAAATACAAAACCTCTCCAAAATTTATTGTTGATACACCAGATTTGTATGCATATTTGGTAAAGTGAGCACTTCCATTAGTTTGTCCCTCTGTCACAAGGCGCAATTTTGGGAATCGTGATGCACTTGAAATTATTACCGAATAAGAATTGCTTTTACGACAATAATGAAAGGTCATAAAAAAACTTAAATACTAAAAAAAACCTCTTAGTCTTAGATGATATAGTTGCAATTAAAGTACATGTCTCAATTCTATTTTATAATCCTTCATTTAAAAAAAATAAAGATATATCATACATGAAACGTATTTTGCAGTACAGTTCAGTTCTGTATTATCTTAAGAGATATGATGTATTGTCAAACGTCCGACTATAGCCTGTAATTGAGGTAGGGCATAGCAGAAAATTTTCTGCTCAAATGTGGAGCAGCCCGACTGGGGTAGTACCTCGACCTTACAGACGGTCACAGCTAAATAATACTGTTTTCAAGCATTGTTGTGTTCCTGTTGTTGAGTAAGGTGAGCAGAGTTCCTGGGAGGAATTAGGGATAGGGTCTGCAACGCGCTTGCGTAGCTTCTGGTGTTGCTGATCTCTTTAAGGTACGGTAATCGCTTACCATCAGGTGAGCCATACATTTGCCGACCTCGTTAGATAAAAAAAACATATTTGCTAAAGCTATCACTCAGCTTAATCATGCCCCTTGGCCAATTAAATCGTAGTAAAATAGACACCTGTGAGCAATATGTAAATATTTTCGTAACACGAAAAAAACTATTGTATTGAGCCATTTTTGTAAACAGCTAAGTCATATGTAATTAATAAAAGATACAGTCTTAATAATTAACAATAATGAAAAATTACTTTGCTACCTTTCTGTGCTTGCATAAATTTAATTTTGTTGTTTTTTTCTCGTGATAATAGTTCGAAACGGATCGTTCTGATATAAATAGTTAAGCATTTCAACCTCAACGGTTCTGAACGCAATCGCCTAGATTACGATTAACATCTTTTTTGACAATTTTTTGACATAATTATACAAGTACTTCTCATTAGCGGGATCGAATCATCATCCTTTAACGTGTCAGTCAATTGCCATGACCACTGTGCTCTGTGACTGGGCCATTATAAGGTATATGGAATAAAAATTATAGTAATAAAATATTGCATTTTTCACGTTAAAGATTTACTAAATGTGTGTTATAATGATGTAGCATTATAAAAATCCTATTTACTTTCATATCAAAGATACAAGTAGAGTAGTAGATAAATTTCATCATCTTACAAATTGCGTCTCCATTATGTGGGCCACGAGGACAGGGAACTTTATAAAGGGCGTTACATGTTTATGATCTAAGTAATAGCTATAACATAAGACTAAGCTGTACATTAAATGGGCTGTAAATGAAAAACGAGGACGTCGTCAAGGGAAAGGCGACCCTGTTCAATGTCCGGCGTAAAAGATTTACACCTAATGTTTCATTACGTGTAGCAAATGTATATAGATTTTTTTTATGAGACCAATACGAGCCACAGCGGTGGATGATGTTGGTAATAATATTGTTGTTATGTATCAAATGCGTTGTTTGTTATATATACATATGTATACAGGGTAGGTAAGTGGGGTTTGATTATTTCTGGTAACCTAAAATTATTATCAGGAAAAAACACAGATGGAAAACAGGAGTGTTGTAAGTTTGACATGTCTATAGCATCTTACGATTAGTACCTAAAGAAATGGACCGGTTATGATGCGGTTTTTGATTTTGATTTCTAATGTAAATGAGATTGTTCTTAATTACCTACAATTTATGAAGGTCTATTTAGGCGTATTAAGATCACCAGATCTTGTTTTGTAGTTGTGCTAATGATCTTACACGTATAATCGGTATTTGGTTTTCTACATTGAAACATATATGTGATCTGACTTTTGAATATATATGATTAATTATATATATACTTTAAAGTCCTTAGAAGCGTAATATTTTCTTGTCAAAGGTCCTGGATACACATATACACAGCAAAGACAAACACACGAGCTCCAACTATTCTAAGACACAATCAGTTATTGAGTAAATGAAATTGATTATTTGTTGAAAGCTAAAAACTTTCTACAAGACAAACAAAAATGGATTTTTTTCATTGTATCATCATTAAGGGATATTTATTTAACTTTTAATGAACTTCTTCAGTGTATTTGTAAATAATAAATGCGTGTTATGGATAATATTAAGTTTTGAATTAATTTTTTCTTTGTATCAGATAGACAAAGTAAAAGAAAAACGTCCACCTAAGCTATCAGCTTCGTGGAAAACGCGCGCATCCTGCTTAGAACTTTAAAAAGTCCGGTAAAATATTTTAAAATTCAATTCACATTTTTACTTTGTCACCTTTACACCAGTTTTGAAACGCAATTCCTTTGTGTGTTTTTCTGATATGAACTCTACTATTAAGACTTTAAGTTGGAAAGTTAGTGAAAAACAAGTAATATTAGATGACTTGTAAACCGTATCTTTCATGGATAACGAAAAAAAAAAAAACGAAATAATATAACTTACGCTTGTATAAAAATGACAAAGTACAAAATCAATTTTAAAAGTTTTAAATTCCACAATTCGCAAGCTACCAAAATGCATTTTTTGATAAATCAACTGAGTCATTTATTAGTCAATATCTATAGCCACAGACAGTATTTATTAAGGAACTGACAATGTTTTCCTAACCTAGTGTTACAAGGTATAAATAGGTATGTACATTGTAAACGAGAAGGTATATTATTTACACTGTCCAATTATGTTGAGTATATTATAATGGCCTACATTGTAAACCTAGCTGTAGTTTGCGGAATTAGAAGCAGTGTAGCTTATTGTTAGTTACTAACAATAAGGCATACAATATTACTTTGTGGTATTATTGTAATTAGGCTAGTAGAGTATTAATTTAGTGAGGATAACAAACACCTCGTTACACCTAATAGACGTAAACCTATGTATATAATGTATTGCTTAAGTGTGATTTGATTTTTCCTTAAACAAAAAATATCAAATTACACCAATAGCTTTTTAAATAAACGAAAAGTTTCTAAAATAAGCCAGGCCTTTATTTTCTTCCCCCGGATTGGATCCTTATTACTAAAGATAAATAAAACATCGTTTTAAGAAAAAAAAATACTACGTAAGGGGAAAATATTTTTTGTAGAAATGCTACCATATGGATTTTCTTATTCGGATTTTTATTTATAGCTCAGCTAACAACCAATGTACGCACATCGAATACACAGATTATTTCGATGAGAATATTATTAGCACACACGTTTCAGAAATTTTTAGAGAAAAGGTTGGATCGACTTTGACTTTGTAGTATCATAATATAAAATTGCAACATAAGTATGCAAATTGGAATCATATTGTCGTGGACACAATTTGATGTTAAAATATTTTAAATAAGTATTGACTTTAAATAATTTGGTTATATCACGTGCTTCTTGTATAAATTTTTTATTTCATTCAGTTAACTTAAATTTAAAGACAGCTTTAATGTTAACCAGCGCAACAAACGACACGGCTCAAGTTTGTTGAGAACTTAACTTGAAAGCTAGATATAGATCAGTAAATCTTAGCGGATTTTCATCTGCTTACAACCTCTTATTCGCTGAAGTTTTCAATTCCACTTAAACTTGGATATTATTATTTTCAACTTAATTCTTACAATCTTTTATTTTAAATTTAAATGTTTAATCATGTTTTAATAATACAGACAAGTAACAATTAGCTTTTTTAGTAATCAAAATACTCAGTACTTTTATAAATATGTGGTCTTTTTAATCTAAAATCCTGACTGTCGGACTTCAGTCGGGACGCGCTACTCGCTTTTTACATTCTGCAAACTTAAGAATAATAATAATAAAAAGATATATATATATGTGTGTGTGTGTGTGTGTGTGTGTGTGTGTGTGTGTAATATATTATGATTAATATTATAGAACTGAAGAGTTTGTTTGTTTGTTTGTTTGAACGCGCTAATCTCAGAAACTACTGGTCCGATTTGAAAAATTCTCTTAGTGTTAGATCATTTATCGAGAAAGGTTACAAGGTTATATATCATCACGCTAATTCCAATAGGAGCGGAGCACCAATGAAGAATATTTCAAAATCGGGGGTTCGATCTGCATGTGCTACGGAAACAGTTAAAGTTTCGCAAAAATCATGTATCACGGAATTGTTCCCCTCTAAAAGTTCAAAAAAAAGTCCGCGACCGCATATCTTTAAAGATGTCTATCTTTAAAGATTGGTTCACTATAACCTTTTTTATACTAACCGAATTTGTTCTGAAATATGCATTATTTGCGAAGGTGTTTTTATAAACATGATATTACTTCTTATCTAAATAAATACGTTATTCATCACAAGTATTTAATCTAAACTAATATTATAAAGCTGAAGAGTTTGTTTGTTTGCTTGTTTGTTTGTTTGTTGAACTACTGGTTCGAATTGAAAAATTATTTTTGTGTCGGATAGTCTATTTATTATATATTAAAGAGATGATAATAGCATGATGTTATATTGCCTAAAGGCTATATTACATCACGCTTCGACCAATAGGAGGAAATAATCAGTAAAAATGTTGCAAAAACGGGGAAAATTTATTCATATTTGAATGCTTCCGTTGCGTACGCTGCGCGAACGGTTCAAGTTACCCAAAAAATATGTATGAAAGAATTATTCCTCTTTAAATGATCTAAAAATGTCCGCGACAGTCTATCTATCTTTTAAGATTGACTCACTAAAACTTTTTTATGGTAATCAAATTTGGTCAAAATTAATGCATTAATGCCAATTAATATATATTTGCCAAAGAATTTTATCAACATATTATTAATCCTTGTTCAAATAAATGTATTGTTGATTAAGGCTATTTAATTGTAAACAAAATTGTCCTCGACATCACTTGATTTCAATTAACATCTTACAAGATAATACAATTTTAAAATCACTCCGCAACAAAATTAACACGCGCGCATGATGCGCAAGACAAGACGCTGCGCTGGCCGGCGGGCGAGAGGGAGGCAGGAGATATAGTTACCTACACACCTCTTGATAATGGAATGGATCAAGAAGATGCGGTCCATTACCCACAGGAGTTTCTTAATTCTTTGAACCCGAGTGGCCTTCCCCCACATTCCCTCAAGTTAGGTGTATATAATTTTACTAGAAAAAATTTACTTACCCAATATTTTTATTTAAGAAATCTTAAACCACTAAATTTATGTAACGGGACCCGATTTCAAGTCAAATTTCTACGCAACAACGTGATCGTAGCAATAGTTTTGAATGGTACAGTTGGTCACACAGTGCTTATTATACCTAGCATCCCAATGATTCCAAATGATTTACTTTTTAATTTTAAAATAATTCAATTTCCCGTTAATTTTAATTTTTCCGTAACAATTTATAAATCACAGGTGCATACATTTAAATATGTAGGAATCGATTTACGTCAAGACTGCTTTTCACACGGCCAACTATATGTTGCGTTGTCAAGATCGGGTTGCGGAGAAAATCAGGATGTTCTTCTGCCACAATAAAATAAAACTAAAAATATCATTTACGCAGAAGTACTTTAAGATATATTATTTTTAAAACTTCCTAATTGCGATCATAATAACAGAAATTGACGCGGACGAAGTCGCGGACAACAGCTAGTATATATATATTAGTGAGATGAAATATTAATACAATAGTTTATTTAATTATCGTCAAGGAAACGTACAAAATATATGAAAAACACGTGGATTAAGCTACGAACATATGAATATTAAGCAACGTCGACCTGTTTTGAATTCATGAATATTTATATCGTACAAAAATGTTAATTATGAAAAAGTCGTTTTTTTATTTTATATTAGCAATTATGGAACCTTTTATTACGGTGTTTGTTTATTTTGTTGGTGGCGATTTGTTTTCATTAATAATATTGCAATATGCTAAGTAAGATTTTAAAAAGGTCAGAGACGTTAATTGTCTAATCTAAAGACTTAAATATTATATATTATATTGCTTAATCAATTAAATTGTTATTATTTTGTAATAAAAAAATTAAAGAAATAACACATATACTCTTTATATTACAAACACATTTTTAAATAATTTTATTGTGATAACAAGTTCATTTTATTTATAAAATGATTTTTTTATGCCGAAGTATACCGAACATTTATTTGTGGTTATAAAAATTTTAAACAGAAATTTCCTGTTGAAATAAATAAGGGTATATAGTTCCCGAGTTATTATTATTATTATTATTATATAGTTCCCGAGTATTGTATCAGTATAAGACTTTAATCATTAAAAAGCTGAAGACGTGTTTTACAGTAAACAATGCGGAGTAGTCATTAAAAGAACTTAAAAAATAATATAAACCACACCACAATAGTATTCTAAAAGTGTTTGTAGATCGATGGAAGAGTCCTATGCTACGACATTGGATTAAGCTCCATGTAATATGAATAGTATAATAATGTAATAGAATGTAAATATAAAAATGTTGTTATTTTAAATTTTCTGTACTAACACTAGGTTATAAGAAACATTGTTACTAACACTATATGGGCTAGTCCTGAAATAAATGTTATTATTATTATTATTATATCATACAAGTTTCCCGAAATTTCACGATTTTCAAACAAAGGCTTTTAAATCAAGGATACATTTATTATAAAACGACCTTGTGCTGTAATGAATTGAGTGACATTCTAAATATTTGAATTATTTTTTTTTATGACAAAACTCACCATTCAAAAAACGTCTACGAAAAGCTGCTTTGTTTAACTTTCAATACAATTTTTAACAGGGCTTATCGGCAAAGACTTTTGACATTTTATCTGAAATAATGACGTGAAATTCTTTGCAAATGTTTCTTTCAATGTTCACCTTTTCGCAATTAAGTTGTATTTAGAAGAGAGTCTTAATTTTTGATTTTCATAATTATGGCATTCTCTTCTTTAACAAAGACGAAAAGAATCGTATATTTATTAATCTTCAACGCCCTCTCAACGCCTCCTCTTGAATGAAAAAAATGCGTAAGTTTTTAGTTAGTGTAAGTTGTACATTCTTCGAAGCAGAAAAATTCAAGTAGATACCAAAAAAATTTTTTTTTTTTTTATACATAGATAGGCTGGCGTTTGACCGCTATTTCACCTGATGATAAGTGAGAATGCGGTCTAAGATGGAGCACGCTTACCTAGAATTTACAAAATCTTTTCAAAAATATTTTTTACAAAATCGAGTATCACTTATTTTCAGACTTCCATTTAAAATATATTCGAACGTATTACCTCTGCTAGATAATATTACAGGCGGACGAGTGGTCTGTTAAATTACAATTTTGAGTAATAAATACATTTGGAGGTTGAGCTGACATTTTCTAGACTTCGTTGAACACGACACTAATCGAATGATCGTTTTTGCTGCAACGTGATCGTAGCAACTAAGTGATGTCTGCTAAAATTGCCGTGTGAACATAATTTTTGGTGTTACTCAATATTTAAGTATGTAAGTTATTACTTTGTTTGTTCTTTTTATACTATTAAAATCAAAGTGTAATCAAGAAGAAGGCTGAGCGTATCAAAAGTTTTCCATATAGTTATAAAGTTTCACGTTTCTTGTATGACTATCTATATAAATAAATAAAATTGGAGTGTCTGTTTGTAATATTAAAATAACCGCTTTTTATTTAATGCTTATGGATGTATACACAGTACATATATTGTTTTTTGAATTTTTATCTGTCTGTCTGTCTGTTTGCTACGGCTAATCTCTGAAACGGCTGGACCGATTTTGATGGGAATCTCACTGGCACATAGCTGATGTAAAAAGGAGTAACTTAGACTTAACTAGATTTTAGAAATTTATTTATTTTGTAACTGGACAATAATTTATTTTTCATTCCACGCGGACGAAGTCGGGGGGGGGGGGGGGGGTACAGCTATCATATAAAAAACGACCACTTGAAACTGATGTTATGAAAATTAGATTTTGTTGTTGTGTTTAAATGTTTCAAAAATACATTTAATTAGCTAATTATTTATTTATTAAACCCATTGCTTATTCTTTATTTGCGTTTGTTTTTGTAGATAAATGAAATCTTTTTCAAATTTATTATTGTTCCATCTTGTTGAATACTCTTTTAAAACAAATAATTATATAAGTAATTAAACAAATGAAATTTATATAATTGTAATAAAACGCAAAAGTCGTTTTAATAAACGTAAAGCCCAGCTACAGAGGACGCTAGATTAAAAATGCCCGGAGCTACGGCAAAACAATTACTCGACTGTATTAGGTGAAATAGAAATGTTAAATTGTGTTTTGAAATGTATTTTTGAATTAAAATTAGTACGCAGTTAAAATTACTGTTCAGCCTAATTAATATTTTAACGTTAGTCATATAAAATTTTATTAATTTTTGAAGATTAAATAACAGTAACTTTATTGTAGATGTATTTTAGTGTCCCGTTTAGTTTTAGAAGAACAAATGTTTCATCAAAATATAAATAGATTTTAGTATCTTACCATCTAATATATAAAATTCTCGTGTCGCGGTGTTTGTAGTTAAACTCCTCCGAAACGGCTTGACCGATTCTCATGAAATTTTGTGTGCATAGCGGGTAGGTCTGAGAATCAAACAACATCTATTTTTCATACCCCTAAGTTATAAGGGGGGGGGGGATTAATAAAATATTATGAAATTTTGTGTGCATATCGGATAGGTCTGAGAATCGGCCAACATCTATTTTGCATTCCCCTAAGTTAAAAAGGGGGGGGGGGATTAAGAAGGTAATAAATATTATGGCAAAACAACGTTTGCGGGATCAGCCAGTGACCAATATAAAAATATAATTGTGACATATTTACATATCTTTTATAAATCAATTTTATGCTGAGTTTTATGCTTAAAACAATTTCATTCATTCAGTAATTCATTTAGTTGAATTTTAATCTTTACTACTGATGTCTGGATTACTGGATGTCTGCCGCGAACTTGGGGAGGCCTATGACTGATTCATATACATAATTCTACATTTTCTATTTCGTGTTTTAGAAATGTTCGTGTGTATGCGTATTAATTGCGGGTTTTTATTTATGAATGTAATATTTTTCGACCCCATAGTTTGGGCCCTCTGTAGAAGAACCTGGTCAAAATAGTTATTTTAATGACTATACTTGCAGCTAAATGTGAAGCGTTAAGTCGAATAGTACAATAATAAAAAGCAACTCTATTTTTGCCGAAAATACCTAACACCTTAGAAACCTTAGTTTTCTTCTATAGGATTCTTGGAACTTCTGCATCGGTTTCTATCCAATATAGCTAAAAACTACAAGAAAACATATAAAACCTTGTCAAAATCGTTTTAGAACTACGATGCTACAGATATACAAACAGACATTGGCGTCAAACTAACAACATCCCACTTTTTGCGTCGGCGGTAAAAAATCAATTTATAAGTAACCGAATTATTCTAGAACATAAATAATAAATCGTATAATCTAAAATATTCCATTTTTTATTAAACCAATGTATAAAATAACAGGCAATTTTAAACCTTTTTTTAAATATTGCAAAAAAATTTATACAGCGGTAGAAAATGATTTACGCTGATCGAATTACTGGCTTAATTTATTCATAAGCATGTTACCGAGGGCGTTTAGTTATAGAAGAAACTTTACTCGACAAGATAAGGCTGTCTTTAACTTAATGGACGTTCCTGCTAAGACAATTTATCGAAGTGACAATCTTGACGACGAAAAGCGAGATTTGCGGGCTATTTCTCATACCCTTCACAATAGCGCTCATGAACGACTACTGCGCTGCCCTAATTGATATCAATTACTCGCAGTCCTTTACAGTGATATAAACCTTGAAGATTATTTGAGGTGAAATTGGCAACAATTTTGAACACATCAAACCTCTTATTTATAATTTTTTTTTATCTTCTAACCTCTCTTTATGCTGTGAGCCATATCATACTCGAGGCATTTTTAATAATACAAGTATTTTAAGCACTATAGTGCCAATATTTTAATCTAAAATTGATATGACGTTTTTAAGTCAGCATTAGATATTCTCCATGGTCTCACCTTTATTATCTGATTTATATTGGTTAGTACTTCTTGCTAATCTCTTTTCCAATTATTCATTAAATATTTATAGCGTTATATTTTTAACGCAGTAAATTATTTTTCGAGCGAAAATTGGAAAACACAAGGGTATTGAAGTACTATCAATCAAAGAAATTAACAAACCCTGTCACATTACACCGTAAAGGTATTTTCGCCTTTAGAGCGATTTTTATATTGGGCATTTAATTTTTTTTTACGTAATTACGTCTATATATTTTTAATGTAATTGTATATTTCAAATAATAGGATTATATTTCCAATAAAAAAAATTTCAGTGTCGTATCACGTAGCATGAACTGAAATTATTATCATAACATAACATAACATAACAATACACTTTATTGTACACCAAAACAGAAATAATACATATTATGAACTTAAACAGAGTATCATGAGGCACAAAGGGCGGCCTTATCGCTAAAAAGCGATCTCTTCCAGGCAACGTAGGGGCAGAGGAGATGGTATTGTGTCAGTGTAGGTGTACAAATTGAGACATAAACGTTTGAATATATTTACTTATTTACATACATACATACATAAACATATACATAAATACATACATACGTACATACATACATACATACACATATACATACAAATATACATAAACATATAAATACACAAACACATACATACATAAATACATACATACATATATATATATAATTTTATTCACGTTGAATATCAAGATAATGCTTCCTGACAGCCTGTTTAAAAATAGAAAGCGATTGTACACGTCTAATATGCAAGGGTAAAGAATTCCAAAGTCGAGAAGCTTGAACAGTGAAAGATTTAGTATAAAAGGAAGAGGAGTGAGGGGGAATTTCAAGAAGTAAGGTATTCTCAGAACGAAGACTGCGTTCATGGATATCACTAAGAAATTTAAATCGTTGCTTTAGATAAGTAGGTGCAACAGGGTTAAATAGAATAGAGTAAAGTAAGTTAAGAATATGCGTATTCCTGCGAAAGCGAATAGGGAGCCACTTAAGTTTTTTACGGAATTCAGAGATATGATCATATTTACGAAGTCCAAATACGAATCGTATACATAAATTCTGGATTCGCTCAAGTTTATTAATCTGCTCTTCAGTAATGTCAAGATAATATGTGTCTGCGTAGTCCAGAATTGGTAATAGAAGACTATTTGCAAGAGCAATTTTGGTGGGAATTGGAAGTAGATTACGCAGCCTGCGAAGAGATCCAGCCGAAGCAAAAACTTTACGACTGACTTCACAAATCTGTGGGCCCCATGATAGATGTTGGTCAAAAATAACGCCTAGATTCTTCACACTTTCACTATATGGAATTACAATACCATTAAAAATTACAGGAGGTAGTTGAGATCGATTTATAAGGCTAATTAATTTAGAACTTCCTATAATTATAGTCTTAGTTTTGGTTGGATTTACTACTAATCCGTAAGCTTTACTCCATGTAGTAATGGCAAGTAGATCACCATTTATACGAGATACACATTGAGGCAAGTCACTTACAGCAGAATGAGAGTATATTTGGAGATCGTCTGCATAGAGGTGGTAGAGAAGTTATAATATTACAAATGGAATTAATAAATATAGAAAATAATAGAGGGAGAGCACACCACCCTGGGGAACACCAGCAGCAACCAATGACCAGTTTGAAAAAGTGTCATTCAATTTAATTCGCTGCCGGCGACCCTGTAAGTAACTTTGAAACCAATCAGTGGCCTCTGGAGATATGTTAAGAGAACGCATAATGTCACAAAGTATATCAAAGTCTACAGTATTGAAAGCGTTACTGAAATCAAGCAACGTCAATACTGTAACCTCGCGCCTGTCCATGCTAGATCGTATATCGTCAGTTATTTTGACAAGTGCAGTAGTCGTACTATGACCAGGACGGAAACCGGATTGCGAGGTATTTAGGAGACTGTGTTTCAAAAGGAATAGGTTAAGTTGATTATACACAAGGCGCTCGAAGACTTTGGATAAAAAGGGAAGAATAGAAATGGGACGATATTCGGACAGGGATGATGGATTAAGTTTTTTCGGGATAGGTATAATATCAGCATCTTTCCACGTAGACGGAAAAGAGCCAGTGGAGATTGAAGTATTAAAAATTTTGGTTAATATGGGTGTAAGTAAATTAAGGAGAGGAATGATCATCTTACGACTAATGCTGTCAGATCCGACGGAGTTGGACTTAATAGCTAAAATGTTCTTCTTAACATCACATTCAGCCAGTTGATTAAGAAAGAAAGTGGGAGTATTAAGAGTTGGCAAGGTTGAAAGTCGATTTCTTGTCAAAGATTTAGTCACACTATCAATGGTAACAGATGAGGAAAAATGGAGATTCAACTCGTTAAGGTCTAAATTTTGAGAGCGATAATTCTGATGCGCTTTGCCAACTCCCAGTGATTTTAGAAAGTTCCAGACTTTACTAGGATCTTCTTCTTCGATGACAGATTTATAGATGTGGCGTCGTTGTGCATCTCTACACACCCTATTACAACGATTCCGATCCTTAATATATATCTCTCTATTAGCTTCACAGCTATTCAATCTGTATCGTGACTTTGCGCGAACCTTTTTCTCCTGTAATTTTCTAATTTCAGGAGTAATCCATGGAGCAGGGTGATGTCTTACCCTTACAGGTCGAATGGGTGCGTGTACATCATATAGTTGAATTAACAGAGAGTTAAAAACAGCCACTTGATCGTCGATTGTATCTGCATTACAAACAACCGACCAATCGATTTTCGCTGCATCATTCTGGAGTCTATCTAAATCCATCCCACCAAAATTCCGTTGCAGAAGAATTCTAGATTTAAGTTTAGGGGGCTTGATTTTGTACGATAGATACAACAAATCGTGATAGGAGAATGCATCGGCAGAACATTGACCGTGTTTTTCGACATGGTCAACAGAAGAAACAATAATGAGATCTAAAAGAGATGGAACACTATTAGGAAAAGCATGAGTAGCAAGTAAAGGCAGGATATGAAGATTTGACGCATTAATAAGAGTTTTAAGACGGGAAGACCGGTGATCGTTTTTGAGCAGGCAGGTGTTAAAATCACCCATGATCACTGTGTGACTATACAAAGGAGTTAAATTTTTGAGTAAAGATTCTAATGAGTTAAAGTAATCAACAGTAAGGCATGGGCTATAGAAGACACCAAGAAGAAGTTTTGTATGAGAAAAAATCACCTCCACAAAAAGATGCTCTGCACCACCGGTCTGAGGTTGCGAAGTGTCAATGATATTAAAAGGGATATGAGAGCGGATATATATTGCAACCCCTCCACCAGCCCGACCAATGCGGTCGTTACGGATCAGGTGGAATCCCGGTAAAGAGAAAGAAGTAGAGGGCAAACAAGGTTTGAGCCAAGACTCGGAGACTAGGACACCATGAATATTGCCATTATTGAGAGAAGACAACAAGTCTGGATAATGAGCAGGGATACTCTGTGCATTTATGTGTACTAAATTGAAGTTCTTAGGAGTATTCGCAAAACAGGAGTCTAACGTGTCGCTCAAAGATGGAATACTATAATAACTGTCAACACTACTTAAATCATCGGAAGCAGAAGATAGCGATAAAAAAGCATCACTATCATTAATGAATGACATTTATGATATTAAAGATATATAAATAAATTAATAAAATAACTAAATAAAATATTTGTGATGTATATTTCTAAAAATATATTATGATAAAATAAATAAAATAAATAAATAATAATTAAAAACCAATATATATTAAAATTAAGAAATAATAATAATAATAATAGGTTGATATAAAATTATACGTATATATATTATAATAAAATATGTGTAAATACCGTTCAATGCACCCACCAGCTGCATGGAGAGTAATTTAATATACTAAAAATAACAAAAGATTAATAAACATGAGTCGTAACTAAAATCATTACAAAATCATCACTAAACTATTCATGTACTTACTATGAAAACAATTACATGTATATAAAGAAGTCTTAGTAAAATTACGCAATTTCATAGACAAAAAACTATTATCAAATAGCAGTAAATGCATCTATTACCTGTGCACATCGGGTAACACTATCAACTAGCTATCAATATCAATAAGTTAAAATAGCAAAAAAAAAAAAAGTCATAATTTATACTAAGTAACGAGTTATTAAAATTAATATAAGTTAATACAGCAAATTAAATAATTAAATACCGATGACGAATAACAGGACTGGAGGAGATACCTGTCACGGTGTAAACTGCAAAACACAAAGCTATTTCTTTAACCCCCGTTTTGGTCGAGATGCAGCCACCTTGCTTTCCGGCTGTTTCTGGACGGCAGTGGTGTTTTTAGACGGCGACTTAGACGCTTCTGTCGAACTGGATCCTGGGATTTTATCGAGGTCAGCCAGACACTCGGCCCGATGCCGCGTTCCGTCCGGGGTAATTACGAAGATTGTGCCTTCACGTGTCCAGCACCGACTGACACCAAACCTCTCTCTAGCCACAAGGAATGCATCATGACGAACCTTAGTTAAGAATTCTGATTGTGTGACACCAGTTCCTTTCAACTTCGTCTTGGCGTACCAGACTTTATCACGGACTGCGATATCCCTAAAGCGAACCACAATAGGACGCGGTTTCCCCGCAGATGGACGGCCTAATCTATAGGAGGTTTTGATGCTGGTACTAGAGAAATTGGCTAGGTTCAAATTCTCAGCAACAATGCCGGTAACTCGCGCCGATGTATCTTCACCCTTGTCTTCAGGGACACCGTGGAAAAGAATCAGCTTGCGCCTAGTCTTCATCTCTTGGCGGTCAATAACTAGGGTCAAAAATTCGACTTGCCGCTGGAGTGCTGTGAGAGCAGAAAGAATGAACGTTTTGAAGTTGTTGAAGTCAGCAGCCAATGATGTGGTAGTTGCATGAGGCGAAGTCTTCAACAAATCTTGCTGAAATTCATACATCTGGGCTTGAAATGTTTCAGTCAGAGATGCCACTGTGTCTTTCAAGGAATCCATATTGATAACGATGTTTAGGGGTGATTTTTAGTGAGAGGAATTACTTGCTGGTGGGTAATGGAACTTAAATATCACAATTTAACATAAATTGTACAAAGATTACTATTTTTAAATAATAAAAGTCTTGGCACAAAATTTTGTTGTTACTACTTATTTGGCACCTACCCACGAAAAAAAAATCAATCAATTTAATAAAAATCAATCAAAATAATAAAAATCAATTTTATTTAACTTCATAATTTGAGATACGCTGCATGACTAATATCCATCAACCTCCTTATGACAAACAAAAAGAAGGGCAGAAGTGTAAGTAAAATAAATTTTGAAGTCAGTATAGAATATAGATATAATTTCTTACAAAACAACTCGATGACAACTTTCTTACTCGAGGTAAAAATTTGGACTTAATTAAACATTTTTTCAGGACAGCCTTTTGTTATTTTATACCTGTATCGTCAATGCTTCTGGCGTGCTAACATCGTCTCTCGGTTTTATCCGCGCACCTTACCATTGTTTTGTAAAATTACGCATTAGAAACTAGCCTATACCTATGTTATTCTACATATCCATCAACTTACGATTTACCTATAGTTAACAAGTTAAACACATCTTACATATATTATACAAGTTAAACACAAATTCTAGCATGACTGAAAAACGACCATCCATCGTAAAATTCACATTTATAATATTAGTTAGGTTACAGATAGTTAAAAAGAGTTTCTGAATCGAATTTTCACACATCATCAGTGATGTGAATCCATTGTCAAAATTTCCTTTTAGAAATGTAAACACGAACTAAAGCTTTTGCCTCTATCAAAGTGCTTCTCAAACTATCGATAATTCTCTAAATACTGGTATTAATCACGTGATTTCTAGCTAATTGAATGGATTACTGTTGTCGGATCAGTGACGTATTACACTCATTCGTTCATCTCGTTCAGCCGCTCCCATTAGATGGATTTATGAAGGTATCTTTAATCTGATAGTTAATGTATAACAGACTATACTATAGGCGCTTCATAATATTATGACGGGTGCTGATATGTGTAATAAGTATAGCCGCTATAACTTGCTTGTTCATAAAAAAATCTGATTGAATACATTAAGATAGTAGCAATATTACGTCATTGTCACACAAATGAAAGCTATCTATAAAAGCATTAAGATTATTTTAAAAAGAAAAATTTTGATAATTTTATTATTTTAATATATATTTAACTTAATCTTTTATCTAAAAAATATGGGAGAGGCTTAAAGTCTAGAGATTTACTTAGTAAAGTTGTAGAGATAAATTATCATTTGAGCTTACAGCTGTTAGTAAGTAATAAAATAACCCTTCCCTTGAAGTCGGGCAATAAGATGACAATCTTTAAATATTTTAGTTAGGCAGTAAATATCGTCAGTTGAGCACAAAGACTTAAAAAAGAAGAAAGAGTATGTTGTGTTTGTCTTCACCACGATTTGATTTAAAACCAGGTATAATTAATAACTTATTTTAAAGCCGATTTGTCAGAAATCCATGAGGGAAAAATCTACATGTCTAAAACGAGTAAGCCTAATATATATTAAGATAAAGTAACAACTTTAGACAGGAGATTTACAAATGTCATTTAATGCAAAGTGGCTTAACCTAAATCACTCAGAATTTATTCATTAACCTGAAACCGTTCACTTTCAAATAATCAAGAAACCTGATTTATAATTTATTTTGTCCTAAAATATTTTGATTTATCATTTGAATTAAATTTGGATAATTTTTAGCTTCAAGAGATTTATTTAATATTTATCGAATTGGTTTTGCGTAGGTGGTGTGATTGCAGCTTTAAAACGACCGTTGCTGCAATCATGGATATTGATCTAAGGCTCGTAACGATTTCAATTTGGAATTAATACAATCCTTAAATTTGATTTGTCAGCCACAGAGTTGATGTGTAGTACATATTATAGATGCATAGTACATATGTATAAATTAGTTTTAGCCTATACTTTGAGTAATATTATTTTAGTGTGCAAAATAAATCAGAGCGTTTTCAGAACACTTGTGTATCTTTTACTGTGTCTCCCCGTACCCCATACCTCAGTTCGATTACCGGTAATATTATTAGTATTTGCATAATTATTTGTTTTGAATCTGGGTGTTTGTCCTTGGGGATCTCTCTATCGTGCCTCAAAGAGCACGAAAAGCTCTCAATATCGGTTGTTATCATAGAAACCTGATAGAGATCGTAACTCATAGTAGAGTTGGGAATATACCCACTAACCGGCAATGCAGCACGTGATGGATTAAGCTGCAACCTTCACGACATTGAGCAAGAGGCCTATATCCAGATGTGGCATATTAAAGGCTGAAGTAATCAGAAGAGAATTTACTTATGTATTTCCATTGAGTTGTGAACGTAAAACTGAAGGAACATAAAACAAAAAAAATTGAAAGGTATGGGTTTGTAACAGAACATGTTTTGGACAGTAATACTCGTTTATAGAATTTAATATCTCGAACTGATTTACAGCTCCGAGCAGAAATGTGAGACGTTGTTTCTCTCCATATTCATGAGACTTAACTTCGTACAGGTACAAGAGTCAGCTTAGTTGACTATAGAGCTGAATTGAACAATATGTTTCGTAACAATTAATTTCATATGCGTTATTAAGAATTACAAAAGATTTAGTAAAATCGAGTTAGATTGGAATTTGTTGAAAGCTTAGCTTTAAAACATTTCAATCTATACTATCCCAAAATAAGATAAAGTAAATGATAAGTCCTAAGTGTTTATATTCAAAGTAACAAATTCGACTCATTTTGGCCTTATTTTTGATATTTAACTCGTTTGTGTTAACAATCTATATTTGCACCTTAACTTTAATTTTAAATCTAACGCACGAAAGCTATTTAAGTCACAGTTCTGATAAATACTAAAGAATCTATTAATGATTTCAATATTACGTTTCTGTTTTGCACTAAAATGCGCAACGTAATTAAAACGAATTAAGCGTAAAAGTATCACAAATTTTACGATGTGTTTTGTGGACTATTTTCCTTTATATGAAAATTGATGAGCAGAGTTTTGAGAATATTATATAAGTGGTGCAAAATGATCACACTGTCTCCTCAAATTATCAGATATGCATTTATCAAAATATCTATTATCTTTTATTTATTTCTTTCAAATAACATAATTGTAGTCCGGATTTGAACTCATGATTTTTTGGTAAATTTCAACTTCTTTTAAATTTTAATAATATTAAGAAAATACGAAAAACACTAAACTCGTTACAAAATAGTACTGCCTCAAATGGACACCCAACGACTATCAAGGGGTCTAATTACTCTACAACCACCTTTGCCTACCCGCCAGTTAAATTTATGCACCGAATTTTCGTGAACCATGTGTGGCCTCCATAGAATTGAATTTAAGCGACATTAATTACGCATTTAAGCTTATAATGTTTGTTGTATAAGTTTTCAAGATTACCTACTCTTAATATTCAAATAATTATTTAAAAAGAAAAGCTCAGCAAAATAATAACATAGAATTCTTACTGTAATTTAAACTAGCTTAATGAATATTACCGAGGGTCTTTTAAGGCTTTATTAGTATTTTAAAACTTGCCATAAAGTATCTCTAAGTTAAAATTATATGTTAGTTTCGAAAATAATTGTGTTTGCTAGCAAACGAAAAAAAACCGACTTCAATTATACCGACAAGTAATACAACGTAAGTATACGAAAAAAAATTAAAAAACGCACTAGCCGTCACTACGATTTTCGAAGGTTCCCCTCAATTTCTCTGGGATGTCATCGTCAAATCCTGGTTTCCTTATCACGATACTACTCTTAGGATATCTCCTTTCCAACAAAAAAAGAATTATCAAAATCGGTTCATAAACGACGAAGTTATTCGCAAACATACATAAAAAAAATATATTTATACGGTCATCATCATTATCATCATTTCAGCCTATTGCAGTCTACTGCTGGACATAGGCCTCCACAAGTTCGCGCCAAATATGGCGCGAACTCATGTGTTTTGCCCATAGTCTGCTTCGGCTGGCCTTGCCGCACCTAAGACGCTGCTGCCCGTCTTCGGCCTGTGATTTCAAAGCCAGCAGTTAGATAGTTATCCCGCCATCGGTCGGCTTTATAAGTTCCAAGGTTCCAAGGACACCCACGGGAAGAGAGGGGGTGGCAATATTCTTTGATGCCGTAGCCACACAACATGCGTAGCCACACAGCATATTATATATACGGTATATTTATACGGTAGAATTGAGAAACCTCCTCCTTTTTTGAAGTCGGTTAAAACACATTAATGCTAATATCCGTTTAGTCCCGTACACTACTTTCTCTTAAAGGCTATTTAATAAGCCTTAAATGTTGTTAAGCTTAAAAATTGTCTTGGTAAATAGTAAAATAAATATTTGTGGTAATATTATTATTATATAAGATTGTTGTGATTAAAAAAACTGGTATCATAAGTATAACTTTTTAATTACGATATGTTTGAAGGGGAACACTCACTACATTTAATTTAATATATAGTGTATTAAATTAAATGCAGTGAGTGTCCATTGAGTGTGAATTCATTTTTATTAAAATTAACGAATCATAATTAAAATGCAGATAAAATGAGAGCGAAATCATTTTGAACATAAAACAAATGGAAAAAATATTATGCATATAGATTCAGTTACAGTTTATAAAATCTAAAATTTTAAAAATAAAAAGCTAAATATTTCGAATTATAAAACAACAATTACTCAAAGAATTTTTTTTGTTGTTATTTGAATAATAATGAAAAAAAAAAAAAACATATAGGTACTATAACAGGGAATTCACGTAACACATAGTTTTTTTTTTTTTATTGAAGTTTATTGGAGTTTCTCTTTAAGAATCGATTTTCATGTAAGGCCCCAGTATGAAAAAAAATATGAGTAAAATCTACTGAACGAAGACCTCGGAGCTATTTATCGGAACCAATAGGGTTCTGATTGATGGCGAGTACGGTACGTACGTTTTCTAATAACGAAATTTTAGATAGACTAGCTATACGAATAATTCGCACTAAATAGTATAATAATTATCATTTTACAAAATTGTAAAAAAGTATTTATACGTGAGTTGATTTGAAATTGAAAAAAAAAATTATCGATCGTTAATAATGTTGACATTGTTTCATAATTAAGCTGTCATATATATAATTTCAATAATTAATTAATTTACACAAACTAAACATTTTTTTTAAAGTTGTGAATTCCGGTAGATCATGCAATTATTTATAAAATAATATATATATAATTTATAGTATAATAGTGAGGTTTTTAATAATAAGGGAGGCAAACATTTTAACCTTAGTGTATTAATATAATATATGATAGATGGCGTTATTTGATTCGTTTATTTACCATTTAATATGGTATTAATCTTTTTCTTCTTAGACTAGTAAGCCTTTTTTGTGTCTATTTAGACAGTCGATCTAAAGAAGTAAGCTCCAGTCGTGCGTCGGAGCTGACACACTCACTTTTTTTAGGTTCGTTTCTTTAGAACGATTGTAAATACAAGACTATCTCTTATGCAATGAACCCAGACATGCATTGCAGTATAATTAGTTGAATCTTAATGACGTTGTGTTAGTGGGAGCGAGCTTTGGTACGCTGTTTGCATATATTTGTCCTCGACCAAATCTAAGATATTCAACTGTGACATGTTTCATATGTATGAGACAATACCGCAACAACTTCGGTTTCACTTAATTCTGTAATCTCTGTGAAACAGATTGTCTTTGTACATTTATATAAATTAGTGGTCGTCTAGTGGTTGAAATTAGACCATAACTAAAAATTAAAAAAAAAAAACAAAGACTATATACTTTGACAATCAACAAAAGAGAATATATATATAATATGCGTGTTTTGTCAAATATATCTTAGTGTGTGTAATGTTTTTTTAATTTATATCATACATTTTATGCATAATTAAAAAAATATTAGCGTTCAGCACCCCTGCTCTATATAAACTATCCCACCAAAAACATTTTCATGTAAAATGTTGCCAAGACGAGATCATATGGCTCGCACTGTCAAAAAGTTATCAGATCTCATGTAGAGCCAAGCTTCTAACTCTACACGCCCTAACTCTACAAGCCCTAACTTCACAAACTCTACACCTTAGTCAAAATATGTGGCTTGGCCGTTTCGTTACTACCGGCTGCCGATGTTGTAGATGACGACTTTCTTGTCTCATTTATATAAATATATTTTCTCTTTTTATTTTTATTTGTATTATATGTATATCAATTATTCTTCTTCTTTTTATTTTTTCTTTAATAGAACTATTGTATGACAGAAAAGTAAAAAACAGTGAAAAAATTTTTCACCTTACGCCCACGTGACGGTAGCGAAACGGCCAAGCCACATATTTTGACTAAGTTGTAGAGTTTGTGAAGTTAGGGCTTGTAGAGTTAGGGCGTGTAGAGTTAGAAGCTTGGCTCTACATGAGATCTGATAACTTTTTGACAGTGCGAGCCATATGATCTCGTCTTGGCAACATTTTACATGAAAATGTTTTTGGTGGGATTTCACTTCTTTTTGTAAGCTGCTTATGACAATATTATCGTTGCATTTTACCTCCGAGACATTTTATACCATAAATATTATCCAATCTTCACCATATTCGGTTTAAGCACGCTGTTTTTGATTTTATGTTGAACTGATATGCAAACGGTGATCTCCGCCAAAACTTAAATACCAAAATTACAAAATGTAAATTTTCGACATAAACTAATAACCGATTTTACTTTTTTATGCATTTTATTATTATTAATAATAACAAGGAGTCCCTATATCAATTTTCAGACCTCTAGCATCAAAATTTGCGGAAGTCTCATACAAACTTCCATCCCCTAGTTTAAGGGGTTGGGGGGTAAAAGTTCCAAGTCTTAGAATTTTTTTGTTGTTTGTGTACTAATACTAGCTTACATACCAAATTTCAGCTTTCGGGGACTTCAGGAAGACTCTAGGAATTTTGATGATCATCAGTGAGTGACGAAATCGGGGTTTTTTAGATATCAATAAAATCTAAAGTATAAGAGCTATGCAATTGAAACTTTATATGTTTAATAAGTCCACTATCGACACCATATCCCCAGAATTTTGTTTATCTGGTATAATCCAAACCCAAGTTATGAGGGTTCAAAAAAACGACGAAGCACTTCGAGAAAAGATAGGTAGTGCTTTTCGTTTTTTTTTTTTTTTTTTTTTTTTTGGTTCGTCTTGGCGGGGGCACTACCGTGCCTCCAGATAGGTGTACGAAATTTCGTTCTCCTCCGTCCGCGCTATTTTTGTAAAAAGGGGTATAATATTTTTGCTTTACGTATATCACACGTACAGTTGGATACCTATAGATGTATTTTTTTTAATCTCACCAGGTCAGTTGTGAGCAAATACCGAGCGGTCAGCTTGTTATTTTCTGTGCAGTGGTCATTGATGCGACTGACGTTTTGTAGTGTAAAACCCGAGGTGATCGGTAACAGTTAATTTTACAATAAATCAACAGTAACGAGGCGCTGTACAGAACCCGTAAAAGATTCTCATTTGAACCTGCTATAGCGTGTACGATAATACATTCCCGAGTATTTAATAAAAAAAAAAAGCTATCAGCGTTCATTAAAAGAGGATTTATTACTAAACTTTACGATGTGCATATTAACATTGATTTTTTACTTTTACTGTAAGCTCTCCTTAATTAACTCTTACTTAAGTTACTAATCTGACTATTGTATATAAAAGTATTGTATAGTATTATACCGTGAATTAATTATTTTATTATATTAAAAACATTAACGTTGAAATTAAATTCTTGTATTACAAAATATAAACTGCAACATACCCTATCAGTTGCCTCATTATTCGGATTTTAAAATAATAATTTGAACAATTTTAGCTCAGGCGTCAATTTATTTTGAAGCCAATTGTAATTTTATGAAGGGTTTATTAGAACTTTGATAAAATATATATTAAAATTATTAAATCAATAGCTAATTTTATATTAGCGTTTTGTTGAAAAATTTTTGTTCTGTAACAGAAAAGTTAAATCCCACCAAAAACATTTTCATGTAAAATGTTGCCAAGACGAGATCATATGGCTCGCACTGTCAAAAAGTTATCAGATCTCATGTAGAGCCAAGCTTCTAACTCTACACGCCCTAACTCTATAAGCCCTATCTTTACAAACTCTACACCTTAGTCAAAATATGTGGCTTGGCCGTTTCGCTACCGTCACGTGGGCGTAAGGTGAAAAATTTATTCACTGTTTATTACTTTTCTGTTATACAATAGTTCTATTAAAGAAAAAATAAAAAGAAGAAGAATAATTGATATACATATAATAAAAATAAAAAGAGAATATATATATATATATATATATATATATATATATATATATATATATATATATATATAGATTACGATTGCATTATTTGGACACCTCCTCACCACCTATAGAGCATACATTTTAAATTTCAAGTCTCCAACTTCAAAAACCTAGGACTTTCATACAAACTTCCAATCCCCTTTTTATCCCCTTAGGGGTCGAGTTTCGTAAAACCCGTTCTTAGCAAGAGAAAGGTCACTGACTCACTCATCACGAGAACTCAAAAAACGCTGGATGGTCCATCCATCCAGGATGGACAAAGATGAAATTTGGCAGGGAGGTAGATTATAGTTAGTAGACGTCCGCTAAGAACGGATTTTGCGACATTCCACCGCTAAGCGGGTTTAATTCGGGTCGATAGTTTGTATGAAACATATTCAGCAGCTATAAGTTCGCCTGATAGGTTATTTATACTGCAGCCTGAACATAAAAATAAAAATGTGGTGTATAGAGAGGTTTTATAAAAATAGCTATTAAATTAAATTTAATTGTGCCTTTTAAAAAGTTACTCAGTGTGATAAGCATTTTAAGTGACTGCAATAAAAAAATAATTTGTGTTAAACATCTCAATAGTAATGCATATCTTCATAA
Source organism: Melitaea cinxia (assembly GCF_905220565.1). NCBI lineage: Eukaryota > Metazoa > Arthropoda > Insecta > Lepidoptera > Nymphalidae > Melitaea > Melitaea cinxia. Next base: position 12,653,455 of record NC_059395.1, on the reverse strand, counting down.
CCACGCGGACGTAGTCACGGGCAATAGTTAGTGTATTATAAAACAAAGTCCCCAAAAGTGTATGTGATCGGTTCCCTCAAAATTTACTGATCGGATTTTCATACGGTTTCACCAATGGAGAGAAGGCTTCAAGAGGGAGGCTTACGGAACTGCTAAGCCGATTTTGATGAGGGTTACACTATAAGTTTGCCGGGAAAACTTTGTGACACACTGATTTCAACGCGGGCGAAGCCGCGGGAACAGCTAGTAAATTTATATGTATATTTATCAAAAAATATAGATACAGCAGTCAGCTGTTACTAATAACACAAGCATTAAGTTGTATGTTATAAGATATTCATTTATTTATTTAACCATTAATTACCGAACCTAAACGAAACGAAAATGAACCCCTCCTTTTTACTTAGACAGATGAAATCCTGAAGACGTCCGAACCTGTCACGAATCACTGTCAGACTAAGTACGAAAAGAATATTTAAAAATTTGCTCTCCACTCAGTAAATATTATGGTGACGGTGTTTAACAGTCCTGGGATCTCGTTATCATAATAACGTGTCAAAGTTGACAGTTTTCGGACAAGTAAAAATCGGTTGTTTTGATACCGATATTAATTTCAACAAAAACAACTTTTAGACGTATACTGTCCGTATTATTCATGTTATATTTTAAAAACCTTCATATCGTTCATTTTCTGTATATTTTTATTTTTGTCTTTTTTATATGAAAAGTAATCGTTACGAGTGTTTTTGATCAAAAATTATAGTAGTTTTTAATACATATAATGTCGAATCTATATAGAAATAGATTGACACAACACTCCTTTACTATGGGGGTGCTCTAAGAACATAAAAATAATAATCTCTGTGCGACAATGTTTATTTAAACAGATGATGAATAAATTATAAAAATAGATATTTATAAAAAATAGGAACCAAAAAATAGGAACAAAATTTTTTTTAAATCTGTATCTTCTAAATAGAAAAAAAACTTAAAAGTTTTAGATTATCCTTCGCAATAATACATAAAAGACATTATAATAATATATCTTTTCGCTTTAAAAGATTTACAACTGGTATGAGAAATTCCAAGCAATAAAGAACTTCCGGACACCACACAATGGAAACAGAATGCAAGCTCCGTTGCGCTGCGAGTAAAATATACCTATCGCATATCGAAACAAAGAAATGTGCAATTTATATTATCTTCCCTAATGCATTTCATCGAAGCTTCGGTATTGCAAGGAATTTGTAGGAAGTGTAATAAATTTTTGAAAGTGGAAATATCTACATAGCGTACATAATTTCTCTTGAAATTTTAAGGACTACATTAAAAATATCGTCAAAATATGTAAAATGTTACTATCTGATAACATACAGATACACATTGACGCTCACATACATACTTTTTCACAGCTAGATAGGAACATACACAAATATAAAATCAATCACACACATACACATTTGAAATGTGATATTTGGTCATACCTTCATTGAAGCAAAACAATATAAACGCGTTGTGCAATAATTCAATTAATAGCAAGAATTCAATAAAGCTGAGAACACCATTCGTAGCACTCAATATTGGCTGAAAACTGGTACACAATTGCCAACAAATAATTCAATTACAAAATTCAATTTGCTTCATATTCTTGTTTAGGGACTAAATACTACGGCGGGGGACCAAGGAGAATAGAATGTTGTTCAGTAATTGTATTACCATATAAAATTGTTATCAAGGAACAGCAATTTTATGTTTTTCCTCAAATATACATTAAATTTAGTTACATAATTTTAAAATCAAGAGTTTACTACGAAACGCTTAAGGCTCAGTAGCCTGAATTTTAAATTATTGTCCTAATATTACGAGATCATTCATTTTTGAAATTTTTTAGAGCGTAAATAGTACAAAACTATGCAACAAATATTTATTACTAACGAAGAACGATTATTTTGTTTGTTATCAATATAAATTAAATTGCTAAGCATTGTCAATAATTCTATTTCTATTTAAGATCATCATTACAGTTATAAGTAGCACAGGCTATCAAACATTATTTTACAAGTATAATACAAAACAATAACAACAATAAACAACAATAAAGGTATAATATTATAGTATCTACGGAACCTTGCCTAAAGGAACTCCTGTTAATAATATTTTTTTTTATTACATTATTTTTTTAAAGTTTTTAGTTTTAGGTTGTTCTGATATATATTTTTATATATAGATGGAGGTATATTTGCTACTAGGATTCTGAAATTATGTATTTGTTTAATCACATATGTCAATGTTAATATAAATGGATACTTTATCACAGATAAACACATCGATAATTCATGAACGTTAACAAAAATGAATACAGTAATAATAATTATACACATTTTTGTGGTTAAGCAATCTGGGTTACCATTGACATAATAAATGAAATGAAATACTACTACTATAGTTTTCAATACACTAACTAGATTTTAACAAAATTAAGTAGTACAAAATATCTTTTTACATATAATTATGTTGCGAGGCAGAAATCACAAGAGTCTTAAAAATTAGTTAATTAGTATAACAGCGTATTGTGATGTCATAATATGTCATCCCCAACGTCGACTGAGTGCTCAGCGCGGGTAAACATTCAAATGGAAATAGGGGCAAGGTCGAGAAATGGCATCAAACAAACAACCTTATTTTATACCCTTGAGATCGTATCGGTAAGAAATACGAGCATAAGTTAATGTCTGATCTAAATTAGAATTTCGCTAAAAACTTTATACATTTAAAACTAAGTAATTTATAAAATGTACTAGCTGATTCGGCAAACATTGTCTTGCCGCTAAACGCTATTTAAAAATAGGGGTTGGTGGTAGAAGGGTGACAATTTAAGGTTGTATGTATTTTTCAACGCCAAATCATAATAAAATAAAAAATAAATAATTTATCTAAATATTAAAAAAATAGGGGTGGACTATCCTTAACATTCAGGGGGATGAAAAATAGACGTTGTTCGATTCTAAGACCTACCCAATATGCAAACAAAATTTCATGAGAATCGGTCAAGCCATTTCGGAGTATTTAACTACAAACACCGCGACACGAGATTTTCATATATTAGATATAAGTTAAAACACAAATGATGTAAAGAGACTGTTTTAAAGTATAAATTAATGTTTTAAAAGCCGCTATTTTAAAGAGTCTAGTATTGTTTTGGAGCGCAGGCTATACTTAGGTACTAATGAGCTCTCCTCATTAGCCATTCACCTTCAAACGCAGAGAAATGTTTCTACATTTATGAGCTCTACACTACTTAGTGAGCTTTGAGAAAAAATAGAATAAGCTTAAGTACAAAAAACACTTTTGTTTTTTTTTTCTTTAATATTAATCGTCACACGAAAAGCCGACATATTTATATCAAATATACGAAATATACAAAGGTCTTATCAAGAACGATACACGTTAATTTAATTGTTAATTATTTCAACTTGGGAGCAATAAACAAGGAGTTCCAGTCGTCAAGTCGTAACTTTTGATATGATAAAATATTCGTTGTTTCTGATGATGGTGTTGTATTTCATACTAAATAATGAGTATCATGTTTGTGCCTGTGGCGTGTTACTATTGTCTGTATGTGAGCATATTCATAATTAAATACTCTCGGATAATAAGGGTAAATCTATTGTTCGCTTGCTCAAATGTAGCCTTTGACGTAGAATATATTTTACATTTTATATCAAAGGTTACATTTGAGCTGATGAATCTGTACCAAAATGTATTAAAAAATTATCTCAACTTTTCGTCATAGTAATATACAAGATATATGTATAAGTCAGCAGTAAAACGCTCTAATATCCAATTATTAAATCCTGACACTTCAAGAAGACCCTCATATATTGGGTAGGGATTCTTTTGAACTAAAATCAATGTGTTACTATCCTTTCATAGAGTCCCTTTCTCTTCAAGTGACCGTAAAACAGTATTGAATAGGATTTGCGCAATTGAATATTCCGATTCAGTTATTCAGAAATAATATTTCACTGCAAAGTATACGATGGCGAATAGCCGAGTCGAATAGTTCGAATGATTTTGAAGGTACTTTACATAAAGTGTTATAAATTATCTAGCTTTTAAGGTGTTTAATTAGCCTCAGAATTGGATGACTTCTTAAAAATGTAGTAAAAGTGTAATAGTTGAATGTCTAGGCTTAGTCCTTTGGTGGTAAGAGAATCTTTGACGGCACGTAATTAAAGGCGCATGTAGAACTACTTATGATCTCCTAATTTTTTTAGTCAAGTTACCCAATAGTAGGATTAGTTGCTAATAATGAATTCTTTTTACAAAAATATAAATACACTTTAATATTGTTTAATTTAAATTTTCAAATCGACCGGATTAACGGTCTAAACAGATTATAAAAAGTACAACTTAAGAATAGACTCCGACTGTAATACTTTTACAGATTGGGTTATATATTTTCAGAAGAGTTTAAAGTATGCATTCGTGGAAGTAAAGCCGCGTGAATCGAGAAACAAGAACCTGGAAGAGGTCCAACTCAATATCCAGTTTTGAAATAGCGAGTTCCGTTAGTAAACTGTACAATTCTAGATCTATTTACAGCTCTGTATACTCTTCACATTCGTACGTTATGTGACTAAAGGTAATCCTTATAGATAAGAACATAAATGGGAAACAGAAAGAAATAACATTAAGGATAGTATACTTGGAAACTAAGGTACGAATGTGGTCTATAAATAGATCTGTTTATTTTCACTGCTTACTTATCGCAGTTTTTTTACACGTCGTAGTTTTAGTTTATTTGAATAAAATTATACAACAAATAGATTTAAGGTGATCTTTTACATGTTAATTACCTTTTATAGTTATGAATTAACATACATTTAATACATAAATTACACATCACTCTACGTGGTTTCGACCACATTTAATTGTTGTTACAAAATAATGGAGTTTATTTTTTTAACATTAAGAGTTAAAACTAAACGTAAAGCTCTAAACATTAAGCGTTAATTATAGAAGAAGAAAAGTAAAATCCCATACAATTTTGGCACCATCGTTTGGCTCGGTCTGTACCTCGTTTTGGTCTGTATTGTATCCATCAACTAACTTTTTCGTACACTTTTATTTAAACGATCTAAATATTATAGCTCGTTTTCTATACACAAAAACGATGAGATTTGGTTACAAACAGTTATGATTTGTAACAAGATATGCTCGTTTTGGTTTCGTTTTTTTTTTTTTTTAATTTAGGAACCATGCGTTAATACAGCGTTAACAAAAGGCATGATCAATAAACTCTGTAGAAATTCAAGTTACGATTTAGAAGATGCGAATTTAGATATCGCGAGTCTTAAAAGCTAAAATCATATTTAACGCCATGAATCTGTCTATAGATCAGCAGTTAAGCTTAAATTTTCTCGTAAAGCAATGCCATCTTTTATAGAGGTATTTATTATATATCCGACCGTCGTAACTAAGTATTTTAATTTGTATCTTGTATTTTCTTTTTTACCAAATATTACTTTATATATGGCTAGCGACCCGCTCCGGCTTCGTACGGGTATAAAATATAATTTATAGCCTATGTCATTCACTCAAAAAATAATTAAAATCGATCCAGTAGTTTTGATTTTACTGCCCGTGGCCCGCGTTATTTAGAGTAAAAGCCGGCCGGAACCGCCGCAAATGCTACGTACCGCAATTTTTAAATCTGTAATATCTTCGAAAATATTCATTTAAATCATATACTGTAAAGGGCCATATATATTAAATCAACAATGTATTTAAGGTATTTAATTAGATAAGGATTAATGCTGTATTGTTTAAAATTGCTTCGAAAATTAGCCATAATTGTCGTAAAAAGTAAATGACAAAAAAATGTCTTTTCAATTTGTACAATACTTAATACATTATTTTGATAAATCTCGTAGGGTTCAGGCTGCGTATGCAATGTAAGCGCAAAAAATGTAATTATTTACGACATGACATTAGAAACCTCAAAAATAACAGTATTTCTCCACTATTTAATGGATGTTATTATACATACAAACCTTCCTCTTCCATCACTCTATCTATTAAAAAAACCGCATCAAAATCCGTTGCGTAGTTTTAAAGATTTAAGCATACATAGGGACATAAGGACATAGGGACAGAGAAAGCCGCTGTTTTATACTATGTAGTGAAGTATAATTTTCAATTGCGATAATATTAAATAATGATATATTATTAATTATGTTATGTTTCGTAATGTTCTAAAAATATATTTGTGAAATTGGTAGGTTAGTAAAGTTTTTATGATGAATAAAAGCTCGTTCGACGCCATGCCGCATCTGATGCACACTCAGTTTGGAGCTCGCGTTGTTAGGGTAATTAAATTCTGGTCAAATCGAGGTCTGGTAACGAGTACTCTGCAATCGATTAGGAAAGCAGTTTGTACGCAGCTCGTCATTAAGCATATGAATGCATCTCTGCACTTCCCAATCGTGTTGGATGTTTAAGTGGAAATTTAATCTAAATACTCAAGGGTTATAAATGTATTTACATCATTTCAAATATATTGTCAGTGTATGTACACTTACAATATTGAGAAAAAAGTATGATATTAGTGGTCAAAAAAATAAGTAAGAAAAAAATGTAAGTTCCAAAAGAGAATTATAGGACTTTTCCTATTCTAGCACAATCTAATCAAGACCTCACTACGATTTTTAGCGGGTAAGATGTTAAGGTGCAAAAATATTTTTGTCTAAGCTTTGTGATAAGCCGAGAGATAGAATGACTGATAGGACGATCCAATGGACAGAAGAATCGAGCTTCATTATATGAGACAGTAAATGTATCCTGGGTTTTAGTAACATTATATTTTATCAGTAATGTACACGATCAAACTCTTGCACCAAAGCATTAAAATGATTTTTAAAATATTATTTATTTATTCTTAATGTACACCGAAATACAGACACATATAAAGAAAGATACAATACAAGATGTACAAAGGCGATCTTATCGCTAAAGAGCGATGTATTCCAGATAATATTTAGGTACTGGACGCGATACAGTAGCAGCGGTTAGAAGTGTGTTTATCTACGAGTATACATATAACAAAATGGTAGGAAAGTCAAAACTGTACATTGCATACTTTTTAAAAAGAATACTTGGGGTGTGATCTACAATCGATACTGAAGCCAAAAATATAGTTTTTAGAATTTTTGTCTGTTTGTCTGTATGTATGTCCGGGATAAACTCAAAAAGTACCGCATGGATTTACTTCAAATTTAGCACGAATATTATTAAGAAGTCGGGTCAACATATAGGATACAAATTATCACGCTATCAACTACGGGGAACGAGCACTGAACCTTTATTTCTTCAACGCATTCTGTAACAACGTGTAATCTAACGACGCATATTTGAATGTTGTTATTATGTTAAAACCCAGGCTATAAGCTAGCATGATACTATAAATAAAGACATTCTGTAGTATATTTAGTATCAGCATTGCACCCGTGCGAAGCCGGGGCGAGTCGCTAGTATTTAATATTAATGTATCGTAAATAAATAGATAATAAAAATAATGGCATTGGGTACATCCATTTTTACTTGACAATTGTCTAGCAAACTTCTAGAGAGTTCTCTGTAAGGTCGGTGGCGCAGAAAATAAACAGCTTACATCAATTCTAGTGTATCTTTTCTTACACCCCGATTTTTGGATTTGCTATACATTGAAGTGAAATCTTATTAAATATAGCGCTTACTCGTAGTATTTTAGTCATGATCAAAGTATATTCTTGTATTTTAAGATTTAGCAGCGTATGTCTAAATTTAAGAGACTGAATTTGAAAAAGCATGTACGGGTCAACGCACATTGAGCAATATGATTGTTTTGCTAATTAGTAACCTCTTTAATTTAGCTGATTTATTACGAAATTGTTATTTTCTTATGCAGATTTCTAATGAAATTGATATTTGTTTGCTACGAATGACGTCAAATGACGTCTGTAGTTCTGCCTATATATACTCAAAATAATCTTAATAAGTTTAGTGTTTGATCGACTCTCATTGGGTTTGGTTTCCCTCATAACCTTCCCTCACATGTCGTCTCTCACTCATACAGACAGGACCATACAGTTTTTTGGTCCTTCGAGAATACAGCCTTGCTGCTGACAAGCTGCGCAGTCATTCTGAACCTGCATGCTAGAAGACAACAGTCTTACTTCGAGGATACATACAGTCGTGTTGATCCTTCGAGAAAAAAAAAAACAAATATTTCTTCGAGAAATCACTCAAGAAAACAGTCAATCAAGACTATAAACTCTACGGATTTCCATCGACATTTGGAAAATCCACATAAAGTGGCCACAACGCTCACGTGGAATTTGTGTGACTGCGAATCGGTTGACTGGCTTCCCAGAAGCGGGTTCCACCAGTTAAATTGAGAAGGCGCAATCAAGGTCGCACTATCCACTGAGAGATTGGCCTGGACCCCTGAAGACGGTCCTATCAATTTTACATCAACGTCAGCATTAAAAAATAAATATGGAAAATATCCTGCAACGACAACAAGAAATTGTCGAAGCAATATAAAAGATAGAGAGGAACTTCAACAAAGATTCCGTATCCCGGAAGACCCGTAAATACTTGGACGAGCGACTCGATGTCCTTGACAAATTATGGGCCGAGTTCCAAGGTAACGACCAACGGTTGTCGCTCTACCATAACGATACTGATCCTTATTTTAAAGAAAATCAATACGTACAGGCAAGAGAATACTTTGATTCTGTACGCATCAAGGTAGCGTCATTTTCGCCAGCAAGGGAGACTTCTGTGTCACCGACACCAGGAGCTGGCAAACCACTGGAATCACCTGCGATTCCGACAACACCAAAGCTGCAGCCAAGACTCACATTGCCAACAAGTTCAAATGCCACTAAGATCTCAACGTCGGATCGAGGTCAGGCAACAGAATTGATGTCACTGCAAAGAACAAACTTCCGAGCTTTTCATCGACAAATAAATCGCTTGAAAATAAATGAAATCCAAGACAAATGGGAGCTGGAAGACGAGTTACGCAACATACAAACGCGCTGGAACGCAATAGACGCTTTGCACTTGCAAATAGATAATATCCTACAAGGATCGGATACCCAGTACGATAGTGAGTTTTACGCCTACGAAGATTCATATAAGTCAATCAAAAGGGCGTTGAATCTTAAACTCACATCGACCATTCATCACGAAAAATCGACACCACAGATCGACTTGCCTACGTTTACAGGCAAATATACGCAATGGCCTACGTTTTATGACTTATACGTAGAAAGTATTCATAATAACAATTTGATTACAAAAACTCAGAAGATGCAACACCTAAAGAGCAAATTACGAGGAGATGCTGAACGAATCATCCAACATCTAACTATCTCAGCGGACAACTACGACACAGCGTGGGAATTGTTGACACACAGATATAACAATCCACAATTGTTATTTACTAAACAAATCGAAATCTTTATTAATCAGCCAGCCGCTCAAAAACAATCAGCGTACGAGATTAGACGTATTTACGACACGTCAATGGAATGTATCTACGCTATTAAAAACTTGGGTATCGATACAAGTACCTGGGACCCATTATTAGTACATATTATTACAAAAAAGCTGGATACAGTCACCTATAACGACTACAAGGAAGCCCGGAAAATGCCACGAGAATTACCTTCACTCTCGGAGCTAATGGACTTCTTAGAGAGCAAATTCATCGCTTTAGAACCAAGCGGCATAAGAGATAGAGAAATGTCGTCATCATTCAAAAAATATAATCAACAAAAATCAGTTAATAACAAGACTTACAAGCCTCAATTTCAAAAGGAGCATCGGTATGGAAAATTAATAAATAAAGAATATCAAAGCGTTGCGACATACATGTCAAATTGCCCGATTTGTGACAAGAAACATCCCTTATACAAATGCGAAAGGTTTATCAAATTAACACCGGGCGAACGTTATCGAATTATCGAAGATTTTAACCTTTGTCATAATTGCTTGTACACACATAACAAGAATTTATGTACGTCAATGAAAAAATGCAAACTATGTAAAAAGAGTCATAACACAATGTTACATGACGCCTATACTATAAACATTAATAAGCAGTCTACAAACTCGCTGACTGACATGTCTAGTGGGTCATCAACCCAACTGAATACTCCAACTCCGCAAAAATATCAAGTCTCGTTGCAACAAGATGCTAAGCAACATTGCGTCAATCACGTCGCTACGGATGAAGAAGAGATTTTACTGACTACCTTGTCTATCAGAGTTAAGGCCCTTGATGGCACATATATGACATTGAGATGTCTGCTCGACCAAGGCTCTCAGATTTCCCTAATATCGGAAAACGCCGCTCAGATGCTGGGCTTGCCGCGGCAACGGTACCATGCTTCGGTATCTGGTATTGGTAACGGATCGAAACATAGCAAAGGAGTCGTCAAGCTCGAGTGTCAGTCTATTTACCAAGATTACGCGTTTACGACGCAAGCATTAGTCATCAATCACGTCATTAACAATTTACCAAACATATCCTTCAAGAAAGAATCGTGGCCTCATATACAACACATACAACTAGCCGACCCGGAATACAACGTATCTAGGCCTATCGATCTATTACTAGACGCAAGCATATATTCAGAAATTATAATGAGCGGCCTGATCAAAGGTCCGAACATGGCTCCAATAGCCCAACAAACAAAGTTAGGCTGGATACTATCGGGTAGCGTGAAAACGTTTAAATGTCACGTGATTACTACAGACCTGTCAGCGATTTCTCAATATTGGGAGCTAGAAGAAGTCAATGATTCGTCTATCGAAATGACTCCAGACGAAGAGTATTGTGAACAATTCTATCAATCAACAACAAAACGTTTATCAAACGGACGATATGAAGTGGCCCTCCCCATGAAACCGGGATTTGAAAAGGACCTCGGTGAATCGAAAACAAAGGCAATTGCTCAGTTCTACAACTTAGAAAAGAAGATGAATAAAAACGATTGCTTCTCGGAAAGCTACAGAAATTTTATGCAAGAATACGAACAAAGTGGTCACATGTCTCCCGTTACAAAATGTAGTTCATTTGTACACTATCTTCCTCATCACGGTGTACAAAAAAACGACTCTACAACAACTAAACTACGAACGGTATTCAATGGATCATCAAAAACATCAAGTGGATTCAGCTTAAATGACTTGATGGAGCGTGGTCCGAATTTGCAAAAGGATTTACAGCATCTCATCTTAGTATGGCGACAACATAAGTATGTCGTTACTGCTGACATAGAGAAAATGTTTCGTCAAATAATGGTTCGAGAAACCGATCAACATCTGCAACGTATTGTCTGGAGAAGCATACAAGAAGCCCCCTTAAGGGAGTACCAATTGACTACGGTCACGTATGGTACAAAGGCGGCCCCTTATCTCGCTATGCGTACTATAAAGCAGCTAGCTATGGATGACGCACACAAGTTTCCCCTGGCAGCTAAAGCGCTAATGACGTCATTATACATGGATGATCTGCTCGAAGGTTGTGATAATATCTCTCAAGCAAAACAGTTACAAAGAGAGATCATCGATATCCTGAAGGGAGCCGGCATGAATATTCGGAAGTGGTCCAGCAATGCAAAGGAACTGATTGAAGGGCTATCCGCTAATCAATTAGACACTCCGTTAGATTTTAAGGGCCTAGAAAACCGAAAAACCTTAGGCTTACGCTGGATTCCGTCGTCAGATATTTTCGTATTCAAAAATATATTCGAAGATGAAAACAGTGATGACGTCATAACTAAAAGACAACTCCTTTCGAACATTTCCAAGGTATATGATCCCATGGGATTTCTCAGCCCCCTTTCAGTTCGGGCAAAGCTTTTATTCCAACAAACTTGGTCTGAAGAAACCACGGATTGGGATACACAATTGTCGAATACCATAACGAATGAATGGATAAAGCTGAAACGTGACTATCAACAAATAGACCAGTTTAAAATTCCTAGATACATAGGCGATAAAAATCATTATACAATTCATGGATTTTGTGACGCATCCGAAAAAGCATATGCTTGCGCTATTTATGCCGTCACGATAAATTCTAAGGGCAAGTACACATCGACGCTTGTGACTGCTAAGACAAAATTAGCACCCTTGAAGAAAAAACTATCCTTGCCAAAACTTGAGCTATGTGGAGCACTGCTACTATCACGGCTTATAAAAAAAGTAATTCAAACCTTGCCTGATAATCTACAAGTATTTGCCTGGACCGACTCCATGGTGGTTCTTGGTTGGTTATATGGAGATGTCAATAGGTGGAAACAGTTCGTGGCTAACAGAGTTCGAACTATCCTCAATATAATTCCATCATCGTCATGGCATCATGTTAAATCTGAAGATAACCCTGCAGACTGCGCCTCGAGAGGACTGTCAACACAGCAGTTATTGGAGCATCATTTATGGTGGCACGGCCCGCAGTGGTTGTTAACATTTAATTCGAGTACAATGAAGGAAGAAAAATATCAACCACCACGCTTAGAAATAAAAGCATCCAGTGTGACCGCAGCCTTATCTTATAAAAATGCTTTAGTATTGCAATTATTAAATGAATGTAGCTCAATAGAGCGCTTAATCACTATAATCGGCTGGCTCACACGTTATACACAATGGTTGCGACGTAAACAAATACTTCATCAAAATTATCTTTCTTCTTTGAGTCGGCAGGATGTACGGGTCAACGCACATTGAGCAATATGATTGTTTTGCTAATTAGTAACCTCTTTAATTTAGCTGATTTATTACGAAATTGTTATTTTCTTATGCAGATTTCTAATGAAATTGATATTTGTTTGCTACGAATGACGTCAAATGACGTCTGTAGTTCTGCCTATATATACTCAAAATAATCTTAATAAATTTAGTGTTAGATCGACTTTCATTGGGTTTGGTTTCCCTCATAACCTTCCCTCACATGTCGTCTCTCACTCAACCATAGACTGTACCATACAAAGCAGTATCTATTATTAATTGGCGCAAACATTTTATTTAAAGTGGATATATTGAAAACTATATGAAATGTGCTCCAAGTTATTTATAACGTTCTTTAGTTATCTATACAAATATATAAAATTGGAGTGTCTGTAATATTAAAATAACCGCTTTTTACTAAATACATATGGATGTATATACGATATATATAGCAAAATAACATTTTTTACCATTTTTGTCTGTCTGTCTGTTTGTTCTGGCTAATCTCTGAAACAGCCAGACCGATTTTGACAAGACTTTACTCACTGGTAGATAACTGATGTAATAAGGAGTAACTTGGGCTACTTTTATTTTGGAAATTTATTTATTTTATAACACTGAGAACTGAAAAATAACTTTTTTGTTAAATTCCACGCGGACGAAGTCTCGAGCACAATTAGCTACATATCTATCTATAACACAGTATTGGAAGACAAATTTTGCTATTTCTTGGAGTAGTTTAAATCGTGGATTGGATTCCCGCCTGAATCTGGGTGTAATATTCGTATTTATGTATGTATGTATATATGAATTATTTTCATGTATAGCTGTAACAGTTAGCTATTACTTAATGCTTGTACTAACTTATTGCTTACTATAACTAAATGCTTGTGTTATTTTCTTAAGACAAGCATTAAATTGCTTACCTTTGGAACAGATAACCGTGTGTCAGTGTTATAAGAGCGAAAAATAAGATTGATAAGCCGAAAATACAGCGAATAGATACATATAAACGTTGAATCTAATTCTTATAAAATTAAAATTTTATCTAGTAGTAAAATTACCTGAAATTAAACTTTACAAGAACTAAAAAAGTAGGCTAATCTTTATCACAAAATTACAGCGACCGCTTGTTCTGGGAATCCTAAAAAAATAGACGTATAAAGTCAAGGAAAAACCAATATATCCGTTGCCCTAATTTTAGTTGTTTTTGTTCAATTCTATCTGCAAATAGAAAGATGGAAATATGACTCAATCAGTAACACTTCGTACATCTGTGGTGTGTAGGCGTTACACGAGCCGGTCAAATTGGAATCGGTAATTAAATTATCGATTGAAAATATTTCCAACATTTTCGTGTCAACATCTATTTTTGAATCAACAATTGTTGATTGATTTTTGACGCGTATCGGTAAAATAATGTCTCAGTTTGTTCATAGAAGAAATGGCATTTGAATTATAAAGTACTACTTACTTTTAGGTATGGGTAGATGTATTGTGTAGATTAGAATATATATTGCATGCATATCATACTGCTAAGGATTTTATACAGTTGATTAAAATAAATATCATTTTCATCTCGGCAGACTGCGTTTAACTGATTGATGTGTGATGATTATTATATAATTAGTAAATGTTGTGTTAGTAGAATGATGTAGTTTAGCAATAAGTCGACCTACTGATGTTTGGTAAAACTCGAATGAATTTATGTGACATCTTATTATTAGTGATAATTGTAATTTATATTCTTTCAGTATGTCTGTCATATTGAAAGTCAGAAGCAAGAAATTTTTTAGGGTTTTGATTGCATATTAAATAAGTAAGTATTCTAGCTTTTGCGTAAATTCTGAACAGTAAAATAGGGGATTATTATAATCGATTTCTACGCGAGCGAAGCAGCGGACAACAGCCAGTAAAAAATAAGTGCAAAAAATTAAGAATGTAAAAAGTAATAATAATAATACAATCCACAAAATTATTTAAACTAATAGTTTAAAAGTTTCTCCAATTTGCATGTCCACAGAGGATAAGCTGGGGGGTCGTGAAATATGCAGAACGTTTATACCGACGAATATTGATGCTCCAATTACATGGCGAATGGAATATCCCAACGGCTCTGTACTGTTTGTAGGGTTATGTCACACTGAAATCATAAATGCGCTCATGCAAACTAAAGCTACTGTACGAAGTTATGTTACTTCGATATCCATATAGGTTGCAGTTTCGTATTGATAAATCACTATTTATTTTTGACTTATTTGCTTTGACTGATCAAAGAATGTATTACGAAAGCTATAGCATAATATAATTTGACGGGTGATGTAGTTGATAACCTTTACTTATAGCTGGAACACGAAAAAGAGAAAAATAATTGACGATTTGACGTGAGTGCACTATGCCGTATATATGTACAATTTCAACGAGTGACTGCGTATGAAAATTGGTGACTAACGTTCAGTCAGTTTGAATAAGGGACACATAGGCAAGCTAATATACGGCGTGAAGTAAACACCACACCGTGCATTTACTTTATTACTTACTGTTATTCGAGATATAAAGAAGTGTTGATTAATTTCAATGTTTTGCTTTTGATTTTTAGATGGCCTATTTTTATTATGAAACTATATTCTAGGGTAAATTTCAAA
Organism: Melitaea cinxia; assembly: GCF_905220565.1. Classification (NCBI taxonomy): domain Eukaryota; kingdom Metazoa; phylum Arthropoda; class Insecta; order Lepidoptera; family Nymphalidae; genus Melitaea; species Melitaea cinxia. The sequence continues at coordinate 12,638,024 of NC_059395.1, read as the reverse complement.
AATAATAATTAGTTTACTATTCTAAGTCTTTGTACAACTATAAAAATTGTAAAAGAAAGGCTTTCTGCGTAAATTTTTTTTTTGTGTTATGTATTTGGTTTAAAAAAATCTATACTCTATCTAAAATATATATCTAATATTGGAATTTGACAAAGATTGCTTGTTTCGATTTTCAAACTATTTCATCCACGTTTAAAAACTAAAATCATTGAGGTTAAATGAACCGATATCCAACAAAAACAAAATTTGCATTCCTTTATTTGTAAGTTGTGTGTATCTAAAGTCGTATGTCTACACTTCCAAGACGTAGGCCGAAAACCATTACATTAAAAATTCTATCCCAAGCTCACGTCAAGCTGTTGTTGCTTTATTTATATGCGTTGTTTACACGACGATATTGTTTGTAAAATTTATATGTTATATCTTGAAAAATAAATTGTAGTAGCTTATAAAATAAAAACGAAAACAACAAGAATTTACTTAATCTATAGTAATATTATAAAGCTGAACAGTTTGTTTGTTTGTTTGGACGCGCTTATCTCAGCGACTACTAGTCCGATTTGAAAAATTCTTTCAGTGTTAGATAGCCCATTTATCGAGGAAGGCTATACATCATATATAGGCTATACATCATCACGCTAAGACCAAAAGGAGCGGAGCACCAATGAAGAATGTTTTAAAATGGGTTTACTTTTCCTTTTAAGAGCTTCCGCTGCGTGCCTTGCGTAAACAGTAAAAGTTTTGCAAAAATAATGAATTGAAAATTAATATATATATTTTAATAATACATATTTACAAATTTAATGTTGTAAGATAGATACTTTTTCTAACTTATTAAACTTTTTTTTAAAGTTTTTTAACCTTTAATTTTGCATACAAATATGATTTTTTTTTTTAAATATAAATTGCTTTAGTCGACCCTCGATAATTTTAATTAACGACCCCATTCAAACTTTAATCTCATGCAATTTGATATTGCCTTCTATACAATTTATAGTAACAAACGTATTTTAATTAAAGATAAAATATATTGTAACAGTTTTGCATTTTTAAAAATAACCACCGTTCCTACTAATTTTTGCTTCCTTTTTAAGTGCCTTATAAGAAATAATCTATTTTAAAATTTCACAACACCATGTTTTTCACTTATATACACACAGTCGTTACATACAGTCAGTCGTCGTCAGTAACGTCTTAAAATCAGGTACAATAATAGACGAAGCGCACACTCTACATATTACATTTAAAACGATTAGATATTTAAACGGTTAGATGGAATCTACTTGTATACGTCCTTTGTGCCTTTGTAATTCCTTAAGCAAACCTTGAATTGTGTAGTTTCGATTCTACTATTGACTTGTTCAATATAATTAATAATGAGATAGAGATTCCGTTAGGATATTTGCGTAGCCCTTATTCGATTCTGTTGTTTTAAATTATATAATACTTCTTAACTACTGAAGTGTGTAAGTACCTTACAGACCGCTTCCATTCGACTGAAGGGAGATCTCCGAGTAAAAAATAATATTGAGCTTATAAAGTGCTTTGAAAAGGTTTTTACTGCCTTGTTTTCAACTAGGGATAATGACCATTTTAATAAAATTTAATTTTTCCGACATTATTTACTGTATGGGATGTATCTGACTGTATGTAACGAGTGTGTATATAAGTGAAAAACATGGTGTTGTGAAATTTCAAAATAGATAATTTCTTATAAGGCACTTAAAAAGGAAGCAAAACTAGTAAAACCATGGTTATATTTAAAAATGCAAAACTGTTAGAATATATTTTATCTTTAATTAAAATACGTTTGTTACTATAAATTGCATAGAAGGCAATATCAAATTGCATGAGATTAAAGTTTGAATGGGGTCGTAAATTAAAATTATCGAGAGTCGACTAATGCAATTTATATTTTTAAATAAATCATATCGGATGCAAAATTAAAGGTTACAAAAGTTTAAAAAAAAGTTTAATAAGTTAGAAAAAATATCTATCTTACAACATTAAATTTGTAAATATGTATTATTAAAATATATATATTAATTTATCTCTTTCTTGCAAGGGACGTTGCGCGTTAAAACGTCACTATTATAATTAGTGCAGGTGCTGTTTGATTTCACTCGCCTTTTTTTTTCATAACACGTGCCTTATATCGTTTTATAATGAGTAAACTCTAAAATGTAATATTAAATCGTAAGTAATATTCTCTACAGTAGGTTGCTGCAAAGGAAATTTTAAGAGTTATATGTGTTAAAAACTTTTACATATAAGACGTTGAGAGCACCTGTGTAGCATACCTACCAGCCCTACCAGCAACGATACGGCGAGCTTAAGATGAGTTATGAAGAACATTTATGCCTTATTGACTTGCATTTTGAGTATAGGAACTTTTACCTCAAGGTTTTTACTAAACAAAATGTATTCTCTTCTAAAATTTGCGTAATTTAGAAACTGGAGTAAACATAAAAAGGTATTTTAAATCAAAACGTGTGTGTAAGCAATTACGCATAATAGGTTTTTAATACATATGCATTTTTTATACTTATTTTTCGCTTTTATTGGCGTATTAAATATCATGGCACCGCGAGGTGTTTTATATATAAGTTTTATGTATATATATTATGTAACTTTACTGCTGTCTTTAGTCTAAAAAGTCGTTAAACTTGATATTTCATGAAAATCGTAATTCACATTGACAAGTGTGTATAATCGTGTTTGCTGGCAAACGAAAAAAAAACCGACTTCAATTACATCGACAAGTAATACAACGTACTCGTAGTTAAACGAAAAAATAGTCAAGTAAATACGCATTATTAAAGATTACTACAAAAGTTGTAATCAGATCTCGATGAAATTTAAATGTGACCACATGATAAACATCGGCTTTCGATTAAATTGAAGATCATCAAAATCGGTACATCAAGTAAAAAGTCGTGCGGGTTTTTGAGGGTTTCCATCGATTTCTCTGGGATCCCATCATCAGATCCTGGTTTTCTTATCATGGTACCACACTTACGATATCTTGTTTCCAACAAAAAAAGAATTATCAAAATCGGTTCATAAACGACGAAGTTATCCCCGAACATACATAAATAAATAAATAAAAAAATATATATACGGTCTAATTGAGTAACCTCCTCTTTTTTGAAGTCGGTTAAAATGTCAATACTAATCTTTGAATTGATGATTGAAGAAAACGTTATTTAATCTTTAATTCGTTTTTACATAATCATTAAATCTAAATAATATTTTTTTAAAATCATAATTGCTTAATTTTTTTCTTTAACTTTTTGAAAGATCATTGCACAAATAGTCTTTTATTATTTTTAGCTACTCGAATTAAGGACAATTGTTAATTATAATAAGTTATTTGCTAAACAGAATCAACAAGAATTTTATCATAGTCATTTTCAGTAAATGATGAAGTGAAAATAGACCATGATCATATGGTTAACGATTTTTCTCTTTCGAATTTCATCAAATTTAAAAAATAAATCTACCGTAATAGAGTCAATACCTACCCTTGAAATACTTAAATAAAATGTGTACAAATCATAACATATTGCTGACAGAATTTAAAGTCGCCACATCTTCTATAGATCGGAAACAATCTTCTAAAGTGGCTCAGGTAAACGCGAACTTTGATACGACAAAAAGCGTATGATTGATGCGTAGCTCAACGTTGAATAGCCATACATTTCGCAAAATGGTTGAAGCACGCGCTACACAGAGCTTTTGTCGCACCAACAATACCAAGACCGCTTGTTCAACGAAAAGTGCTATAACTCACACAGTTTAACACTTCAGTGCAGTTTCTTTTTGAACAGAATAACGGGTAGAAATTTATTAACTAACAATATGGCCCGAGTAATTCTAGTCTTTTTCAGTAGAATAAAATGTCAGAGATCAAATAAAATAATTAAAATTTGTCTATTATTAAACATATCTGACTGTATTTATTTATATACTATCTGAGCCCGCGACTTTGTCCGCGTGGAATGTAATAAAAAAGTTATTGTTCAGTTTGCAGAGTTATAAAATAAATAAATTCTTAAAATAAAAGTAGCCTAAGTTACTATTTACTACATCAGCTATCTGCCAGTGAAAGTCCCGTCAAAATCGGTCCAGCCGTTTCAGAGATTAGTCGGAACAAACCAACAGACAGACAGACAGACAGATAGACAAAAATTGTAAAAAATGTTATTTTGGTATATGTAGCCTGTATACATCCATATACATTTAGTAAAAAGCGGTTATTTTAATATTACAAACAGACAACTTCAATTTTTTTTTATTTGTATGGATTAAATGATGCCCACGGTTTCTCCCGCTTGGAATTCGCTATTTTTTTCTATAAATTACAAATTTTCATTCCATAAGAACCTTCTAGAAAGCTTTAGACAGACTTTCGAAAAATGAATAAAATGTGTCACAAAATTCAACGATAAGCCGAGCCGAGGGAAAAAGATACATTTGATTAATTTTTATATAGTAATACTATTCAGGTTGCCTATAAAATAAAACACAGAACTATTTAAAAATTTGTGGTGATGGTAGTGAAAATTATCATCACAGGTCTAAACTTTTGTATATTGTGTTGTATATATATATATATATATATAGAGATTCAAAGTATATCAAGTTATTAATTAATAGATACATTTCCAAACGAATAAAATTTTCTTTTTACCAGCAAAGGTAGGGTTATTATAAATATAATTATATGCCTATATATTATAGTGGCTTCATTATCAAGAACTGATCAACAGTATTCACGGTCTAAACGTTATCTCGTTAATCGGAGTTACAAGTTGTTGGTTTAATCAGCTTCGTGAATTAGCATAGTTATAATCTTCCCTGTCTGGGTTGTGGTAACAAACTTGAACTATATGTTTCCTTTTATGTGCACTAGACTAGTGAAACTATGAAGTATAGGAGACAAAAAAAAATCTATTTATTAAATTTGAATTTGAAATTCTTACAATTGTCATAATTTGTTTCCCCAAGTAAAACAATTGATATTATTATGTATTTTTTGTATTGTCTTTTTTTTGAATAGCGCTAAAATTGTATTTCATTTACGATTGAAATCATCGTTTTGCTTTTTAACAAACTCATACATAAAAACCTTCAAGTTGCTACAGGTACCTACTTTTTCTATACAAATAAATTAAATTGGAGTTTCTGTTTGTAATATTAAAATAGCCGCTCTTTATTAAATGCATTTGGAGATATACTTGATACATATACCAAAATAACATTTTTTTACAATTTTTGGCTGTCTGTCTGTCTGTTTGTTCTGGCTAATCTCTGAAACGGCTGGACTGATTTTGACGGGACTTTCACTGCCAGATAGCTGATGTAATAAGGAGTAGCTTAGGCTACTTTTATTTGAGGAATGTATTTATTATATAACTCTACGAACTGAACAATAACTTTTTTGTTAAATTCCACGCGAACGAAGTTACGGGGCACAGCTAGTTAGATATAATTCAAAAAGTACTCTTCAGATCTTGATTCAATTTAAATGGGGCTACATGACAAGCACTAGCTTTTCATTAAAGAAGAATCACCAAAATCGGTACCCTCAACAAAAGTTATGAGGTAAAACACATTAAAATTGCATGGTCCAAATTCACAAAAAATGCTCTTATAATAATAAATATAAGCTACTTAACAAATGTACTAAAAAAGTGCTATCACGCGAATGAAATAATTTTTCTTAAACTAGATCAAGTATTTTTCTTTTGTATTTTATTTCCAAGTTTCCCACTAATGGATAGTTGCAGTTGCTTGATGACGACGCCTTCGAGCTTGCTTTCTCACAAACTCATAAATGCATTTTTTTGCGAATTTGGTCTAAATAAGCAGTGTTTGGAGCTGATACAGTAAGGAGTAACTTAGCCTACTTTTATTTTTATCTTTTATCTTATAATTCTGTGAACTGAATATTAACTTTTTTGTTAAATTCCACGTGGATGATGTCGCGGGCACAGCTAGTTTATAATATAAACGCTTGTCAGAGCAATTATTTAATACTCATTAATTAGTAACCGTTGTAATAAAATGAACAGTCACACTTAAAAAAAAATACAATATTGACTTTGGTTTAGCGTAACGCTTAAAAAATGAATGCATAATAAATTTCATAATCAAAGAAATGGGGGCAGATTTGTTCAGTCCTTGATTTATTTAAGGCAGCTTTAACCTAACTTCAGAACAAGTTCAATACGTCTGCGTATTACAATGAAATTCGTTGAATACAGTAAAAGCTTTCGGAGTCATATTTATCTTATTCTTTCTTTTCCATCCGTAAGGAAAAATATTCCATCGTTAAGTAACATTCAAACCGAATGAGTTCAACCCTGATCGATGAAAAGCCTTTAATTCAACCGACGGAATACTTTTTTTAAAGAAAATCAAAAAAAAAATTATAAATTAAATTTGTGAATATTACAATTCTCGATAAATGGTGAAGAGTTATTATAATCTTAAATAAAGTTTGTTCGTTGAATACAAGTGTATAATGTCCTTTTATACTTTCATATTATAGAATTTTACTGCGAAGTTCATTGTTGATATAATTGCTTCCGGAGAAAATTTTGATCATGTTACAAATATTTTTGTGCCATAATTTGAAATAGTTTAAAGTTTGAATATCTCTTTCTAAGCTTAATAATAATAAAATACTACGTTTATAGAATAAATATTAAAGTTCATCGATCGATAAATCTCGTGAAATATACATATAATAAAATTAATAATTCTGTGAATTTAACGTGATTTTTTATTATATCCAGCGAATAGTTCCCGGAATAATAAACTCATTAGACCTATAAATTAAATTGAATAAATTTTACGAATAAACTATCGTTTTGTCAAAAAAAAAAAAACGTTATTTCTTACAACACTATTTATAAAAACGGATAATTTTTATCTGTGTGCTGAGTACAGCTAAAATCGTAGAAGTTTTTTTTTTATTTCATCATTTTACTGTTTTTTAGGCATAACAAATAATAATATTAAAAGTAACGCCTTTTCTACTACTATATTAATTCAGATATACATACAGCTAGGCCAGGCTAGGTTACCTATACGGTGCTCCACACGCTGGAGGCTCCGCGTGGAACTCGCAGCGGCGCGCGCTTTCGGCGGTCCTCAGACGGGATCTCTCACTGCCAAGCGTCGTAAAAGCCATGCTCGACAATGAGAGATCGTGGCAGGCGGCGATCTCCTTCTGCGAAGAGGTAATGACGCAGAAGGAGGCCGCGGAGCGGGCCAGGGAGAATGACGTCTCCGCTGACCCACTCCAGCGCAGGCGTACCGGAGGCAAGGAGGAGACGGTTGGCCCACCTCCTCCCCCCCTCGTAATAGTGGGGTCGCCGGCCGATAGTCGGGGGACTTCGGCCGGCCGGACGACACACGCCCCCACACGTCTAAGGGTTGGCCTTGTTGTGAGCGAGGCCACCCCACCATTGTGCCGGGACCCGGAGGTTTTGTCCGGGCCTACCCGGGTGAGGTGGCGAATGCTAGCGAGACCGCATCTCACCCCACCCAGACGGAAGACTGCTCACACGTGGTGGTTTTTTAGTCAGTAGGAGTCTGACATAACCCTCTGGCCGCGCTATCGATGAAGGATTTTCCCCACGTAAAAAAAAGGCTAGGTTACCTACCGCTGCCGGGGCGAGGTGGCGAATGCTAGCGCGACCCCATTTCACCCCACCCAGGCGGATGACACGTGTGAGCACATGTGGTGTTTTTTTAGTCACCAGGAGTCTGACATAAGGAGGGTATCCATGATGGAGGTCCCCACGTAAAAAAGGTACTTTTATTTAAGGTACTTTTAAAAAAGGAGGACGTTTCTCAATTCGACCGTATATATATTTTTTATGTGTGTTCGCGGATAACTTCGTCTTTTATGAACCGATTTTGATAATTCGTTTTTTGTTGGAAAGGAGATATCCCAAGGGTGGTGCCATAATAAGGAAACCTGATACTGATGATGGCATACCTGAGAAATCGAAGGAACCTTCGAAAATCGTAGTAACGACTAGTGCGTTTGTTATTTTTTTTCCTCTACTAACGTTGTATATTACTTGTCGATGTCAATGAAGTCGGTTTTTTTCGTTTGCTAGCAAACAAAATTATTTTCTTTATACCTTAAACGTTCATAAATTAATGTAGAACTATATTTTTATTCATAATATTATGTAACAAGATAAGTAAATATATTTAGGTTTCATAAACATATGAGAATATAAAAGGACTGAAACTGTAAATTTAGATTCCAATTAACCTAAAATTAAATCGTATTCACTTAATTTTCCAACGTAAGTAAAGGTTTAATTTATAGAAATAGTACGAGTTTAATTAGGGATTTATTTCACAAAACGGATGGTTATTTTGAACTAGCTTTATGTTGTGGCCTTGATTGTAAAATAAAGAAAGTTGTTGTGATGGTCTTTTATAAATTAGTGTTCTACGAATGTCTCTAATTATGACGCTCTTTTCAAAAATTGTGTAGTAAAAATCATTATTTAAACTTGATAACATAACAGTTTTTTTTCTCTTTATTTGGGTAAACAAACAGTATTACAACATGTATAATATAACAATTAGTGTATAAACAAAAAGTACTTAGCGTAACACCAACACCGTTTACCACGGATTATTCCAAATGTTAATAATAAGTCGATCACAGTTACAAGACAAACAGCTATAATTACAAGGTAAATCCGATTAATTTAAACATTGTAATACAAGTTTTTTATAAGTGCAGGGACCCGTTGCAGCAATATCCATTTCGTTAAACGGTTATACTTTAGTTTAATAAGATACTCAAATTTTTTTTTGAGACTATAGTTCTTACAATATTTGTAATTATTTAGATTTTTTGTGTCTTAAAGTTAAATATAAAACACTTAAAAAAAGTGGATTTTACATATAGATGTCAATTTGATGTCAACTTTAAAAATATTCTCTCTAAATTTTATTTTTATATTTTATTATTTCGATCATATTTCTTGATTAAATTGACATCAAATTGCATAAAATAATTCCGACAATATCGGAATTATATATAAATTACAAGATTCCACTTTAACGTTTTTTCTTTTTCAGGTTTCCTGAGCGTGGCGTTGCCGAGCAATGACGGCGGCCTGAGGCAAGCAGCTGGGTGCCCCTGCAGCGGGTCTCCGTGCTGCCGACGCCGCAGCAACGCCATTATAGTGACTTTATGTGTGTGTATTTAAGTGTACATTGTTTAGTGCGATAATATGTCAAATAGTTTTAAAACAACCAATGTATCTCAACCGGAACTTTTCACTTGTCCAGAATGCAATAACGGAAAGTTGTTTAGGGGCCGCAAAGGCTTAAAAATTCACACCACCCGTTGCCACAGCGATCCATTAGTGCATTCATTACCTATTTTAACTGATACTTCATCAACCGTAACCAGTGATAATAATTCGGTTCCATTTGAAAAATTTATTTTAAAATGTCACCAAAATATCCCGCTTGTTAAACGAGTTCCTAGAGGAGCGAGGATGTCTCTAGCTAGATCACTATCATCTGTAATTAAAAAATGTATTTCGGACACTGATTCGGCCTGGCAAAATCTTTTTTTGTTTTCCTACAAATTTTTACATGTTGATAAAACCAAAAATGGTTCAGTATCAACTAAATTAAAACAGAATAACTTGTTAGACATTCCGATTATCATTCCTAAAAACCCACGACCTTTATATTCTGATTCTAGTAAAATTATTCAATAATAATAAAGCAATGGATGGAGATCTTAAGAATGCAGCTCGCATTCTTTTCTCTAGTGATACCCTCGCACCTTTTGATAATAAAACGCTAGAAGCCTTACGTGAAAAGCATCCCTTACCGAATCCGGCGTCCTTGCTCCCAAGTCCACCTATTTTCAATAATGTTTTACAGGTTAAAGATGAAGACACCTATGCTGCAATTATGTCGTTCACAAGTGGCTCTGCTAGCGGCATAGACGGCATCACACCACAACATCTTAAAGATCTTGTGAGTGTCTCAGCCGGTGACGCTGGCAGGGTTCTCTTGAATGACATAACCAATCTTTGTAATTTCATGTTATCTGGCAAGGTATCTTCATCTTTTTTGTCTCATATTTACGGTGCAAGACTATGTGCCTTTAACAAAAAAGACGGTAGTATCCGTCCGATTGCTATTGGGACCACATTTCGCCGTCTGGCGTCTAAATTGGCATGTAGACACATAGTCTCCAGCCTAAAAACAAAATTTCAACCAATACGATTGGGCTTTGGAAGCAAAGGAGGCTGTGAAGCAGCAGTTCACGCGGCTCGTACTTTTTTAAAAAGTAATGAGGCTGAAGTTCTACTGAAAGTTGATGTAAAGAAAGGTCCGGCTCTTTTTAGTCTAGGTATCCACAAATGTATCTCAAATTTAAAATCAAAATTGAACATATGGTACCTAGATGATGGAACCATAGAAGGTAAAGTGGACGATGTCGTTGAAGACTTAATTAAAATTAAAAACGAGTTTGATAAAATTGGTCTCAAATTAAATTTTTCAAAATGTGAAATTTTCTTTACAGATATTCTATCACTTTCCAAAATTAATTTGGCAACGGAATTATTTAATAAAATTGCTCCTAATTTAAAAATACTTCAAAGAAGTACACTTTGTCTTCTAGGTGCACCGCTTTTTGATGAAGGCATACAGCCAATTTTGGATAATAAAATTAAAATATTTGTTGAAAACACTGACAAATTGGGCACTCTAAATTCTCATATTGCCTACACTATATTAAAATATTGTCTATTTTTCCCAAAATTAATGTATATTTTACGCGCAAGCCCGATTTGGAAATTTCCTGGAATGACCGAAAAACTTGATGCCACTTTAAAAAATTCATTAGAAAAAATTCTAAATTTATCTTTTGATGAAAATTCATGGACCCAAGCTACTTTACCAATTAGAGATGGTGGCATCGGCGTGAGAAAAATTTCCAGTGTCGCTCTTCCTGCGTTTCTTGCTTCTGTGCATAGTATCAAGGGTTTATGTTCTGACATCTTAAAATCTAATTCAGTCCAAATTACAGATGCTACAGATGCAATAGAAAACTGGAAGTTAATGTGTCCTAATGGCGATATCCCGAAGGACGTTACAAAACAAAAACTTTGGGATATACCAATAGTTCACAATACTCATATAAGTTTGACGCAAAATCTTACAAGTGACAAAAACCGTGCCAGGCTTCTAGCTGTGTCAAATAAAGAGTCAGGTCACTGGTTACACGCAATGCCGTCAAAAAATCTTGGGACACTTTTAGACAATGAAAGTTTTAGAATTGCTCTCGGTCTCCGGTTGGGAGCTCCACTGTGCTTTGAACACAGATGTCCGTGCGGAAAAGAGGTCGATTCTTTCGGACTACACGGCCTTTCCTGTAACAAGAGTTCAGGTAGGTTTTCCCGCCACGGTTCCCTAAACGATACCATAAAAAGAGCTCTTGCCACCATCGACGTTCCTGCTCTTATCGAGCCAACTGGAATTAGTCGCAATGATGGCAAGAGACCTGATGGATTGACGTTGGTTCCCTGGGAAAGGGGACGGGCGCTTTTGTGGGACGCAACCTGCGTTGACACATTTGCTCCGTCTCATGTCAGGGAAACAGCCTTAAAAGCGGGAGCCGCAGCGGAAAAAGCTGAAACGACTAAACGGCACAAATATTCGTCACTAATTCCAAATTACATCTTTGTGCCGTTTGCAATCGAAACACTTGGACCTTGGAGTAGCAGTGCTAAAAATTTTTTAAATGAGATAACACCTCGCCTTATTGCCTCCACTGGTGACAAGAGGGCTGGTGCATTTTTTGCCCAGAGAATCGGCATAGCGATTCAACGGGGAAATGCTGCCAGCATTCTTGGCACAATTCCACGCGGACATGATTTATACCAAAACTATCTGTAAATATTTAGTTCTTAAGTTGTGAATTGTAAATATGTATAATATTTTGTATAAATAAAGTCATGTATATACTACAAAAAAAAAAAAAAAAAAGTCTAAATGAGATACTTCATAGTAGCAATTTAAGCTTTGCATATTCAAATTTCACACTAGACAATTAGTTTAACGTTACAATAAACCTGAGCAAAGTTTAACAAGGACTCATAATTCTCGGGTCATAATATGTGTAAATGGAAGTTTGGCTCATAAATTTTTACCGGTACATAGCACCCTTGTGAGCATATTGTTATTAAATAATACAATATATTTCCAGCTTTGTCTTTTAGGTTAGTTCATAGTATCAATTGTGTATTTTTTACTGTGAGATTTTTCTAAAATAGTTCAAAGTACTAATAAAGTTTTTGATGGTACCCGAAGCCATGGGAAATAATGGGTTTCTTTAACCGGTCATTCACAAATACCGTATTCTCGCAATGAATATTATTATAAAATGAAATTATTTGATTCACTCCCCCTGATAGTTATTAGTTATTTTAATATTGTTTTAGAAAGTGACGATAAACAAATGTGTGGATAATTTTGTAGCTTTAGTTTTTCACCTGAAATCAAATAGTGTGTATTATTTACCTATGATTCTAAATGTGAGTTTTTTTTCTCTTATTTATTATTGATTTTTAACTGAATAGGATCCTTTATAAAAATGACGATGAAGTGTAAAAATTATCGTTTTTCTTATGTTATTGCAATTTTTATTTTTAGTTAGGATAAAAAATATTTGAAACTGTTATCATAGATATTTATTTTACATACTTATAGTTTGAAGTAGTAGTTACATACTTATAGTTTGTAGTAATTGCGTAATTTGATTATATAGCTGTCAGTTTTTACGCCGTTTTATAGGTTTCAATCTTGAAGTGCTAAGTTGCCACCCGCAGCGGAGTAGCGTGGTGGATTAAGCTCCTATCTTTCTCCTACATGGAGAAATAGGCCTATGCCCAACTGTGGTTGGATCATTGTAGTTTCCATAATACTACTAAATTATATTTTTTGGTAATCTAATGTTCTTTGTAATTCATTGTGTTCCTTACACAATTTTTCAAGCAAACACCCATTTTCGTGTTTTTATATAATTTACTATTTATTTTCAAAACAAAACATCTGTAAATATCAAAGATTACGTCAAGATCCAAACGTTGATTGGAAAACCGAAATGTTGGAAGCGCTGACCCGGAACCAATAAAAAGTTTATAGACACCGGAGGTTAACTGCTTTTATACGTGGTGTATCTTTTAGGACCTTCTACAGATTTCATATCTGATGATATGAAACAAACAGATACAAGTGTAACATGTTATTTGTTATTGCCGAAAATAAAACATAACGATTAAAAAAAAGCAACAGATCTGAAAAATATAGCATGAAGAATTTTTTTACACTACGTAATAACTTCACAAAATTCTTAAGTAATAAGGTAATTAGACTGAATAGAATTCTATCCTATAATTTTTATATATAAATATATTTCCTATTATTAGTTGGAAAGCACGAGTCGAGCGACTATTAATTAGCCCGAAGCAAACAAGGACAGAGAGATGATAATGTTGATATAATGATTTTAAACCAAAAAAGGGTGCTTTTCAATAAATAGATCTGTTTTGTTTATAAATCTATTAAGTGAAGAAAATTCCATTTAAATTAGGGTTTGTCTATTACTTACTTTATTTAATACGTATTAGAAACGACACACTTTAAGTAATATATAAAAAAAAAAAAAATTCTAAACCGCCTTCAAAAAAGAAGGACGTTACTCGAATCGACCGAATATATTTATTTTTTATTTTTTATGTAGGTATATTTGGGGAAAACTTCATCGTTTATGAACCGATTTTGATAATTCTGTTTTTGTTATAAGGAGATATCTCAAGTGTGGTACCATGATAAGGAAACCAGGATCTGATGATGGAATCCCAGAGAAATCGTAGATAATCGTAGTAAGGACTAGTGCGTTTGTTAATTTTTTCGTCTTATTACGTTGTATTACTGTCGATGTAATTGAAGTCGGTTTTTTTCGTTAGCGAGCAAACAAAATTGAAAAACAAAAACAAACAAACAAAAACAAAAACACAATAACCCAACGCTACTTGAGGCTAGTTTTGTTTAGCTGTGATCTTCTGTAAGGTTGAGATAATTCCCTACTCGGGCTGCTCTAAACTTTGAACGAGATACCCTACCTCGATAAATAAATAATCTAATAATACTAATGATCTTTCTTTATTAAAAGATCATAAGGATAGATCTGTCAATAAATAATTTAGTCGAGATATAATATTTTAAAACCATATAAATAGAATTATAATAAAGTAAATTAATAAAAGTTTCGCTACTACCGGTCCTAAAATAATGAAAATCCTGTATCGGGGATTCCGAAACGCAGCAAAACACCCAGACACACATAGGTCCAGACCACCACAAACGTCTGTATGCCTTAGGTATGAAAAATTGCACTATGATCGAACCCGCACTGGGTAAACAATAATATAATTTAATGATTGATAATAATTAATATTTTATTTTGAGTGACAAGTTATTAAAAGAAGATTGTAATTAAAATTTAATAAGCAATAGCAACAAAATCTTGTTTTTGAATAATGAATAAATATTTAATATGACTAAGAGCCGCTAGTAAAAGAATTTTACTTAAATTTCTGCACACACAGAAGTGTGTGTGTGTTTTGAGTAATAATTATTCGGGTATTTTAATTAATAAATATTGAATGAAGTTAATTGAAATTTTTAAATTATTTGGCCTTGATTGGCCATGGTCGGCAGTAAGGAAAGCTGAGACGCAGTCTCCACTTTCTGTAGCGCCGTAATGTTGCGGAAGAAAGCGGCTGTGCGGGAGCAGACGACAGGCAGGACGTAAAGTCGCTCCCGACTCGTCGCGGAAGGCGCGGTCGGCGACGCAGGGTTTACCCAGCCAACCTGCCGCCGTAACGCTGGACCAGCCACCAATTCCTACATTTTTTCTCACCATTTCAAAATCAACATAAGCCAAATCGGTCGAGCTGTTTTCAAGTTTTAGTACGACTAAGAAATTTCATGTAATTTTTATATATTTGTACAGAATAAGAATACTTCATGTGTTTGCTAGCTTCCAACACAAGCTTTGCCTTGTAAACAGCAACAACTGTTAGCGATAAGTACTACGCTTCGAGACACGATGGGGGAACTACGACCATACACATTCTGTTCTACAAGAAATATTCGTTTGAAACATTTGTCTGCTCGGAGCGTGAATTGTTTTTGCAACTGTGGACGATAAAGATATACGTATTTATCACTACACTAAATAACTATTTGGATCGAAATAGTAGAGATAGAGATAGATAGAGATATTGTAGGTATTGCCGCGTAGTAACCAAGTATCATTTCCATAGAGTATTCAGAATGGTCGTTTCATCCCAATGACCGCTAGCAATCGATCTTTTAAAGATACATTTATATGAAATTGATATTTATTCTGTATTATTATTATTCCCCCTATATGTCTATACACCCCTTATTTAGACCAAATTCGCAAAAAAATGCATTTATGAGTTTGTGAGAAAGCAAGCTCGAAGGCGTCGTCATCAAGCAACTGCAACTATCCATTAGTGGGAAACTTGGAAATAAAATACAAAAGAAAAATACTTGATCTAGTTTAAGAAAAATTATTTCGTTCGCGTGATAGCACTTTTTTAGTACTTAGTATTTGTTTAGTAGCTTATATTTATTATTATAAGAGCATTTTTGTGGATTTGGATGATGTAATTTTAATGTGTTTTACCTCATAACTTTTGATGAGGGTACTGATTTTGGTGATTCTTCTTTAATGGAAAGCTGGTGCTTGTCATGTAGCCCCATTTAAATTTAATCGAGATCTGAAGAGTACTTTTTGAATTATATCTAACTAGCTGTGCCCCATAACTTCGTTCGCGTGAAATTTTACAAAAAAGTTATTGTTCAGTTCGTAGAGCTATATAATAAATACATTTCTCAAATAAAAGCTACTCCTTATTACATCACCTATCTGCCAGTGAAAGTCCCGTCAAAATATGCCCCAGCCAAACAGACAGACAGACGGACAAAAATTGTAAAAAATGTTATTTTGGTATATGTACGGTGTATACATCCATATGCATTTAGCAAAAAGCGGTTATTTTAATATTATAAACAGACACTCCAATTTTATTTATTTGTATAGATAATATGCATTTACTTGATTTTATTTCGTCTACCTACGTTACAGTAGGTACTTGTCGATGTAATTGAAGCCGGTATTTTTTCATTTGCGAACGAACACATTTATCTTATTTTGTATATTTTTATCTCAACAAAGTCTTTAATTAAAAGCCCGTCTAATTGAACTTCGAACCTCAACTCAACTCTATTCGGGATAACTATTTCAAAATTTACTTTTAAGATTTATTTCTAACTAACGATGAAAGGTAAATTATTTAAAATTTTTACGTAAGCTAACCCCGGGAAATGTACAGTAAGCAAAGATAGACGTAATTTATTTACACCATGCATTTTACAATGCAAATTTTAAGAGTGTAAAAATGTATTTACTCGTATAATCCAATCATTCTAAATTTAAATGTATGTCGAAACAGATAATTTTATTCTTTTCCCGAAATATATCTTAAAAACGTATATTAAAACAAATGTTTTTCATCTCTTCAGGACCCGATCAAATATAACCCTTTTGCATTAACCATCTAACACAAACATTTAAAAGGAATAGGATTCTCTTTCAATTCCTCAGGCCTAAAAACGAAAAGAACATTTTTATTGAGTTTGTTAAATTAAAGTTATTACGTTTTTATTTTTTATTTGAACGTAATTTAAATACAAAATATGGGCGTTTAATTTGTTTTATTAGAAATTCAGTAAAAATATAGCTTTATATTTATGACTAAACTGTACAATGTTTTGTTCCATTTATTAACTTGTAATTATTTAGTTTTGATATTTTTTTATTTAAACTTGTATGACTTGGCATTTGAGAAAAGTTGTTTTTTGTATAAATAAATGGTATCTGGGTGACCGAGCTTAGCTCGGTATTTTTAGTAAATCGTGTTTTTGGAAGTCACATTTAAAGACGAATTACATATTTATAAAATATGAATAATATTTTTTTTATCGATAATGATAAAAAATATAAGTAAATATAAACAATCAAAAATTAAAAAATAATGATCATAAAATATAAATAATATTTTTCGATTTTAGATACATTATTAAATAAAAAATAACGAGTGCAATTAGAAAAAAAAGAAAAAATAATAATCGAGGATTAGAAAAAAATAGATATAATTTATGTGATAATCAGTGCAGCAAAAACAATTAATAGTTTTACAGTGCACTGTTTTTCTAAAGTAATAAAACTAAAGTACACAAGATATTATATACTAATATAAAATATGACATTAAGCTATATAAATAATAGATTATACATGTGAATATAATTGGAAAGACGAAAAAAAAAATTAATATCAAGTGGTTAAAGAATAATAATAATTATAATAAAACTAATAAATGCGGCCATTTCATTCTTGCACTATATGTTGGTCTAAAAAGAATTTTTTAAAATATGTTTTTATAATTATTTTTTTGAATTTTTTCTTTTAAATCCGATGGCAGATTATTTATTAAGAAAGGAATAATATATTCAAGCGTACGTTTTCCATAAAAATTACGGTCTAGGTATTTTTAATGTGTGATTTGTAATATTTCTTGTTAGTTTATTGTGACTCTTTTTATTTAAATGTTTGAATTAAAATATTGTTCTATTAATAATGTATAGTATCTAATTAGGTTGTTGCTGTGTGGCTACGGCACTAAAGAATTTAGCCACCCCCTCTCTTCCCGTGGGTGTCGTAAGAGGCGACTAAGGGATAACAAGGTTCCACAACCACATTGGAACTTAAGAAGCCGACCGATGGCGGGATAACCATCCAACTGCTGGCTTTGAAATACACAGGCCAAAGACGGGCAGCAGCGTCTTCGGTGCGACAAAGCCAGTACTGCGGTCACCAACCCGCCTGCCCAGCGTGGTGACTATGGGCAAAACACATGAGTTCACGTTATTTTTGGCGTAAACTTGTGGAGGCCTATGTCCAGCAGTGGACTGTATAGGCTGTAATGATGAATTAGGTTGTTAAATATTCCGTCGTATGTACGAATTTATTTAATTGTATTGTTTGTTTTCTCAACATACATATTTGTTTATTATTGCCAATTACTATTTTAATCTTGATACCATTTCTAACCTAGTAAAGTCCTAACTCCTTACGAAGCAAACCCTTCATTAGAATTTCCAACCAACTCACGAAACACTTTAGAAAACACTAATGAGGCAGAGCTAAATAATAAGATTGACATTTTGCGTAGGAGCCGATACAAGCCGTGCTTAATTAATGCAGACTAGAGCTCCTTAGTGCCTCTAATTCTGTAGTCATTAGTATCCAAGGTAGAGTTACTGTATACTTTGTTTGTATGTAATTAAAGAAGAATTGAATAGAAAATTAGATACGAGAGATGTCCAAGACACAGAGGTACTAATCATATCAAATGTATAACCATACTATATAATTGTGTCGTGACCTGATTTTGTCTATCACTAGACATTTGTCACAGTTTTTAACCGACTTTCAAAAAAGGAGGAGGTTCTCAATTCGACTGTTTTTTTTTTTTTTTTTTTTTTTTTTTTTTATGTATGTTACATCAGAACTTTTGCCCGTGTGGACCGATTTCGACAAATTTTATTTTAATCGAAAGGTTTTGTATGCCAATTGGTCCCATTTAAATTTGTTTGAGATCTAACCACTACTTTTCGAGTTATATCTAATAATGCGATTTTACTTGACGCTTTTTTCGTCGACCTACGTTGTATTATACCGCATAACTTTCTACTGGATGTACCGATTTTGATAATTCTTTTTTTGTTGGAAAGAAGATATCCCTAGTTTGGTACCATGATAACGAAACTAGGATCTGATGATGGGATCCCAGAGAAATCGAGGGAAACTCTCGAAAATCCGTAATAACTTTCTACTGGATGTACCGATTTTGATAATTCTTTTTTTGTTGGAAAGGGGATATCTGTAGTTTGATACCATGATAAGGAAACCAGGATCTGATGATGGTATCCCAGAGAAATCGAGGGAAACTCTTGAAAATCCGCTATAACTTTTTACTGGGTGTACCGATTTTAATAATTTTTAATTTAATCGAAAGCTGATGTTTGTCATGTGGTCACATATAAATTTTATTGAGATCTGATAACTACTTTTTGAGTAATCTTTAATAACGCGTAGTTACTTGACTATTTTGTCGTCGATCTACGTTGTATTTACTCGTCGATGTAATTGAAGTCGGTTTTTTTTTCGTTTGCGAGCAAACACAATTATGTTCGCATGAAGTAAATAATGGTCAAATTGTTGATAGCATTCATAATTACATTTTATTTAATATCCTTTAAAAATAGGTCTTTATCTTTTTAAAAGCATTTATTTAACTTGCAATGTATGTAAGTGCTGACAACTGCACTCTGGTATACCTAATAGTGCGAGTGTCGTGTTGCCGGCGCCTAAACACTGAAGGTCGCGCGTTCGATTCCTGCTCGGAGTGGATATTCGTGTTTATACAAATATTTATTTCCGGTCTGATTATTAGTGGGTCTCCCCACCGTGCCTCGGAGAGCACGTTAAGCTGTCGGTCCCGGATGTTATCATGTACACCTGATAGCGATCGTTACTCATAGTAAGGAATATAATCCACAGTGAAGTAGTATGGTGGATTAAATTCCGACAAATCTACATAGAGAAAGAAGCTTATGCTCAGTAGTGGAACTAGTGATTTCTGAAAAATAACCCAAATATATACTCGTACATGGTCGTATATACAAACTTTAGTCAAAGTATTGTAAAATAAAAAAAAGCACGCTGATACTAAAACAAACATTTTATGTAGTACAAGTGGCATGGGCAACTAAAGATCCGTGAATTATTGATATAAGAAATACATATATATATATATATATACTTTAATTGAATATTTTGTGCTTAATACTTACTAAAATCTAATTGACTTTAGACATGACAAACATATATATACCAATGTCTATTATTACTTAAGCTTAATAAGTGCAAAGTAATATGCAAAAAAAAAATATTAATTTTGAAACAATATCTCAATCACCCAATATAATTTCGTATCTTCAAACTATTCACTACTACTTTCGTTTACCTTTTGTAAATAGTGATTGAAATGGCATACAGATATTTCCACTATTCCATCGATCGTATCAATTCATTTGATGTAGCAATTGTGTGGATCTGTAGAGGAGTATATCCTGAGGTATTACGAATGCAAATTGGATACTGTGCCACAATAGTTACTATATATAATTATTATAACTCGTAATACATGTAAAATACATAGGCATAAAGTAAATATATGTATAATGTTTTTAAATATCATATATTGTAAATTATAAATAATTGAGAAGAAATGATGCGTCAATGTTTTATCCGCGTAAGATATTTTTAACCATTGAATTCGTTCGTTGCTATTGCTATGGTATTTATTTCCATTTAAAAAGTGATTTTCCAAACAACCAATTAAAAAAAAGTATACGAATTAAATTTGTGTATATCTTGTACAAGTTTGTTTGTCTTCACGTCTGTATCGACACTGAAACTAAAAAATGATGGATTACCAATCAGACTGAAAACCCTTGTCTGACGGTTATTGACTTAGAACTAATTTAATTAAACGTTTAGAAAATTCTGGATGAAATTTTTCTTTAACTTTGGGCTGCACTAAAGAACTCATCTGGAACATTGATTATCTTTAATGGATAATAGTAATATCTTTAATAGTAAAAGACGATGCAATCGCAGTTTAAGGACTATAGATTGGAATTACTATTCATCTCAAAATGTATTGTTATGAACTAATGACTGTGGACATAGTGACGCTGTATTTCATGCAACATATTACTAAGTTTATATAAAAATACAGTATATATTTTTTGGATTGCGAACTGTGGAGTTTCTTGCCGATTCTGCTTTGCAGAATCTGCATTTCGAACCGGTGGTAGCTTCGCTTTTAAAAATATTTACAATTTTTAATTTGTTACATGATAATTCGAATTTCCTTTCAAGCTTTTTTGGATTTTGATTTTGAGGAAGAATGTTATGAAATAAGATCAGCTTACTGGAGTACTAGATATCCTATCCTGTGCTAATTCACAAGCATAGGAAAAAAAATTGTACAAGAGTATTTTGAAATTTCTCAATATTCCAATCAGAAAGTAAGTAAGCATGTAATTACATTGGAACAACCAGGTTATGTAACCTTATTATTGATTTATATAATGGGTCATCATGACATTACTCATTGGATTGGAGCGGTCACCAAAAATGTCTAACAATTTGTCACGTACCATAAATCAAGGTAGGTGAAGCCAGGATTCAAATATATTCTTGAAAACAAAAAAGAATCGCTAATAATAATTGTGAAGTTATTTTTTTAATTAAAGATTTTTTTATAATGTTTTGTGTTTTTTTTAAAGGTTTTTTTGTCACTTTTATCCACGTTTATTTATTTTCACAAGTAAAATAGTTTGTTTCGATTCTTTTATATACTGGTTTATCCTTTATTATTGAATCATTTTCGTTTTCCAATGATTGACCAAGATCAAAGTGGATTAACCCAATTCTCTCATTCTTCTATTATTTATTTTGTATCTAGATTTTAACGCAAACAATAAACGCTAATTGATAAATACTTTGGAAGTGGAAATTAATTATTATTTGTTTAATGAAGTATGAAAGCGAATAAATTTTGCAGATGAGTTACTTTTAACACTGAACTATTCGAATTATTATAATTAAATTGTTATAAACCAGTGAATAGACTGTTATTATTAACCGTAGTGTTGATTTATTGATTTTCTATACTTTTAAGTTAAAATATTCAATATAATGACAAATGATGAATGAAATAACTGATTCAAAGAAACCTAAGATGTGTAATATATCTATATAAATAAAAATGAATGTTGCTAAGCGCGTAATTCGAGAATGGCTCAACCAATTTGCCTAATTTATTTTTTGGTATGTCCCTTAAGGCCCACGGAAGGTTAATAGTTAAAAAAATTGATTTTTACTATGAACTTTTGACAGAACAAAGTGTGTCCGGGCAGCTTGTATTAAATAAATAAATAATTAGTATATATATACGTTATATTTTAACTATAAAGATTTTAACTTTTAAGTTTCAAACATAAGTTATAATAATTTAATTCAATTTTAAATGTTATTTCATATATAAAATTTTAAGCTCTAAAAGTATTCGTAATAGGATATTCCACTATGTTTGAAAAAGTACTTAAAATGTTGATTTTCTAATAAAAAGCCACAAAAAAAATATATTTCGGCAAAATAAACACGCTTTCATGCCATAAATTACATTTTAAACCTTTTTTATTTCCACGAAAACGCTATCAACCATTTGGTGACGTAATATTGTTAGCAACAAAAATCGTGTATGACGTATATAAGATCGAACTTGTTCAATACGTCAAAAATTCAATACCTTATACATATATCTCTTTGTCGTTCAACGTTAACACCCACAAATATTAGGTGTTTTTGTGTAAAACAATGAATTACAATAGCTATCGTTGGTGTGTAGTATCTACATAGTTGTATAAATACTAGCATTAAAAAAAAGACTATTAAGTCTTAATTTGGCAATAACATAAGGAATAAAACATAACCTAACACTTTCTAACATTATTTTTCAAATTAAGTATACCTACATTAAAAAAAACATTATAATATAACAAGTAATACTTACAAAGAAGTTTTAACATAACGAAATTCGGCAGAACAGAATTCTAGGTTACATGCAAAAAACTTTGCAACCATCATTGATTCAATTTTTGGCAGATTCGTACTATCTGCTTTTACAAAACCTTTTTGCATTTTAATAAATAAACAGGTACAAATGAAATGCACTAACGAAGGAGCACAAGTTGATAGATATGTACCTAGCTGTTTACAGCTCTGACAGAACTTTGTTTTTGTTATTGTTCGTATGACGTCATATCATGGCGGGTAGTGTTTTAGGTCACGTGAAATACGGATTAAAATATACGACTTTTACTTTCAATCAGAATATTTAAGTGTATTTTTACATAAATTTTAATTTTTATCAAATTTTATAATTTATTTTTCACTACCGAAAGTACCCTATTAAAAACTGTCGAGAGATATATTTGTACTGTAGCAACTAAAGTAGTATTACTTATTTAAAGATAAAAACATGTTAAGCATCTTTCACAATTTTAAAATAACAATGTGATATTTCGATTACTTCACAAACATCATTAAATTAAAAAAAAAGCTCCAACGTGAAACAATAGTATCTATATAATATACTCGTGTTTAAGAGACATTTATATGTTTTATGTCCGCGTTATACGTAAAATATATTTTTTGAACAGCGACATGATTCGTTATTTTCGAAGTAGTGAATTTCTTTATCAATTAAACATGTATTGGATACTAAGTGAAATACTCGCAAATAACAAACAAGTGGCTTTTGTTCGTTTTATTTATGAGAAAAAGAGCTTTGTGAGAATTGCGCGATCACATTGTCACATTTAACAATTGTCTATAATAATCGCTTTTTCAACATATCCGTTTACTCACATATTTGTGCAATTACAAATATCTATCAAATAATTCACAAAGGCGAAGCGTGGTCTTAAGTTGAAACTATCAAGACTCGAATTTAGGTTTTCTGCGAAGCTGTGATGTTGTCGTCTCTGTTTAACCAATTGGAAAGCGCGCTTTAACATCGGTTATCTCTTTTCTACTTGGGAAGGCTTGCGCGGAAAGAGAATGTGGGTAACGAACGACCTTTTGCCGTTACGGGCAGCAGTGCGGAGCGTCCATTCACCAAGAGTGGTACAGTCGGTTGCCGTCATACTACGTTGTTTCGAACATCTGACAGCCTGAAAAAAATTACGTAAATATTACAACAACCGTACATCGATTATGAAACGTTAGTAGCGGCGAGTCGCACTAGCGTCGGTTTACTTAATAGAATCCTCAAACTTAGTGCTCGGTGTCGGCTTATTGTTTTTAGTGCGTCTTGTTTGACCCTGGTGATTTTATTTTATATAATTTTATAACCCTGTATCTTAGTGTCCGGGCGGTCTGTGCTTGTGTTTTTTTTTTGCCCGAATTGGATTATCACTATTACTTTTGGTAAGTATAGTCTTAGTTGAAATAAAATTTATTACGCGTTTGTTGACATAACTATGAAATATTGACTAAAACAATCGCAAATTTTAATTTTATATCAAATGTCATCTATAAGACTACTGACTGCTTCTTTAGCACGATATTTTAACATACTAGTCATTAATTTAAACATAATAAAACTTGTTTATATTCGTTTTCTCCAACTGTTTTGTAAATGTCAAATGTAATATATTCATACCTTATTATAGATATTAATTTTCGACTTTTATATTCAATTAATTGTTAAATACGAATATGCTATATGCTAATATGTCTTATTATGTAATTGATGGAAGTTTTTAATTTTACGACATGACTAAATTTCTTTTTCGCGAATATGGACGTAATTTATTAATCGGTTTGAAATACTTTTATTACAAAGGTGTGTTTGAAATCTGAGTTTATTTCTACTCTATAATAAGACACCAAAAAAGC
This sequence comes from Melitaea cinxia, assembly GCF_905220565.1. NCBI lineage: Eukaryota > Metazoa > Arthropoda > Insecta > Lepidoptera > Nymphalidae > Melitaea > Melitaea cinxia. The sequence goes on along the minus strand of NC_059395.1, from coordinate 12,613,257 downwards.
GCCGGTATCCTACTCTGGATCTGGACAGAGCAAAGGGCAATTCTTGCGAATACGACGCTTCAAACCCTTAACGGACTTAATTACTTGCAAGAGAAAAGTAATTTTCTTTTTCGATAGAAAATTCGTTACTGAGATCAAAAGTGTTACAAAGTATTAATGTAAAAGCGTAAAAGTATTAGAAATGCTAATGAAAATACTTATTGACACTTTCTTTTCTAGTTTTGAGAGATTTTGTAAATTACTAAGTAATTTTGTTTTCGCAATGTTAGTTTCCAAACGAAATAATATGACAATGTTACTACTATATATTGCTTTTATAAGTACAATTAATAGTTAACGCAACGCATCAGCCTGTAATATTACTGCTGGACCTAGGCCTCTTGTAGGAGAAGGATCAATTAATAATTACAACAGTAGATCTGCGCCAGTTTATAGTAAGAATTTGGTTATGGTATATAGATATAAAACATGTATTATGGTAAATAATAAATTAGAAATAAACGTACATGTATTTTTTAAATTTGATCTACATCAGGGTAATTTTTTATAATGAAATTAAAAAACAAAATAGGTATTTTGTCTCGGAAATCGTAGAGCTCCGGTGCTGCCGATTTTAAGAAATATATATATACATACAGAATTACTGAGAATCATTTGGGAATCAATTTTTATAGGATTTTAATTAGAAGTAAAAAAAAATATATATATACGATGAATATAAAAGTGTTTGATATTTATTAGTTAGTTAGTTTAGTATTTTGAGTTATTGAACTCAAAAAATACCTATAAGTAATAAGGTGGGTGTTGCACACACTTTCACATACACGACCGAAGTGAAAATTATGAAAAATAGTCTACAACAGTTTTTATTCACTGGGAATATAGAATACTCAGTAATGTATTCTATCTCATTGTCTCCTATAAATTTATGTGTTTGTTTCTTTTATCGTGACGCATTTTCGTGTCATCGAGGTACAAATAACGACGATCCTGAAGAAGTTTCACTTCTAAAATATATATCGTAATCGCTTCGCTTCAGCCTGTAATATCCCACTACTGGGCATAGGCCTCTTTCCCCATGCAGGAGAAGGATAAGAGCTTAATCCACCACGCTGCTCCAATGCGGGTTGGCGGATATATTCCCTAATGTGAGTAACGATCGCTATCAGGTGTATATGATAACAACGGGACCGACGGCTTAACGTGCTCTCCGAGGCACTGTGGGGAGACCCACATATATCGTAAAGTAATAAGAAAGTTTGAGGTTGAGTTAAAATAACATCAGCGTATTACGTAATGGTACACTTTTTTAAACCATATTGTAAATCTTTCGTAACCATGCAGTATCAGTACAAGAAATAACGGTTGAACTCGTTTTGATATAACTACAATTACTTTATTAAATTACTCCAATTAATGTTTATTGTTGTAAAACAATCACTCGTTACTTTTTTTTACAAACAAGTGTTAAATTGGGTTAATGTTTATTACGTAAATGTTTAAATATGATTGATTGAATATAACATAACATAATCGGTTATAAATTAAGTTAGAAACTTAGAATAGATATGGTAAAACATTATAGACCTTTCTAGCAAATATTATTATTTTTTAATCAATAATGATACATTTTCATATAGACTTTTTTGACTTGTTGCGTGATTTTATAAAAATTTAAGTCAGTCTAATAAGTTAAAATTATTCTAAAGTAAAAACTGGTCACAAGGTTTTTGACACAAGGCATTGAATATTTTATAAAAATAATAAACAGCTTAAATTATTTTAAAATATAAAATATGAACTAATAAAGACCTGATAGTGTAATAAAACACGGCCGTAAGTTAGATCCGGCTCGGCCGTGGTAATTTGCATTTTGTAGTCGCAGTGGAATTCCTTGCGACATCTAGCATGCCGCGGGGAATTATAAGATACAACTAAGGCTACAGGAATGAATATTATCTTTCAACTCAACATATATTGTCTTGAGAAATGTTGAAAAGATTTTCGCTTTATCACTGTAATCAATATTCCACACATGGAAAGTTTATAGTCATTGCATTACATTCTATAGAGGTTATATATATATTCATCTGGGACAAAAATGTTGGTGCTGATAATTCTTTCAAGTTTAAAGACAAAATATGTTATATATTTTGAGTTAAAGCTGCGGAGTTTCTTTAAAACCTTTCATATATTTCATATGATCAAAGTTACTATAAAAAAGATTAAAGATATTGTATTTTTTTAATATAATAAAGAAAACAAATCTATGAATAAATCGAATTATTTTTAAAGTTATTACAAGCTTATTACTAGTTATTGTTATTAATTGTTGAACATGATTAATACCTAATAAATGTGTCAAAGACTCGAACCGTATATATTAATTCTATGATTCTTGAATAAATGAAAATATACATTAAGAGATATGTTTTGTCTGTATGAGTCAGAGGTCTTTTTCGAGGTCGCGACGGTATCCGCCTTCATATGGTTTTCGACTCTTACGCAAGTCTGAGAACATCAACAACCTGTCTCGAACGCGGTATACATATTAATGCACGTGAAATTTCAACCTCTGCGCCAACATCTTAAGATCGTTTAAAATTATAATGTTTCAATTTATTTTAATCTTTAAATTATTCAAATTCTGTAATTTATTACGTTTTCACATGTTAAAGAACAAGCAAATACATGTATCCTATAGTTTGTAGTGCAGGATGCTCATTGTTAGGGCTTGAGGTTGAGAAACCTCGATAGAAAACATTTAACACTCCCTCCGTTTATCCTATTCTTGATAATACTTGTTATAATAAATAGCTTGACGATACTTTTGGTTAACAAAATTTACGCTAATAAGTCAATGACCGATACAAAAATTTTGTTGAAAAACCTTTGTTGTCACGTTTGTTACTTCCACACTTCTTATCGGTAATCTTGTTAGCTTAAAATTTGCATCACTTTTTCTCCTTCATAAGATCCTCCTCATCTGCAAATGTGACGTCAACATAAACTGCATTGCGACCTGCTGCGAGCTGATCGGTCTACTAGGTCTATATTACTTATATTGGCTGCAATAAACTTGTCAGTCACGATGCACCATTCCTAGTAGAGCATTTTTTGTAGTGAACTTGTACCCCGACGTTGACTAATAATTCTAGGCACTTGTTATGTTTTATAAAAATAAACGGAAGTTGTTTGCCTAATATGGTACGTACTTGTTATTAGAACAGGGATTTTATTCAAAGTCGAATTATCACTTTTAAAGTAATTTTAAGGTCTAAGGAAATGAAATGACTACTACCGGACACATAATAAATCTGAAGGTAAATAACATTGTTAGGTCGTCGAAATTAACATTTTTTACAATTATTTTAAGGCGTACGATATCACAATTACTTTGCATTCATATAAGTAAACGTCGAATATGTATTTGATAATTTTCTTCTACGCTATAAATAGTTATATTGTCTTTTCCATTTAAAGTTTTCGAGCTTACAATTTTTTCTGGTCGTTTTAGGCACAGCGTCATATTAACGTTGAACGGCAGTAGTTATTATAAGTTTTACTCGTATTTTAAAATGTTCTTGAATAATAAAAGTAATTACATCTTAAATACCTTATTTTAATAAAATATTAATAATTGAATGTCACGTATATAATTTTCAAGATGGGCATTATTAAATATTATAAGTTTTAATACAAATTGCTAAAAAATTGGTAGGATATTTGTAAAGCTATTTCAAATTATTGTTTAAATAAGTGTAATAGTTATACAGAGCTTAAAATAGATCAAAATTTTATAAAAAAAATTTAAAGAAATAATTTGAAATCCACACAAATAAATAAAATTGGAGATTCTGTTTGTAATATTAAAATAACAGCCTTTTACTAAATGCATATGGATGTATACACGGTACATATACATGGTACATATACCAAAATAACATTTTTTATAATTTTTTGTCTGTGTAGGCTACTTTTATTTTAGAAATTTATTTATTTTATAGTTATGTAACTATGTCTATCTGTTACTCTGATACACTTTTATGCCCAAACTCTTGTGCCAATAGTAATGTTCTTTATGATGGAGACATTTTATAGCCGAGGGAAAGGGTATACGTCCCTGGTACCGGCACCGGATAACAACGCGATATAAAGAAAATTGAATTATTACGCTGACAAGGTCATAGATCACCGTATTGATATAAAAATTTACAAAATTATGTTATCAAACACAATAGTTAAATATGGCCTCTAAAATATTGTATTTAAAATGTAATTATTTATTGTCAATATGTATTGAATTTCATACCATCATATAGAATACTATTATAGAACGTCTAGAGGTTTTAAGGGCGTTTACAGCTTCGAGGTCAAAGACTCGTTAAAGGTTTTATGCTGACCCTAAGTGTTATAGAGTTGTGGTATCTTTAACCGCAGAGCTGACAATGTATAATGACAACAAAAGGAACATTTGTTCACTGTTAATACATAAGTGGACGAGAGCTTTAAGCATACTTAAATAAAGTTTTTTATTTTATTATTTTGTTCGTTCATTTTAATAGAAGTTAACCAGACAGAGGTGTTCGATCTATTAAATCTATTTTCTCTAAGCTATGTTTGCTATAGTTTATTTGTTAATATATTTAAAGTAGGAAGTAGGTAAAAGTTTTATCCTTATTTTTTGTGACAGCCTTTTAGCCGAATCACGTCATGAAGTCATAAGATAACATCCCTCCCTGTATCGACTTCGTTGGACGCAAACATTATCTTTATGTGATGGATTGCGTGTTGTGCCGAGCTAAAACATCTTGGATAAGAGATCGTGATGAATTACGCATTCTCTTACGGACGTTACTAATAAGATTATAACCGATTTCACCTAGAACGCAACTCGCGTTCTATGTCACGAATTGGTAGCCATCGGAACCAATTAGAAGGAAAATGGGTCTACAACAATAGAATAATATAAAAAATATAATACATCATATTTCTGCTCACGTATTAAGTTACCGTTCTTTGTTACGTGAGCCACTTTCAGTGAGTGAATAGGACCGAAGTACTCAGATGTGCGTGGAATATGATTAATTATTTGTTACTCATATATAAGGTCGCTTGATTTGTAGCCTTGCTTGATAGCGTGTTTCTCAATGGTATCCTATAAGGTGCAAGGAACTTTCTAGTTGTAATTATTTTATCGTCGATTACGATCGGAAAAGGATTGCACGTTAGTTGAGTCATAAGTTGTATATTCATTTTCTTAAGAAAATTAATTTAAAATCATAAACAAATACAGTCATTATTATTATTGTTATATATTAATATAATTGCTTATACAACTTAATCGAATATTAAAAGTAACCTTAGTCTATTTATTATTTAGAAATTGTTGTCAGTTTCTACTGGATTTACATTTTAAAATACATTTTCTTACTTAAAAGTCTTCGTTTTATTTTTGATCTATAGTCGAGTTTTCAAAGTAAAACTTTGAAAAATTTAATAAAATCTAATGATAACAATCTCAAACAGTTTCATATCAGGCATAATGGCATTATTCGATCCGAAGTTTCCAAAACACATTCAAGTTTTGCCTACGATGCAGCGAAATTGGCTTGGTTTCAAAATTGCTTGCCAAGGTTCAAAGACACAGTAAGAGTTTTTTGTCCCGCCTATAATGGGTATCATTCTTCTTAAGATAAGGCAATAAACGCCACTTGAAGGCAAAGCTCATTTATTTACGAAAACACTGCATTGGATTTCTTTTTAATTCCTCCGTCTTAGATTCTCCCGCATTTCATTATGAAAAGACGCTGAAGCGTTCTGCTCAATAAACCTTTGTGCTTTTAAACGCTCATTTCAATACCTTTAAAGTACTACATTCAAACATAAGATCCTTATATTTTTACCCTTTCGATAGTCCACCTGGTGATAATTAAAAACCCTCTATATATTTGTTTTAAATAAAATATTTTGCAATTTCTAATTTTGTTTTAAATAAAATATTTTGCAATTTCTATATTTGCAATTTCTCTATGTAAAGGAGAGGGAGCTTATACCAGAAGTTACTTATATATAGGTTTTCTTATATAAATATCCATTTTCAAAGCGACATTAAAAGAAAAATTATTATTGCAAGTATATAGATAGTCATAAAGTATAGAAAATGTAGGCCGCTCGTTTTTATACAGCATCTTGTATTATGCTCATCGTCTTCACAATGAACTAACATATAAATATATTACAGTGCAAGTAATTATGTTCACAGAAAGTAATGCGAGTAGGTTCATTTTAAAGTACATTTCTCTACTTTTTATACTAAGATCGTTAACTTAGGTACATTTCTCAACTGGAGGAAACGCTTGTACTACAATATTTACTTACTAATATTATTTTAATGTACTCAAGTGTGCCTCGGGCAACTTCTCAAAACCGAACTGTATTTTTTTTTTTAGATTCGGCCGATTAAGTATAGAAATTTGAGATTTATCTTTCCTTTTTTTGATAACTATGTACTTTAGTATTTTGTATTTTTTAACTGTCTGTGCGATTTTCACAAATGTTTAGTATACGTAATATAGTTGATGGAGATGAAGTAGTCTAGTGGTTAGGGCAATTGAAATAGTCATATGCAAATTCGGGTTAGTAGTGTTGAATTCATTCGTACTTTGTTAAAAGTCATGGGTCTATCTATTATTCTATTACTTTATATTTAGTCTTTTCTGTCATGAAGGTAGCCAGAAAAAGGGAATCAAAATATGTCAGGAATTCTTAGAGATTAATGCGTAATTTTTGAAGTAGAACTTCTTTACGCACACTTGACTTGGGGAGTAAGCTGGGGAATACGTGATGAGAACGTTATGAAAAGTGCGATCGGGCGAGGTGAACGGAGCAAGAGAGAGAGGTGTGAGTACACATTTTCTTTCTCTCTCTTTCTCATAGCCAGTTACGTTTCATATATCTAAGACACAGTGCAGGCCTATTGCTAGAGAAGTTTTACTTAAGTGGTATGGTCTAAAGTACACTCGTTTTTTTATTACCCTTACACTACAACAATACGGCAGTTAAAATTCGAGCATGAATAAAATCTTTAATCCATCACCAACAGCCTCCAGTAAACGTTGGTATATTTACAGTCTGTACACTTATACAAAACCCAAGTTTTTTTCTGAAAGCGCCATTATCAAAGAACTTTCATGCTAAAAACAGCGCATTTCAAACAAAAGGTGTCATCGCACGCAGTTTGTACGTAAGCGTTTTTCCCTTCAAGTGTCTCAATTCTCTCGGCTTAGTTTTCGAGAAACTCTGTACGCGATCTTGAGTAATGTTAAAAATAAATTTGCATAAATATAACGCCCGAACCTAAGTACCTAACGCCTTCTTAAACTCATGTCATCACCTGCATTTTTGTACGATGTTTAAATATTATATAACAATTTTATCGTATCTTTAACTTAACTTTTTTATTTTTTTATCAATTTATGTACATATTCGTAAAAAAAATACAACAAAAAATACATCTTATTATTAGTTCTAATTATTCTATTTATTTAATACATTAAAATTTTTTAAATACTATGAACTAATGTGTTTTTTTTTTTGTAGGCTGAAAATAGGTGTATACATTTTTCTTAGAAATAGATTTGTGTTGATTTATGTTATAGTTGAGTTATTCCATCGCCGATAGAGTGTATAGTTACAATCATCGATATCCATATTTTAGCTATAATTATAAAAAGTTTGATTTCATATGCAAACAACTATTGTCGATTGAATTTTCGTATAATTTATTTCCACAAATATTAATTACTCCAATTTTAAGTTTATTTTTTTATAAATTAAATAATCCATTTCCAATTACAGGAAAACATTTGTTTAAACACAGTTTTAACCGGCTTATATCAAAAGTATAACAGGAATCAACGTAATGGGTTTTCCGGAGTAACGAAAAGGTCAGGTGTAAATATTAAACTATAACCCAGTCGAGCCAACTCGGGGTCACTTTGACTGAGTAGCCTATAAAATCAGGTCTCACGGCGCTTAACCCTGCAGTGGTCGCGCACCAAAAAGTTACGCAAATGGTCGCGTGGATTATGTACATAATCAATTTTCAAATAAAAAAACATATATTTGAACATTACATTTTTATTAATTATATAAAAACGTCATAACTGCACTTTTATGCACTAAATATTATCAACAAAACCTTATTCAAACTTCTGTTTGACAAATAAAGAACACAGCTAAAAAAAAGTTAAAATTGATACAAATATCACCTAGTGACTCAAATCGCGATCACAAATAACTAATGCTGTAAACTAACTCCTAAATTATATTTTTATGCAGGATAGTGAAGTTTTTACTGCGGGTTTTTTCAGTCAGTACAGTTTTAACAACGACATATTACCTTATTCGATGTTGCTGCCATGGTACTGGGACGAGTTTTTACATCTGTGATGCTCAAAAAGTCGTAATCTTGACTATTAAAATACTTTCTACATATTATTTTCAGCTCTTTTATGAACAGTGGCTTTGCGTAATTTCAAATCTAACTTTTCGAAGTAACTATTGACTGTATCGTCGTCAGTGCAACGAAGTAGCAGAGGCCGCTAACTATTAGATCTTTCGTCAAACTCGTCATAAGGGAATTTCCTGCTCCTCAGACTCCGATTCAGTTTTATTGTTCTGCTTTCCCAAATGATAAATCTCCTCGTCAAGCCTTGACTCAGCTTACAAACTTGGTTTTTGTGATTGACTTCAGCCAGCCTTGACAGAATATTTGTAATTTATGGATTATTACTATTTATTCAAAAAAAAAAAATTGTACAATACATGGTAATAATTAATAACTAAAAAATTATCGATTTTATATGGGTGGATTACAAACCACGCGAACACTCCAGGGTTAAACATTCACCTCTTAAATAAGTGTACGTCGGTTTTTATTGTGTATATTTAAAACGGAAATGTCTGTTTAAAACGGAAACGTTTTTTATGATTATTGAGACAGTAGCTAAAGTTAGACATTTTATTACGTGTCCGCTTTAATGATTCTACCTTGAAATGAAACGGTACGGATACCTAATATTTCGTCAATTTCATCAATGACGCAATTTATATATCTTGTTTACATTATAATGTTAAAAGAGTCACTAAAGAGTTTCAGCCCATTCTTCTCAGTAGAATCTATATTTCAAATCGTTGATAGCTTCACATTAACCATTATTAATTTATTACAGTTAAAGATGAATATATTTACAATTTGTAAAATGACGACTAAAGTCCCTTTGAATCGTTTTGAATAATTTTTTATTTTAATTTTTATTATTTTCTGCTGTGAATCTGTTATTTATGAAAATAAAAGTTTAGGTGCGTTTATGTGAAAGTTAAGGTCGTAATTCGCAGATTTCGTATGCAAATATCGATTCCAAAACAAATGCTTTCTAACTTGACTGGTAACTTTCACTGAAGCATTTTTAATATAATCATAATCACATTCACATATATAATCACTTATTCTAATATATTCCGTTGGAGGCCGTGTTTAACGTTCATTACTGAATTTAAATAAATAAAAGTCTTGTATCGAGTTTGACAGCCGAGTTCGACGTCATCATTGAAGGAGCTTACTCACTAAGATTAAATGTTTTATTTTGTATCGATTCATACGGTTATATATTACGGTTGTGTACATTTATTAAGTTTATGACATTATTGTCTGCCAACTAATAATAAATCAGTATGTAAATCCAAATTTACTTATTTTACTATTTTAATCATAACATAATTAAATCTTAAGATTTGAAATATTATATCTAAAAGTTGTTTTCAATTTAGTCATGAATAAGCTATTTATTCGAATTCGCTTTCAGAGGCAAGCGACAACAATAAATATTGCTACAGAAGACATACTCGTATATTTTGTCATAGAAAGGTATCACTTAATTCGCTATTTCACTATAAGCTATATAAGCTCAATATAAACCTCGTGTTTTAAATGACCTCAATTGTTTGAATATTTATCGCGCCAAAAATGGCGTGAACTCATGTGTTTTGTCCATAGTCACCACACTGGGCAGGCGGGTTGGTGAAACTTGATTCAATTAAAACAATAGTATCACAATCGCTTCAACCTGTAAAATTATACTGCTGAGCTTCGGCTTCTTTACCCACGTAGGAGAAGAATCAGAGCATAATCCTCCACGTTGCTCCAAAGCGGGTTGGTGGATATACTCCCTACTATGAGTATCGATCGCTATCATGTGTACATGATAACAACCGGTACCGACGGCTTAACGTGCTCTTTGAGGCACGGTGGGGAAACCCACAAGGACTGCACAAACACCCAGACCACGGCAATCATCTATATGGCCAGTACAAATGTTTATCATGTGCGGGGATCGAACCCGCAACAATACGCAACAATAATGTTGTTGTTGATTTTCGAAGTCTTGCTGTGGGTTATTCATAACGTGGCTTTAATCCCACCTACCGCAGTTCACTTTTGGACAGATATCTCCCCAAGTTCGCACCAAGCATTCCGTGGAACGTGGCTTGATGTTCAAAAGTTATAAATGTCAAGTTTTATGTGTGTGTGTTTGTGTTTTTAAGCTTTATGGTGCGATGCGTTGGCGCATTGATAACATTAGACTTATCTGTTAAGGATAAATATTTGTTTGTAGATTTTTTAAAGTTATTTAGACATTTATTTATTCCTTTAAATATTTTTATTGGCCATACATATTTTTGTCGTGGTCTGATTTAATTTAGCATTATGAGTTTCATTTATATAATTTATTCATTGAATACAATTAAAAATAGGAACAAAAGTAAATATTTAAAAACAAAAAGATCTATCTTTACGCCTTACCAGGCCCCTATAAGCGCGCGACCGAGCACTCTGCTCGCCACCCTCTAAGGCCGTTACGGAATGTAATTTATTTTATTCTATTATGTCCAAACTGATTATTTACATTTTAACTTTGAAAAGAGCTGACTTATACACAAGGGGTAAAAGTTCTTAAATTACGTTATGAAAAAGTTCTTTGATCTCATTGTTATTGAACGCCAACAAATAAGTTCTGATTAGACATCAAATATATTTATTTGATCATTAACGAAATAAGGAAAAGTTGAAAGGCTATATCCTGAATCCGAATCAAAGAAGAACAGTGAAGATACATTAGATTAATTAACTACGAAGTATTATTAGGAGTATGATTGATCTTTGCAAAACCAAGATAGTTAGTTTCGTATTTACATGTACTTTAGTTAATAAAATGCTAGTTTTTTCTTTATAGTTACACAATCATTTGTGTCAATTAGAAGTATTTCGCAATTTATTAGAAACTATACAATCTGTGCGCTTTCACTCACTGGAAACTTTAACATTTTTCTAAAATGCCAATGCTTGTATAAACTTCTTCTTTCGTAAGAGTTATTGTGATTTTTAGTCAAATAAACAACCTTTAGATACTACCATTTATAATATTAAATGTACTATTTTTTAAAATCGCATTTAAGGGCTTTATCGCAAGAGCGATTATGTCACCCAAAATGTACTATTTTATTCACAAGTAAATGTTTAATATGCAAATTCCTTACAAGGAGATTGCATAAATTAATAAGTTATGTATTTAATGTAGGGCCTTAATACTTTCTCAACTTTGTAAATTACTTTATTATACCTGCTACTCAAATTAAAATTAAACGTAATTTTAGTTTTATAACAATATGAACATTCCTATTTTTAATAACGGGCAATTATAGAAAAATGTCATTTTATGAGACACTTAAAGTTTTTTCAAAAATGCGGCTTTAGGAACGGCATCAGGACGCTAGGAATGCGACCACCGACCGCTTTGGTATGTCGCACTGCCATTGGAATAATACAGCTTATATTATACGTTATCCCTTGTTCTATTTATAGGCAATTCCTATACCATATAAACGTTCTAGACATTGTTTTATTTTTGGTTAAAAAATCGTACGTTCTACGAAAAATTAATCCCCCCTTTACCCTTGATGTTGTTAGACCCCTTAGACGCGTAGAGTTAAGTTATGATATATCAGATTAACTGACATTTATGGTTATTGGTCCACATTTCTGTGAGTTATAGCGATAAACTCTTTCAAATATGTAAATTCAGTTTGACATTTATTTGAAATCGATCTATTTTCACGAGAAATATATTTTAACCGACTTTTAAAAACGGAGGAGATTTTTAATTCGACTGTATTTTTTATGTATTATCTCGGAATTTTTGACTGGTTTTGACAGACTTCGATGATTTTTTTAAATTGAAAGGTGGTGCTTGTCATGTGATCCCATTTAAATTTAATTGAGCTCTGACAAGTACTTTTGAGTTATGTATATCTAATAATGCGTATTTATTTGACTATTTTTTCGTCGACCTACGCTATTATACCTCATAACTTTTTGGTATATCGGTTTTGATGATTCATGTCGAAAGCTGATGCTTGTCATCATTAAAAAGAGCCATATGGTTCTGTTTAAATTCGATCGAAACATGTTGAAGACTTTTTGAGTAATCTTTGATAACGCGTATTCGCTTGACTATTTTATCGTCTACCTCCGTTGTATTACTTATCGATGTAACTGAAGTCGGTTTTTTATTGTTTGGAAAAAAACACAATTATTAATGTAATAGCTCGACATTAGTATTGATGATATTGAAATGTCCTTGTTATTTTGTTCTGGAATTGTTTCGTATAGAATCTGTCTATGTTTTAACTTTAGGTGCTTATCTACACACAAAGGCTTTTATGTCAAAAACACATCCTTCGCAGCAGATAGCGATATTCACAAGCAAAATTCCTCACAATACCTTTGCATTCAAATTGTTGTGAATGCATATCGAGTTTACGATGGCGCTTCGAATTTAAGATGAACGCGAGATGTACAACTGTGAGTGTTCTTTATAAATCATTCTTGTCAAGTTTTCTGAATATGATTTTATGTTCATTTGAAATATTTATAGCTTTTATTGTTGAGGAGATCTTGTCTAGATACGATATCAGTTACGAGTTATATGCAGCTAAGCTCTGTGTTGGATGCTGAGGAAAAGTTTATTTATTTTATGAAAGAATCGAGTATACTGTAGAGTTAGGACAAAATATCTTACTCGTCGGACGTTATATTAATGCACTGAAATTTCGAGAACCAGGTAATCTTAGTCGAAATTAATAATAAACGACATTAACTTCGGAATTGATGCTTACACATTTGCAAGACACGCATTTTTCGTAAGAAATTTGAGTTATTTGGAAGAGGGAAGCCTCAGCAAAGTATAATAATATACTTCTTGGTCCAAATCCTGAATAAAATTGCAAAAATGAAAGAAATATCGTAACAATATCGTATCGTGTCGTCGAAATATCGTATCTTTGTCAAAGCTAAAATTTATGATACTTGCAGATAAGCTTGTAGTAAATCCTAGCATGATTTCCGATTTTTTTTTTAAATGTATGTCATAAGTCTCTTCAGATATCAAAAATTATTCTTTTTATATTTTACCCGCGCACTCCTGAAGAAACTTATTAATGTTTGTATTACGTGTCACTTACTCGAATAGTTTAATTAACTTTAACGAAAAAGAAAAAAAAGTGGAGTAAACAAAAAAACAACAATTAAAATGAATTGTTTGATAAGACAGGAGGATGTAATATCACCGAAACTATTTACCACTGCGTTGGCGGATATCTTTAAGACCTTGGATAGAGGAGTATGAGGCATCAAAGTCAACAGCGAATACATTTCTCACTTTTGTTTCGTTGACGATATCGTCATCTTCGCGGAGAAGTTGGAGGAGCTAGGCCAAATGTCTGTGTAATGAGTCCTCCGAAATGTCGGTCTCCGTATGAATTTTGACAAAACGAAAGTTATGTGTAACAACCAAGTCATACCGAGACCACTGTTGCTCGATGGTACCCTAGGATATGGAGGGAATGGAAGAATTCGGTTGAGCTGGATGGCGTTTGGCAGTCTTCGTCGAATCTTCACTTAGAAGATTTCGTAATGCTTGAAGACTTGAAGAAAAGTCTTCAAGCTGTGCGTCCTGCTTGTTTTAACATATGGTGCCGAGACGTAGACACTAGCTAAAGGCTAGTCCGAAAGTTTCAAATTGCTCATCGTACAATGGGCGGGATATGCATGGCATCTCTTTTGAGCTTAGGGAGCAGCAGTGGACTGTGATAGGCTGATGTGATGATGATGATGATGTATTACACATACGTTACACGTACGTCCAGTAATCAAAATTATCATCAGATTGCATTGATATAAAATTTGAAGATTGTTGTGCATTATATATATTATACTAGCTGTGTCCGCGACTTTACCAGCATGGAATTTAACAAAAAAATATTGTTCAATTTGTAGAGTTATAAAATAAATAAATTTCTAAAATAATAGTAGCCTAAGTTATTCCTTATTACATCAGCTATCTGCCAGTGAAAGACCCGTCAAAACCAGTCCAGCCGTTTCAGAGATTAGCCGGAACAAACAAACAGCCAGATAGACAAAAATTGTAAAAAAATGTTATTTTGATATATGTACCATGTATACATCCATATGCATTTAGTAATAAGCGGTTATTTTAATATTATAAACAGACACTCCAATTTTATTTATTTATATAGACAATTAGGATAATTGACTGGTTTTTTTTATCATGTTTTTATAATATCATTATGATTTACCTTGTATTTGCGGTTCTCTTGTTCAATTAATTTCCTCACAAAATACAATATCAAAATTTATACCCTCGCAATCTTCGTGGAGGAGCGTCATATAATACATCCTCATAGTACGTGACAAGGCTTCCGTCTTTGCCGCGGAATATTTTATTTTGTTCTTTTTACGTCAATCGCAAGAAAGGACAGCCGAAATCGAAATTCCTGAGCTTTCATCGATACGACACAAGTGTTTAAAAGGTCGCGCTAAATTTGTTTCGCTTTCTCTTGACGTTTATATTTGGAAATTTTCCGTTTTCTTTGATAGTGCTAACTTGCGAATCAATAGAAAATAACTTTGAAAGTAATTCAACGTAAATAAATAATTCTCAATAATTACTTTTGTTTTACTTTATAGAAAAAGTAAATTAATGAAAACTACTGGTCACCCAGTGGTCGAAATTCCAACATAATTAATTTAAATTATAAGTTTAAACACTATTAAGGTTCCATTGCCAAGGACTATACTTCTCTAATAATAAATAATTGTGATTGCTCGCAAACGAAAAAAACCGACTTCAATTACATCGACAAGTAATACAACGTAGATCGAAGAAAAAATACTCAAGTAACTGCGCGTTATCAAAGATCTCAATGAAATTGACCACATGACAAACATCAGCTTTCGATTAAATTAAAAATTTAATGAAACAACTTTTTTCGGATTTTATCGCGGTTTATTATTATCTTTTGATTCCCGACGTTTCGGATACTTTACAGCAACCATGGTCACGGGGGGACTGAGGTGTCAGACGTCCCAACGTTACAAAGTTATTCGAAACTACCCGACATACATCAATATCTTATACAGTCCTATCTACGCAGAATGTGCTAATTGAGTCTTTAATCTGTGGTGAATTATGCTTGGTTTTTGATTTAATTATATTAATAATGGGGTCCCAAGCAGGTGGTAATTGCCAGCCATCTTCTCTATTGAAATTTGGATGTTTTTTAATTTCAATAGCCTCACGGATCATCCTTGGTTGGAATCGGTGTTCTTTTGCGAGGATCTGTGGTTTATCGAATCTAATATAATGGCTAGCTGTGTCTAGACTGTGTTCACAGATTGCGGACTTAGTATAGCGACGATGTTTTAAGTCAGCTATATGTTCTTTAACGCGAGTTTTAATCGATCGTTTTGTTTGTCCTATATAAGAGAGACCACAGTCACAATCAAGCTTGTATACTCCTGCATCTTGTAAGGGTATATGACACTTGACAGATGGTAAAAATTGACTTATCGTTTTTGGCGGCTTGAAAAAAGTTTTTATAGAAGCTCGCTTTAAGATGAAGCCAATCTTGTCAGTGACCCCTTTCATAAAAGGTAGCACAGCAGGTACTCGTTCGACGGTGGCTGGTTTCACACGTTCACTGCGATGAGGACGCGGTACCCGAAGCTTGTTGTCTCGCAGTACTTGCTTGACATGTTGAAGTTCGGTCTCCAGGTGTCGCTCATCGCAGATCCCTCGTGCTCTCTGAAACAAAGATTTACCCACGGTAGCTAACTGTGTTGGATGATGGTGTGATTCACCGTTTAAGTACCTATCCGTATGGGTATGCTTTCTATACACTGTATGGCTTAAGGTATTGTTGGGATTACGGATGACTAATACATCTAAGAAAGCTAAAGATTTATTTGCCTCTAACTCCATTGTGAATTGAATTTTGGAATTTATGGAGTTAAGATGGTGTAAGAATATGGATACTTTATCAGATGGTAATATTGTGAAAGTATCATCTACATACCGTTTGTAGAACCTGGGTGTTATGGGCGAGGTACGCAGTGCAGTCTCCTCGAAGTCCTCCATAAATATGTCGGCAACAACGGGGGATACTGGTGAACCCATCGCTACGCCATCTACTTGCTTGTAGAACTGATTATTCCACAACATGTAGCCAGATGTAAGGCAATGCTTGAGAAGGTCAGCATATTCTATCGGCATGTCATTTTCCTTCAGCTTTCTTGACACAATACTAATGCAATCTTCAACCGGTAAGCATGTAAAGAGTGATTGCACATCAAAACTAACCATAGTTTCATTGTCACTGAGATGTAGATGTTTGATCTCATTAACAAAGTGGTACGAGTCCCGTGTATGTGCTCTGGTTTGTCCACGCAGTGGCGAAAGTACATGGGCAACATGTTTAGCCAGTCTGTAGGTTGGTGAGTCGATCTGGCTTACAATTGGACGGAGTGGAGCATTAGCCTTGTGTATTTTTGGCAAAAAATGGCAAATTAAAAATTATTAAAATCGGTACACCCAGTAAAAAGTTATTGCGGATTTTCAAGAAGTTCCCTCGATTTCTCTGGGATTCCATTATCCTAGTTTCTTATCATGGTACTAAACTAAAGATATCTTTTTTCCAACAAAAAAAGAATTATTAAGATCGGTACATCTAGTAGAAAGTTATGCGGTATAATACAACGTAGGTCGACGAAAAAAGCGTCAAGTAAAAACGCATTATTAGATATAGCTCGAAAAGTAGTTGTTAGATCTCAAATAAATTTAAATGGGACCAATTGGCATACACCACCTTTCGATTTAAAGAAAATTTGTCGAAATCGCTCCACCCAGTCAAAAGTTCTGATGTAACATACATAAAAAAAAATACAGTCGAATTGAGAACCTCCTCCTTTTTTGAAAGTCGGTTAACAAAAGAGTATATATACGTGTGGGTATCAAATACACGGTAGTGTATGTAATATTTTTTTTAATTATTAATTTAATGTATTTTTATGCATAATAAAAAAGAATATATATTGGCATTACGATTAGTAATAAAGATGTCAAGTTTTATAATTTTTGCAAAAGCAAATATAAATGTTATATACGATTTAAAAAAAATAAACAACATATCGGAGTAGTGAATTCTGTTTTAAAAGATGTTCTATAGTTTAGAATATTAGATTTTATAGTGAAA
This sequence comes from Melitaea cinxia, assembly GCF_905220565.1. NCBI lineage: Eukaryota > Metazoa > Arthropoda > Insecta > Lepidoptera > Nymphalidae > Melitaea > Melitaea cinxia. The sequence goes on along the minus strand of NC_059395.1, from coordinate 12,595,584 downwards.
TCGCTGTGAGATTGTTATTAGAAAGTATCAACTTCTACGGGATCTACGATCTAAGTGAAGGTCATAAATCAAATGATTTTTAAAATGTAAAGGACAAAGAATCCTATAAAGAACAGATTAAAAAGGTGCATAAAAAGTACGTTTATACCGAAATGAAAACAGATACCTAGCTCAACGAGATATTGTCAAATATATATGAATATGACCCAATAAGTGTATATGTATGTGAGTTGTCATCGGCACGTCATGAGTCAGTAAATTTAAAAGCCTATTCATTAATCTCTCAAGTGTTATATGAGTATATGACTAGAAACGTGAATGGCAAAGTCTACTTATAAGTAGTTTGTGTCTGAAACGGGATAAGAAACATTTGGTGTGTGTGGGTTGAAAGTCGACCACATGAAGATTACCCCAAAAGTAAAATAGAAGGACGTTTTGAAAAAATTTGAGGGCAGAAATGAGGGCAATCTTTTAAGTACATCTTGTAAATAATTGATAAGAACCACTTGGTATATTAAGCTGAAATTTATGTCAGCTGAAACATTATTAGTGATTTGCGGCGTCAATGAATTAAGTTTAGTGAATCTTGCTTATGTTTGGCAGAACAATTCCAAAGATAACAACAGAACTAATTCTAGTACGAATACTTATGTGCTACTTACTACGTTATTTTGAACATACTATTATTATTTTGAAAATTCTAATATTACGGCTTCATATCATGATCCCATCTATTGATCACGTTAAGTACTTAACATCAATGGTGACTGTCAGAAAAATATCGGCATAATTACTTTCATATCAATTTTGAAAAACAAAATGAAATAGGTTTTACCTGTAACTTCAGATGAGTGAAATTAAGAACTATTTTGATGAGTGTATATCGGAATAGAGCAAAAAGCATTTTTAAATTTTTGTATAAAAGTTGAACGTGTCGTTGACAGCAAAACTTAAGAATGTCCAAATTAATTGCAGCCCAGTTTTTTTCCAAAGTATTTTAATATTTTATTAAAGGTATTTATGTGATATTATTGTGTTTGCAGGCAAACGAAAAAAAAAACGACTTCAATTATATCGACAAGTAATACAACGTAGGTAGACGAAAAATTAATCAAGTAAATACGCATTATCAAAGATTACTCCAAAAGTTGAAATCAGATCTCGATGAAATTTAAATGTGACCACATGATAAACATCGGCTTTCGATTAAATTATCAAAATCGGTACACCCAGTAAAAAGTTATGCGGATTTTCGAAGCCTCGATATCTCTGGGATCCCATCATCAGATCCTGGTTTCCTTATCATGGTATCATACCAGAGATATCTCCTTTCCAACAAAAAAAGAATTATCAAAATCGGTTCATAAACGACGAAGTTATTCTCGAACATACATAAAAAATATATGGTCGAATTGAGTAACCTCCTCCTTTTTTTGAAGTCGGTTGAAAAAATAACGAAATTGCGCATAAAAATATTTCAGAAAACGTAGCGTTTATTTCAAATGCTTATAACACGACCTTGTTACAATTTCACTTCAGATGTTTATATAGTAACTAGCTGACCCCGCAAACGTTGTTTTGCCATATATGTTATTAAGCCCCTTAATCCCCCTAGAAGTAGAACTGATAGATTGCTGAGAAAAAATACAGATGTACAAAAATACTTTATATTATTTTTTAAATATCTCTCATATGCAGACATGAGTGAGTTACAATTTCATTATGCGTATAGATAAGGTATAGGATAGACAATTATTGCTATATACTAGTAATTGGAAACGGCAATCAAGCGTACTATCCAGTGTTTATGACAGTTGAAATTGACATCTTGAGACATCTATCGAGGTAACGATGACGTCAATTGATGATGCATGATACAATCTATCATAGTAAAAAGTGTTCAAAAAATACTAGTCATAAATTACTTATAGTAAAAAATATATTTTAGCATTAAAAAAATAAGAGTTGAGTGAACAAAGGCTTAATTTATCTTAAAATCAATCTTCTTCGTGAGTCATGGGTATGTTGTGCTAAAAATAGATTTGTCACGTCCTTTTGATTATTATCTCAAGAAATTCCAATATAATACAATGACCCATCAATTTAATAGTAATTTGCAGAGATTTGTTTGTTTTGATGTTTATTATTATATATACTGGATAAGTTGCTCTTCCGTTTGCTTAATTTTGTTTACAATAAAACGTTATAAATAATATAAACGTAAAAAAATATTTTTCGTTTTACTTTTTGTTACAGAAATATCTAACACTTACTAATGTTTGTCCTTGCACTTTTTTTGCATAAAAACGTTATCTATCTTGGTTAATTTTCGTAATGTCTAGAGCGTTATAGTATTTGCTAACGTGAAATATACATGTAAGTAAGCATATAGTCCAAATAAGCAATAACATAAATTTCAAAAGACAACTACAGACACGTCAATTCTATTTACTTCAGTTTATATAAATTCTTGTTTTGATTTCATAGTAAATAAGAATATATAAAATATTACTTATTTTCATTCTTTTTATCTCCGTTCTCTCGAAAACAAGCCGACTTTTGTGAAGTACGTAATAACAGAATATAAGTGTCCCCAGATAATAGTATAAGTGCGTACTTTATTGTACAGATACGATTTAAAAAACCTATGAACGTTGATCACGTTTCGTCTCTTGAGACTTGGAGCACGTTATTGGTGTCCTTCAGATAAGTGGCTGACCCAATTCCTTTAGACAAGTTTGTTCTGACACTTGATCGTTAACGTGGGGAAATGTTAAAGCTCTTTGAGAAAAGAATCAAAGTTTTGTAATTGTAGTCATTACAATTGTCTGGCTACTACTCAGCAATCTACAGACATAAAGTTTGTTAGTTGAATAGCGTCGATAAGAACTAATTCAGTCTTCTTTATTATGTTATTACTAGCTGGGCCGCGCGGTTTCACCCGCGTTGATTTGAGAAAAAAATAGTCTTCTTCTTAAAGCTTACCTAACCTTTCTAGAAAGGGAGGCAAACGTCTTAACCTTAGCGTATTCATGTAGGGTAAAACCGGGATAGATGCCTCACTTTTTGAAATAGCCACCTAATTTTAAAAATATGATTTTTATACGAATATTTTTTATTAATGTAGTTAGCTCAATGCTTTATGTTGAATTATGACTATTTTTTTTCAACCTAGCCAATGCAGATTAAGCAGAAATTAGCTTTTCGTGAACCCTTTCTTTTGAGCATAGATGCCTACCTATATGGATAGTTGCCCCACCATGAAAATAGTGAGTGGGATAGATGCCCTTTAAACCGTGTAAACGAAAAACCCAAACCAAATGTTAGGTTAGGTTAGTTCTACTCCTAAAACATCGATTGTCTCCAAGAAACATGGGAATGAAAAAATTTTGTGTTTTTTTTATATCTTTTAATTGTTATAATTAGAATATAATTTTTATAATACACAGATTACTATACCTAATTAAATTTTTAGAGCTTTTGTTTAACTAAAATATGAATTCTTAAGTTTCAACATGATATATATATATATATAATGTATCATATTTAATTAAATTTTACAAGCATTTATTCATCATCATCTTTTGCCCTTATCCCACTTATGTAGGGTCGGCACAACATGTTTTCCTCTTCCATTCCTCTTTATTATTCGTCACTTCAATGTTTACTCCTTTCTTTCTCATATCCTCACTCACACAATCCATTCATCGCTTTTTCGGTCTGCTGATCGCTCTTCGTCCTTCGACATTCATCCCTAACATTCTTTTACCAACATAGCGTTCATCCGTCCTCATTACATGCCCATACCACGCTAACCTATTGCTCCTCATTTTCTCTATCACGGGTGCTACTTTCAAACTTCCCCTTATATACTCATTTCTAATCCGATCTTTCCTCGTTACTCCACACATCCATCTTAGCATTCTCATCTCGGCTGCGTGCACTCTTCTTTCATCCGTCACTTTTGTTGCCCAACATTCTGATCCATACATTACGACAGGTCTTATGATCGTTTTATAGATTTTACCCTTAACTTTAAGGGGCATTCGTGGATCACAAGCTGTTCCAGAGACCTGTCGCCATTTCATCCATCCCGCATTTATTCTATTTTTCACGTCACGGTCTATGTTGCCGTCATTTTGTATTAATGACCCAAGGCACCGGAAGTCGGAGCAGACTGGTAGGGATACACCATCCAAGGAAATATGGGAAAAACCGGACAAACCGCTGAAATTGCAGAATAAGTGCTCGGTTTTAGATCTACTTATTCTCAATCCCGCGCCCTCCAGTCTTTCCTGCCATTTTCTTAGTCTGCTCTGTACCTCAAGAGCATTATCTCCGACAAGAACAACGTCGTCAGCAAACAGCATACACCAGGGTGCTTCCTCCTGTATGTCTGATGTTAGAACATCCATTACTAGTAGGAATAAATACGGGCTTAAAGCCGACCCCTGGTGCAAACCTACAGCCACATTGAACTTGCCAGTTACTCCGGCTTCGGACCGGACGTGGTTGCTAGATCTATCATACATCGCCTGAACAAGTCGTACATACTTCTCTGGCACTCCTTTCCCTTTCATAGCCCACCACAGAATCTTACGGGGGACCCTATCGTATGCCTTTTCCAGATCCACGAACACCATATGTAAGTCTTCTTTGCGAGTCGATATTTTTCGCAGAGTTGGCGGAGTGCAAATATGGCGTCCGTAGTTCCCCGGTCCAGCATAAATCCAAATTGGTTCTGTGTGACCTCACATTCTTCTCTTATTCGTCGCGCTATCACTTTCTCCCATATCTACAAGCATTTATTCAACAAAAGTATAAATTCTTAATTGTTGGTCTAAAATATTCATATCAAGTGTCAACATGCACATTGCACAATCATACTTTCTCATCGAAAGCTGACTGTAGGTTTTCTATAGTCCAAGAACATACTCGAGCTCGCATTTCTTTCTTTCTTTTATATTTTCGTGGCATAGTTCTGCTAGAATCAGTAAAACATCCAAATATAAATATACGTAAATACATAAAAATTATAACAGACACAAAAAAAAATTATACATATAAACTTACTCTGTATATGGTGAATGAAGGGATAGATGCCTTAAGGGCACCTATACCTCAAAAAATCAGGGCAACTATCCTTTGTGATTGGGATAGATGCCCACGTATTTTTTAAATAAATTTTAAACAAAATAGCATCTATTTACACCTATATGCAGACTCAATGACCCAGTATATAGACGTGATAAAAAATATAACGGAATTTATTACTATTTATAAAATTATACAACCTTAAATACTAACCTTTAAAACTTTGACGTGTTTGTAAATTTCGCCACGGAGAAAATTACACACACGATCCAAACGCGTCCTTGCCACACGAATATCTGTGGATATCTGAGGTACGGGGTGACTTCGACTCCTACTTATGCGATTAATTTTTATTTGTGAGTTCGGGATGTTAGGTTTTTTGAACATGAGGCATCTATCCCACTGCGGCATCTCTCCCGGTTTTACCATATATGATAATTAATTAATCATAAGAAAATTTGTAAGATTGTACGTTGGGCTCAAAGTGGTTGTAATAAAAAAAAATATATACAATATTTAAAAATAAGCAAACAACAATTTATAATAATTATCATATAAAGAATTAATATTTTTTTTTAATATAAAGGTTCCAAATATTGTTTTGTTTGCCTTCTTTGGTGTCTATTTATCTCATTACTCTTGTTTACTTTGTCGATATCTAAAAAGCCCGATTTCTCATCACTCAATAAAATCAACTTCTTGTTTATCTAGGGCAAAAACATAAATATTCGACGACGACTAAATAGATTCGAACACTTCAATCCCATAATCATTTCCCATAAATCATTACTTGTGTACACTATACCTCAAATAAATTGGAATAGAAGTGTAGACAAAAACTATATACAATTACCGTAGCAAATTCTGTTTAGTTGTTGAAATTTTTAATAAAAAAATATTTTTTTTTATATGTTGTTAAAACTAAATATTACATTAATTAAACTAACTGTACAATGTTTAGTTATTAAATGCTACTTAATGTTATGTTCTTTACATAATAACTGTTAAATTATACATTTTATCGGTACTAATTTTTTAAATTCAGTTAGTACATATTTCGCGCGTTGCAGTTGGTAAACCTGTTTAAGATCACGACCGTGTTTGGTATGTGAGCGGCGACGCTAGGCGTGGTACGAGGCCGACTGGTGCTAAGAAATTGAAAGTATAGCTTGTCTGTTTTTTGTCGTGGTTCTGCCTGCTCTTATATAATTACGTTTTTAATTTATGGCATTCCCTGATTGAATGATTGGCAAATTAGTCTACAAAACAGGTGCCTTAGTAAAATTTTATCTTTAATTTTAATTTTTTTTATATACCTATTATAAAAATAATTTTATTCATTCTTCTTTTTAAATATTTGCTAACAAAAATCACGTTATTTAGATTTATGTATAGGGATGTGTAATATGTTTAGGAAATGGTAATGATACTCGTAACTGTCTACAAGTAATAATGTATTAAGATATCTTACAATAATAATTTCTTGCTACCAATTATAAAGCATAGAACAAAATCAATGGTATGGATTCTCAAGCGAATATTTTTATAAATTTCGATAGTAGTTGTATGGAATATATAGACCGATATATTTTGTATGAATCAAAAACTGGATAAATAACTGCGCAGAGCTGGTCGACGAAAGGCGGCGAACTAGTTGTCATTGATACCGCTTGCAAAATGTTTACAGCAGAAGTACATTGAAGCGTTTTAATCTCCACTCGCGTTTAAATTTACTAGAGTGTTGAATATTCATTCATTAAAAACGAAATACTTGAGCAGAGCTGTACACTGCACAGAAATTGTAGATTGTAACTGATGTTTGTTGCTTACATTTCAGAATAATGCGATTACTCTTACAGTTCACAGTTTTTTTGACTTCTTCTTCGCCAAAACTAGTGTGTGTTTGGAAGACGTTCTTCTCACAATAAATACAATAGTAGTCACCAGAATTAAATACTTAAGAATTCTGGTGTTTGTTGATATCTAAAAATAATAATTACATTTGTGCGGGATGTATAATCTCGTTATAGATAAAAGTGGATGGCATCTGGCACGTTGTTAGCGAAGTTGACAGTCTATCGAATATAGTTCAGTCATAAGCCCAGCTGATAATGCAATGAATTAATTAATGGATGCGTCACTACTACTGGATCTTGTCATATAGTAGAGTTTTGCTTTGTTGAGACTTCTGAGAAATAAGTCACAAAAGTTTAAGCAATTAATTATTTCCTTTGTATGTTTCCAATTCGTCTCTATTCTTTTGCCACAGGCAAAATTAATCTTTTTCTTATTTGGTTTCAGTACGTGATAAAGTTTTGCTAGGCTTAAATTACTTTATTAAGCAACTGCGACCATTTCGCCTGGACCTCTTCCAAGTAGTCGGTAAAGAAGTAATAACATTAATCTATGTGCTCACAAGAGCTAATGAACCAAAGTTCAGTATTAAAACTCTTATAAGTATATGTATCAAAAACTTTTGAGTGGTTTCTAAAATTCAATCGTAACAAATCGAAATTTCTAGAACTTAGCACTTTGAAGTAAATAGCTGAAAAAGAAATATAGAGTTTTAACTCTGTACTAGACTTTTCGCACTAGAGATTTCGACTGGGCTAGTCCGACGACTAGCCCGTTGGGGCAATTTGTAATGGCTTTCGGCTCCCTGGGTTACGGGTTCGATTCCCGCCTGAGTCTGGGTGTAATATTTGTATTTATGTATTTATATGTGCTTTGTGTCTGTCTATTTATATAAAAAAATAGTTATAATAGTCGGCTGTTACCTATAACACCAGCAGTTGCTTACCACAAGAACAGACAGACGATCGTGTGTTTATGTTATAAGATATTTAAATTTATTTATGAAAGTTTGTTTTATAAAAATGCATGAACACTTTTAAAACAAGATTTAATCTATGTTGAAAAAAATGAATATTAACTTCTCTTTCTTTTGTAACTACTAACTTATTATAATTAATATTGGCAAAATGTATTCCAAAATGTAAGTTGAAAGTATGATTCATACCAAATTAGAGCGTATTTTCTCGAATACTTAGATGTACATAGAAATATGTATTGTCTGGTTTAATATACAATTGATCAAAACTTGGATCTACAACAGCCTCGGCTTACTTCCTGAGATACGTTTCACTTAGAACAAAGGAAGCGAGATACCTCCACATGTCAGCGCTTTACAAAGGATTTGCAAACGGTTTTGTACTCCGTTTTCATATAATTTACAATGTTTTAGATACGTTGAAACCTGCTGACAGTACGCAAAATTTAATTTTTTCAATACAAATATACATTAAATAATTTTTTTCCATATTTACTTGACTGCGACAAAGATTCGAGGCAGTTATTAGTATATTTTTCCATACAAAATGAAAATAATTAGACAAATAATAAAGCAGAAATTACTTAAACATTTTTATCACATAACGATCTGCTGAGATTTAATACAATTCATTTGTCGCTCGTGTAGTAGACCGTTCGAAGTAATTACTCGTCTGGCTTTAAACAAGGAGGTTCGTTACGCGAATAAGCGACATTAACATTTACTAAATTGCAAATGGCTGGGAAATGGTGACGTCACAATATCCCTATTAGAATGACCGCAAATTATGCAAATTGTTAAAGAAAATTTATCTCATTTATTTTATAGTCTTTTCTGAACTATTTGAGAATGTTATTATATTTATCAACACTATATTAAAAGCAAGTCATTATAAAGGTTTGATAGGTTTTTGAAATGTAGTAACTAACTTTAAGCATAATAAGAAGGTACAAGCTCGGGTGTCTCCGCGTGAAGGCTAGCGGCGTTATATATTGCTACACGATTGAATCTAGAATAATAAGATCTGTAAAGAATCAGAGCAATTAACATAGTAGTTATTAATGGTCTATATAATTTTTTTTGGTTCGTCTTGGCGGGGGCACTACCGTGCCCCCAGATACATAGAACTGGACCTTCTAATCTGGCCGCACAAGAACAAGTAGTATTCAAAATTTATTCAGGCGACTTTATGACTCAACTCTCATGGTAAATGACTACCATCTTATAACTGTAGATTAAAAATATTGATGTTAAATTTTAGAAACATTTTTAATATTTATTTATGGTAATTTTATTGAAATTTGTTAACAAATTCCAATTTAACAAAATGGGCATGTCAATAGCCTAATGAAGTTCAATGTAAGTATAAAAAAATTGTTGGTTACACAACAAAGCAGTCATCATTCGTGTGTATTAAAATTTATATTTTGTAGTTTTTACATACAAACAGAAAGATGTAAGATTTTTTTTTTATTACTAGGTCGGCAAACAAGCATACGGCTCGCCTAATGGTAAGAGATTACCGTAGCTTATAGACGCCTGCAACACCAGAAGCATCGCAAGCGCGTTGCCGACCCAATCCCCAATCCCCCCCAGGAGCTCTGGTCACCTTACTCACCAACAGAAACACAATACTGATTGAAAACAGTATTATTTAGCTGTGATCTTCTATAAGGTCGAGGTACTACCCCAGTCAGTTTGAGCAGGAAATTCCTGCTGTGCCCTACCTCAGTTAAAGAAAGATTATCAATGGATGACCTTATGGTCTTGTATGACGACATTAAAGATTAATATAAATATAAAAATGTATTGGGTTTTTATACACTATTAAACCTTGCTTTGCTGAGTTCAAAGCTGACGTCATACTATGACGCCGTAAAGCAACAAGTTGTGTTACAAATTTTTCAAGTAATTTTGGCTAACGGTGCAATATTGCGTATGTTATACCTACTTGTGTAAATACAGAAAATGGTTAACATAGAGTAGAAATTTTAGTTTTTCCAATTTCTAATAATATCACGTTAAAATTTTAATTTAATTGATTATATTCGTATAACAAATCGAAATAGATGTGTTTCTAGCATGACTGCTGCGCCACACAAATTAAAGAAACATATTTACAAGTAAACGCCTACATGCAGTTGTACGGTTAGTAAAATTATTTAGACTGTTACGGGTTATTATTACCTCATTTCATTTTCCAGCTTCACCTATCTCACTCACTTAATAAAACAGCATTGGTGCTTTGTGACAAACAACAAAGTCCATGTATGTACCCTTATTGTCATGTGTTGCCTATATGAGTTCCTTTGTTCTGTTTAAACTCTGATATGATGATGTTTATTTAATTATTTGGATATTTTTTGGAGTAATTTTGCCTTTGCTTTGTTACGATTTTAAGAATTTTTTTATTTTGTAATCTATACTAATATAATGTTATAAAGAGGTAAAGTTTCTAACTTTTTTTGTTTGTAGGGGATAATCTTCGTAAATACTGATTCGATCATGAAAATTCTTTCACTAACAGAAAGCTACACTCTTCAGGAGTGATATAAGCTTTTTCTTTTTAATGTTATTGAACAAAAAATTCAGTGAAAAATAATAGTATATGTAAATCGAGTTGGAAAAATACGAGCGAGATGAAAACTTTACTATATATTTGAATCACAAAAATAATTGACGCCCAACTAAGTGGGCACGGGTCGACTAGTATAGTACATAAATTTGTAGGTTGAAATAGAGGCTTTGGAAGAAAGAAGACGACAAAATGGTATTTGCGTAGTACCCTTACCTGTTCATTATTATAAACACCTTTAGATACAATAAACAAAAAATAGTACACTTGTGTATCTCTCTGGAAGGTGAGCAAGTGACATTTAAAAATTGTTCCGTCTGCCGTTCTTGTGAATAATTGGACCGGTTAGTGCGACGAATTTAGATCTGGACACGGGTTAGCGAGAGACATCCGTTTGTTTGGCATCTTTTATTAAATGTAATAAGCAACCATTTTCTTTGCAGTATTAACATTTTTATTTGTTTGTCGCATAAAGAATTTTATTAATGCTCAATTCAAATACGTGTTAAAAATTATATAAAAACTTTGACCGTGTCAGAGAATTAACATTTCTGGTTTAAAAATCGACGACTACGCACTTAAATTCTGTCTAACTCGCTTTGGGAATTAACCAAACAATCTCTTTTCCTTTTCACCTTAGTCGTGAAACGAATTCTTATAAATAATTTGGTCCTTTAAAATAATGTACGCTCTAGCAAATATTGGAAATTGACTTTAATTCACTAGGTATTACATTATTTATTCTTATTATTTGTTTTTCTTGCAAATATATACTGTTAAATGAATATTGATTGCTCGTGAATACTTGTACGTTATAAATTACTTACACAGTAGGAGTGTATTTAAAATATTGATAGCTTACTTAGACCTGTGTGTTACGTATTATACATATTTTCAATTGTAAAGACAACTCAATTTTTTTCACAAAATGAAACAAGAATTTATATATATGAAATACCCATTCGTGTTAAAAAATAATTTTATACCATAAAGTATCATATTTGTTCTCACAGACAATGATAGGAAAAAATGGTGTAGTCGAAAATGATGGAGAAGGTCGTGGTGAGTGAAAGTGCTAAAGAAGGGAGGGGGGTACAACAAGGCTGCGAACTGCACCGACCTTAGCGTGCCAAATACTGGTTGAGTAATATTAACCATTGCGTTAGTACGTGTAATAACCATTTTTATTATTTCGTTTTAATCGCGTGATTCTAAGTTAAAAACTTAACAAAATCAGTGAAATCCCAAAAGGTTTACAACTCAATACATGTAGTTATAACGTAAAGAAAAATATACAAATTGGTATTTGTTCTCCTACCGCTTTGCTTGCCATAAATTTTTTGTAAATAAACATTATTCCGAATTATTATTACCCATGTTTCCACCACTACCAGTTCTTGCCATAGGATGATGCATTAGTCAACCAACAGTTTTATTATAAGCAACTTTTTCTTAGATAATCAACTTTAGTGTAAATATATTGTACATAAACATACGAAAAATTTTATACAAAAACAAAAATATATGATGTAGTATATCTCAGTTGTGAATTGTTTCTTCCTTATTACAACAAAATATTCATAATCATCTGCATCTGCATAAATGAATGCATCTGGTATGAAAAGCAAGATAAAATAATATAAAAAAGAAGTTGCTACACAAATTATACTTAATGGAAGCTCACAAACTACGTTCACAAACTACGTTTAATATCATATGGTTTATATCATAATAAAAGACATTTTATTTTACGGGAGTTACCACGATTGTTACTTTGAAACTCCCGATATTTCGGCGGCTAGCAGGCGCCATGGTCGCGTGCTGAATTTTATGTTTCTACCTCCAGTAGTTCTTGCCATAGGATTTATATGTAGATTAATCAACCATTTCCTACATATATTATCAAATTTACTGTAATTATATTTTACATTAATGTACGATAACAAATTATATAAAAACAAAAATATAAGATGTGGTTTATCTCAGTCGTTTCTTCCTTATAACAACAAATTATTCATAATGCATCTGGTAGAAAAAACGAGATAATATAATATAAAAAAGAAGCCACACAAATGATAATTGATGGAAGATCACAAACTTTGTTTATTATATTATGGTTAATATTATATAATAAAAGAAGAAATACTAACAAATCTACTTTGGTAATTAACTCAATATTATGTATAGAACTGTATCATTCAGTATGTTTTTATTCGGAAGCGGACATAACAAAACGGAAGTTTCAGTATGTAGGTATAAAGTTAATAGTCAAGGTGAGAACAGTATAAAATATAAATCAATGTACATCTGAGGTTACCCGTGTAAGAAGTAAGTTTTGAGCAAGTTTTCTCGAACTATTGAAGGCGGAGGTCACAGCTGTTCCGCACTTCGAACAAGTTTGAATTCCAGTTTTTCTTTTGTTTTGATTTACACATAACTATATAAGCGTAATATTTTATTTATAAATATGATCTAAAGTTTTTATTTTATTTTTTAATTTGCTACTAATAAGGAAACCTTTTCTCTCAAACTAAAATCAAATTTCTCGCCGCCATAAAAGTTTTCTACCGATGTAACGTTTATCCAAATCATTCAATTAAGTAATAAACTGAAAACAGCTCTTGTTTACATATATTAAATCTACTACAACAAAAAATAAAGTGCACATAATGAGGAAAAAAAAATAGCATGTTTCGTCACTGAGATTATAATACAAATATAATATAGTTATATATTATATGTTTTGCGAATATTCAAATATACTCTACATATTTTATAATAATATTATCTACGAGTAGGTATATAGTACCAAGTTTATACGTAGATAATACCAAGTTTTATCAAAATTTAGTCTATAGTTTTCAAGTCGTCACACACGGAAATACAATAATTTTTGATTTTTACATTATATAAAACATTTAAAATAATTTATGCACACGAAAACATACAAATGTCCAAATTTAAGCTGTTTATATTATCATTGTAATTTTTTTAAATCGTTATTTTAAATATTAATCTTTGTTTATTAAATTCCTAATAATTGTGTTTGCTCACAAACGAAAAAAATCGACTTCAATTAATAAACAAGTAAGTAGACAAAAAATAGTCAAGTAAATAACGTGTAATAAAAGATTACACAAAAAGTATTTATCTGATATCGATCAAATTTAAATGGAAATGCAAGACAAGCACCAGCTTCCAAATCGGAGTACCCTTTTAAAAGTTATGCTATAATACCACGTACGTTGTTGAAATAATAGTCTAGTAAGTACGCATTAGTAGATACAGCTCGAAAAGTACTTGTTAGGTATCAATGAAAAACTGGTACCACAGTCAAAAGTTCTGAGGTAACATACATAAAAAAACCGACCAAGTTTGAGTCGGAATCGTGCACCGAGGGTTCCGTACAAAAATTATTAAAAATAATTTTATATTATGATGTAACTAAAACTTTATGATTTTCGCAATATTTCTTTTACCTGTGCTATAAGACAGTATATCTGAGTATTTGATATGGATTTAAGCTTGATACCCCTACGCGTTCCTGAAAAAAAAAGGTCTTGAGAGACAGACGGCCAACAAAGTGATCCTAATGGTTCCATTTTTTCATTTTGAGGTAAGGAACACTAAAAAATATAATCGAATTGAGAACCTCCTCCTTTTTTGGAAGTCAGTTAAAACGTAATAAATCTGATATTAGAATTATTTATCTGGGTTAAATTTTTATAGATGACTTAAGAAAGTCAATGTGCTAGATCTAATCAAGGGAACTAGACTCCTTTGATTAACCGCATTCCGACCTACTCTTAGTAATAGTATTACTAAGAGTAATTTGGAATGCGGTAAACATACCATTCTATCTTTATTATGCCTCAAGGTATTCAACCTTTGTACCATCGTATGAGTGAGTGTATTAGTTATTATTTAAATTACAGCTACATGGATCTAAGGGAAATAAAATGCAATATTATTTGCAGCTTTTAAGTGTATCTGAATTTGAAATACTATCGTTCTGTATTCTCGAGTCGCCTAAAAGGTACTTCTATAAAATTACTACGTTTAGAGATAATTATGAATATGTATTTATATGTCACTGATAAAATTTAACTTAATTTTATGAAATAATTTATTCATGGTGTATAATTTTTATACAAAACTACCTTCTTTCTTTTTTTAATATTAAGTGTTTATTGCTTTATTACCGCAACATAGTTTATAGTATTTGGTTGCTACACTAATTTTGCAGTTAATATCAATTTATTTGTACGTTTAAACATTCGACTAATTATGTCATTCAAATAATGATTTTAATTAATGATCAAATTGGTTAACCAACACCTATGTCTGCTAACATGAATTGCTTAAAAAAGGGTTCCAGAATGAAAAGCTTACCTAATGAAGGCTTTATTCGAATTTATTACGTAATATAACAAATCTTCTGCAATAATATGATAAATTAAAAACAAAATTTATTAAAAAACGCAGTTCTAGTATTATCCACGTTAAAAGTCGTTTTGTCGTTTTGTGTGAAATCGATTAACAACAATATTGTAAATATTATAATTATTAAAATCAAATAACTAATAGCATTGTCAACATGACATGACAGTTCCCGTGGCGTTGAGTTTCGGTACATGTGTGTTTGATTTGACATTTATGGTATTGAAGTACTTTACATTACCTACATATAAGTCATATTATTCATTCATTTCATCTCACGAAAAAAAGTTTTTTCAAACTGTAAATACAAATTCTACTTATAATACTTACGCTTCAGCCTGTAACATCCCACTACTGGGCATAGGCTTCTTTTTTCCATGTAGGAGAAGGATCAGAGCCTAATCCACCACGCTGCTCCAATGGGGGTTGGCGGATATATTCCCTACTATGCGTAACGATTGCTATCAAGTGTACATGATAACAACCGGGACCGACAGCTTAACGTGCTCTCCGAGGAACTGCGGGGAAACCTATAAGGATTAACATCTACAATGGAAATAAATATTTGCATAACCACAAATATCAACTCCGAGCGGGGATCAAACCCGCGACCGTCGGTGTTTAAGCGCCGCTGACACGGCAAACACATCATTACACCAGAGCAGTCGTCAATTTCTATAATAACCGTACAAAAAAGGAATAAGTACAGCGTTAATAAATAACAAATCAAAAATTTTACAATACTGGCTGACTTTTAAGCAATAACGATGGTTATGACACGCATAACGTTATATAACATTATTATCTTGATCTGCAAGATTTGTTAAAAAGTAGGTTGGTTTAATTAAACTTTGATAAAATGTCACGGTAAGTCACGGCATAAAGTAGTTTAATAAGCAAAACAATAAAAAGTTAAATTAAAACGAATTTAATTGTAACGTAGTCTCACGGTCAAATAACTTGAATAAAGGTCATAGTGCTTGCTTCAGTTCATAGTTTCGAATTCTAATACTAGGTCATAATATTAATGATTGTGTCATTAAAATGAAGTACAATTTAAACATGTTCGTTTTATGTAATGGCTAGTAATAAATCTAGTTTAGGTGTTAAGGTTCAAGGTCTGTGAATGATCTCTCATTTATTTGTCGGATGTTGATGTCTAAAAATTGTGTATACTTTCCACATCTATCATTTAAATAACAATCTCTAGAAGATAAAAACTTGAGAAAGTCGTCTTAAAGCAGTTAATTCAAGTACCGAGCGCATTCGATGGAAACATTTCGTTTTGTGACGGAAAATTGATAATTGAGTCTTTTAGACACATTAAGACAAGAATATATATAAGAATAATAATTATAGATAAGAATATATTATAAAATTATATAGTTATAAATATACATCAAAGCATATTATTTTAAAATTAGCTTATGGAAATCTTCTGCTAGAGACTATTTATATTTATCTTTTTTGTAAACAAACCTACAGCTATTTTAATCCGTTACTTATTGCATGTTTTCCACAGATACAAAACACATGTCGATCTCAATAAATTTGAAAGCTAGCTAGATACAAGAAAAATATTCGAAGCCTAATATCCTACAGCTTAGAGTGCAATTTGCGTTGTATTTATGTTACAATCAATAGTACCTCAATGAGAACGGATTGCACCCTCGTAATTCCTGAGGTATTTAATAGTGAAATAATAGCTCGATCGGTTACTTAAACCGATAAAATTTATCACGCTCCAATTACTTGTTCTCGTGTGCATTGAGACGTTGAGATGGGTGTTTCGTTTACGCTAGACTCTAATGACTGGTACGAGATACCATTTATGCTCTACATGTCACGGTAATATATTATTTTTTCTTCTAATTTTCTACACTGTGTGTACAGCGTGTGTCGTCAATTACTTAATACGTAAATAATAGTTTATAAAAGTATGTTGTACCCCTAGACTTTCGATATGAACTGTTTATTTTAGCTATTTACGCTTTCATTGCAGTGACTTTCGCCAACATAAAGTGACGTATTCATAGTATGCGGCTTTCATGATGTATGATGTGTCTAATTTAAAAGGTGAATGCGTAGTTATATTACCCTAGTTAGCTAGTTATTAACAAACAAATGTTATTACAAATTACATTATTTAATTAATTAAAATAATGTAATGTCACGGTTCGAATTACGTATTTCTTCACGAATGTTTGTTATTACTTCTTTTTTAACGATATCGCGAATAATAATGTTACACAAATGTGTCTATCATCATTCGATATCAGTAAATAATCATTAAATTCTTGATTTTGCTTGCTACTAATAGATTTCGGGATAAATTCGTATAGAGTCACGTATAAGAGTATAATTATCTCAAAACTCTGTTTATTGCAACTTAATCGAAGATTACAATGATTGAGACTTTCTGGTCGACTCGTCATTATCGTTAACAGTTGATATCAACAAAACTATTGCTGTATACCTAGTTAAAATTTATTACGGTATACAGTTTATTAATTTATATAATAACTAGCTGCTGCCCGCGACGTCGTCTGCGTGAACGCTATAGGTACAGCACTAAAAATACCTACGATTATACCTTTCACAATAACATTCATTTACCCGTTTCTTCTTTACATTTCATATCTACAGAAAAATCTCATAGATGGCGCTGCTTTAAAATTGTCTTGTCTACTTATATTCATTTAATTATGTTTATCTGTTTAGTTACTTATATTGCATGATTTTTATAGTGTGTAGCTAAGCTTATATAGCATGGTTATTAACATAATAACAACAACATTCAAATATGCGTCGTTAGATTACACGTTGTTACAGAATGCGTTGAGAAAATAAAGGTTCACTGCTCGTTCCCGGTAGGTGATAGCATGATAATATGTAGCCTATATGTTGACCCGACTTCTTAATCATATTTGTGCCAAATTTGAAGTAAATCCATGCGGTACTTTTTGAGTTTATCCCGGACATATATACAGACAAACAGACAAACAGACAAAAATTCTAAAAACTACATTTTTGGCTTCGGTATCGATTGTAGATCACACCCCAAGTATTCTTTTAAAAAAAATATTCAATGTACAGTTTTGACTTTCCTACCATTTTATTATATGTATGGATAACAGTTAGTACGTACACTCTAAATAGTAACTTTGTAAAATAGTAAAAACCAAATTAAGAAATTGAGTGCTGAAACAAAAAATATTAATTTAGTAACCTCCTATTATATCTTTCGTAAAACTAATTTAAAATTAGGAAATATGTGTATATTTTCATAACAATCTTTTGCATATCTTGCAATATTCCAACACTAAAATATGTGTAAATAATTTTGGAGAAAGTTTTGCATTAATCAGTTCTCGTAATATCGTACACAAGTATACAATACTTTTATTTAATTAATTAAAAATGTATCGTAATTATATTGTACCACACGTGTGGTTTATTTGTGGTGATATTTTTGATTACTACAATGCGGCCATGACTGAAATAAGAAGATGATAAGCAAATGCATATCTTACAAAATCAGCTGTTTGTGTGTTTTATAGTCCCTTTTGCACTGTACACATACCGCGCAATTGATAGACAACCTACGTAAGATTGACAGGCTGGATGAGGATTGCGGAAAATCGGGATGTTTGGCGCGAACTTGGGGAAGCCTATGTCCAGCAGTGGACTACAATAAACTAAACTGACTGACCGAATGACTGACTATTGTTAAATATTTTTAAAGGAACCTTATCAATAATTTGATTGCTTGAGGTATAGAATACATTTTAAACATATTAAATACAAGGGTGACTATTAAACAATTACACACCTGTAAGAAATAAATAAGTTATTCACGTCACAAGCATTTGATCTTTTTTTCTCGTTGATTGGCAAAAACAATTTATATCATATAGTTGACAGCTATTTTTTATGATAAATTTCATGGAAAAAGCGATGAATGTTTGTGGAATCCATTTTTCACCATGACACCACACGTCATTGATATATGAAGCCATATGTATTCAAGATTTAATATTTTGTTTATATTTGATTTATGTTTTAAAACATAATAATATAATTGTATTAAAAATGTATCTTGAATTAAAATAATATGTAAAAACTATTAGTTGTTCTTTTATAAACAAAAATCTTATAGTCATATACTCGTACTGTTTTTAATTATTGCAATAAATGTTGCAAGTATTTTATAATGAAAAAATATTGCACAAAAAAGATAACATTACCTCAATATTTAATTTGTTTTGTTTGTTCTTGTGATTTTTAATATAAATATGTAGTTGACCAGTAACTTGTTCTTCACAATTTGATAATGTGGCCCCGAAACTGTTCACATATACTATATACGACTAATGACAGCATCAATAAAAACATTCTTATTTCATAAAATATTGTAGTACATAAAATTAAATTTTATTGTTATTGATCGACAGCTTCGAAGGTCACAAAGAGAGGTCAAAAGATACTAAACATTTATGTCCTTTTATCACGATAACTACTAAATATTTGTCAGTGTGCAGTGTGTCAAGTTGACCTTCGTATAACGCAAAGGAAACGTTAGGTCTGTAATGGTCTCTACTGATTCTGTCACAGTTTTTTTTCATTCGACATGGATATAAAAAATACGAATTCTTTTGTTTTATTTTTGACACCTAACCATTTTTAAGCGATTATAGATTAGTTACTTGAATTGCTGTTTCACATGTAGTACCAAAATATGCAATTACTGAGCACTTCGAGAAGGAGGCCGATAGGAGGATTCGGTTGGGCTGGGCGGCGTTTGGCAGACTCCGTCGAGTCTTCACTTCGAAGATTCCGCAGTGCTTGAAGACAAAAGTTTTCGAGCAATGCGTCCTGCCTGTATTAACATACGGAGCCGAGACGTGGACACTGACGAAGGGACTGGTCCACAAGTTTAAAGTCGCTCAACGTGCAATGGAACGGGCTATGCTTGGGGTCTCTCTCAAAGACAGGATTAGAAATGAGACTATCCGCGAGAGAACGAAAGTAAACGACATAGCCCACAGAATTAGCAAGTTGAAGTGGCAGTGGGCTGGTCATCTGTGTCGCAGGACCGATGGCCGTTGGAGTAGACGGGTCCTAGAGTGGAGACTGCGTCTTGGCAAACGCAGTGTGGGACGTCCTCCGGCCCGTTGGACCGACGATCTACGTAAGATTGCCGGTGTAGGCTGGATGAGGATTGCGGAAGACCGGGATGTGTGGCGCGAACTTGGGGAGGCCTATGTCCAGCAGTGGACTGCGATAGGCTGAAGTGATGATGATGATGAAGTGATGAGCACTTTTAACAAATAATGATAAATTATATTATTTTTTATTGTACAGATCTGCACACTATACTTTCTTGTACATACCAAGGTTGGCTGGTAGAATGTGCATTTGCTTTAAGCCCGCCTTTTGTACACACTTGTATCAGTGTATTTATTGTAGATTAAATAATTTAAATAAATAAATAATGATGATATTTAAAATATAACAAAGAAATAATAAAACCAAAATAATCGAACTAAAATTGAAAAATAAATTTAACTTTTGTTATGCTCTTTTACTCAAACCGATTACATTACCGAAATACTTTACATAACAGAATTTTGATACCAACAACATAAAATCAATTTGACAACTATTTTTTTATCGATAAAAAACAACTAGGCCACAGGTTTTACTCGTTAAGAAATAAGATTTCAAACACAACGGATAATCGTTTTTAGCATATATGTAACATTGACTAAGAAAATATTTAATTTCAATCTTAGCATAAACCACAATATGGTGCTATTAGCAGTAGTTTGTAATAAACAAAAATTGAATATTAATAGAGTTAAGCACGGCCCCACACATGACAATACGTCGACCGTGAGAATGTTTCATAACCCCCACAATGGGGATAATTCAAATAGGCTTCTCCACGCTCGGACTTGTGTTACTTGCATGCAATACTTTTGTTGTGTAATGTCATTGCTTTGCAATTAATGTTGGGTTTGTGAAAGATTGTGGCCGCAGACTTATTTTTACGCAATTTTGATTAGGCTGTCAGGTACCATGACAAATATCTCTTACTTGCACGTCTAAACATCCTAGTCGTATGTTCTTATTTGTTTTGATTAACCAAGACTAAAGTTTAATTAAATTTGTCTGTGTGATGCTATATATAATTTTTAAATGCGTTGTTCGCTGATTCATCAACGCGGACGTTTGATACTTTACAAATTGATTAATGTTTATGGTTACCTGTTAACGCTTATTTTTTTATCAGAGGATTTTTACGTACCTACTCGTATACTTTAACCCTACAGCACTTCACCTATGTTTACATTTATGAATAAGCTATTACTATTCTTTTTTAAGACTATTACGAAAATATTTGTTGAAACTCGAATTCTGAAATTCTTATGTTAGTGAGATCAACAACCAAAAAATCCCTTAACTTCTTGTTAAACATCGAGAAAATATAGATAACAAACTATCAAAACAAGAATTATGTAAATATAATTGCATTGTAGACAAAACATCTTGTGAAGTAATACTAAAGCGGTTACATTTATAATATATTTATAATAACATTGAAATAAGTTCACCTAGATGATTCGTGAAGCATGTCGTATTATACGGATATTATAGAAATAAATTATACTATATAAAAATGCGTGTAAGGTATTCAGATTTTCTCATTTTTTTATTGTAATGTGCATGCATAATTATACATGTAGAATTATAATTATAATAATAAACTTCTTTATGTAATCTCATCAGTATGCTCTTTTAGATTAAATAAAGCTGTACGTACAGACAACTGTAATCATCTATTTTCAATTGTAATTCTGTGTTTATGTCAACATTAAGGAATCTCAATCCCGTACCCATCTCACAACTACTCTACTATTGTTACAATCTTAAAATGTGTTTATATAGGTACTATAATCAAGACTATTTATTATTATTAACCTGAAGAAGTTTGTTTATCATGTTATTTAGGAGACAGCAATAATATACAACCTTATTCTAAAAATATATATATAAATATATCACGATTAGGAGTAAAATTTTAAAGATCATTTTTATATTATATATCATGTGCAGGGTATTTAAGTTTTTTTTTTTTTTATAAATTGCACGTACTTCAGACTTTTAAAAAACATATTTAATAGAGAAAGATAAAAAAAACCAGTAGTTTCGTACAAAATGGGTAAAGAAAATTTAAATGGATTCAAACAGCGGTTAAGTGTCTGCAGATATTATGCATTGTTCTTTATTGGCAAACATATGCTATAAAGGATAATGTAAAATACCCGCCTTATACTAAGCAATTAAACAAACAGAACCTTATTTTTTTTTGTTTGTGCGAGTTAAAGAATCGCGAATAACACGGCTCCGCTTCCAGCATTCTGTTTTATCTTCGCTGGTTTTTCATTTATTCGCGTTTAAATTATATTTATACAGGATCGTTGAATAAAAATTCTGGTGCTTGTTTTAGCAATTCAAACGTAACATGAACGCCAAATATAAAATTCGATTTACAAAGCCGCAATTAAATCTGGCGTATTGTTTCATTTGTTTCTATGCGTTAAAAGAGTTGCGTTTTGTATTGAGTGATGTTTGTCAACAAATAGTGACCGGTTATTGGATTCGAATTAATTTCGAATGAATGAATCAAAAATTTAAAATATTGTTATCTGTTGTCACCCGTTATTGAGTTAGAGCACAGTAGGAAATATCTTGCTCGAAATTCGGAGAAGCCCGACTGGAAAAGTTTACAGAAGATCAGGGTAGTATGGACAGTAAAGGTTAGGGCAACGCGCTTGTAAGGCATCAACAGGCTGTATAGCTGGCGTCCATAGGTTACGATATCCGCTTATCATTAGGCGGACCGTGCGTGCCGCCTTCATAGTATAAACGATGATTAGCCGTAGTTTTACTAGAACAAGATCGCACTGGGAAAGGCCGTTTCTGTTAAACCGCATCATTGTTGAGTATTTGTAGGCTTGATCCGGCATGTAGATAAATTTGTACACAATATCTCTCTATCTATTCACGTGATTTAATGTAACAAAAGACTATAAAAAGTTCTTTCAACCGATAACATTTTGTAATAAATACTCGCTGTCAATACATAAAGCGATTTTTAATCGTTTGCAGTGGAAGTAAAAGCGTAATATCTTCGATAACCTTCGAGAATGTAATTAATGATTATAACATTTCAATTCGCATTTAAATCGTTACCGTTAATATCTTCCTCCTTTAAAAAAAATATACCACGTACTATTTTACTGCAATATCCGACTTCCAGTTCTTGGTATTTCTTGATTGATTTTTTTCTTGTATAGACGGTGTAATATTAATATTGACATAATAATTATAATTAGAAAAAGAATAATAATTCTCCAGCAGCACTATAAAGTCGATGCAAATCATAAAACTATAAAAGGAAGATAACATTAATCAAAACACATGTAATGAATATTAAAATATATGTACATAAGAGAGATTGCGCACCACTTTAGTCATCTGGAGGACTGCGATAGACTGAAGAGTCTATCGCAGTCCACTGCTGGACATAGGACTTCATGACTTTATGGACATATTTTTCAAGACTTCATGGACTTTAATCATAACAAGTGCTATTATATCTGTAAGATACCTGGACTTAGAAATAATGGAAAATGACATATATTTTTCTGATTTTTCTATTCTTAAACTTTTGACAAAGCCAAAAATAAAGAGATAAATAAAAAAAATAACCAACTTAAGAATTTAATCATAATCGTTAGTACTACTCGAGATTGTCGTGACATTGAATATAATAATATTAAATTTCAGGGATTTGGAAAGAGAAAAGACAATTGGAACCAATATTAATTTTCTTGAGATCTGAACACGTTCATATTGTGATAAATGTTAGCGTATATTAATAACAATGGCAACCCTTACTTGTCGTGTAATATTAAATGAAACACGTTCAATGGGCTCGGAAATAATTAATAATAACCGAACCGCACAAAACATAACCGTCGGGTCTTTTCTACGCATAAATAATTCCTCGTCATAATTAGATCTCGGTTTAAAACTCGCGAAATGTGTAGCATTCTTTGTGATGTCGTTTTGATCTATTCATGCGATAAAACGTAACGAAGGCCGATTAAAAGTTAGAAGCTTGCCGAAAACCTTTGAAGAAACTTACTCAAGTTATTTCTATGTAAAAGGAACGTTCTTGTGTGCAACAACGTATGCTGAGTAAATTTATATATATGGGCATTGTATGGTAGGACACAGCAGAAATTTTCCTGCTCAAAATATGGAGCAACCCCACCGGGGTAGTACCTCGACCTTTACAGAAGATAACAGCTAAATAATACTGTTTTCAAGTATTATGTCCCTGTTGGTGAGTAAGGTAACCAGAGCTCCTAAGGGGGATTGGAAATAGGGTCAGAGACGCGCTTGCGATGCGATCTGGTGTTCCACCAGGTGAACCGTACGCTTATTTACCGACCGTTTTTAGTTATATATATATAAATGGGTACTTTTATGAATGGGTATACCTTCCAAACGATAGCAATAAAGTAGATTTTTTTTATGTGTTCAATATTGTCAAGACATATTTGAATACACGACATTTTAAAAACTTTGTTATATACCCACATTCACGAAAACAAAAAAGGCGGTGTAAAGTTCACCGAGTCAGCCAGTTGTGTTTGAAAGTATCTCAAGCAACATTTTTAAGTTATAGCCTATCCTTGAAGGGATTAGCTGAGAACCTTGCGTGAGGTATGCAGTCGTGTTAGCATCGGGTAGAAACTGCGCGGCGAGCCGGAACGCGTCGCTTTCACGAACTGACGTCGACTACGTCACGTTTCACTACGTATACGTTACGTCGTACGTTAATATACATAAGTATACTGAGATCGTACAATTTTATTAAATGATTTCTTAATATGTGGGGATGTTTATTGAAATTTTATCGATGATAATAAAATCCAATCTAGAACAAAATGAGCTAAAATCGGACGAAATATTTGAATTAATATATAAGATTAAGTAAGTTTTGTAGTCCGATCTTAACATAATTTTAATGATATTCTGTTTATAAGGACCGGAAACAAAATATAGTAAATAAAAACAAGTAGCCCGAGGATGTTACTACAACATACAGACAGCCTCTGCTCGAGAACAAAATCTTTTCTCGAAGTGAGTTGAAAAGACGCGTATCACTCTAACAAGATATATCAAAATGATTTCAATATATCATGACGTGTATGAGATATTGATTTGTCTTTCCCCGTAAATTATTTATCTCTACACATCCAAAGTGCAGAGCCAATATACGTCTATTTGAATTATAATAATACCTCTCAACATTTTGTTGGCAATAAAAAAGTATAGTTCTGATTCAAATGTAACTAAATCTACTTCGATTCGATTTGGTACAAATTTCACAGTCCACTTATGCTAATATTTATTTCTAAGCGTGATATAACTAAACTAATAAATTAATTGTTAGTTAAATAAAATAAATTATTATTATACGATTAAAATTTTACGCTAATTTATTTTTTTAAGAAGTTTTGATCCTAATTTTTACATAAGATTTATAATACGAGTGTTTCCCGTTTTATAATTACCGTCTATCAAAATTTTAACCCTTTTTTAAACTAATTCCGACCTGATAAAATCCACTGTTATAAAGCTCAAATTCCAATTTTCAACAAAAGTTTTAATTAAAAATGCTTACGATCCCTAATGGTTAAAACAAATGCAAAATTGTATGAAATATTTTTTGAGTTTGTGTTGGATTTGCGCAATGTTAAATTTTGAAAGAATTGTATTTACAAAAAATATAATATATTCAGTGTAATTTCATAATATGATGCTTTTTCAAAGTCGGGCGAAATATGTCGAAGGTTATAATGAAATAATCAAAAATAAGCCAAATGCTTTTTACCAAGACAACATTCTAATATTATTCACAAAATAAAGAAAATTAGTTGAAGCCAAGAGATGTGAAAGGGGAACAAACAAATAGAATCACTTTCTCACGCGTGACATTTGTAAAACTTACCATATCATACATATATTAGTTTTATAAACGTATCTAAATTACGAATAAATTTTAAGACAATTATTTCTTTCATTAAGTAACTTTCAAAAGGTCTCTATCTTATTTAAACAATTTCGTTGTCTGAAACTACTTAATACCTAGGAATTTATTAAAGTTAGTCGCCAAGTTGAAACCACTTGACACCTTGTTTCGAGCACGCTATTAAACTATACCCAATTTTATAGTAACTAATGCTTGATTTAACTTCAATAGAGAGTATATATAGCCATTTTACGTATATAGAATTTATTTCCTTCAGCAACAAGGTCCATTCTACCTTGAAAGTGTAAATTTTAATAGAAACAGTGTAAGTAAACTCGGACTGTAGTAGTAAAGGTCGTTTGTGGGTATTAATAGTCTTTAAAATAGTTTGCTTACAAATTATATTCTTAACGTTTTATTGTATAAAAAAATTACAATCTAAAATTATTTGTTTACGATTACGTAGTCGTTAAATATGAATGTATTTGAATAATAATAAATACATACAAATATGGACCCAATGTTAGCGTTAAATTCGAATACAGTAACTTTACTATAAAAAACATTTATTACGAGTATACCGTTGTAATACTATTTAAGCGAAATTTAATTATATGTTAATATAGGGACTAAAACACTTTGCAAAGTTACCTTTTCCTCATTCATTCAAAAGAGCATTTCAAAGCATTTTAATTCTTTATACACTTTCATAATTAGCGTGACACGAAAATAGGTGTGAAGTACTCCAGCATCAGTGGCTTTAATTTGAACCCTATTAACAACTCGATAATTGCCTACCCCCATACACGTTCGGTAATTACGTACCAACATTCGTTTTAAAATTAAAATCGAATTTATTTTGTTTCAGATACGACACCGGGATGACTTCAACGTAATGCCAATTATCTGTGCCAAAATGGAATACTCAAAAGAGCGGTGAACTATTAAATTTCGAAACGTTCACATGAACGAAAAATATTTTTTAAAAGTATCAATGGTACGGTGAAAATAGTAGAATAAAATGCAGCGGCGACGTTGGAGATTTGCGACAATCGTTGCTTTCCTGCTTTTCGCAACAAAAGACACGCAGTGTCAAGGTAATGTTATATGACTTGGGTTGAAATAAAGAAGATTATATATTACTAATTGCTATTATTTGATACTCAATTTTATATATTAAGGTCATATTTGGATTAATCTATTTTAAAATTTTATAAATGCTGAGATAAATACTAAGAAAATCTAGATTTTATGTTTTTAAATTATGTGAAATGTTTGTTAAGTTGGAGTGGAAAGTTTTGCGCTATTTATATAGTAAAATATTCGGATTTAACAATTACTTCTCTATTTTGTGAGTATTTTAAGGATAAAAGATTTTTTTTAACTGCATTGGAATTCATTCTTTTTTTATGATAGCGTATTGCTATATATCTACATTTTAGAACAAAAATGATGGTTGGGATCGTCGTCAAAAACAGAAACATGAAATTACTGTCGACCATTTAATTTATAATGAATCTATCACAAATTTAAATTAGGTACAAACACTTTCATTATCAATTCTCATTATGTTAATAAATTTCCAAATTGCATTGGTATATGAATATAGTCAAATTCAATTGGTACAATTAATTTAGTTTAAAAAATAGCTAATTAACGTATGAAATTGAGATTATAATAATTCATGACCCTAATCTACAAAAGTGTATATCAAAAAGCAATTAAGAGCCATTTCACAAAAATCGGTAACAATCCGCGAAATTGTAATATTTCGACGTCGTTAATCTGTGTTGGATGCAATAATGTAATTTATATTCTTGAAATATAATAGAGCAACCTTTGTTGTAGTCCATAGTCAGATCAGAATTTTGATTTATATTATGTGTATAAAATTATTAACCTTTTCATCAGCCTCCTCCCTGGGTAAACGGTCGCAATGTATACTTTGAAGTCCTACTTTTCAATAACCTCTACGTTGAAACCATTTTAAAAAAATATCATAATATGTGGAATATAATTTTGTTGTCCACTATCATAGATTTTTATTCCATTTGTATCTCTATTAAACGATAAAAAAAATTTAAAGTTACGAATATTTTCCAAACAAGTACAATTTTAAAAGCGATATTTCTCTTAGAAAACTAAGAAATTTTAACGAACTATCTTCATCAAAAGTAAACTTACATCATTAAGGAATACAAAAAAAATAATTAAAAGATGTAATTATTTTTAATACATTTTATATTAAATAATAAAAAGATAGTATATATTGCCACGCATCAAGCCCGGTAAATCAGTCGAGCGCTAGCGCTCTTAGAGGTAAGGTCCACGCCAAATTCTGCGCAGCCGTCTCTTTCGCTCACACGCGCCAAGCGCCTGTTGTTATAGCGGATAAAACGCATTTGATACTTTCATAATAAAATAAACATATTACGAAAATGACTGTAAAATAATATAATGATAATTTCTGTAAACAAATGTATAATTTAATTTTCTTTTCTCACACTATCAATACAAATAGGCATTTCAATCTGTTTGTCTTGTTATTTGTTAATTAATATGTTTGTCGGTGTCGATGTCATTAAATGCTTTTTTATTCATATCGTAAATATTAGATTCATTCGTAAACTGAAAAAACTAAATCAATTTAAAAAAATTGTTTCATAAAATTGATTTTTTTAATTTTATTTTAAATTTATTGACTGTTGTTATATAACATACTTGAAATTTTTAACAAATTAATTATGTAAAAAACATTTTATACCATAGTTATAATTTTTATTATACATCAGAAAATGATCACGATGGTCTTTTGGTTGTCACACTATACGTACTAGCACAAAGATCGCGCGGCTCATACGACTCGCGCGATGCGACCAAATTTACCTAAACTTGCAGAGCGTAAAATTGTGAAATGGCTCTTAATGTTTAATTTAATTTATTACATATATATATATATATATATATATATATATATATATATATATATATATATATAAGGCTATATGGTTACGCGACAAAGAAACTTATAGCGACGAAGGGATAACCATCCAACTGTCTGAGGTAGGGCACAGCAGAAATTTCCTGCTCAAAATATGGAGCAGCCCGACTGGGGTAGTACCTCGACCTTACAGAAGATCACAGCAAAATAATACTGTTTTCAAGCAGTATTTTGTTCTTGTTGGTGAGTAAGGTAACCAGAGCTCCTAAGGGGGATTGGGGATTAGGTCGGGAACGCGCTTGCGATGATTCTGGTGTTGCACGCGTCTATAAGCTACGGTAATCGCTTACCATCAGGTGAGCCGTACGCTTGTTTGCCGAACTAGTGACAAAAAAAAAACTGCTGGCTTTGAAATACACAGACTGCAGACAGGCAGCAGCGACTTCGGTGCGACAACGTCAGCCCTGCGGTCACCAACCCGACTGCCCAGCGTGGCGACTATGGGCAATACACATGACTTCACGGCATTTTTGGCGCGAACTTGTAGAGGACTATGTCTAGCAGTGGACTGCGATAGACTGATGTGTGTGTGTGTGTGTAGACTATACGCTTCAGCCTGTAATATCCCACTACTAGGCATAGGCCTCATTCCCCATGTTGGGGAAGGATCAGAGCTTAATCCACCACGCTGCTCCAATGCGGGTTGGCGAATATATTCCCTACTATGAGTAACGATCGCTATCAGGCGTAGATGATAACAACCGGGACCGACGGCTTAACGTGCTCTCCGAGACACGGTGGAGACCCACAAGGACTGCACAAACACCTTGACCACGGCAAACACCTGTATGGTCAATACAAATGTTTGTCATGTGCGGGGAGCGAACCCGCAACCGCTAGCGCAACAGGCACAATCCATGACTGTAACCGTTGCGCCAACGCGGCGTCAGGCGGCGTTTAGACTATGTAATTATATTAATATTATGATTTGTAAGAGTTGACATTGTTTGTAATGGCATATTGATATTAGTTCAATGTAATGACCTCTAAAATGTGTCAAGATATTCTGAATTTAACATAATTTAGAGTTCAAAATCTTTTGTGATGTATAAAAAAATAACGACCTTGTCTCGTAGTCATTTTGCAATATATTTATGACTTTCTAAGCAATATTTTACAACATACATAATGTTTGATACAAGAAGCGAAAATAACTTCATAAACATCTTCTTTTCGTCTTCACAAAGTTTGTAGACATTTCTTGCGGCAAGGTATTCATATCTATAGTAAAACCCCGAAAACTCTTTCACATTTGACACTCACTAAGATTAAAGGTTGACATTTAAAAAAAAAAAAACTTTTAATGCACTAGGTAATAACTTTCATAGAATATGGGATTATATATATTGTTGTAATAAAAACTAACCCACATTAGTAATAAATTTACAAAATTACACAAAATAGATTTTTAAACAGTAAGGATCAATTTCTCCGGTTGCTGATGAAAAATGTACATAGTTGTCTAACACATAAAAGTATAATTTCTTCATAACAAAATATTTACTATGGTTTTTCTGTCTCATTTCCAAACACTAATTTTATCTTTCAGATATTTCTTTTCACCACCTGTAATTTACAGATAGACTATCAGTGTGGGTTATCAGCTGGTTAAATGGGCCCTGAATACAGAATTTTGACCATAGAGGTTACATTCTCGGTTAGTTATACTCGTAGCTGCATATAAACTGTGTGACAACAATAATTTGTAAATTGTTAACAAAGTCAAATTAAACAAAACATATTTTTAATTAGATTTAATTTAACGCACGCACATAATTACCGTTACGTAATATTTGCGGTGCATAATAAAATACTTTAGTAAATGAAGTAAATATGATTCCCGTGATTTAATTTTCACTTAAATATTTTAATAAGTTGACAAAACTTGTTTAATATACTAATAGAGTCAATAAAGATAAAAAGCTAAGTTATATAGCTATCGAGAGTCGAAAGTCTCCTAATTAATAGTTTATCATAAAAAAAGAAACTTAAATTCAACGAAATTAAGTCATCGATAAGCATAGTAATAATAGAAATAAATCGTTACTGAAAAATAAAAATAAAATGGATATCCCACACAAAAAGCCTGTAATCTAATTTCGTTCTAAACTTTTGCCACCGCTTGTTACATACTCATTTGTAACGAGTCCTTAGTTAAGGAAAAAAACATTCACTATTTTCTGACCGATAAATTAAATACAAGCCCCACGCGATGTGGGTTGTTGCCGCCCACGTGAGTCGCCTAACTGGCGCTCCATTTATTATTCAAGAGCTAAGCACGAAAAGTACGAGGTCCACTGCAAAATAACAATACGTTATTTAAGTTATATTGTAATTTTCAACACATCACAATATTTTTTTAAGATTGCAGTTGTATTTTAAATTTTTGCTTTTTTACACTAATTTCTACTCTTTGTGAATTAATAATTAAAAAACTGTATATACATCTCTTTTTTATGTGTATTTATGTTATTATGGATTAAATAAGAAAAAAAATATATTTTGTTACATAGAAATTGAAATTTTCCAAAAGGATCTACTTGTTCAGTCACACGTGATCGTCGTATTAAGCTCTATTCATACAAGCTACGCAAGGTGAATAATTCTTTGAAGGAAATCTATAGAGCAATTAGTATTGAGCTTACATCAAAGTACGCCTAAATAAGCATGAATGTAAAATTAAATAAACAAGCATACATAATATGCTTATTCGAATAAAGCTTATGTTACATATAAACAAATCACTCGTATGAAAACAAATTATATCATCATGATGATAGAAAAAATTGAGTAATAAAGAAAGTGTTTAGGAAAACTCTTATGTACATATTTAATAGAACAATTAGATGTTTAAAGGCTATAATTTAATAATTTCTAGACATATACACATACTATTAGCATGTACTAGTAGCAAGTGATTAATAATATTAAGATTAGGATTTTTTTTTATACATCTAGGTCGTCAAATAAGTGAACGGCTCACCTGACGGTAAGCAATTACCGTTATCTTCTGTAAGGTCGAGTTACTTTCCCAGATTTAGAGCAGGATATTTCCTGCTGTACCCTACCTCAGTTAATAAATAATTCGTATAATCGATTCAGTAGTGTTAAAATATATCAATAACAAACAATAACATTTTTCCTCTTTATATTACTGTCAATAACTTAGGTATATAATCTTATATCAAGGGGTCATATAAAACATAATTTCCTTTTATTCTGATAAAAGTAGACACACCTTTCAATGTTCAACAATAAATATCAATTCATCGTCATCATCATCATCATTTGAGCCTATTGCAGTCTACTACTGGACATATTCGACAAGTTCGCGCCAAAAATGGCGTGAACTCATGTGTGTTTTCCATAGTCACCACGCTGGGCAGGCGGGTTGGTGACCGCAGGGCTGGCTTTGTCGCACCGAAGACACTGCTGCCCGTCCTCAGCCTGTGTATTTCAAAGCCAGCAGTTGGATGGTTATCCCGCCAGCGGTCAGCTTTATAAGTTCCAAGGTGGCAGTGGAACTTTGTTATCCCTTAATCGCCTCTTACGGCACCCACGGGAAGAGAGGGGGTGGCTATATTCTTTGAGTAGCCACACAGCATATAAATATCAATTGCTCATTTCATGATATTTTATGTATACGTACGAGTAAAAAGCGTCAAGTTATCGTTTACATAATACTTTATGTTTCATTCAATACGTGCTTCGTGAATTGTGTCTATGCAGTTTCATGCAATTTATTTTTATGTACATACTCTGATCCTTCGCATTGTGCCAATATGCGACGCGATAGCAATCTTTATAGCTATATACGTTGATCCAATGAAAAGTGGCTAATACTCGTTAATGTAAAGCATCGAAAGGCATCCGATGAATGTTCAATATCTGATATAAATTTAACAACACATTTCGCTTACAAATTTCATTTTCATTTTCAAAATGCATTATGGCCCTCGATCGTTGGGGTAATATGTCATTTACTGCTATTATATGACAATAATAAAAGTAACATTAATATGATTTTATACGTAGAAAAAAAATATAGAAAAGAAATATGATTTTAAGTTTAATTTCTATATTACAAAAATAGTTTTTGTCATCTTTGTAAAGGACTGCGTTACAATTTTATGGAGTGTTAAAAAAAATAAACTGTAGCGACACAGCTTTATATGTTAAATGTAACTATTATTTTACTAGCTTTTCTGTGTTCGGAAAATCAAGACATTTGCATAAAATTACATATTCTATATTGAAGCGGCGGTAGGTTATAATAACAAAGGGTCACATCTTGATCTTATACGCAAACTGTTTCCAAACAAACAATTAAAAAATTATCTCTAGTTACAATAACGAGCTATTTATTTATTTATTCTGTGATATATAAAAAAATTGTACAATCAATAATTGACAGATAGATTCAACATTTCTATAATAATAAATAACTTTATTGCACACAGTAACATATAACAATAACATAAGAATAAAGCTTAAAGGGAAAAAAATACATTGCATGCAACGGGCGGTCTTATTACTAGATCGTGATCTCTTCCAGACTACCCACCAGAAAGGAGCTTTTTGAATTTAAGGGGCTTGTACAGCTTAAAAATATAATATAATCTATAATTATATAATATTTACAATCCATATAAATACATACATACATCTACATATGCGCAATACTCACAGTATTAAAAAGTATAAATAAATATATAATATAATAAATAAATAATTTTTAAATAGTAAATTTCTATGCACATTTTGTGAGAAAACTAAAAATATTTATGATTGATATATCCATTGTAAAACACATTTATTGTTGTAAATAGAAATATTTATCTGAATATATTGCGGGTTGATACGCCATTGTTAGGGTAAACAAGTTTCATTGAAATATGCATTTGGCTTCGACTGACCGGTTCGACTTACTTAAGTCTAGCACGATTCCTGTTTCTGTAAACCGCATTAAATACTAGTTTCACATATTAAACAACCTTTTCAAATATGGTAAGTGACATGAAAACTACGCCTTAGAATCGAGGTCATGTTTACATAACATGGTGGAAGCGGTGATAAAGTAAACACTATTTAGTTTTAGGAAATATAGTATAGCACCTTCCCCTACACGGAGAAAGAGGCCTATGCCTAGTAGTGAGATGCTATAGGCTGGATAGATAGTGTTGTAATCTAGTCATTTTTCAAAATTGTCATTGTCAAATTTGTTATGTCATGTTTCAAAATTGTCATGTCATTTGTCATTTGTCAAAATGAAAATAAATGAAATGAAATATTGTTTTACATATCGGTTAATTAATGAACACTAAAGTTAAATGAAAATAGTGCTACGCTACGAATTAGTTTTATTTTTTTAACGTTATTACTGGCAATTTTCATAAATAAAGATAATAAATAACGTAATAACGTCCAAATAAACTATCTTTTAACTATTGACTCACATTACCATTTTTTATTTATACATTTTGCAATGTTTGTTGCAATTAATGACCAAATCGTAAATTTTTAAGCGATAATTAATTGTCTATATAGATAAAATGTTTTTTGTTATAGCATTATTTTCATTTTTTTTACATATTTATAAAGTAACCTCGTCGCAGAAACATTTAAAATATTTTTAAAACTGACGGTTGTATTTTCGGCACCGCATGTGTTCTATTTTCATGTAAATGTATTGTTATAGTACATATTCTTTGTATATTATGGCAAACATATACATAGCAGGGAGTTTTGCAATTGTTAATAAATCAAGTATTTAAAACATTGAATTAAAATTTCTGTCGACCAAACTATATAGAAACCCTATTGCAAAGCGTTCATTGCACGCATTAGGTAATTATGTACACGTGAACAAACATGATGTACGGAAAGTCACAGAACCATGTCACTGCAGTTGTCAATTTTAACAGCGAATATCATAATATGAACCTTATGTCAAAACATCTCTTTATATTAATAATTCTATTTAATCGTAACGCAACATAACACTCATTAAAAAAAAATAAACAATTCATGAATTTTTTTTAGTTAAGTTAGTGGTTAAGTTAATGGACTTGCTATCTACAAACTTAAGGCTGATATATATATTAAATTGATGTATAAGATATATATATATATATATATATATATATATATTGGCACCTATTATTGTATAATAAATAAGGGAAGGGAATGGTTCTGCTAGCCGAAATACAGGCTATGCCTAGTTCGGTTACAGATGCTCTCATTACTTATGATATAGTTGGCACATTACCATTGTAATATATTACCAAGTTTGTGAAATTAAAGACATTAATAAATTATTATTATTATTACATTTAATATCTATCTTTCTTAAAAATGCAATGTTAAAATTATTTTACTCACATCTTACTTATGAATTTAAGCTAATAAGCTTGTACGTATGCGCCGACGGCTAATTAATTTTCTTGTCAATTGCAGGAATACGCGGCGAACGAAAATATTTTAATCTGTATTATAGACATTTTTCGCAAGATGGCTGAATGGCGTAATTAAAAGTATAATTATAATGAAAATGATAAGTTATTTGTATTGTTTTAGGTATAATAATGAAATTCTGACTGTTGTCTGTTTTTAAAATAAAATTGATTTATCTAAACATTATACGCGACATTGGCGAAATCAACTGTGCTTTACTTGCACAACTGATAATTCAACATTAAACAAATTAATAATTAGTTCAAATGGTCAAATCGTAAATAAAAAATCATGTCTGAAGCATATAAGCTGATTAGTACATTAGCGAGGCTCGATATGTACTGCTGTGTTTCAAACGTTCGCCGAACCGTGTACGTGTTCTGCTTCTCTAATTGGGGATTAGATCATTTAACTCCGCGTTGTATTGAATTAAGACTCCCTATTCAATATTATAAAAAAAAACTTAAAAAAATTAATTACTGGTTGTATATTTATTAAAACAAAATAATACAAAAAAATGTGGTATAGATAAATATAAAGATAGTAAATTGAATTAAACGCGTATATTTTGACTGAAAAATCACAGACTTAAAACGCTAGCTGGCCTTAGCTTCCAATTTGTTATTCAATATGCAAAAAAATATTTTTGTATGTGGAGTAAAAGAGTAAAACTTATAAAGCAAAACTTTTGTCTATTTTTAGACATTGCTGTCTTGTATACTACAATTATTTTTATGTTCTTTTTTATTGCATCTAGTTTTTTATGTATCACTATGAATGTAGTTTTGTACGTTACAATTGTATTATTACTTTAGTGACATTTGTATATTTTTTGTAACAGTTGATTATATCGAATTACTCTGTTAGTCTATTGTCTGTTACTGTAGTTAAATAAAATAAAATAACAAAAATAAACTCATACGATATTAATGTAGATATGACTACAAAATTTATACTACAAATATTTCCTGATATTGTGATTCAGGAAAAACTGTACTTTATATTTAAATCTTAAACAAATATCTTACCAATATCTGTTAAACTTTATAGTAGTTTTTAGGGTTCCGTACCTTAAAAGGAAAAAACGGAACCTTTATAGGATCACTTTGTTGTCCGTCTGTTTGTCGAGACCCCTTTTCTCAGGAACGCGTAGAAGTATCAAGTCAAGTCCCTTGGAACTGTGAAATAATTAAACTTCTAAGCCAACGCAATTTAAAGATGCAGCCTTTTATGCTGCAAATTTTCGACAAATTGAAATTTGGTACGAAGCAACGTCTTATAGCACAGACAAAAAAATTGCGAAAAGCATAAATTTTTAGTTACATCACATAATCAAAAAATTTAAATACTTTTTTTACGGAACCCTCGGGATTCGAGTCGCACTTGGCCGGTTTTTAATAAAAAGACTGAAATGAATTTATACCGAGACGAAGAAAAATAAAAATTCATTTTATATATTCTTTGACTACAAAGATATGATGCTGTACTGTACAGTACATATTCATATTATTTTTTTTTTACCTGAGTAAAATGAGAATTTTATGCTCAGCACGTGAAGTTCATTTTCCATCTTAATCTTCCTCGAACCTCTCACCTTATCGTATATTTTGGTACATTCAGCTAATCCTCTTCTCGTAGTCATTGCGACGCGTAAGATCTTCTGAAAATTCAATGAATAATCAAATAGATTCTTGGTCATAAAGCTTTAATAAAATTTTCACTCCCTAGATTACAAAACCACGTTGAATCATTGTGTAAAGTCAAACTAATTATACTTATATAGCTGTCTAAATCCATATTAACTACTAATATAGTATAATATATTATGGAAATATTTAATTTCTCAATTTCTCAAATTTAATTCATACTAATTGCCCTAGGGCGAGCTTCGTACCTACATATTTTATATTTTGCACATATATCGATTTTAAAACGAAACACCTGGGGTCTTCTTTTGTGGCACTTATGGCAGAATGGCTGGGACGCTTTATATAGCACTTCCACATTCCCCTGCGTTTGCCCTTGCGGGCCCGTCGTGGTGACCACCTCCGAAAGGCGCACTTCAGCGCAAAGCGCACCTTTCTCTTCGAGATCTATCAGCGCGAACGATGTGTCCCCGGCCTAACGACCACCGCCTAGGAAGTGGAGAGTAAACATCGAGGAGAAAACACTTACTACACCTCCTCGTGGTGAAAAGAAACTGGCCCTTCATTTCACCTTGCTACACCCATCCTTGAATCCCCATCGGAGCTGGGAGCGAGTTGGCGAGACTCACACCCGGTGGTTAGAAGGATCCAGGGGCTTGTGACCATAGTCCGTCTTCTCAGTGCCACGCGCACTCCCAAATCGACCCATCCGAACCGGGAGAACCGGGAGACGACCCACCCCCGGGCCTGACCAGGAGTTTATGCACCTCCCTTCCCACCACTCTGGCAGGCTAGAGAGGTACCTAGAGCGCACCCTTCCCAGTCGGTCGTTAGCCGCGATGGTCAGCAGTTTGTACAGTGATAAAAGCTTTGGAAGTGCTGCCCAACACGTTGCCCAGGATGCATCACGAGGAGATCGCCGACGATTGGCACCCATTCCTTTACACATCGCTTCAGCCTGTAATATCCCACTGCTGGGCATAGGATTCTTTTCCCCATACCTACCCCTACTATGAGTAACGATCGCTATTAGGTGTACATAATAACAATTAAGATTATATAGTATATATATATATATATAAATATATATATAATCTATATATATATATATATATATATATATATATATATATATATATATATATATATATATATATATATATATATATATATACATCCAGATACATTTTTGGCGTCAAGCACGAACTGCGTTATTACGACGTCCCTCAGTTATGCTTACATTTTATATGTTTTTTCTGCGAATGTTGCTTATTTTTTTCATTTTAAATTCCGTGGGTTATATCAATTTCTTTAAATTTCTTTTTTGAGAATATTCTGCTTACAGTTGTGCCCAACCATTTATGAACCCCTTTCATGATACTTATGTTATTGCTTCCTCCATATATCCATATAGCCTCACTTAATGCACCGATTATTTAGCGTCCTATATAAGTAATGATGAAATGAGTGAGAAGTAAGCTGAAATGCGACGTTGCCAGTTTTCTAGTAGGTGTGATCATCTATCGTTAACTTAAGAAATAATTCTATTACGCTCGTTGAAATTTTAACATGTAACGGTCATAAGGAACACCTCCAATTTTTCATCTTATAATAGCTCTCTTAATGAGTTGCAACATATATTATATTTAGGCTTTTAACATTTTAATTATTGACGACGTAGCACATCATCAGAATAATAATATAATAAATAATTATTTATCGTTGTGTCCATTTGTTATAAGTATTCTTTGACGGTTCGCAGGTTATGTCCACTTTCCTGCGAACCGTCAAAGAATAATAGTAAATAATGTTCCCTTATCCTGCCACGGATACTTTCTGTACATTGAAGATATTTAAAAAAAGTGATACGGTCTATGAATACAGGTTACTGAATCGAACATTTTTTTTATATGTTTGTATGTGTCGTTGTGTCTTCATCACGTCAAAACAGCTAAACTGATTTCAAGTAATTTTAGAACATGGGTAACTGGGCATCCAAGAATACGAGGATATTATTTTTTCTTCTTCGCTGACGAATCTTATAGGTTAATTAAGTTTTATAGCCACAAATAGTTGTGCTGCCTGCTTTTACAAACAACATATTATTATCATTTTCAATATAAAAATGTCTCTATTTTTTATACAGACTAAATAGTCTAACCACTTAACTCTATTTTACTGGAATGATTTACCTAAGTCGTCGTCTGGTAAATTTAAACGTCGTCAAATAATATTTACTTATAAAATATAAAGTATATCTTTTAAGTAGGTTTTTAATTTTTTTTAAGTGGATAACAATAGTTTATTAAACATTATACATATTTACAATTCACAACTTAAGAACTAAATATTTACAGATAGTTTTGGTATAAATCATGTCCGCGTGGAATCGTGTCAAGAATGCTGACAGCATTTTCTCGTTGAATCGCTATACCGATTCTCTGGGCAAAAAAATGCACCAGCCCTCTTGTCACCAGTGGAGGCAATAAGGCGAGGAGTTATCTCATTTAAAAAAAAATTTAGCACTGCTACTCCAAGGTCCAAGTGTTTCGACTGCAAATGGCACAAAGATGTAATTTGAAATTAATGACGAATACTTGTGCCGTTTAGTCGTTTCAGCTTTTTCCGCTGTGGCTCCCGCTTTTAAGGCTGTTTCCCTGACATGAGAAGGAGCAAGTGCGTCAACGCAGGTTGCGTCCCACAAAAGCGCCCGTCCCCTTTCCCAGGGAACCAACGTCAATCCATCAGGTCTCTTGCCATCATTGCGACTAATTCCAGTAGGCTCGATAAGAGCAGGAACGTCGATGGTGGCAAGAGCTTTTTTATGGTATCGTTTAGGGAACCGTGGCGGGAAAACCTACCTGAACTCTTGTTACAGGAAAGGCCGTGTAGTCCGAAAGAATCGACCTCTTTTCCGCACGGAGATCTGTGTTCAAAGCACAGTGGAGCTCCCAACCGGAGACCGAGAGCAATTCTAAAACTTTCATTGTCTAAAAGTGTCCCAAAGTTTTTTGACGGCATTGCGTGTAGCCTGGATTGGGTCAAAAGCCAGAACAGCTGCAAAAAAACTTCGTATCCTTAATAACAGTATGCGTCAAACTAACGTCCGTATATGTGTTACGTATTGCGTAGCCCTTACCTTATATACGGACGTCGTAAATCTGTATACCTACTATTCGAACCACTACATATTCGACGTCCATGACCAAACCGTCACTAAACATAAAACACAAATTTTCAGTAGGGGCGCTCAGTAACCAAATAAAAAATCATTGCAAAAATGTATTGAACGTAACAGAACCTTTGTTTTTTCAGATTCAAAGACTGCTACCCAGCCTGGCTTCCATATTCATGCAAAAAAGTATAGATAATGTATATCTAATATATAAAATTCTCGTGTCGCGGTGTTTGTAGTTAAACTCCTCCGAAACGGCTTGACCGATTCTCATTAAATTTTTTGTGCATATTGGGTAGGTATGAGAATCGAACAACATCTATTTTTCATCCCCCTAAATGTTAAGGGTAGTCCACCCCTAAATTTAATTTTTAATTTTTAGATAAATTATTTTATTTTTTATTTTATTATGATTTGGCGTTGAAAAATACATACAACCCTATGTTTTCACCCTTCTACCACCAACCCCTATTTTAAAATAGCGTTTAGCGGCAAGACAACGTTTGCCGGGTCAGCTAGTTAACTTATAGAAATTTTTTTATTTTTATGACAAAATAGTGTCACTTTTCCGTTTAATATGTAAATTCAATTCGTAAATTCGTTAAAGCCTCACTTTTTCCTTTTAAGTGTACTTTTATTTTATTTTACTACTTAAGCAGTATTTTGCAACCGAGCGTCAAATAAGCAGCGACACGTGCGTAGCAACTTCGGCAAACTGTTTTTAAATGATTTGTTTTGACTTAATTGAATATTTCAAAACCTTCAAATACAGTCAGTTTGGCAACGTCGCAATAGGACGTCAAATAATCGGTTGTATCGGAAGAGTTCTAGCAGAGTATACGCTCTGTCGATATACGCGCTAGACTAGCGCTGCACCGTTGGTGCGGAATTTCGCGGAAGTTTTAGTTATACAAATGCAAATGTCTCAACGATTTTTTGCCTTCCGGCGATTTTTGTTGTACAGGTAGCTAGAGCCAAAAGGACTAATGGGACATCGATTAAAAAAGTGGCGTCCAATATGCGGACGTCTAAAGGAGGTGGACGCCAGTTTAGATGCATTTCGGCCCATGTGGGACGCCTAATTATTAGCAGGATGTATATATATATATATATATATATATATATATATATATATAGATTATATATATATATACATACAAGAATGTCTCGTTTAATAGTATAAGATAAAGACTAACTAAAAGGCAAGAGTTGTGTTAATTCCATTAATTTCAATTAATAAGCGAGTTTATCTATCGTAAAAATAGTAGTACCATTTCTACAAAGCTATCGAGCAAGTAATCGGATGGTTGAGTTTGTTTCTATCCGCCATTATTCTGCTTCCCGAGCTCAAAGATAATTTATCTCTCAATGTCAGTGAAAACAAATTTATCACTCAATCAACGAAGCGTTTGTAGAAATGTTTTTAAACTAAATTTATCTAATTTTTGGTACCTTTCTTTAAAAATATAAATTAAAATTAGACCTGGCGAATGCGACAATCTTAAAGTAAACTTGATTTAGTTTTTAAGAGTGTATAGTAGTAACTAATATAATGATGAGTAAAATAAATACTTATCATTATTACTAATGTATATATGAGTTCTTCTGTAGGAAAATATTTTGGTTATATTTAAAAATACTCACATACGTCGAGAATATGTGTAATAAAGTTAGTATAAAAACGTATGCATGTTATGCAGGAATGTTAATAAATAAAATGTCTCATTAAAAAAACGAGTGTGCTTTAGACCACTCGACCGAAGTAAAACTTACGAAACATAATTCTCTCTATCTTCACTAGCTTATATCTCTCTCTTAACTTTCGTTCGCCTCGCCTGACCACACTTTTCGTATCGCTCTCGTCAAGCATTCACCAGCTTACTTCCTAAGTCAAGCGTGCGTAAAGAAGTTTTACTTCAAATAATTGTGTTTGCTCGCAAACGAAAAAAAAACCGACTTCAATTACATCGAAGAGTAGTAATACAACGTAGATCGATGAAAAAATAGTAATACTTTGTTCGTATTCCATATAACGCCACATTATAAAATTGTAGAATTATGTAATGTTCTACTGTTATTTCTAACATTTTGTTAACGATTGTAGGCAGAAATTTCATAAAAGGCCCGTCGTCGATTCGCGCGAAGCGCTGACATCGCTTATTACGGCGGGTTTTTTAGTTGAAGCGGATTTATATTGAATTACGGTTTATGTCTTTTTTATTAAAAATATGTACTGTTCATGTTTTCACACAGCTCCGATGCACGACTGGAGTTTACCCCTTCAGATCAACTGTCTAAATAGGCACAAAAAGGCTTACTAGTCTGAGAAATATATTATTACTATAACAAATTGTAAATAAATTAATCTAATAACGCCATCTATCGGAACCTAATTGCGTTATTAGAAAACGTCTGAACGCCATCTCTAACAAGGTCATTCGTTCAGTAGATTTTACTGTTCAATTTTTTCATTCCGGGGCCGGCACGTAAAATAGCCAAGTAAATACCCAGTATTAGCGATAACTCAAAAATTAAAAGCACAAATATATTTATAACGAATAAACTGCTACTCTATACTCTAGTGGAATATTGTAATTTGATCGATAGTCAACGAAGTAATTTCATTAAATTTTGATAGATGGCGTTGTGGCAAAGTATTGAACATGACCACAGTCGTCTTAACATCGTCATGTAAATACGTGTCATCAAAGATTACTCAAAAATTGCTCATTATATCTCAATCATATTTAAAACGGACGACATGACAAGTATTAGCTTTTGATTTATACAAAAAAGATCAAAATCAGTGCACCCAGTAAAAAGATATAACGTATAATACAATGTAGGGTGACGAAAAAACCGTCAAGTAAATACGCAATATTAGATATAACTCACAAATTACTAATCAAATCTCAATTAAATTTGAATGGGACCACGTGACGAATAGTAGCTTTTAATTTATATAAGAAACGTCAAAATCGGTGCACCCATTAAAAAGTTATGAGGTATAATACAACGTAAGGTGACGAAAATAATGTCAAGTAAATACGCGTTATCAAAGATTAATCAAAAAGAAGTTATCAGATCTCGATAAAATTTATATGTGACCACATGATAAACATCAGCTTTCGATTAAAGTAAAAATTATCAAAATCGATACACCCAGTAAAAAGTTATTGCGGATTTTCAAGAGTTTCCCTCGATTTCTCTGGGATCCCATCATCAGATCCTGGTTTCCTTATCATGGTACCAAACTAGGGATATCCCCTTTCCAACAAAAAAAGAATTATCAAAATCGGTACACCCAGTAGAAAGTTATGTGGTATAATACAGCGTAGGTCGACGAAAAAAGCGTCAAGTAAAAACGCATTATTAGATATAATTCGAAAAGTAGTTGTTAGATCTCAAATAAATTTAAATGGGACCAATCGGCACACACCACCTTTCGATTAAAATAAAATTTGTCGAAATCGGTCTACCTGGTCAAAAGTTCTGATGTAACATACATAAAAAAAAAAAAAAAAAAAAAAAAAAAAACAGTCGAATTGAGAACCTCCTCCTTTTTTGGAAGTCGGTTAAAAATATAAGTAAAAACGGACTCATGAAAAATGTTCAGTAAACGTGTCGTCATTATCAAAGTAGTTCGATGGTACCATAGAGTTTACGATGTGAATTGGCTCAGCTCTTTTGAAATTGATAAACTACACGTGAGTTCATTTTAAACTTGATTGTATTTTAGTATTTTTTTATATGTAACAGTAACACTGAATTAATAGACAATCCGTTTACCAAGATTAAATTTAAAGCAAAGGCATAGGCGAGAATAGTCTCGGGAAAGGAACGCAGCTCAAAGCCGCTCCACTACGACTTGGCAGATAAAAATTTCTGAGATTTTTTTACAACATATGTAGATTTCTTTGCGATTTTTCCATCCACACAAGTTGAATTTTAAACATAAAAGCATTCGAAAAGCACTTGAATACGTGTCAGTAAGAATTTAAAACGTTCTTTTGATGTGCACGAAAAAAAAAATGGAGTTCCGTCGTAAAAATTTCATAAAATTTACGAGAGATGTAGTAAGAGTTATAAAAATGCTTGTTACACTTCCACAAAGCGATTAACTAACTAATTATCTCGCTAACTAACTAACTAATCTTAGTACTAATCGCAATTGTTCTGTCCTGCAGGTATTAAAAGTTTGAGAACAATCTGCTGATGACCCCAAAACTAAATTCTATTGATTTACTTACAAATTCATATTAAACTTTGCTTGCGATTTTTATTGGATAGAAATTTAATATTTTTTTTTAAATTATTTTCGGTAAATCTAAAAAAAAAATTGTAATATTATGACCCTCAATGTGTGTATTCCTGAATAAATAAAAATTAAACACATTTAAATTCAATTGATTTTATATTATTAAACTTAAATAATGGACGAGTGCACTAATGTAATGGTGCGTGTACCGTGTCGACGGCGTCTAAACACCGACGGGCGCAGGTTCGATCCCCGCTCGGAGCG
This sequence comes from Melitaea cinxia, assembly GCF_905220565.1. NCBI lineage: Eukaryota > Metazoa > Arthropoda > Insecta > Lepidoptera > Nymphalidae > Melitaea > Melitaea cinxia. The sequence continues at coordinate 12,550,735 of NC_059395.1, read as the reverse complement.
GATATTTGTGTTTATACTTCCGAGTGGTAGTTAACGCCACTCAATTTTTATATTAATCCATTTTAAATATATTAAAATTAGTATTTTAATATATTTAAATCATGTAATCTATTTTAACCATGTACAACTTAAAGCCACAAGGTGATAAAACACACTTAACAAACGTCAAAAAATATACGTTTAAAAAAATAAAGAGTCATAAATCAGTTAAAAATTCATGAACACCTTACCAACTACATCATCTAGAAAGCCTATCTATTACACTTTTTTAAATAATAATTATATGTTATATGCTGTACACCAGAACAAAAATTAAAAAAAAAGTTTAGTAAAAGAATAGCAAAAGGCGGCATTTTCACGTAAAGGTCTCTATCGAACTTGAAGTTGAATTTCTTCCAAGTAATCTTTAGGTATACACTGAAAAATAATAATTTAATAGGTGTCCTGGAATAAAAAAAAATAGGTATAAATAAATATAAATCATTAATAAATATTATCAATACATAATAATTTTTTGCAATGAATATTATTAATTGCAGAAAAGAAGCTTTACAACTTAAAATACATTAATCATTCAACTGCTGATAAACAATTTTCATCACCCCTAAATGGTTTTCAAAATGCCCGATTACGCCATAAAGAGCTTTTAAGCCTTTTCTACACGTCACGCGCAGGCTACTCTACACGTGCGCCTAATTACCTACGATTTACGACCACCACACCCGGATATTAATGATTTTTGATTTTTTCCAAACAAAATTTTAAATCAGTATGTATATAGGTCACGATTTAAATAATTAAGTGATTAAATGTATTTAAATGTAATATATACTAATGTCGTAAAACTAAAGACTAGTCACACCGGTTCAAAGGTGAACCAATCTAACTGAAAACTTCATTTCTTTAAAGTTTTAAATTAGTCTGTTTGTTGAAGGAGATTATAGCTATAGAACATTATAATGAAGTTAATAAATTAAATAGGAACATACAAGTCATAAAATTTAAAAGTAATTAAAGTTTTCAATACAAAATTATACGACAATTACCATTCATAGATCTCTACTAGTAATTCTTCTTGACAAAATTATAAATCAAACTTTCTTATATTGTGTTTAACTTCTCAAAACTTCGTTGTGATCGTTGAAAGTTAGAAGTCTCATTGCCAACCTTCATTAATTTTATACTGACACATCGGTTGCAAAGTTAAGGTTTAAGGTTTTTCTTTTGGCGGTAGGAGCGTAAAAGTGACTAGACGTGCTTTTAAACTGTGCTTAACTTTATAATAAATAAAATTGTTAAAACTACTTTAAACCACTATTTTCATGAATTATATAATATAATTCCACGAAGTACTACTACACACCAGCAACTGTTATCCTGATGATTTTCTCTGCTTGGCACCTACTATTTTAAAATTAAAATTACCCCCGCAAACCGAAATTCTATGAGAAGGTCAGTTACTGCACCCTCCGATCTCTTCAAATCTGAAATGACTGAGTTTTAGAGGCACTTGCAAACATCACTCCAAGTGCATCCACAACATCGTTTTCTGCTGAGTTTGATCCTTTCAAGTCTTATATCGGCACAGCATAAAACAAACTGCAAGGTCAGTCACTGTACGCTAACTTACTATGCCTCCAAATATTTCACTCTACGGTTGTATGTAGATGATCTTCAACTTTACTGCCATTCTAAATAGAACGATTTGCCGACATCTATAATAATATAAACCATGACTTAGACAAAATTTATCATTGGAGTTCATCATATTGACTAAATGTTCACTCACTCACTCTCTTCAGCTTATCGCAGTCCACTGCAAGACATAGGCCTCCCCAAGTTCGCGCCAGACATCCCGGTTTTCCGCAATCCTCATCTAACCTACACCGGCAATCAATCACATCCTCGCTGCGTTTGATAAGACGCGGTCTCTCCTGCGACACAGGTGACCAGCCCCCTGCCATTTCAACTTGCTAATTCTGTGGGCTGTGTTGGTTACTTTTATTCTCTCGCGGATAGTCTTATTTCTAATCCTATCTTTGTTGCAAGTAGAGGGAGTTGTTCCGGTAGAATAATATATATATATATATATATATATATATATATATATATATATATATTATACATACACGAAAGTAATAAAAATTCCAAACCAAAGCAATAATAAATACCAATAGTAAAATGCGGTCACTATAAAATAAGTTTCGTGTACGTTTATAGCTTAGTAATGTATGAAGAATAATAAATCATTGATTAAAGTAATCTTCGGTTGTAAAGGTTGTATGTCAAGTTTGACGATTGAAGAAGTAGTGAGTAGTCGAAGTGACAAACATCTATGAAAAAAAAAATTATAACTAATACGTTAAACAATTTTTTCACTTAAATACAAATTACTTTTTTTCTTAGTGGACATTATTACGGTTTTATTTAAAATATTTGTGCTAGAAAAAGGTCGCTTAACCTTTTTCGAGCACCTACTATTTGCATATTGTGCGACCTGTCTAAAGTATTTAATTGCGTTGTATATTAAATAAATTTAAAAATAATGTTATTGTAATTAAAACGGGGTTCACAATTTATTTATCTTCGATAAAAATAAAGACTGTCAAAGAAAATACTTTCAAGGAGCTTAAAGAAATAAAACATTAACAAATAAATATTCTGACCTTAGTAATGATTTTTATCAATATTTTTAATTTAATATTTTAAGTTATAATAATATGTATCAATTTTGCAAGTTATTTCAAAATTGATACAAACTACCGACCCAGTTTCAATATAATTGTATATTAACAATTATATAGAAAAATAATAATCAAAACGATTTTATTGATCAATTCTTCATCGTGATAGTAATGCTTTTTTTTTAAATATGTAATCATATCCTTTCAAAATAACCCATGACAGTTGTCTAGTTGTTTTTACTTAATATTCCTTAAAAAAACGAAGCTGGTGTAATAGTAGCAAAGTGCTTTTCAATAGAACAGACTCAACCTAACCTGATAGAATCATAAACATTGATCAAGACTACGTTTTGATAGTGTGTAAGTATAATGTGCATGTAATTGTTTAATAAACCTCTGCATGCTTGTTTTTTGTCTAATCCTAAAGGATTTACATAATATATAAATTGAAATTAGTCATAATAAATTTAAAAAACACGTTGTGTAACTCATAAAACTAGGTAAAATGCCTTACATCTGAAAAAAAAGTAAGGAAAATTTTGTTGACGTTTAAAAATATTCACCAAGTTATCAAGAAAAATGGACGGAAACAACGGAAGGAACATAAGAGCTGTCAGATTTGATTGAGATAAGTTACGCAATTTTCTCTTCTTATAAAACAAGCGATATTATTATGTGCTTCAACTAATAAATTATTGACTGTACACGAAGTAAAAATTCAAAATAAAGACTTGAATATTGTAGAAATATTCATAAAAGTTGTCATTACAGTTTCAAACGAAATTAATCATCCTCTGACAACCGCTTGCTCGTCACATACATACTTCTTAAATATTTTTATTTATTAAAATTTTATATTTAAAAATATAACCACATCTATAATGAGTAAGTTTAAAAATTATGTGTATATATAAATCTAGCTTTAAATCTGAAAAGGCAATACGATCTCTATCATATAAAACCTTTTTCGTAATGAACTCGCGTATTTTATCCAGTAAAATAATTGGTCTCGAAAGAGCAGTTATATTTTACACGCGTACTGATATTTCATTCACTTTTTGGAGCGTTTTATACTGTTATCCATATATTATATAGAACTCAAAATAAAATTATTTCATCAGATCTCATTCTATGCATTAATAATATTGAGGATCTTATCTAGGAACTTCCTGTAATTTTTTTTTTCTATCCATCAGTGTGCATTACGCTGAAACTACTAAATTAATTTAATTGAAACTTGGCACGATTTTAGTTCGCACTACGAGCTAGGACACTGAATATTCTGTGTATTGAAAGGTAGTACGAGCCCTTTGGGAGAGGGAATGAAAGTCAAAATGTGTAATTAGTTTTAATTTGTATTTCAATGTGAGATTTTTAGGTTTTTAATTTCCTTCATCTGAATTTTATTGGAATCGAAAAAAATTTAAAATGACTGCAGTATTTACAACTTTTGGTCCGGTTTAAATCTAACCAGCTATCAATCTAATACAAACGAATATTTTGTTTTCAAGAACATATTTTATACAACAGAGAATTTAAATAAACATGTTCGTGATTACTTACAAAAATCAAAATAAATCTAAAAACTTTTTCTACAATCAACATTTCGTGTATATTTCTTCCGCTGGTCAACTAAACTTTAACCAAAATTGTTTTTTAATTACCATACATTCCAAAAACAATGTGACTAAAATATGCTTATAGTATGCATAAAAATACAAATAAATCGCTTTATTATTTCCACACTCACACAGCAGGCTAAAGGGGACCGTCCTTTTATTACGGTTACGGTAACTACCTTTGACTTTTATTGTTTTACAGATAAGATCCAAAATCTTACAATAAAAAATTCAAAGATCGACAACAATTTGGTAAAAACTTGCTCGCAATTTTATCACGTCTGTTTGTGTATCACCCTCAGGAAATAAAGCCAACACGTATTACATTATTTCCGTATCTATTCAAGATAAGGTACGGTGTTTTATATCAAGTATAAGTACGTACGTAAGTATAAAAGTACTCGTATTTTATTTCAGGAATATAGGTTTTGAATACTCTATAATATTTCCATCTTCGTAAGCTTTTCGAGTATCGTCAAAGTTCAAGTTCTATAAATTAACTAAACTAAACTAAATAAAATGAAAATTTTATGAATATAGCTTTTTCTACAAACTTTTACGCACGGCAAATTTATAAAACTGTTCCACTATTACAATTTTTTTTTGTTACCACAAATATATTTCACAGAACCAAATAAATTTATATGAAAATGTTAGAAATCACTATTATATTACAAACGATTCGAATCCCTCTCGATCTCTTCCAAGAGTTATATTTTTTTATTACATCGCTTCGTGTTGCCTAAAGCTACGTTTATTCGAGCCGATTAATCGATTTTCTGTTAAGCCTAGCGATGCTTGTGAGCCCTTACTGTCGCTTTTAATTAGGGATATGATACGCAGAAAGTATATTCTTTGTTTTCTTGAGATTATCCCTGCGAAAGACATCAATCAAGGATGAAGATATACATATTTAAAAAAAAAAAGAAAAGCCTACTCTAACACATTTTTATTGACATTATAAATTTTATGTTTCATGTTTGCAGAAATATTTTAACTTACAAAAAAAATAGTATATATTACAAATATGTTAGATTTTTACTATTTTAATATCCATCCATATGCACCTATTTTATATACAATATAAACATAACAAATGTACAGTTTTAAACTTGTCCCAGTACCGCAATAAGTTAATTATTGTATTGCACAAACAAGTCTTTTGTTTTGCAATAGATTAAAGATTATTTTTGTGACATATAGAAGAATCACAGTCGAAAATATATGTAAATTAGAAAAAAACAAGAACATCCCTTGCAAAAACCAGTAACTTTACTTAGGCTGTTTAGATATTTAAGTGCTCTCCGAGGCACGGTGGGGAGACCCACAAGAACTGCACAAACACCCAGACCACAGGCAGTTGTCAAGTTTCCTTCAAGTTTACTTTTTCTTTTGTGGTTGTTGCTAAACCGGAAAACTAATTTTATTTCGAACTAGCGGACCCGGCAGACGTTGTCCTGCCCGGAAAACAGCTACCAAATTTGATAGCTTATATACCGATAGCAGCGCCACCTACCGGGTCCATTTGAGATAACTACCCTATCTCCCAAGTTAGACCAAATTACAGATGCTTATAAAATTTGATAAAAATTGATTCAGTAGTTTCGGAGCTACATACAGATAGCAGCGCCACCTACCGGGTCCTATTGAGATAAAAACTACCATATCTTCCAAGTTAGACAAAATTACAGATGCTTACAAAACTTGATAAAAATTGGTTTTGTAGTTTCGGAGTTACAGACCGATAGCAGCGCCACCTACCGGGTCCGATTGAGATAAAAACTACCTTATCTCCCAAGCTGGACCAAATTACAGATGCTTAAAAAATTTGATAAAAATTGGTTCAGTTGTTTCGGAGCTACATACAGATAGCAGCGCCACCTATCGGGTCCAATTGAGATAAAAACTACCCTATCTCCCAAGTTGGACCAAATTACAGATGCTTAAATAATTTGATAAAAATTGGTTCAGTTGTTTCGGAGTTACATACATTTAAAAATTTTATTGTTAACGCTCACCCGCGCAATCCTTATTGGGGATGAGTTATCCTAAAATTCGCTCATTGATCATTTCTACATCACATAAAGGAAATTAGTACCAAATTTGGAGTCGATAGTTTATAAACGGGAATTTTCCATTGTTAACGCCCCCGCAAGAGCATTATAAGTAATGTGAAATAGCTAGTTAATATCATTTTTACTGTATGTAAAATGAAATTAAAATGCGGTCTACAATTAAGATCAATTTAATCATTAATAACTTACGTAAAATGCGCCCTAATATATTACTTAACATGAACTTTATTGAATAGCAATAAAGTTCAAATTGACTCTATATTTTAGTTAGAAAACGTTTTTGTGGGAAAAGAAAAGGCATGTTTTTAGGGTTTTCCTGGAAATTATTCGAATTTTTCTCGCCGTAAAAACCATTCTTGGACTTCAATGAACATTTAAAAGAAAGAATTGGTAAAATTAGTCTAGGCGTTGTTGAGTTATGCGCTTACCAACACATTTTGCGATTCATTTTTATATATAAGAGATATATATAGTTATTATATATTTAGTTCAAATTGACTTTTAAGTATTATCACAAATCTTTTGTATGGGAGTATAGAAAAGTGTTGTTTTTAGACTTTTTCAGGAAATTTTAATTTTTTTTTTTTTTAGAATTTTTCTCTCCGTAAGAACCATCCTCGTACTTCAAGGAACATTTTAAAAAAAGAATTAGCGAAATCGGTCCAACCGTTCTCGAGTTTTGCGCTTAGCAACACATTCAGCGACTCATTTTTATATTATAGATATCGAGATTACTAAAATACGTAAAAGTAAAGGGATCCAATAAATAGAATTGATACAACTATATATTTTATTGAGTTTTTTATATAAAGTATTTAAATGTGACATTATGCGTTTCAGCTCTTACAACTGTATGATTCATTTCATCATCATTCATTTCATTACTTTTAACATGTTATATTACCATTATATACATTACATATCCATGTGGTTACATTTAAATTTAATTGAGATCTAATAAGTACTTTTTGAGCTATATCAAATAATGCGTATTTTCTTGACAATTTTTTCATCTACCTACGTTGTATTTACTAATCGATGTAATTGAAGTTGTTTTTTTTTTCGTTTGCTAACAAACACAATTATTAAATATAGCACCAATTCGTTAAGGATGGATTACCATTGTTAACAAAAGAAAATTCGTACGGACAAATTCGTGAAATCCATAATGTTATTGTTCTCTTTTCTCGGTAATTTGTCATGGCTTCTTAATCCTAAGTGAGTTTATAGGCCTAATACTAATTTGCATTGTTTTTCGGGATAAATACCGGTTAGATAAGCTTACATTTGTGCATACTGTAAATGAAATTTTACTTACAAAATTGTCTGAAAGGCTTACTCAATAAACATATTAGTTTTTGCAAAAAATCAATATCCTCAGAAAACATCTTAGAAAGATATGATAAATAATAAAATATATCGACGCTTTTATTTAAATAAAAAACAATAATTAAAATATAATTTAACAGAAAAAATTCTAATTATTATTTCTTCTGCTGTTTCAGATGAAAACGACTTTTATTACACACCAGAAAGAAGTTTTGCTCAAGTTCAACCGCCTATATATCCGAACAATCGACCAGCAACTTCATTCTTTGAGAATGGCGATAGTTACAGAGTAGCACCTACAGCACCACAGCCACTGTTCAATGATGGACGTGTTAGATTTCCGATCCCAAACTATGATCAAAATCCATCACCTTTTCAATTACCGACAGGCAGAAGCCAGTCTGGTTCACAATATTACATTAATCAACCAGAATTTACGACACCTCAGCGGCAAAGGTTTAGACCCGCTTTGCCTTATAACTTTCAACTTGTTCATCCTGCTTCTACCAAACGACCAGATGTTTCGCAAATTCATTCTGTTGCTTACCAAAATGATCCATCAAAACCAGAGACATTTTTAGGACAAATAACAATAAATAATCCTGATATAGATTACCTTCAAAATAACAGATATAAAAATATACCATTCGATGGTAACAGCCTTAAGAGCAACGGACAAAGCGGACATATTGCACATGATGACGAAATTGATAATGAGGATCAAGACTTATTTGATCACCATAAAGTTACAACATACAACCCTACCAAGCTGGCAGGCAGGCAAAAAATTAACATTAAACCAAGTAATTCTAGGTTTTCCCACTTCGAACCTCCTTCTACAGATGTGAAAAAAGTGTCTTCGAACGTACCCATACATAAATACAGTATTAATAATGACTTTAAACCAATAAAAAATAATCCAAATGTCTATCAAATTGCTTCAACGGAATACAAAACACTTCTGGATTTAGAACCTCTTCTTGAAGATGATATCAGCGACATAAGTTCTTTTAGAGAGTTGATGAAAAATAATCAAGCGTCTTATGATGTAGAAGTAATTAAATCAAACAACACTTCAGAAAATGACGATAACAAACCAGATGCAAGTTCAATGAATACAGATAATATACCAAATGACTCTCACATGTTAATGTCATTAGAATCTTCAACAAAATCAACATCTACTACAACCACTCCGACGACTACAATGTCAAGAGACAGTGAAGAAGATAATACTCAAGAAGAAGATCTTAGTGATGGCGGAGGAGAAGAAGAAGAGGAGGAATATGTTGAATACTATGATGATGATGAAACTGAGGTAAAACATACCACGACCTCAAAACCTGTAAAAACAAGTGAAGAACCAGTTACTGATATTTATGACGATTATGATGCAACTGAAGAGTCAGAGAAAGAATCTGAGGCAGTTATGAAAATAAATGCTACGAAAACTTTTGATGTTTTAGTTATGAAACCTAATAAAACAATGGTAAAAGACGATAACTTCAAACAATTTACTGATACAACTGTAATAGATCAACCAGACAATGGGAACGATAATGACACTACGGCGCCTAGTTTGAAATTCACATTTTCCAAAGAAGATGTTTCATCAATTGAAACACCATCGATTTTAGGTCAAGAAGTTGTCTCTGTTGTAACTACTAAAAGTGTTGTAAATGGTACCATATCAGTACCTGATTTTACTTATCCACCTACACAAAAATCACCAATAACTGTTGCAACAAATAATGAGACTGGTGACTCATTTCCAGTAACAACAGAAAATTGGATTGTTGTTGCTTCTGTCCAAACGAGTAGAAGTGTTTCGGGAGCTCGCTTCTTACCTTTTCCGACAGTAGAACAAGATGAAAAGAAACAAGTATTAACGGAGGATGAAGATGATTATATTACTGAAAATCCAAAGTATCTGTCAAATAGTATGATAAATAGCTCGTCATCAACTGAAAATATTAACGATAAATTAGATAGCATACAATCAGAGTTATCTAGTGCAGTATTATCTGGAAACTTGAATAATGAAGATAAAAATATAGAGTTGATAACAGAAACAACAACGGAACCAACGGCAAAGCTAGTTAAAGCTTCTACTTCTACTACGACTAGTACTACTACTACTACTACGACCACAACTCCTGCATCGCTAAATGTATTTACTTTAAAGAGTACACAATTTACCGTGGGTACAGAAAAATCTTCTCCAGATCCATTACCAGTGCAAATTAAAAAGTTTGCTCCACGTATGACTAGTTCAACTACACAAAAACCCAAGAAAAAGTTAGTTACAGTAATGGATGATCTCTCAGGTTTACTTCCAGCGGGATACAAACCAAGACAATCTTTCAAAGATAAACGTACCAGTACCACAACTACATCCACCACAACAACGAAACCTTTAATTAGTAGTACCATCACTGTTCCAGTAATAACTTCTGTACCTAAAATAATTAATGGCACGCAAGGCCGTTCTTCTGGGATAAGTTCTAAAAACAAAGTCATAATATTAGATGGGAAATCCTTACTTCCCAAAGAATATAAACCTAAAGAAAGAACACAAGAGGATCTATTTAAAAAAATTCAAAAAGATGACATTAGTAAATTTTTACCACCAGGATTTAAGCCTGAAGGAATAGAAACTGATAATACTGAAGATAAGGAAAAGGAAGACATTTCGATAAACGCTGAAAAAGTCGATGTATCAGCGTTCTTACCAAAAGGTTTTAAACTTGATACCTCGACTACGACTACTACAACAACAACAGAAAAAGCTAATACTATAACAAATATACCAGTGAAAGCAGTACCAGTTGATATTTCAGCCTTGTTACCACCCGGATATAATCTCAACAGTAGTGAAACAGTTGCAAATGAATCTACGTTACCTAAGATAATATTCGCAGATGTCACAAATCTACTACCTCCTGGGTTTAATTTGAATAATTCAGAAGATTCTACACCTTCTACTACAACAACTACGTCTCCTACATCTCCTGGCAGTATTAAATTAGTCTTCCCATCAAGACCAGGAAAAACAAACCGAAAAACTACAACTCAAAAATTCAGCGTAGGTCCAGAACCGGTTACTCCAAAAATTCAAAAGGGCTGGCCCACTCGGTAAGTACCTTATATACAAATATCTATGAACTTTAGAACGTTTATATATATTACTAATCTTAATTGGTTAATACTATTGAATTATAACGCACATCACAATCTATAAATTTTAATAAAATTTCGATATTATGTACTTTTGTTTTATAACTGAGGTAAGGCACAGCAGAAAATTTCCTGCTCAAAATATAGAACAGCCCGACTGGGGTGGTATCTTGACCTTACAGAAGATCACACCTAAATAACACTGTTTTCAAGCAGTGGTGTGTTCCTGTTGGTAAGTAAGGTGACCAGAGCTCCTGAGGGGAACTAGGGATGGGGTCGGCAACGCGCTTACGATGCGTCTGGTGTTGCAGACGTCTATAAGCTACGATAATCGCTTACCATCAGGTGAGCCGTACGCTTGTTTCCGATCTAGTTACATTAAAAAAAAAAACAAATCTGTATGTTACTCGTTTTTTATACTAATAATAAAACTATAAAATGTTAAATTTCTAAAAGTTGTATTAATTTTATTTAGTCTGTAGGCTGGAGTTGTATTTTAATTTTTTTAAGGTTATCTTTAACCGACACTAAAGCCTAATTGAGTTTTTTATTTTCTACATCAGACAATCATACAGACATGTATATCAAGCTATTGAATAATATAAATGAAATCCGTCATAATATGAATTCATACTCCGGGAACAGGTAGATTATAATAAAATAATTTTTCACCCATTACTTTTTTTTTATATCAGAGCTTCGACTGAATTCACCGGTTGGCCATCACCATCAACAACACCTTTCTCAATTGAACGATTACTCGAAATGCAAAGAAATGCTTCTACGACACCACAAATAGAAATAAGCACCGAATCAACGACAAGACGACTGATAACCACGACTACAACGACCCCGGCACCTCCGCAACCAACTACTCCTGGAATATGTCGACACGAATGCGACATAGCAGCAACTATTAAAATTGTGTCAGGTAAAATTAAATAAAAAAATGTAATAAATATCTTTGAGGAGATCGAGTTCTACATTGTAAGACATGCGTTGTTTTTACTTAAAAGATATATTTGATGAATTGTCATTTCAGGAGTAAAATGGGTGCCTGAATTTTTGGATCAACATACAAAAGAATGGCAGAAATTAGCCAAAGAGGTGAAAGAGGAGGTAATAAATATAAATTTTATTAATCCGACTCATCAAATAAATATAGCGTGTATAACAATTTCTTGTTTTTTGTACACAGCTCAATTCCGTTTACTCAAAATCTGATCTGCTAAGCAAATGGTACAAAGGCATTCGCATAGATGGATTCAGTCAAGGTTCAGTTCTCGTCGACTACTTTATCGAACTAAATAATGTGGAAAGAATTGATACAGTACAGCTGAAGAAATTCTTTCACAAATCCCTTCAAGAAGCTAAAGCTGGTTCTGTGATTGAAGAGGAGCAGGACGATACTTTCGATCCTGATATTATGCTGGGAGACCAACCTGTTGAGGACAGAATGAAAAAGAGCAACGAACAGATGACCAAAACAATTGACAAATCGGCTGGAAAATTAGAAATGGGAAAATTTGTAATGGATCCGGCATACACAGAATTTATTGGTACAAAAAATTTTTTATTCATAATTCTCTTTACGATAAATTTATATTTACAATATTTTAAATAGTTATGCATTCATGCATTCAGTTTGTATAATCACACTGCTGGGCATAATCCTCTTTATCCACGGAGGAGAAAGATTGGTACTTAATCCACCACTCTGCTTCACTGCGCGTTGGCGGTTATGTTCCCTACTATTATTGACGATCGTTATCACGTATTTATGATAACAACCGGGACCGATGGCTTAACGGGCTCTCCGAGACACGGTGGGGTGACCCACAAGGACAGACATCTAAACCGGAAAGGAATAATTTATTTATCCATGTGGAGCGGGATTCAAATCCGCAAACTGATGGTTGATAGGCGGCATACATGGCACACACATCATTATTTATAATTTCAGTTTTGCCAAAACGCGGAGAGCCTACAATTGTCATTCCTGATGAGGAGAGTCTTCTGCCGCAATGGGGTATAGCTGTAATTGTTATAGCTCTGGCATCACTTCTTTTCGTCGTTATATTTGGTGTTACTGTGGTAAGTGTGTATTAATATTTTATTTTTAAAAAGTATTCACAATGACAGTACTTGTTTGTTTAAAATTTGTGACAATCAAACAATATCTATTTTACAGCTTGTCAATCGTCAAAAAAGTACCAAAACGAAGCAACCTATTCCTCTTAGTGAAGACATGTTACGAGAACTTGATAAGAGCCATATGGGTGGATTTGATGACATGCATCAATTAAAAGAGCGAGATTTACCATATATACCTTCTGGAAAGGTAATATTTTATTTATTACTAGCTGCCCGGCCAGACTTCGCTCTGCCAAAAGTTAATATAAAAAAAAATTATTATTATTAATATGTATTTTTTTTTGTTAACACCGTCCATGGGCCTTAAGAGCCATTTCACAAAAATCGGTAACAATCCGCGAAATTGTAATATTTTGACGTCGTTAATCTCAGTGTTGGATGCAATAATGTAATTTATATTCTTGAAATATAATAGAGCAACCTTTGTTGTAGTCCATAGTCCGATCAGAATTTTGATTTATATTATGTGTATAAAATTATTAACCTTTTCATCAGCCTCCTCCCTGGGTAAACGGTCGCAATGTATACTTTGAAGTCCTACTTTTCAATAACCTCTACGTTGAAACCATTTTAAAAAAAATATCATAATATGTGGAATATAATTTTGTTGTCCACTATCATAGATTTTTATTCCATTTGTATCTCTATTAAACGATAAAAAAAATTTAAAGTTACGAATATTTTCCAAATAAGTACAATTTTAAATGCGATATTTCTCTTAGAAAACTAAGAAATTTTAACGAACTATCTTCATCAAAGTAAACTTACATCATTAAGGAATACAAAAAAAAATAATTAAAAGATGTAATTATTTTTAATACATTTTATATTAAATAATAAAAAGATAGTATATATTGCCACGCATCAAGCCCGGTAAATCAGTCGAGCGCTAGCGCTCTTAGAGGTAAGGTCCACGCCAAATTCTGCGCAGCCGTCTCTTTCGCTCACACGCGCCAAGCGCCTGTTGTTATAGCGGATAAAACGCATTTGATACTTTCATAATAAAATATAAATAAAATAAACATATTACGAAAATGACTGTAAAATAATATAATGATAATTTCTGTAAACAAATGTATAATTTAATTTTCTTTTCTCACACTATCAATACAAATAGGCATTTCAATCTGTTTGTCTTGTTATTTGTTAATTAATATGTTTGTCGGTGTCGATGTCATTAAATGCTTTTCTATTCATATCGTAAATATTAGATTCATTCGTAAACTGAAAAAACTAAATCAATTTAAAAAATTTGTTTCATAAAATTGATTTTTTTAATTTTATTTTAAATTTATTGACTGTTGTTATATAACATACTTGAATTTTTTAACAAATTAATTATATAAAAAACATTTTATACCATAGTTATAATTTTTATTATACATCAGAAAATGATCACGATGGTCTTTTGGTTGTCACACTATACGTACTAGCACAAAGATCGCGCGGCTCGTACGACTCGCGCGATGCGACCAAATTTACCTAAACTTGCAGAGCGTAAAATTGTGAAATGGCTCTTAAGGAACATACAAAAAAAATTAGTCGAATTGGTCGAGTCATTCTCAAATTATGCGCTTAGCAACATTCATTGTTATCTATATAGATTTAATTATATTACATACATGTTACAACTGTTAGCCAATTGTATTTATTATAAGGTAAATGTTAACTAAAACAAAATATCCATGTTTTATGTAATTGCTTAATATTTTTTTCCTATTCAGCGAATGTCAACAGCTTTCATAGAACAACTTGCTTATCCCAATCCTGGCGATTCTTGGCGTTCAGAATGGACTCCACAGTTACAAAAACATATGCAACATTATACACCAGATTCTGGTCGTGGATCGCAGCTTTATGGCACCACCGGCAATGGGTATGGCCATTTATTTTTATGTCATAGTACATTATATGAATTTTAAAAAAATAATCAAAATTGAATAAGGCTATGTGAAGCATAACTTAGTGTTCAATATGTATTGATTTTTTTAACTCTAAAATTATGTATACAATTTTTCTTTCATTAGTTATGGAGGATCGCAGCTTTACGGGCAAACGGGCGCCGGATCACAAGTATATGGTTACACAGGAGAGTTCCCTCGTTCGCACTATTCACGACGCCGCTCCGACTACGATAGCAACTTTTAGAACTTTCCTAACGATAAAACTACAAATTAAACTTAATCCCTTGACAATATCATCCTTAAACCTCGGGTATAGAAATATAAATTAGTTATAAAGTAATAATTTAGGAATGCATAACTACCTACTACAGTTGGGCGCTGAAATCAACTTAAATAGTTTACTAACGCCCAGCTTACATCGTTATCAGGTTGTGAAATATATATGCTCTTATTATTTGATAAATCATGAAATAAAATTTCGTAACAGTTTTTCTAGATAAATTTTAAGCCGCTTATAGTCCGGCCTACAACGTAACGTACATTTTGTGCCAAACGGGAATTTAACTTTCGATATTATAGTTAACGTATTATAATAGAGGTAACAAACATAGTCTGAATGGCCTATACGTTTTATTGGCTATTTGAGAGTTAGAAATTATTTAAAGATTTTTAAAACAAAACGTTTAAAGGATAATCCTAAAAATTTAAGAGAATCTGCCAAAATAGTAACATTGACTGATTGTGAGATGTAAATAGATAGAATAAGAACTCACCAATATTGTAAGTTGGAATAAGGTGAGTCTACACAGAACCCTGTAGATATGTTTGCATACCTATATTTGCTCAGAATCCGTAGTTTCATTGGCGATGTGACAGAGTGTATTAGCGTGCCAAATGTCCGATTGGAGTTTATGTAAATATATGAAAAAACGCGTTATTCTTTTTATAAGTGAGTTAGATTGCGTGTAAAGTAGATGTCAGAAAGTAACTATCAGTCAAACAATACGAGTAATGCGAAAGGAGAACGTAGATAGAGAACGTGATTTTGAAACGTAAAAAAATGTAAGTATTTTATTGTTATTAAGATTTATAGTTTCATGTGTAACGCTTGAGATAAAATAAAGGCCAAAGGAAGTAGAAAAGGTCGACCCAGTATCAATGTACTTTGTCGAGTGTTCTTTAGAATTAAGTCAAAACTAACTGGTTCATTATTTCGTTGTTAGAAGGTGGCTTACTGCCATTATTGCGCCACCTCAACAGTTATTTTATTTTTTATTTTTCCAAGCTTTAATTTTGATGACGACATTTCGACTGCATCGAAGTGACTCAAGATGTAGAAATATCTAAGAAAAATTTTAATGTTAATTTTTTTCTTCAATCAATAATATCTCGATCGTAAAATAATACATACCTATAAAATTACAATAGTTTTACATTCTAACTTTTACTAATTTACTGCAGTCGATAAAATTTTTGAATGTTTGTAAATTTTGAATTTCTATTACAAATGAATTTAATACTCCATTAAAAACGAATTATGTCTCATTGAAAAATTAATATTTGTCAATTTACTGTAAATATGATAATATATTCAATGTATGTTTTATTATTTTAAATGTTAAGTGAACGTAAACTTTTCAAGTTTGTCTTATAATATTTTTCACAGACATTGATGTTTATCGTTATTCCTGGTGTGTCGAACATTTACCAACTAGTTAATTAGAATTATTGAAATATATGCATGAAAGTAATTGTATATAAACATTTTTGTACATTTAGATCTTTAATTTAATTATCATAGTTTTAGTTAGTTACAAATTAAACCTGTAAGATCCTGAATATAGTATATAATATATAATTAAATAATGTGTTTTACTTCAATATACCTGATACCATTGTTCAACGTAACTCAAAAATATTATTTTGACATGAGTTATGATATATGGCGACTGATGTAAGTCTTTTTAAAAAACAATTTTATTTAAATTTACAATAGCTATTTATTTAAAATATAAAATGAAATTACAATATTTAAACAATTAAACTATTCTACGAGATGGTTGATATAACACTAAATAAAATATATATTATAATATTAATTTAATTGAAAAACAATCAAATTGATTTGTCTATGATTCCATTGTTTCCGTATTCTTCCTTCATATTCATTCATTCTTCCTTCGTAAGAGTTCACACAAGAGTAAACAAGAAGTAGTAATGTACTCGTTATGAAGGAACAACATTAATGTAATACACTAGTTTCTGCCTGACCTGGCTGGATTTCGTCCGCGTGGAATAGAAACAATTCTGTTATAAATGATTTTTGTACAATTTTTAATGTTAACGCCACGCAGTGCAAGCTCTCAAAAGAAAAAAAAAACCCGATTTTGAAACATTCTTCATTGGTGCTCCGCTCCTTTTGGTCTTAGCGTTATGATATACAGCCTATAGCCTGCCTCGATAAATGGGCTATGTAACACTGAAAGATTTTTTCAAATCGGACCAGTAGTTGATGAGATTAGCACGTTCAAACAAACAAACAAACTCTTCAGATTTATAATCTAATATATAAAATTCTCGTGTCGCGGTGATTGTAGTTAAACTCCTCCGAAACGGCTTGACCGATTCTCATGAAATTTTGTGTGGATATTGGTGGGTAGGTCTGAGAATCGAACAACAACTATTTTTCATCTCACTAAATGTTAAGGGTAGTCCACGCCTAATTTTTTTTTAATTTTTAGATAAATCATTTATTTTTTATTTTATTATGATTTGGCGTTGAAAAATACAAACAACCTTAAATTTTCACCCTTCTACCACCAACCCCTATTTTGAAATAGTGTTTAGCAGCAAGACAACGTTTGCCGAGTCAGATAGTATTAGTATAGATTTAACGAAAACAAAATTCTGAAACATATTTTAGTAGACAGTTAAAATACAAATATAAGTAATTGTTATTTATATGTCTTATAGTACCAGGATAATACAAGAATTTTATTACAATTAATAAAAAAAATTACTAACAACTTTGTCATAGCTATTTTAAACAGCAATCCTGTAAGAATCCTGTGTGAAATCTTTTTATCTCGGCTGCGAGCACAAGTTGCCACAGCGTTTACATAGTTGAGTAAGTATTTGTGGAAGTAAACAGCGTTGAAGAAAAGCGTGAATTCTTTATGTAGCTATTACGTGTAAGTTGTAAGCGATATCGAACTAGAAGGTCATTTATTCTATTTAAAGCGCTATTTATATGAAGTCTAGTTTTAATTTTCGTCAAAAAATAATAATAATATTTGTTTTATAAGCAGTTACTGTATAACTATTTTTAAATATCACGGTAACCATTCATAAAAAGTAAACTCCTGTCGCGTGTCGGAAATAACACAGGTTTCCTTTTTGTTTTAAAAGATAAAATAGCATACAAGAGTTGATATGTAAATAAATATAGTTTTCCAAATTTCTGCTGAAATGTTCTATTCAATGAGACGGGTTAGTTTTTTTTTTTTTTTTGAGTACGGTAAGATTCGAGTTACGAATTATTTGTATTTTGTGAACTGAAAATATATTTGGTCAGACCAAATAGCTAGTTTGTTGACAATTAATAGCTAACAATAATTTTAAAGTAATTGGCAATTAACGTCATATGGACTATTTGTGTTTTTTATAGGATTATCGTATATTATGTATTTATTTATTCTCATCATCGATACATATATATTCAATGACACATTATTTTATTACTGACTTTTTTAATCAAAGGGTTTATTGAAATATTTGTTGTGTTTAGATATTTTTTTTTTATTATTTGCAAAATACAATTGAAGTAATATTATTATTTTTTGATGATTGATACATAATTCTTATTGATGATTACTTGTAAATAAACATAAATATCCTTCTTCTTATCCTATACGAAGAAAAAATCCTTAGCCAAGCAAATGTTACGACGTTGGATTATTACAGCCTGAGTCAATCAATCAACATACAAAACATAATTACCTACTGGTCACAGATTGTTTATCAAGATAACAGACATTTTCAACTATTGTTAGAAATAAGGAAATAAAACATGAGAAATTTTCTAAACGGTAAAATATTTATCATAAAATCCTCACTCAACGTTAAAACTTGCCTAAAGGCAAGTACTCAAAAATTTTTAATAGGAATAGTTCATAAAATATTTGTACACTTTCTTACCTAGTTTTATTCACTGACTACTGTTTGATGGTTTTACTTACCAGTAAGAAAGTTTTTCAAATCGAAAACCCTTTGAAATGTGTACACAATGTATCTGCCTAATTTAATTTACTATAATAAACTTCGACTAAGCATATAAGGGTAATAAATTTTTATACTAATTATTGTTGAACAATAATTTGAAATTTCAGTATAATAGTAAAATTTTAATGAACTTTGTTCAACAAAAGCGTAACGATAATAAAATTACAGTTCGTGATCAAGTATATATACATAGCTGTTGCTGTTGTCGCAGGGTTTATACCGCGTCAATACAAAAATATCCAAAATGTATCCCTTTTTAGTCGACTTCAAAAAAGGACGATATTCTTAATTTGACTGTATTTTTTTATGTATGTTATCTCAAAACATTTGCTTGCTGGAGCGATTTCGATGTTTCTTTTTAATCGAAAGGTGGTGCGTGCTATGTGGTCCCATTTAAATTTAATTGAGACCAGACAAGTACTTTTTGAGTTATCGCTAATAATGCATATTTGATTGATTATTTTTTTATCAATCTACATTGTATTAATAACTTTTTACCGGGTGGACCAATTTCGATTATTCTTTTTTTAATCGAAAGCTAGTGCTTGTCTTATTAAAATTTGATTTAATAAGGACTTTTGGAGTAAATTTTGATAGCGCGTATTTACTTAACACTTTTATTTTTTCATCTAACTTGTATTTTATTATTGCTGTGGGCGTAATTGAACTCGTTTTTTTTCATTTGTGAGCAAATATAATTATTTCATTGTTCGTTGGTCGTTTATGTCTGAGGATGTGACTAAGCCATTGAATAAGATGTCGATGGTAGTGTTTTACTATCGAAAAATAAAAATTGACAACTTATAACTAAACTATAAATAATCAGAATAGTACGGGTGTAATCCCACGGATCTTTTAGCACAATTAGAGGCTAAAACTAACGAATATAATTCGCTATCTGAAAATAAACTAAAACCAAATCCGATTTAGTGCAGAACCATATAATTACATTAACCTATATTTATCCTGCGATATTACTTTGGGATGAGGATCCTTGTCATAACAATCTGCGATAGAGATAATGACCAATAACCTACAAAGATTTGCCAGAAAGTAGGCATCACATAACTATTGCTATATGTAAGTATATTTTCTTTACTATCACGGCGAAAATACTATCGCTATTTTGTATCGAGACAAAAATAAATACAGTAGTAAAAATGTTTTTTTGACAATTTGAGTGTTTTGTTTTTTCTAATAGTTAATGTTTCGTTTGGCAATGTACCTACGTAATATTTTTAATTTTAATATCTTTTGCCATGTATTTTCCGCGCGTTATTTGAAATCATCAGACGCGATCTATCAGTAAATACAGTACTAGTAGGATTGCGTCCTAAATATAAACAATACGAGTACAAATTTAAGCGCTAAATTCTAAGAAGGAAGGAATAACTTCAACCAGCACTATTTTTGAATTCGTCTAGTAGCCTATTTTATCGTAGTAAAGGCAATTTACTTGAGGCTACTTTAACGTCACTATTAACCACGTTTCACGAGGAAATCTCGTTTAAAGCGGTTAGTACTTAGTAAAATGCAGTAAAACAAGAAAGTAGCGATCGTTCAGTGCCAAAGCTTTAGGTATCTTATGATACTTTATCTTCAGTAAACATTTAAAGGAATCGCTATTTTTCGGAGTATTTTTATACTATTGATAGTTCAATAAACAAAAAATTAATACAAACAATATGCAATTTATTTATTTATTATGTAATGCAGACAAAAAAAAATTATAAATTTTTAACCATCGCAAGAAATTCTTGGACTCATACTTGTTTGAAGAGAATATAAATCATGTCATAAGTTTAAACTTAATTTTGCAATGTCGTACGTACTAATTTTCGTACGTACGTAATTGATTACGTACATTACTATAAAGATTTAGCAAAATCTATTAAATCTCATCTATTTATTAACGACCGCTCTGGTTTAGTTGTGTGAGTAGTCGCCTAAAACACCTACGGTTTGCGGGTTCGATTCCCGCTCGGAATGGACATTTGTATTTGTACAAATATTTCTTTCCGCTTGTGATGTGTGTGCTTGTAAGTCTCCCCATCGTACCTCGGAGAGCACGTTAAGCTGTCGGTCCCGGTTGTTATTATAAATACCTGATAGCGATAGTTACTCATACATTTTCGCCATCACCCCGCTACTCCATTGCGCCAACCCGCAATGGAGTAGCATGGTTGAGTACGCTCTAATCCTTCTTCTATGTAGGAGTAAGAGGCATTTACCCAGCTGTGGGATATTAACAATTTAATGTATTATAGGAAACATTTTTATGAAAAATCGTACGATCATAAACAATGGAATTCTTAGTACCTGGCGTCGTTTACTTTTTACGTACACAAAAGAAAAAATAAATAAAAGGAGTTTTATACGTCTGCGTAACCTTATTGTGTACTTACGAAATTAATACAATTTTATCTGTAAGGGGATTAGGTTTAATAAATTTTGTGGCATTTAGTACTAAAACCTATGGTATTTCGTCCATATTTTCGAATTGAAATTCAATTTTAGCAATAGGAATACACTAACACCATTTTTAAAAACGCTTACTAAATATAAATTTAATTGATAATTTTGAATCTATTTTTACTGGTTATCGGTAGACCGAAAGAAAATTTTCACCCTTGCGCAATATTAAAGTCAAATAATTTATATTTGAATAGCAGTAACTTCTAAATGATCCTTTGACATTTCACGCCGTGGGCTTTAGAGACCGTTTATGGAATTAATCGAAAAATTATAATTCAAGGGTCATGATTCGAATTTACATACCTAATAGGTTTATGTAACTTCTCATTATAACATTAGGTTATTAATTCAATTAATGTACTAGCTTTTCGACCCTTCGGCTTCAAGATTACATATTAAGATAGATTATAAGCTTATTTCAAGGAACACGTTGTTCGCTTACAGAGATTGAGTATACACTTAAGAAAAAATACAGAAAATTACACAGTAGCATGCATTTTTAGATTCATATTGTTTTTAATCTTATATGCCTTATTCGTTACAATTTCATTTTATCGAATTTTAATGTAATTAAATAATATCATAGTACGCGATAGTCTATGTAAATACAGAAATGGACACATGTTTAACTTACCTTTAAAATTATTTAGGATATTAGATACGTTTAAACGTAATTTCAGAAATTTACGTATTCCTTACAAAATATTATTTCAACATTTTTAACAGTTTCTTTAATAAGTACCATAGAT